>NC_090933.1:799727244-800352244 GCF_040938575.1 Ambystoma mexicanum
CCATCTTATTTTCTCTCCTCTCTCTATTGCTGGTTTCACTCCATTGATCTGTGTGACATTGTTACAGTATTGTTGATGCACTTTAATGAGATCTAATACAAAGGGTGGTACCACTTTAGAATTGTATATATTTGCCATTGTTGATTTTCCTAAGTACAAAGTGAGTTATTATGATAAGTGTACATAACCTTGAATATTGATTATATAAAGACTGTGTCTAACCAATACAGTGTGTGGACATTCCTTTGTGGGGGCTTGGGGACTACACTGTACTTAAAAACCAGCCTGCATCACCTCCTGAGAAGCTAGGCCTTGATTGCTCGACCATAGCTACCGAATAGAGAATCTAGGCTGGGGTCCTCTGTGCCTCCCCTCTACCATATAGAGAGCAGAAGTACAGACCACCCCCTACCAGTCTTTACACACTTTCTGATAGTTCTGTTGTTTTTTTTATGGCTGTACTGTCCCTGTATATGGTCATATTTGTATACATTGTACTCACACTACTTTCCTTAGGGTCCAATTACATCAAGTGATACATATACATAGGGTAAATAGCAGCTTTGAAACAGAGCAATCATTTATTTGCATGAAACTAATCAGTTAAGTTATGAATTGTTTCTGCTACTACTTGTGCTTTTTTGCTAACTTCACTTTCCCTGTATATACCCATATTGGTATGTGTTCTTGTGTCTTTGTGTTTTGTATGTAGTAATGCAATTATGTAATACATGGGTTTTATTAGCTACTTATTACATATTTCACAGTACACAAAAATCTATTAAGAAAACAATTATCATTTCATTATTCAACATATTAACATTACAAATATCATACCTTCATCTTGTACGCTGCACACAATGTTATGTTTCTGTATGAGTAGCTTAGTATACTAGATAGAACCCCATAATAGGATGCTATTTATATCAATGCATTGTTCAATGCACTTATCAGGGTATATTTCTTGCAATGATTCTTGACACTTTTTTCGCAACATAATAAGAATCCCTTCTACACATATTTCATGAGAAGTACATACACATGTGATGTCATCAGTGATGTCATCAATGACATTTGTGATGTCATCTTTGATGTCCTGGGTGTTAGTCTTAGCAGTGCACGGTGGTGGGGCGAGTTATGGTTGCTTAGCTTACCATAACTGGCGAATTTCAAGGGTTTTTCGGTTTTACTTGGAACCATAACGTCCATTTAACAAAGTTTTTTCACTGAATTTCATAGGTTTTTAATAGCGCAACTTAACCATAACGTCCCTTTAACAAAGTTCTTTTCACTGAATTTCATAGGTTTTTAGTAGCGCAATTTAACCATAATGTCCCTTTAACAAAGTTTTTTCACTGAATTTCATAGTTTTTTAGTAGCACATCTTAACAATAATGACTTTGACTTTATATACATGTCATATGGAACTGACTAGATCTCTTCTTATGAACTTGATGTCCGCGAACTTATTTAATGTTCGCGGACATGTTCGGAGAACAGTACCACTACCTAAAAACTGTGGGGGGGGGGGGCGGTGGGGTATGTTTGATTGTTATATCATAATATAGGAACATTTAACAATTTCAAAAAGCAGCACACAAACACATTATATAGTAATACATAAGAAATGTAACCCACATATGTAACACACTAACCATTCATTTAAATACAATATGTTCTGAAATGGAATATACCACAAGAAGATAAATTGGCTTCCAACCTAATTAACTCACAGACACAACAGAACTGAGAACAAGACCAGACCCACTGAATACATAGGACTTATCCCACCAGAAATAGTAAGTGTACTTCATTTTACTCATATATTTATAAACTTTCTGTATTAGATTAAAACATATATTATCTTTTTTTTTTTTCTCACAGAAATGTCTAGTACTCTGGAATGGCTAGAGGACAATTTCCCACATGAAGAAATGTCACAAGATAGTGAAACTAATGGTAAACACTTTATAATATAAACCATTTATTTATTATTTTTTTATATACATTTAATATATATATATTATTTTTTTGTACAGAGCATACCAAAATAGAAAAAACTTCAGAAAACCCTGTGATGGATAACAGTCTTCACAATATAGAAGAAAAAATGGATGTATTGTTGGCTAATTTTAATAATTTAAAAACTTTTGTAGAAAATCATTTCAAACCAAAAACCTCGTACCATTGCCCCACATGTACTTGTCCCTCCTCACCATATCCCAGTCAATTATCCCCAAACCCTCTCCATAATCCAAAACGTTTTGATGAGATTTCCATCCCTTCTTGACCTAATACCAATCATGTTGAAACCCCAAATTCTCCTGTTTTTGTTTCTGTTTCTGCCTCACCTTTTCTGTCATAAATTATTAATATATGTTAAATAAAGTTTAATTTTTATATTGTATTGTGAATAGTTTCTGTTTTTTTTTTAAAAAACAATAAAAGTGTCCGCGGACAGTGAGAGTTTTCTGAAATGTTCATACATAAACGAAAATGGAGGTGTCCTGAAGAACACCACACCTGTTCGTACTGTTTGCTAGCAAGTTGAAACTGTTCTAAGAACACACGTGGCGTCCTGAAATGTTCGTAAAGAAACAAAAATTAAAGTGTTCAAAAGAACACTATATCTGTCTGTAATGTTCGCTATCAACTTAAAACTGTCCTAAGAACACAATTGGTGTCCTGAAATGTTCGTAAATAAATGAAAATGATGTGTCCTGAACAACAGTACAACTGTTCGTAGTGTTCGCTAGCAACATGAAACTGTACTAAGAACACACAAGGTGTCCTGAATTGTTTGTAAACAAACAAAAATTAAAGTGTCCTAAAGAACACTATACCTGTCCGGTACTGTTCGCTAGCAAGTTCAAACTGTTCGAAGAACGCTATTGGTGTCCTGAAATGTTCGTACGTAAACGAAAATGGAGGTGTCCTGAAGAACACTATACCTGTTCGTAGTGTTCGCTACCCAATTGAAACTGTTCTAAGAACACAATTGGTGTCCTGAAATGTTCGTACATAAACTAAATTACACGTGTCCTGAAGAACACTATATCTGCCCTTACTGTTCGCTACCAAGTTTAAACTGTTCTAAGAACACATGCGGTGTCCTGAAATGTTCGTTTCACGTATGACGCACTTTTAATTACTTCAGAACCCGAACAGTGTCCGTAGGACATGAATGCGCATGCGCTAACCAATCTCCGTGCACTTGGTGTCCTGCGGACAGGAGCTTCCTTCGCGGACTAGTTCGCGAATGGATCATATGACCGCGCCCACGCTCATCGTGTGTCCTGAAATGCGGACACTGTTCGTGTCCCCAAACAATTTAAAAGTACAGTTTCAGTTAATCCATAATATTTTTCAATAAAATCTCACCATGGCACAAGTCCCACATAGCAATATTGAGTTTCTATATACCTTTTGAAACTTTCCGATCCTTTTTTTGTGTTCGATCTGTCCGAGGACAGTGCGCATGTCCGCGAACCGCGCACAAGCACCCCTATAAAAGACCACGCCCAAGAGCTTATTCCCATTGTGTTTCTGGCTATTCTTCAGAACACAGTGATTTTTGCTGCCACCTGCAGACTACACCATCATCGAGATGGCATCCTTGGCTGCTGAACTGCCACTTGGTGCTGCACCTGCTTCAGCACCACCCCCTCCACCACCACCACCTCCCCAAGGGCCTGAAGAGGGGAACAGGAGTGAGGATGCGGAGGAGGAAGAAGAGGATGATGAGAATGAGGTAGAGGAAAACCCTACTACCCGCACTAGGCGTGAGTCTTGGGTGTGGCGGTTATTTACCATTCATGGTAATGTTCCTAAGGCTCGTGCGAACCGTGTTACCTGCAATGAGTGCAAAATGATACTCAGTCACGGGAAGCACGGTAAGTACAGCTTTGGGACCACTACTATGAAGCAACACCTGAGGTCATTTCACTCTGGGGCTATTCGCAGTGTTGTACCTTGCGAAGAACGTAGCAGGTTAATTTCCTCTACTTCATCCTCTGTTTCTGATCCTGTCACCACAAGGACCACCTCTGTGGGACAGCGTCTTCCTCAAGCTGCCTCACAGGCCATACAGAATGCTGATGACCCTTACCTTTCGAGGGTCACAGTTGTATGTATGTATTGTGACACAGTACTCTGCAGGGGGCAGCGACTTCGGAGTGCTTTTGAGACTATCGTCTCAGAGCACGAGAAGACCTGCTCACTACCCAAATAAAACCCACTCTACATCTTCCTCTCTCAGCTCGCCCTTTCTTATCCCTGTGGTTGGTGTCCCCCCCTTTACCCTCCTTTACCCTCCTCTCCTAGTGTGTCGTGTCTGAAAAACCAAAAAAAAATACAAAATTACAAAAATCAAAAAAAATAAGGCTCTTTTCAGCGCCGCCTTTCCCAGTTAAAAAATAGAAGTGAAAATAAATGAAGCAGGGCTCTTTGTATTTTTTAGAAGTTTGCGAACATTAAAAAAATTGGGTTGCTACTCCATCACAAACATTGTAATTTTCTCTCGAAAGAAGTGGTGGCTCTGAAAAGAGCCTTTGGGTGGTGTTTGTAAGTCAAAAATTGTAAATGCTTAACATCTACTTCAAAATCGTTGTTGTAATTCCAAAAAAGGTCGCAATGCATTTTGTACATTTCTCAGAAAAATCTGATTGCCAGCATAAGTAAGATGGACTCCATCTCTGCGAAAAATGTATGTACTACAAAACATAATATTTTCATTGTGAAAAGAAGACATGCCAAAATCTCTTAGAAAGGCACAAACAGCCTTATTAACATTGCGCCTTGCTTTTTCCATTTGTGGACCAAATGAAGAAGAACAAAGCCACATTTGTCTCTGCGCAATCCGTGAAAATATCACTTGAGAATTAGGAAACATGTCGATAACCTTCCTAAGTCCTTCTTTCATAGCAAATTGCAAATAAATTCCAGTCACATGTCCTAAACTGTTCCCTCCACAGTGAATCACAATTATGTCTGGATGTTGCTCTGTCTCCAAAGTAGCACAGAGAGGTAGCAAGTCCAACCACTTCATTCCACATACTCCATGCCAGTGTTCTTCACCATGTGGGAATCCAAGATCTACAGCTACTCCACAGCTTTCTGCATGCACCTTCAACCAATGTATCCATGAATCTCCTAAAATCCAAACAATCTGTTTTCTGAAACACACAGCCATAGCTATCTTTTGTTCTCTCAGCAAAAAGAGTATCTGAGAAAATCTCTCCTGGCACAACACACCCACCAAACTTTCCTGACCAATCTCTTTCAGTCCTTATTCTCATTTGCATGACTTCTGAACCCAAAAATCCCCAGATGTAACCCCCGATGTCCGCGAACTACCGCCATGTCCGCAGACATATCGTAACATGAACAGCCCTTCTACCATTTCCACTATACTCTCTCTGCCATTCCCTCATTGGATGTACCTCAAAAATCACATGACCATGCACCAATCACATTCAAGACCTCTACATCTAACTGCATCATCATAGATCAGCACTGCAAATGTACTCTGAATCTCTCTGAGTACAAGTGTCATATCATTGGCCAGCACCATCTACCAGAAATACTGTACAAGTCTTCAAGATTTCTACTTGCAGCTCCATGCATATCCATATGCATGAACACAAACTTCAGGTATGCATATTTTCTGTATAGTAGATGAACACATTTTCAAACAGACTTTTACCTTGTAAAATCTGTAAAATGAATTTACTTTACTTTTTTCAATTTCCTAAAATCAACTATCACTTATAAACCTTTATACTATTTACTTTCTTTATACACACACACTCAAATCATGTTAAACTAACATTTTTTAAATGAAATATATAGACTACATATATTCAAACAAAATTGTATGCAAACACAATCTATCTTTAAACCTTTATAAAAATACTTATACAATTTCATATTGTTTGTTTTTATTTATTTATTTACTTAATTACTTTAAATTAGACATGACATTGAGGCGCTATTACCTAGAACAGTTTACTTACAGAAATAGTGGTATTCACTAATATATTATACATTTCACAAGACATAGTAAAGATATTTTTTTTTGCTACAGTTAGTCATTCAATACAATTTGTTCATTAAGAACATATCATATGTACTGAACTGATGCAATGTATCTTATGTAAATAAATTAGTTTAATGGTTTTACAGAAGGCACTGAGAATTTCAATTTAAAAAATCAATATCTAAATTAAAAACAGTGCTATATACAAACAAAGTTACTAATTTGAAGCTTTTACAATTGCCGTGAAGACCAGTTTCCTGAAAAGAAGCAGCCGAATTCGAAGAAGAAAGAAAAACCTGTTAATTTTAAAAAAAAGTAAGTAAAATATCACCATAATAATTGTATTATTAATCAAATATACTATAACATTAATACGAGCTATTTTGGTTTCTAAAAATAGAGATTTTGTACCATTTTGTCCAAAAATGTCCATGTCTTAAACAGCGATTTACAGCCAGAATGGCCCACAAATTTCTATTTTTGGACACACAAATTACCCAACTGAACCACTACAATTTTCATATTATAGAACAAACAACTGTTTTAATTGTATACATTAGATTTACTATTTGTACTTTTCCACACCACTAGCTTACTTTTTTTTTGTCATCTGAACCCCAGTTTAGTAACACATAAATTCACGAATACCTATCCCTACTAGTTTTAGTTCCCAATGCACAATCACACACCATTACATACATCTTTATCATCTTACTCAAACACTCATGCACACAGCACCCATACATTCCAGAACACCCCAACCCATATCTTCTTTATTTTTTTCAACAGACCCTAAAGAATGCCTACCAAAAGTCAAGTCCGTAGAAAGCAACGAAAAAGTAGAGCAAATGAAAATAAAGGTGTCCAACATAAGCATCCAGCTCTAGCAGAATTTGTAAAAAAAAAGTTGAAACAAAACAGCTAATACAATCATTTAGTGAAACACAAGAAGTTTCAAGTACAACAACTTTGCTTCCTCTATCAAAATGTAAAACAAACCAAAAAACAATTAACAGAAAATCAGCTATCAGTACAGATAAAACTACTTCTTCAAATTTTAATATAGTGCAAAGTAAGCATAGCCAAAATATACCATCACAAAGTCCTTCAAAATCTTATAAAAACAGGAGAGAAATCAGGTTCAAAGCTTAAAACCTATCGTAGGAAATTAATCTTAGAAGCATTGATGGACAGTGCAATTCTTTTCAAAAGAAATGTATTTATTTTACTGTTAAACAAAATGAAACCACTAACAAAACTAATAACTAAATTACAAAAAAGACTTCTCAATAAGCAAAATGTCAACAGAAAGAACTTCTTAAGTATCTGCGGAGGTGAATGGAATCACACTACGAACACAGAACCATATTTTAATGAAGAAGCGTACAAACAAAAGCAAACAAATACAATTGCCATAAATAGCAGTGGTCGAGGTTATGAAAAAGTGAATAATACCATAATGGAACAAGAAGTACTCCTTACAAAAATATGCCTTGAAAACTTAGAATTACCCCTCCATTCAACTGAATCAGAACGTCTAGTGTACAAATGGCCATGCACGTCAATGTGTAACATTCCCATTACAGAATAAAATAGCTTTAAACCAATTAAGCAACAATTCTACACATGGAAACCTTTTGCTAAACACATACAAAAAAGAAATACCAAAATTTAAAAGTACATCAGCTGAAGTACCAAACCATGTATGTGTATATTGCCGTAGAATTTTTTATAAAAGTAACACAAAAACTGTGGACCTATCATATAAAATAGAAGACAATGAAGATTCTAAATGGTTTGAATTAGCTCTCTACCTTGTAGCAGAAAAAAAATATGAAATAACTGAGCCCTTAATACTTTGCAGTTATTGCACTACAAAACTTGACAACAACCAAACTCCTTCACGTTCTATCACAAATAATTTGTAATTATACCCAGAACCAAAACCTCTACAACAACTTAATTTATATGAGAGCATCATAATTCAAACAGTACACCCATTTCAAGCAATAATACGCCTTCAACCAAAAACAGCAAAATTGCCTCTGAATTGGTAAAAGGCATTCGTGGAAAAGTAGTTTATTTACCATTAAATCTAAAAGAAAATGTGCATACTCTAGGAGTGCAACGTCCAATGCAGCAATCTTTAATTATATTAGTAAATGGAGTACCTACAAAAGACAAAAAAATATGGCAACAGCTGGTAGATTTATATAAAGTTAGACAAGCCCTCCAATATCTTAAAGAGAATAATGAATATTACAAAGAAATTAATATTGAAGAAAACCTGAAAGATACAACTGAATAATTCAAGAAACACAAGAAGCTGGTCAATTTGAGCTACTAGATCCTGCTACAATATCAAATACTTTAGACCATTGTACAATTCATCCTTTGCACTGTAATGACACCGTACAAGATGTACTGGAAACTTACCAAATGCGTCAAACAGAAGGATCGCCAATCAGTATATGGGAAAAAAGTATAGAAGCACGTGCTTTTCCTCTACTCTTTCCTACTGGCAAAGGAGGAAGGTATGATGATAGACCTATTCAAATATCAGCTTCAGAATACCGCTCATTACGGATGCATTCTGAAGATCCCAGATTTAGACAAAATGTGGAATACATATTCCACCTACTCTTTGAAAGTGAACTAGCAACTTTATGTTACGGAGTTGCACACATATTAAAATCAGGATCACATTTTCAAAATATGACAGCTACGCAATTATTAGAGAAAGTGCAACAAAAGGATGAGGTTTTACAATCAAATATTACAAATCTATTAGCAAATATGCGTGGTACTAAAGAGTACTGGTTTCGACGTCATGGAGATGTACGTTGTATGATCAGAAACCTTGGCCCACCCACTTGGTTTGTTACATTAAGTTGTGCAGAATATGCATGGGAAGATTTACATGATTTCCTACGCATATCAAATAAAAACAAAACAAACATAGATATTCTAACACCTGGAGAACTTTGTTCTTTGGATCCTGTTAATGTTTCAAGATATTTTCACCATCGCTTCATTGCTATGCTACATTTTATTTGTAATAAAACTGTTCCTCCCCTTGGAGAAGTGCAACACTTCTTTTGGAGAAAAGAATACCAAGCCAGAGGAACACCACATATCCACATGCTTTTATGGATTAAAGATGCTCCTAAATTTGGTCAAGACAGTGATGCCACTGTTTTACAGTTTATTGAAAAATATGTCACTTGTGAAATTCCATCAGAAGCCACAAATAGTGATCTTCATGCACAAATTTTACAATTTCAAAGACACAAATGTGGAAAATATTGTCGTCGCAAATACAAAAACAAAGGCAAATACTACACCAAATGCCGATTTGGTTTCCCTAGACCAGTTACAAATACAGGTCAAGTAAACAACCTAATGTCTTCAGTTAGACATAGTGTTAAAGGTAAGTCACCTAAAATACATATTACATAAAACGAAAAGAAGCAGAAAAATATATCAATGATTATAATGCAATCATTGCCCACTCGTGGAATGCAAACATAGATGTGCAGTACATTGCAGACAATTCTACTGCAGTTGCACGATATGTCACAGCATACTTAACTAAAGCAGAAAAGACAGAGCTCCAAGACCTCTGGAATGACCTGTCATCAGATAAAACAGTATCTCAGAAATTATACGGCTTGGGCATAAAAATGCTCACCCATAGAGAATGTGGATCTTATGAAGCAGCTGATCGTTTAACTGGTACTTCATTGTATGGTAAATCTGAAAATATAGTATGGCTAAGTCTTGGTCCAGCTAAATCTAGAAAAAGAGTTCTAAAATCATATAAAGATATAGAAACAATAGCCAAACATGATCCCAACAGCCAAGACATTTTAAAAAACAATGTATTGGACACATACTACCCAAACAGAAGTAATACTTTGGAAAACATGTGTCTATACCAAATAGCCCAAAACTACACATACAAAAATAATATGAAACCTGATAAAAAAAAAGGTAAATATAGAGTGACAGACTGTTAAGGCAGCTTAGTTAAACTCACTAAACCAAATTTAATTAATCATATCAAATTGTCATTGAAGACTCCTCAACATAAAGAAGTATATTACATGTACCTGCTACAACTCTTCAAACCATGGAGAAAAGAAGAACAATTACTAGATAACTATGACTCATATGAGGATGCTTTCAAAGCAAATGAAAGCACTATAACTGATGTAAACCTTACACAGTACAAAACAATGTTGCACAATGAACAGCAACATGAAGAAGAACTCCAAGCCCAACTAGATAAGGATACTCCTGACAGTAGTCAACCTTCTGTAACAGGAAGCCAAGAACCACTGGGAGAACCACTAATAACAAATGAGGCAGAATTAGCTATGATAGAAGTAGAAAACACCATGTGTCAGTATGAAGATAAGGAAGACTTAACTATACTACAATCAAAACTAAACAATGAGCAAAGTAGCATTTTTCAAGAAGTAACAAAACAAATTGCACATGGTGTAAAACATGAAAATAAAGAATGTTCCTGCCATAATTATAAACCTATACTACTGTACGTCAGTGGTGAAGCTGGTTCTTGCAAAACATTCCTAATCAAAATCATTAGTAAGTTCCTTCAACAATTGACAAACAACAAACTGTCAGCTGTTGTCACTGCCCCCACAGGTTTAGCTGCCTACAACATAGGTGGTGTTACATTACACCGATTACTACTATTACCAGTAGAACACCAGAACAAATTAGACTATTGGAATTACGCAGAGTATTGAAACAAATGAAAATGCTACTAATAGATGAAGTGAGCATGGTCTCCAACCTGATGTTAGCTTTGATTCACCTCAGATTACAAGAAGTACTCAAAACAGACTATGAAGAGCTCTTTGCAGGAAAACACATTATTGTTTTTGGAGATCTGCTTCAATTAACACCAGTAAAAGGTGAACCTATTTTTAAAACATTAGGGCACAAACTCTGCCATAAAACTGTTGGCAGCATTGGAAATGTCAACCTTTGGCAACATTTCCAATACAGAGAATTAACAGAAAACATGCGCCAATCTGCAGATCTAACTTATGCCAACATTTTAAAAAGTTTGAGAGTTGGTATACTTTCTAAAGTAGCAGAAGCAACATTGAAAACCCGGCACATTAATGCACTTTATGGCGATTGCATGTGCTACAGATGTTATGGAACAATTAGCCCACAAAAATATCAATTGTATGGCCTTAATGCCAACTCTTGCAAGCTGTCTCAAATTCAATGAAATAATGTTAAGTAAAGAAATGCAACCAATAATGGAAATTAGCGCCACAGACAAACTAGATGTACATGGTATGACACTACCCATGTGTGACCAAGCCACAACAAGACTAAATAATTTAGAAAAATCAATCTCAAACACAGCAGGCTTAGAAAAGATATTAAAATTATCCTTAAATTGCAGAGCAATGCTTAAACGTAACCTTGACGTGGACCAAGGACTAGTTAATGGAGCACTGGGTACAGTTGTTGGCTTTCAAACATACCCACGTGACAACAAAATTCAGTTTGTCAATACACTCTTTGACAAACTTTCAGAAGTAAAACGGATAGGATGCTCAACAGCTAGATTCCTTCTCTTCAAAGATATGTATGTACGCAGAGAACAATTTTCTCTAACTCTTGCATACGCAGTCACGATTCATAAATCACAGGTCTTACCCTAGACAAAGCAATGATAGATATTGGTAACACAGTCTTTAAAGAAGGCATGAGCTACGTAGCACTATCACGCTTACGTACACTTGACGGTCTATTTCTAATCAACTTTGATGCAAGTAAAGTAAACGCTGATATTCCTTGCATTTTAGAATATAATAGACTTCGCTCACTATACACTCCCCATCTAAACACATATTCTGTTCCACAAAAACTAAAACGTTGTAAAAGAAAACTAAATCAAACAGAAATGCAACACGACGTCACTGCAAATCCTCCAAAGAGAGTAAAAGAAACTAATACTTCATCAAGTACCACAAACAAAAAAGAATCAATTAGAGAAAGTAAACCAGGTACTTCTTTAAAGAAGGAAGACAAACTCCAAAAAAAGCAGTTAGATACAGAACTACCTGTACCATTTAAATTCTCAAATATAGTTGGTGTAAGTTGCTATGCAAATGTAGCAATGAATATTCTATTTCAATTACCACCAATTGTTGACAACATTTACTTACACAGTACAGACCCTTTGTGTTTGCAAATGTTAGTACTTCACAGAAATGCAGCAAACAATCCTGACAACACATATAGTGTTTTTGGAATAAGACGACAATTGGTCTACTGTGCTGGAATGGTGAAATTCACTTTAAACTCACAGGAAGATCCACAAGAATTTCTAATGTACTTACTATTAGTACTGGAAAACTAAAACATACCTATAAATAAAATCTTCCAGATTTCATACATGTGGAAACATACATGTACTCTGTGCAACAATGTGACACAAGAAGAAATTCCCAATGAACGCTTCATATATATATCAATACCAAATTGTAAATCCATTCCATTTCAGCAACTTGTACAAAATGCAAACCATGGTAGATTATGCTCTACCTGCAATTCAGATAATCGCTCCACATTAGTAATACAAACACATAGTAAATACGTAATACTAATGCTTCTACGTTACAGTGCAGATGGTACCAAAAACAACTGCAAGCTGACTGGATTCACACATAGTCAAATATCACTTGGTAAGAAAACCTTCACAACAATAGGTATAATCTACCACGCAGGAGCCACAACCAATTCAGGGCACTACACGGCATATATAAAAAAGAAATGTGGATGGTTTGAATGTAATGATAGTACCATTACTCTAAAGCAGAGATTACCAGCAAATCTTACAAACGCTTATTTGATGTTCTTAAAACCAAAATTTGATAAATAAACTGTATTTAAACCTTTAAGTAAATTTGTGTTAAAAAAATATAAACTGTTAGAATACTCCAAAAGCTATCTAACTGCTCAAAGATTCTACAACAACTAATCAGATGAATGAATACCACTAAATTAGACCAAAAAATACACAGTTAGAATACGCCAATTGGTATCTAACTGTCCCAAAATTATAAATTTGTGTTAAAATAATATAAACTGTTAGAATACTCCAAAAGCTATCTAACAGCTCAAAGATTCTACAACAACTAATCAGATAAATGAATACCACTAAATTAGGCCAAAAAATACACAGTTAGAATACGCCAATTGGTATATAACTGTCCCAAAATTTAACAATATCCAAATAGATAAATCAAAACCACTAAAATATATTAAAAAAATAGACAGTTAGAATACGCCAATTGGTATCTAACTGCTCTAAAATTTTATATCAAAACAAATGAAGAATCTGTTACTGCTCCAAAAAAAATACAACAAAGCAAAGTATAAAGCATTAGCCAGAAACAAAAAGTGAACATTGAAAACAAACAAACAAATAAACTGTAGCATAACAGAAAAAGGTTTTTTTTTTAATCCAACATGGATTTTTTTTTTCTCCCAGAGACCCAATGATTTTAGCAACAAATACAGAAACTGAGCAAATTGCACAGTACTCTGATTTGTACTCTACTAAATATGAGGGTCGAAAAAAAATAAAAGTATATTGCTTATACAATGTAATAAGTCATTACAAAATACTAATACTAACATGCTATTTTCTTTTATCACAGAAATGAAGAAGAAAAACATGGACTCCCATTACTAGACCAAACAGTAAGTATACAATAATGACAACCATAGCAGCATATCACATCCATAGTATCTAATACCTTTGTTCCTTATACATTTGTTTTTCACCCAAAGTTATAAGCAAATATGAGTGTGATATGCTGCGGTGGGTGTTGCCAGGGCATAGAGTCTTGGGTGCCAAATGGCCATGCACCCAAGACTCTATGCCCTGGCAACAACCACCGCAGCATATCACATCCATAGAGTCAAACATTTCAACTATGATCTATGGGAAACTTTTAATGTCCGCGAACAATGTGAGTGTTCTTAGAACACTTTGAACTTGCCAGCGAACAATACGGACACCGTTTTCAGGACACCCCCTACGAACATTCCAGGACACCGGGAGTGTTCTCAAAAACGTCTTCAGAACACCCCCATTTTGTTTATTTGCGAACATTTCAGTACACCGCGGGTGTTCTTAGAACACATTAAACTTGATAGAGAACAATACGGACAGCGTCCTCAGGACACCCCATACGAACACTCCCCGGACACCGCGAGTGTTCTTAGAAGCGTCTTCAGAACACCACCATCTTGTTTATTTGCGAACATTTCAGGACACCGCAAGTGTTCTTAGGACACATTCAACTTGACAGAGAACAATACGGACAGCGTCCTCAGGACACCCCCTACGGACATTCCAGGACACCGGGAGTGTTCTTAGAAGCTTCTTCAGAACACCACCATCTTGTTTATTTGCGAACATTTCAGGACACCACGAGTGTTCTTAGGACACATTCAACTTGACAGAGAACAATGCGGACAGCGTCCTCAGGACACCCCCTACGAACACTCCCCGGACACTGCGAGTGTTCTTAGAAGCGTCTTCAGAACACCACCATCTTGTTTATTTGCGAACATTTCAGGACACCGCGAGTGTTCTTAGGACACATTCAACTTGACAGAGAACAATACGGACAGCGTCCTCAGGACACCCCCTACGAACACTCCCCGGACACCACGAGTGTTCTTAGAAGCGTCTTCAGAACACCCCCATTTTGTTTATTTGCGAACATTTCAGGACACCGAGTGTGTTCTTAGAACACATTCAACTTGACAGAGAACAATACGGACAGCGTCCTCAGGACACCCCCTACGAACATTCCAGGACACCGGGAGTGTTCTTAGAAGCGTCTTCAGAACACCACCATCTTGTTTATTTGCGAACATTTCAAGACACCGTGAGTGTTCTTAGGACACATTCAACTTGACAGAGAACAATACGGACAGCGTCCTCAGGACACCCCCTACGAACACTCCCCGGACACCGCGAGTGTTCTTAGAAGCGTCTTCAGAACACCCCCATTTTGTTTATTTGCGAACATTTCAGGACACCGCGGGTATTCTTGGAACACATTCAACTTGACAGAGAACAATACGGACAGCGTCCTCAGGACACCCCCTACGAACACTCCCCGGACACCGCAAGTGTTCTTAGAAGCGTCTTCAGAACACCCCCATTTTGTTTATTTGCGAACATTTCAGGACACCGCGGGTGTTCTTAGAACACATTCAACTTGACAGAGAACAATACGGACAGCGTCCTCAGGACACCCCCTACGAACACTCCCCGGACACCGCGAGTGTTCTTAGAACAGTTTCACTTTGCTTGCGAACAAAACAGACACATATTGAGTCCTTAGAACACCCCCCAGTCAGTTTATTTGGAACATTTCAGAACACCCGTGATGTCCGCAAACAAATCGAACACAAAAAGAACGTCTAACACATGAAAAACACAACTTTCTTCCTATCTCATACACTCCCACCCTCCCCAAACACTCCTACACACCAACACATTCTACAAAATATACATTTTGAACAAAGTTTCACCGCGCTGTCCGCAGACGTCCGCGAATCCAAGATGGCGGGCGCTACCGAAAAATCTGACGCGCTTCACGCTCCACGCTGTCCAATCAGCAAACACGTTGCATGTCCGCGAACATCATGCAAGATGATTGGCCAATCAGGACACTGTCCGCGGAGCGAACAGGGAAGTGTGTCCGCGAACCGAACACAGATATCACTAATTTTTCTTGACCTACTTTTTGGTCATTTTCAAAAAAACTACTGGACGGATTTTCACCAAATTTGCAAAAGCACGCTTTCGGGACCAAGCCGCTGCTCCTGGTCCAAATTTGGTGGAAATCCGTCCAGCGGTTTGGGCTGTAGGCGCGAGCAAATTTTTTTTCCCATTCAGTCTATGGGAAAAAAAAAGTTTTGGGACCCCCCTATAACTTTGCCCCCCCTGGACGAATCCTCACCAAACTTTGCAAAAAAATTCAGAGTGACCCAAATACTTTTTTTGCAACGTTTGGTGAGGATCCGTCCAGGAAGAGCGAAGTTATAAGCCACCCAAAAAGTGCTCTTCCTATGGAAACAGCAACTTAACCATAACTACACTACCTGCCATGTAACACTGCAAAAAACCACCCAGTGGGCATGTATAAAGGTACTCCAGCACACAAGACCTAGCTATTTAAAATGTCATGTTTATTATTGCATAATACAGCACATTACAAAAAACAGAGATGAAATCATTCACCCCTGCGACCGATGTAAGGTGCACAAAGCCCTCACCCCACGGGTGGGAGAAAGTCACGCGATCCGCCTGAAAGCTCAGGCTTCCTCAGACCGATAAAATCCAAATTTGGCATGCACATCATAGAGTTTAAAAAGAAAGGCAGTTCCAGAGCGTAGCCACTCGAGTCTCATCACGTGCACGACGGTCATGTGACCGCTACGGGTAAGAGTGGTGATATCTTTCCAATGCAATGACCTCCATATTGGAATGGTCAAAAACCTATGAGTAAGGTACGTATAGTAGCAAGTTATGTAAAAGTTTCGTGCTAGGAAATCACTAAACACATTTAATGACTCTCGTAATGAAAACTCGACAGTGAAGACTCTCGAAACTGCTAGTTTAAAAATTATTATTAAATAACAATCGATGTGTAACATATGTGCACAAGTGTGCCTATTCATCATTTGATGACTAAAAGCAGCTCAAATGGCTGCTATTAGACATACGCCCCCACATAGGGCAAGTACTTCCAAGCCAAGGGCTACGAGCAAAATGGCAGCAACCAAATCATCAGTGGGCAAATGCCCTATTTTTGCAAATCGTACCTATAATCAGTACTATAACACCGGGCAAGTGCCCCTTTCCCAGGTAAATATTTCATGAAGGAATAATGCTTCAGACATATGCAATCTTACGTGTTATACACATGCTTAGATAAAACCGGAGTTAAGAGAAAAGATAAAACGTTGCATAGTATAACTCCTCCCAATGTGCAAATAGAAATTCCTATGTCTATGTAACAGTACAAAAGGATAGCAGCCTAATTTCATCAATGAGCAACTAGATTAATCTACCATGTGAAGATAACAAATCCTTTGTCAATAATATAGTACAATGGGATAGCAGCCTAATTCAATAAATCAGCAACTGAAAGAATAACAGTGAAGAGATCTCTAAATGTTTAACAAAGGTAGTACAGTGTGCATAGTATAAATAAAACAGTATGGTATACATAAATCTAAGCAACATACATATCATGATTCAAAGGTGTAAACAATCGTCATAATAAAAAAGCTCATGTTTGTAAAAACAGATATAGTTCGGCATCTATATTTAAGCCTTTCGGTTTCAAGGTGTCAAACTTACATATGAGTGTCGCTTCTAGTTGCCTCAATCTCAATTCACGGTTGCCTAATCTTTTATTTATTTTTTTTTGTTTTATTTATTTTTTTCCTTATGTAAAGTATTTTTATTATTTCACTACATTGCATTTTATCCTTTTGTCCATGTGTAATTTTATTTCTGAGGCCTTTAATTTATTTTTCCGCAACCATGATGAAAGACAGGGCTGTTCATTCTGAGCAATTCACAACAGGCAGTGCCATCTAACATGAGCAGTGTCCACATGGAAAAGTCAGGCCCTTTTGTTTTACATAATGTCACTTCATATGTTGGAACGTGTTTATTTATTTCAAATACAATGTCTCACTTGGCTTTGCTTTTTCATATAAGGCACAGTTTCACCTTTCTTCTCCAGGTGCATAGCTCTGCATTGCATAGGATTCCATGTAAAATGCTGCTGTTTTGTTCCTCATTCAGACTGTGCCTTTTCCCTTTCACATGAAATCAGCATAATTTGCAGAAACACATGTATTTAATCCTGTCAAGTATATGCAGCCGTATTTAAGTTTTGGTGAGCTTTCCTTCACCTGTGTGCCTTTCCATTTTGGTAATGTTCAGTGAGACCCACTTTCCGCATTCACTAAGCCTCAGTGCTGTTTCAAGGTTATAGCTGGCTAATAGGTTCCAATGTGCCTTTTCTATTAGCCAGCTGAAATCCCGCAGTTAGGGCCTTGCAAGGCCTTTCAGTTTATTTCATTCTGGGGCAGGATTTACACCCCACACTATCACCACATCTCGCTCTTACCTTTGCTTTCCAAACTATTGTAGAGCATTGTTAATTCATGTAGTATCTTGATCCCAGCCAGCACAGTGCCTATGATGTAATGTAGGGAATGTTGAGTAGTGAGGGATCTAGATTGAAAGGATGACTGATAGATAGAGAGCCTACTGAAAGAAGGGATGCCGTGCTGCTGGTGGGACTTAAGATGTTACTTGAAGAATAAACTAAGTTTCAAAACAACAAGGAGTTTGTCATTGCTTTTGCATCATGTTTCTTAAGAGGAACAGAAGAAAATTACTCTATCATTGGAAAAGAACTTCTCACTGTCAAGTTGCCAATTGAGAAATTTAGAAGATTTCTGTGGGGAACTGAATTCCTCATACGTACTGATCACACACCTTTCCGAGAGACATTACAGAGGAATGGTCTGGATGGTGTATCCTCGTGTATAAGGAGATGTGTTATTGCACTGCAAGACTATTGATTTAATGAAGAATATGTACCAAGAAAGAAGAATATATCAGCAGACTCTTTGTCACACATTAGAGTGGATGCAGAAGATGAACATGTGTTCATGGAAGAGGATGAATGTCTGTTGTATGTTGAGCCCAAGATGATAACGAGTGACGAGTGGGAAAGGAGTTTGGAAGGAGATAGCATTCTTAAGAAAGTGAAAGAAATCTTGGAGAGAAGTGAAAAAGTGAAGAAAAAGATATTTTGTGGAGCCAACTTAGACAGACTTTGTAAAGTGAGTGAGGAACTGCATGTGGAAAGAGGTTATGTCATGATGGGAGAGAGAGTAATTCCACCCACTGAGATGAGGAAAAGGATAATTGAAACAGCCAATGAGGGATACCAGGATATCACGAAAACCAAACACGCGTTGAGAGCTGAATTCTGGTTGATGGGTTGTGATTTAGAAGTAGAAAGGACAGTAAGGGACTGTGTACCATGCTGTTTAAGTGAAAGAAATCTTGTTCTAAGAGAAATTCCCATGTCACTTGTTAGAGTTCCCTGCATGCTGTGTGAAAGAGAAGGCATGGATATTGTTGGACCCATTCATGATAAAGGTGTGGATAAATATTGCATTGTGTTGATTGAATATTATCCAAATGGGTAGATGTGAAGATCATGAAGACTATTACGACTAGAGATGTTATCACTTTCATGGAAGATGTGTTTAGGAGAGTAGGGTACCCGATGGAACTGTTGACTGACAATGGCGTTCAATTTAAATCTAAAGAAATTCGTGATTATTTAATAAGAAATGGTCATCAGTGATGTCATCAATGACATTTGTGATGTCATCTTTGATGTTGTGAGTGTTAGTCTTAGCAGTGCATGGTGGTGGAGCGAGTTATGGTTGCTTAGCTTACCATAACTGGCGAATTTGAAGGGTTTTTCGGTTTTACTTGGAACCATAACGTCCCTTTAACAACGTTTTTTCACTGAATTTCATAGGTTTATAGTAGTGCAACTTAACCATAACGTCCCTTTAACAAAGTTTTTTTACTGAATTTCATAGGTTTTTAGTAGCGCAACTTAACCATAACGTCCCTTTAACAAAGTGTTTTCACTGAATTTCATAGGTTTTTAGTGGTGCAACTTAACATTAATAGCTTTGACTTCATGTACATGTAATATGGAACATACTGAACCTCTTCTACTGAACTTGATGTCTGCAAACTCTTTTAATGTCCGTGGACATGTTCGGAGAACAGTACCACTACCTAAAAACTATGGGGGGGTATGTTTGATTGTTATATCATAGGAACATTTAACAAATTCAAAAAGCAGCACACATACACATTATATGTAGTGATACATAAGAAATATAACCCATATGTGTAACACACTAACCATTCATTTAAATACAATATGTTCTAAAATGGAATATACCAAAAGAAGATAAATTGGCTTCCAACATAATTACCTCACAGACACTACAGAACTAAGAACAAGACCAGACCTACACAGTACTTAGAACATATCTTACCTGAAATAGTAAGTGTAATTCATTGTATTCATATATTTATAAACATTATGTATTAGATAAAAAAAAATATATTATCTTTTTTTCTTACAGAAATGTCTAGTACTCAGGAATGACTAGAGGAGCATTTACCACATGAGGAAATGTCACAAGATAGTGAAACTAATGGTAAACACTTTCAAATATAAACCATTTAATTATTATTATTTTATATACATTTAACATATATATATATTTTTGTACAGAGCATACCAAAATAGAAAATACCTCTGAAGAATGTTTTATGGATAACAAGCTTGACAGCATAAAAGAGAAAATGGATGTATTGTTGAGCAATTTTAATAATTTGAAAACTTTTGTTGAAGATCATTTTAAAACAAAAACCTCATACCATTGTCCCACATGTACTTGTCGACCTCACCATATCCCAGTCAATTATCCACAAATCCTCTCCATAACCCAAAACGTTTTGATGAGACTTCCATCCCTTCTTCACCTGATACAAATCATGTTGAAACCTCTAATTCTCCTGTTTTTGTTTCCATTTCTGCCTCACCTTCTTTGTCATAAATTATTAATATATGTTACATAAAGTTATATTTTTATATTGTGTTGTAATTAGTTTCCATTTAAAAAAAAAAAAAAAACAATGTAGGTGTCCACAGACAGAGCGGGTGTTCTGAAATGTTCGTAAATAAACGAAAATGGAGGTGTCCTCAAGAACACTATACCTGTCCGTACTGTTCGCTAGCAAGTTGAAACTGTTCTAAGAACACAATTGGTGTCCTGAAATGTTCGTAAATAAACGAAAATGTAGGTGCCCTGAAGAACACTATACCTGTCTGTACTGTTCGCTAGCAAGTTGAAACTGTTCTAAGAACACAATTGGTGTCCTGAAATGTTCGTATATAAACGAAAATGGAGGTGTCCTGAAGAACACTATACCTGTCTGTACTGTTCGCTAGCAAGTTGAAACTGTTCTAAGAACACAATTGGTGTCCTGAAATGTTCGTAAATAAACGAAAATGGAGGTGTCCTGAAGAAGACTATACCTGTCTGTACTGTTCGTTAGCAAGTTGAAACTGTTCTAAGAATACACGCGGTGTCCTGGAATGTTCGTAAAGAAACGGAAATTGAGGTGTTCTGTGGACGCTATGTCTGTCTGTATTGTTCGCAAGCAAGTTGACACTGTTCTAAGAACAAACGCCTGTCCGTAACTGTTCGTCTGACACACTTTTAATTACTTCAGGACCCGAACAGTGTCCGTAGAACATCAACGCGCATGCGCAAACCAATGCCCTTGCATTTGCTGTCCTGCGGACAGCCGCTTCCTTCGCGAACATGTTCACGAAGCGACCATGTGACCGCGCCCACGCTGATCGCATGTTCTGAATGCGGACACTGTTCGTGTCCTCGAACAATTTAAAAGTACATTGTCAAGTAATCCACAATATCTTTCAATAAAAAACTCACCATAGCACAAGTCCCACATTTTAATTATAAGTTTATACATACTTTTTGAAACCTTTTGAACCTTTTTTGTGTTTGATCTGTCCGCGGACTGCGCGCATGTCTGCGGACTGCGCACAAGCACCCCTATAAAAGACCACGCCCTAGAGCTTATTCTCATTGTGTTTCTGGCTATTCTACAGAGCACAGAGATTTTTCCTGCAACCAGCAGATTTCCATCTTCAACCTGATGGCTTCTGTGGCTCCACTGCTGCCACCTGGTACTGTGTCTGCCTCAGCAATACCCCGACCCCGTCCACCACCACCACCTCCCCAAGGGCTTGAAGAGGGGAACAGGAGTGAGGATGCAGAGGACGAAGAAGAGGATGAGGAGAATGAGGTAGAGGAAATCCCTACTACCCGCACTAGGCGTGAGTCTTGGGTGTGGCGGTTGTTTACCATTCATGGGAATTGTCCTAAGGCTCGTGCGAAACATGTCACCTGCAATAAGTGCAAAATGATACTCAGTCGCGGGAGGCACAGTTCGTACAGCTTTGGGACCACTACCATGAAGCGACACCTGAGGTCATTTCACTCTGGGGCTATTCGCAAGGTTGTACTTTGCGAAGAACCTAGTAGGTTGATTTTCTCTACTTCATCCTCCGTTTCTGATCCTGTCACCACAAGGACCACCTCTGTGGGACAGCGTCTTCCTCAAGCTGCCTCACAGGCCATACAGAATTCTGATGACCCTTACCTTTCGAGGGTCACAGTTGTATGTATGTACTGTGACACAGTACTCTGCAGGGGGAGCGACTTTGCAGTGCTTTTGAGACTATCGTCTCGGAGCATGAGAAGACCTGCTCACTACCCAAATAAAACCCACTCTACATATTCCTCTCTCAGCTCGCCCTTTCTTATCCCTGTGGTTGGTGTCCCCCCTTGACCCTCCTTTCCCCTCCTCTCCTAGTGTGTCGTGTGTAGAAAACCCAAAAAAATACAAAATTACAAAAATCAAAAAAGAATAAGGCTCTTTTCAGAGCCACCTTTCACAGTTAAAATATAGAAGTGAAAATAAATGAAGCAGGGCCCTTTGTATTTTTTAGAAGTCCGCGGACAGTCCTCGGACATCTAAAAAATTGGGTTGCTACCCTATCATAACCATTGCAATTTTCTCTGGTGGGAAGGGGTGGCTCTGAAAAGAGCCTTTGTGAGGTGTTTGTATGTCAAAAATCATAAATACTTAACACCTACTTCAAAATGGATGCTGTAATTCTAAAATAGGTTTTAATGCATTTTGTATATTTCTCAAAAAAATCTGATTTCCAGCATAAGTAAGATGGACTCCATCTCTGCAAAAAATGTATGTACTATGAAACATAATATTTTCATTGTGAAAAGAGGACATGCCAAAATCTCTTAGAAAGGCACAAACAGCCTTATTAACATTGCGCCTTGCGTTTTCCATTTGTGGACCAAATAAAGAAGAACGAAGCCATATTTGTCTCTGTGCAATCCGTGAAAATATTACTTGAGAATTAGGGAACATGTCTATGACCTTCCCAAGTCCTTCTTTCATAGAAAATTGCAAAGAAATTCCAGACACATATCCTAAACTGTTCCCTCCACAATGAATTCCAATTATGTCTGGATGTTGCTCTGTCTCCAAACTAGCACAAAGAGGTAGCAAGTCCAACCACTTCATTCCACGTACTCCATGCCAGTGTACTTCCACATGTGGAAATCCAAGATCTACAGGTACTCCACAGCTTTCTGCATGCACCTTCAACCAATGTATCCATGAATCTCCCAAAATCCAAACAATCTGTTTTCTGAAACACACAGCCATAGCTATCTGTTGTTCTCTCAGCAAAAAGAGTATCTGAGAAACTCTTTCCTGGAATAACACACCCACTAAACTTTCCTGACCAATCCCTTTCAGTGCTCATTCTCATTTGCATGACTTCTGAACCCAAAAATCCCCAGATGTAACACCCGATGTCCGCGAACTACCGCCATGTCGTAAAATGATCAGCCCTTCTACCATTTCCACTTCACTTTCTGTGCCATTCCCTTATTGGATGTAGCTAAGAAGTCACATGACCATCCACCAATCACATTCAAGACCTCTACATCTAACTGCATCATCATAGATCAGCACTGCAAATGTACTGTGAATCTTTCTGAGTACAAGTGTCATATCATTGGCAAGCACCATCTACAAGAAATACTGTACAAGTCTCCAAGATTTCTACTTGCAGCTCCATGCATATCCGTATGCATGAACACAAACTACAGTTATGCATATTTTCTGTACAGTAAATGAACACGTTTTCAAACTGACTTAATATTTTTGTTTTATTTCTTTATTTATTCAATTACTTTAATTTAAGCATGACATTGAGGCACTATTACCTGGAAGAGCTTAGTCACAACAAGACTAAATAGTTTAGAAAAATCAATCTCAAACACAGCAGGCTTAGAAAAGATATTAAAATTATCCTTAAATTGCAGAGTAATGCTTAAACGTAACCTTGACGTGGACCAAGGACTAGTTAATGGAGCACTGGATACAGTTGCTGGCTTTCAAACATACCCACGTGACAACAAAATTCAGTTTGTCAATATTCTCCTTGACAAACTTTCAGAAGTAAAAAGGATAGGACGCTCAACAGCTCGATTCCTTCTTTTCAAAGACATGTATGTACACAGAGAACAATTTTCTCTAACTCTTGCATACACAGTCACAATACATAAATCACAAGGTCTTACCCTAGACAAAGCAATGATAGACATTGGTAACACAGTCTTTAAAGAAGGCACGAGCTACGTAGCACTATCACACTTACGTACACTTGACAATCTATTTCTAATCAACTTTGATGCAAGTAAACGCTGATATTCCTTGCATTTTAGAATACAATAGACTTTGTTCACTGTACACCCCCCATCTAGAAACATATCCTGTTCCACAAAAAGGAAAATGTTCTAAAAGAAAACTAAATCAAACAGAAATGCAACAGGATGTCACTGCAAATCCTCCAAAGAGAGTAAAAGAAACTAAAACTTCATCAAGTACCACAAACAAAAAAGAACCAATTAGGGAAAGTAAACCAGGTACTTCGTCAAAGAAGGAAGACAAACTAAAAAAAAATCACTCAGATACAGATCTACCTGGTCCATTTAAACTTAGAAATGAAATTGGTGTAAGTTGCTACACAAATGTAGCAATGAATATTCTATTTCAATTACCACCAATTATTGACAACATTTACTTACACAGTACAGACCAATTGCGTTTGCAAATGTTAGACCTTCATAGAAACGCAACAAACAATCCTGACAACACGTATAGTGTTCATGGAATAAGACATGAATTGAACTACTGCGCTGGAATGGTGAAATTCACTATAAACTCACAGGAAGATCCACAAGAATTTCTAATGTACTTACTACAAGTACTGGAAAACAAAAACATACCTATAAATCTTCCAGATTTCATACATATGGAAACATACATGCACTCTCTGCAACAATGTGACACAAGAACAAATCCCCAATGAGCGCTTTGTGTATATATCAATACCTAATTGTGAATCCGTTCCATTTCAGCAACTTGTACAAAATGCAAACCATGGTAGATTATGTTCTACCTGCAATTCAGATAATCGCTCCACGTTAGTAATACAAACACATAGTAAATATGTAATACTAATGCTTCTACGTTACAATGCAGATGGTACAAAAAACAACTGCAAGCTGACTGGATTCACATATGGTCAAATATCACTTGGTAAGAAAACCTTTCAACAATAGGTATAATCTACCACGCAGGAGCCACAACCAATTCAGGGCACTACACTGCATATATAAAAAAGAAATTTGGATGGTTTGAATGTAATGATAGTACCATTACTCTAAAGCAGAGATTACCAGCAAATCTTACAAACGCTTATTTAATGTTCTTAAAACCAATATTTGATAAATAAACTGTACTTAAACCTCAAGTAAACTTGTAGTAAAAAATATAAACTGTTAGAATATTCCAAAAGCTATCTAACTGCCCAAAGATTCTACAAAAATTAATTAGATAAATGAATACCACTAAATTAGAGCAGCAAAAAATAGACAGTTAGAATACGCCAATTGGTATCTAACAGTCTTAAAATGTAACAATATCCAAACAGATAAATCAATACCACTAAAATATATAAAAAAAATAGACAGTTAGAATATGCCAATTGGTATCTAACTGTCCCTAAATTTAACAATATCCAAACAGATAAATCAATACCACTAAAATACATAAACAAATAGACAGTTAGAATACAACTACTGGTATCTAACTGCTCCAAGATTTCATAATATCCAAACAAATAAATAATATGTTACTGCTCCAAAAAAAATGCAACAACCCAATGTATAAAGCATTAGCCAGAAACAACAAATGAACACTGAAAACAAACAAATAAACTGTAGCATAACAGATTTTTTTTTTTTTTTTAATCCAACATGGATTTTTTTTCTCCCACAGACCCAATGGTGTAACGCTCACCTGATTCCCGTAGAGGCGCCGGTCTTGACTGGGCGAATACCGTATCTTCAAAGGTGATGTGTAACACACGGCTGGCTCTTTGGGCTGGACCTCTGTGCACTGTATGTCTGGCTCGAAGGGTAAGATGTCTGCAGATAGAAAATGTGGGATTAATGAACTGGGTTATTGAATGTCTCTCTCTTCTTCCCTTTCTCTTCTCCTGTAGAACCCCAAAGGTTAACGCTCTCACCTTAGGTAAGTGAACGCCGTGCTCTCCATCTGCCTCGAGGCAGGGTGCTGTAACCAGTTTCTTCACTGGATAAGGGGAGCAGGCCTCTTGACTTCAGAGGACTGCTGTCCGTCGTTTACTGCACGAACTGTAAGTTTCAAGTAATTCTAATGTCTTTAAAGTCTTTAGTAATGATGTCTCTTGTTTTGCAGGGTTCCGGCGATGGCGGATGGTGGGCTGAAGTGAGTTGAAGATGGAGCCCGTGTGATGAATAGAAGCGCCTGGAAGCACGTAAGTAAGCGCTTGCTGCCTGCTTCACGATGCGCTCTAACTGTCTTTTTATTTTGCAGGTACAAGTTCGGGGCGGCTGCAGGGTGCCGGAATACCCACTGGGTTAGATGTGGAAAGGAGTAATGGCACGTGAGTATTAAAGTTCCCCAATGTCTTTAAACGCACCTTGTTTTGTCTTTCAGATGCGGGATGCAGCGCCGAAGGCCTCCGGAGCGTGCGAAGAGTTGGTAAGCTTTTGTCTTTCAGATGCCGGAATGCAGAGTGAAGACCTCCGGAGCGCACGAAGAGTAGGTAAGCCTTCGTCTTTCAGATGCCGGAATGCAGCGCGAGGCGTTGGTGACAGCCGATGGACCAGGTAACTGAAGAGCTGTCACTGAAGACCGTAATGCTAACCTGTTCTTTCTTGTCTTTATAGGTGTTGCTGAAGACTGGATTCAGAATGGTAAGCCTTTTTCCTCAGGCCCAGGATCAGATGCAGAAGACACGATGAGCGTTCTGCTGCTGAGGATGCAGAATAACGCAAAGCAAGATTCATCCATCGGGTGTGGTTTAAATAGCCTCCTGTAGTGCTTAGGTGTCTCCTTCCACAGCCACGCCTAGGTAAGAAAAGAGTTCCTGCTTTCCAGAAGAGTTCCAGTGTTCTGAATCTAGGGAGTGGCTCCTGCCCCACCCAACAGGAAAAGTAGTTCCAAACAGAAGAGGATCAGAGACTCAACTGGCAGGCAAGTAAGCAGCATGGTCTGCTGCAGGTAAGTCCACCCAAGCATTATGAGCCCGGCGCTTCCAGCGCTGGGACTGGGCATATTTATGAGCCTGGTGCCACTGGCGCCAGGACTGGGTCCAAAAGGTCCCAATAGGGACTGGTTGGCACTCGGAACCTGGGTTATGGATCTGCTTCCAAGGGAGTTGGGAAAACCCTGACCTTTTGGAAGCAGAGATCATGACAGTACCCGCCCTCAAGGCCCCTCCCAAACCGGGCTTCTCCGGGGGTTTTGGCTTGTCAGGAAATGTTCGGTGAAATCTTTTGATTAGGCGAGGAGCGTGGACATATTCAGCAGGTTCCCAGGATCTCTCTTGGGGGCCGTAGCCTTTCCAGTCAATTAGGTAGAATAGTTTAGATTTGGAGATCTTGGAGTCCAGAATGCTTTTGACTTCAAACTCGAGTTCTCCATCAACTAGGATAGGTTTTGGAGATTTGGTTAGTCGGGTTTGAGGTTGCACAGGTTTTAATAGAGAGACGTGGAAGACCGGATGTATCTTCATGTACGGGGGCAAGTCCAACTTGACCGCTACTGGGTTTACTATGGTAGTGATGGAATAGGGACCAAGGTATCTTGGGTTGAATGTGCGTGGCCCTTTTAGAGGTAGATATTAGGTGGATAACCAGACTTGATCCCCTACTTGATATTGAGGGGCTTCCTTCCGATGTTGATCTGCTCCTTTCTTGTATTGTTCTTTAGCCCTTTGAAGGTGAGAAACAGCTTCCTTAAAGGCTTGGGTGATTGTAGAATGCAGGTAGTCTACTGCTGGTGTTTCAAGATCTTGGAGGGGATCCAACTCCGAGGTTCGAGGGTGACTGCCGTACAAAAGAAAAAACGGGGTTTTCCCAGTTCCCGAATGGACAGAGTTATTGTAGGCATATTCGGCTATCCAAAGGATGTCTTTCCAAGTTTTTTCAGTTTGTTGCAGCATGCAGCGTAAATACTGTTCCAGAGTTTGATTGGTCCTCTCGGTTTGTCCGTCGGTCTGAGGGTGGTGACTGGTCGATAGTCTCACATCAATTTGAGCCGACCAACAGCAACTTCGCCAAAAATGAGAAATAAATTGACTACCTCGATCCGAAATTAGAACCGAAGGAAAACCATGCAGTCGGACGATGTTTTCGAGAAATTCTCGGGCCAGAGTTGCTGCTGTTGGCAAGCCTTTGAGCGGAATGAAATGCGCCATCTTGGAGAATAAGTCCACGATTACTAGAATCGTATTGTATCCGGAGCATGGAGGTAGATCGGTGATGAAGTCCATAGAAAGCGTATGCCAAGGGCGAGGTGGGATGTCAATAGGGCGTAAGAGGCCTGCTGGTCTTTCCTTTTGACTCTTGTTTTGGGCGCATACTCCACAGGACATTATAAAGTCTCTGATATCTTTTTTCCAAGACGGCCACCAGAAGTAGCGCTTGATCTTTTCTGAGGTCTTGGCTGTAAAGACCGGTAGGGGGTATCTGTACCTCTGCTCCCTATATGGTAGAAGGGAGGCACAGAAGACCCCAGCCAAGATTCTCTATTACGGTAGCAATGGACGAGCAATCAAGGCCTAGCTTCTCAGGAGGTGATGCAGGCTGGTTCTTAAGTACAGTGTATCCCCAAGCCCCCACAAAGGAATGTCCACACACTGTATTACTGAAAACACAGTCTTTATATAATTAATATTCAAGGGTTATGTACACTTATCACAATAACGCACTTTGTGCTCAGGAAAATCAATAATGGTAAATATCTACAATTCTAAAGTGGTACCACTAATATTAGACCTCATTAAAGTGCATTCACAATACTGTAGAAATGGCACACAGATCAATAAGAAGGAAACCAGCAATAGAGAGAGGAGAGATAAAAGATGGTTGAAACAATAGGCAGAATACTGGCCCTAGCTACTGGACACAGTTCTGTGTGGAGATCCCCCCACCTGGGCAACCTGTAAAATAAAGAGATATAACACAAGCCCAGTCCATATATTGTTCAATAGTCTTATTCTCTCCTGCAATGTTTTTACCCCCCCAATGTACCTGGTGGAGTCGAGTTCTTCGAAGAGGCGTCGACAGATCCTTCTTGAATGACCCCCCTTTCAAGCGGGAGTCACGGATCGTCGAGAGGCGTCGAGAAACGTCGAAGACCTCGGGGTTCGGCGACGGGGAATCGACGGCCCTTCTTGAATGCCTTCCCTTTCAAGCGGGAGGCACGGGGCGTCGAACGTCCGTCGACAAACGAGGTAGAACGATGTCAAAGAGGCGGCAGCTTCGTCCGAGCGGTGCTCGTCGGCGTCGGGGCGTCGGCGTCCTGCAAGGCGGAGGTGTGCGGGGCACCTCGATGACAATAGTTCTGGACCGCAAAGATTGTAGAGACGGAAGCCCAGCAAGGGCGTCGGGTCGTCCGAGTCTTTGAGGTCGTTGGGTGGCGGGAAACCCACCGGCAGGTTTCTCCTCGGCGCGTTGGTCGTCCTCGACTTTCTCCGGCAGGATAAGCGGTCGACGATGCGGTCGAGGGAGTCCTTCGATTGAAATGTTCTTAGGCAAGGAGCGGACGGCTCCGGTCGTCGGCGGCACGGCGTCAAGTGGTTCCCACGGCTGGGCAACACAACTTCGACGGGCCTCCAGCGGTTACACAGACCTGCGAACCCTGGTCGACGGCAATGGACTTCGACAGCGTCGATGTCCGGGTGCTTCACTTCGATCTCCTCGGCGGTCCCGTCTCGGGTCGGCAGCCTTTCGAGGGTCTGACTTCCAGGGCGCTTCGGCGAAGATTCAGCGGTGCTCGATGGTCCCTCGGAGCACGGGAAGAGGGCGCCTAGCCAGGTCCTCTCTCGGGTCAGTCCTCGACGATTTCGACAACCTTCAGTTTCTGTCAAAGCAAATGCCACAGCAAGTCTTCTTCTTCCAGCTGGACGTCGAGGATCAGCAAATCCAGTTACTCTTGAGTGGAGACTCAGCTTCTGAATGCTTCTGAACAACTTCCAGTGGTGAGAGGTCCCCAGATATACTATTCTGTCTCTCATCCACACTGCTGGCACACACACAGCAGCCAATCACACAGAAGGGCATTCATGCAGTCAGTCAGCCAATCAGGCACACAGTGCATTCAGGCCACACTCCTCCCTTTCAGACACTCACAACAAGGAATGTGGATTGGGACAAGTACCCAGCCATTCAACACTACACACTGCATTCAGGCCAGTTTCGGGCAGGGCTGTCTCAGTCTTTGTCTCACATGCCAGAAACCAGACAACCACAACAAGAAGTGTATATTGGTCACACACTCCATTCACCCAGGTCCCACCCACAGGAGGTACCCACAACATACAGTCAAAGGGAAGGCTCCAGTCAGTCTAGCTGGGCCTTCACAACAACACCATATATGGAACTTCCACCCAACAGCCAGTCAGGGGGAAGGTACAGAGTCAGGGCTTCCCAGGACTTTGGGAAAAACAAGACAACAGGCCATAGAAAGCAAGAGGCCACAGGGGCCATCTTGTTTTCTATCAGGAATCAACTGATCCCAATGGCAGGGCCTGGGTATCCCAAAATGGAGGACACCCAGAGCACCTGTCCAATTCAGCATGGAGCTGCCACCAGCCCATACCCTGCTCTGTGGGCCACCCACAGGTGCCCAAAGACATACACTAGGGGCACAGGGTTGTACCCCTACCCAGGGGTGCCATAAGGGTATCCCATGGGTCTGTTCACCAAACCAAAAGAGAGAGCTGCACTGCCAGGAGTCGCAAATGGACTCCTGGGCAGAAAACATAACAGAACACACGATAAAAGGCAGAAAAGGACAAGGATTCAGAGGCCCTGTCCCTCTGATGCATTTCCAGCATCACAGTCGCCCCCCCCAGACTGAGGTGGAGGGTGTCTAATCTCCCACGGGATAGACACCCTCATCCAGACGGTCAGCATACCTTCTGGAAAGGCCATCTGCATTATCGTGACTCTTCCCTGGTCTGTGCTCTATGGTGAAGTCTAGCCCTTGCAGGCTAATGGACCACCTGAGCAATTTCGGATTCTCACCCTTCATCTGCATAAGCCACTTCAGGGGCTTATGATCTGTTTGGACCTTGAAGGTAGACCCCGTAAGGTAGGGCCTAAAACGCCTAAGGCTCCAAACTATGCTAAAACACTCCTTTTCAACAGTAGCCCACCTAAGTTCTCTACCCTTGAGTTGTCTACTGATGAATATGATAGGATGTTCTCTCCCTTTGTCATCTAACTGGGACAAGACAGCTCCAATTCCGGTGTCGCAGGCATCCGTCTGGACGATAAAGGGTCGGCTGTAGTCAGGCGCACACAACACAGGTGCCCTACACAGACTTTCTTTCAAGCCATCAAAGGCCCTCTGACAGTCTTCGGTCCAATTAACCTTCCTAGGCTGTTTGGGTGAAGTTAGAGCTGTCAGGGGTGCAGCTATGGTTCCATAGTCTGCCATGAAATTGCGATAGTACCCAGTGAGGCCCAAAAAGGCTCCCACCTGGGTTTGAGTAGTGGGAGTCTCCCAGTTCTGTACATCCTGTACTTTACTGGAGAGAGGTTGGATTTGACCCCCTCCTACCTCATGACCAAGATAGGTAACTTTCCCCTGAGCTATCTGGCACTTGGTGGCCTTGATAGTGAGGTTAGCCCTTTTCAAGGCCTGCAACACCTTATCCAGATGTGTCAAATGCTCTTCCCAGGTGGAACTGTAGACGGCAATGTCGTCTAAGTAAGCCACACAAAAGGCTTCCAGCCCACTGAGCGCATGGTTGACCAATCTCTGGAAGGTGGCAGGGGCATTCTTCAACCCAAAAGGCATGACCCTAAACTGGTAGAGTCCCTCAGGTGTTGAGAAAGCCGTCTTTTCCTTGGCATGGTCCGTCAGAGCTATTTGCCAATAGCCTGAGGTAAGGTCAAAGGTGCTCACAAACTTGGCAGCACCTATGGTGTCCACGAGCTCATCAGCCCTGGGCAATGGGTGCGCGTCAGTTTTGGTGACGGCATTGACTCCTCGGTAGTCCACACAGAACCTCCAATCTTTGGTACCCGCCTGGGAACTTGCCTTGGGGACAAGGACCACTGGACTGGACCAGGGACTGGTTGAGGGTTCAATAACACCCAGATCCAACATCTTGGCGACCTCAGCCTGGATGTGGTTCTTGACGGTATCTGACATACGGTAGCACCTGCTTTTGACAGGCACACTGTCACCAGTGTCAATTTCGTGCTTACACCACGGTGTAAGGCCCGGTGTCAGTGAAAACAGAGAGGCATACTGCTGGAGCAAAGCCCTGCAGGCCCTCTGCTGCTCTGTTGTCAAATCTGGAGAGAGTTGTACTCCCTCCACTGAGCCATCCTGAGGGTTGCTATGCAGCAAATCAGGAAGGGGCTCACTCTCATCCTCCTCTTGCCCTGAAGCTAGCAAGAGACATGAGACCTCTGCTCGCCTGTGGAAAGGCTTGAGCCTGTTGACATGGAATACCTGGGGGGCTACCCCAGAGGCTCCCATGTCAACCAGATAATTGACTTCGCCCATCTTGGAGATGATCCTGAAGGGTCCAGTCCACTTGTCTGCCAAAGCTCTAGGCTTGGTAGGCTCCATCACAAGGATTTCCTGTCCCGTAGTCCAATCCACTTGCGAAGCTTTCAGGTCATGCCAGTACTTATTCAATTCCTGGCTGGCCTTGAGATTTGCTGTTGCCTGACCCATCATTTGTGTCATCCTCCGCCTGAGGCCTAACACATAGTCCCCCACTTGCTTGGCGGGACCTGGAGGGGTGGCTTCCAAGCCTTCTCGGATCAAGGCGAGGGGCCCCCTCACGGGATGTCCAAAGAGTAACTCAAAGGGGCTGAAACCAACACCCTCTTGAGGTACCTCTCTGTAAGCAAACAGCAGGCATGGCAGGAGGAGATCCCATTTCCTCCTTAGGGGTTCTTCCAAAGCCCCTAGCATGCCCTTGAGAGTTTTATTAAATCTCTCAACCAGACCATTGGTCTGGGGGTGGTAAGAGGTGGAGAACTTGTAGGTTACCCCGCACTCTTTCCACATGGTTTTCATGTAACTAGACATGAAGTTGGACCCTCTGTCAGAGACAACCTCCTTGGGGAATCCAACACGGGTGAAAATGCCCAGGAGAGCCCTGGCAACCACCTTGGCAGTAACAGTCCGAAGGGGTATTGCCTCAGGGTACCTGGTGGCATGATCTACCAAGACCAGGATGAACCGATGTCCACCTGAAGTGGGAGGGTCAAGGGGACCGACGATGTCGATGCCCACCCTCTCAAATGGTGTGCCAACCACTGGTAATGGCTGCAGTGGGGCAATGACCCTGCCTCCAGTCTTGCCAGACAACTGACAAGTGGGGCAGGTCCTGCAGTGGGACTCCACCTCTACTCCCATCCGTGGCCAGTAGAAATGGGCAGAGAGCCTCTGCTTAGTCTTCTTAGTCCCAAGATGACCAGCCAAGGGCACCTCATGCGCCAACTGCAGTAGGAAGGGCCTGTAAACCTGGGGTACCACCAACCTCTTGCGGGCACCAGGTTCAGGCTTAGTGGGCTCACTAACAAGGAGCTCACCCTCCCAATAAATCCGGAATGTCTTAGGCACTTCTCCTTGTGCCTGGGACAGGGCCTGTTTCCTCAGTCCCTCGAGAGAGTGGCACTCTCTCTGTCCCTTACAGAAGTCTGCCCGGGAGGGTCCCCCTTCAGCTAACAAGCATTGAAGGTCGGGATGATCCTCCGGGCTGAGAACCTCTCCCACAGGAGAGTCTTCTGTATCTTCTCCCACAGGAGTTGAGTTTGGGTTTTCCACTGGACCCAGCCCGTCCGGAGCATGGATCCCAATGGGTGCTGTCGGAACAGCAGGAAGAGATGGTGTTCCCTCCACAGAGGTGGCCTTCTTGGTCTTCCTTCTTCTTGCCTTAGGCCTCGCCTTTGGCTCGGGTACCGGACTCACAGCCAGACCCGGTGTCACCTGTGACCTAGTGACTGCAGCAGCAGTCATGGGAAGACCATCCGAGATCAACCCCAACTCTACTAGATCATTTCCTAACAGAATGTTAGCAGGGACATTGTCCTGAACCAGGACAGGAAGCTTTGCTGTCTTGTCTCCAATCATGAGTGTGACTAGGGCTACAGGCGATAATTTGGGAGGCCCACCAGCTAACCTGGTGGTTCTCAGAGGAGCACCTACATAGTCCTCTGGCTTGAGCAGGGTCCTGTCCACCACTGTCATGCTTGCCCCAGTGTCTCTCAAACCAGTAGAAGGCTGGCCATTCAAGAGGACACTTCTCAAAAACCTACGGGTGTTCTGCGGGATAGTTGCCAGTACTTCTGCGTACTGGTCCCAGGCCCCAAGGGACACTAAGGAAATCTCTACCGGAGCACCAAATGTGATTCCTGTAGAGGAGGGGAGGACAGTGGCCTCCACCTCAGACACGGGGTAAGGGTAGGTCAGGCTGACAGCCTGTACTCCAAGTGCCTTACCTTTACACTTGGGGTCACCCCTTCTGTGATCCAGAGCCCCACAATCCCAACAAGTGCCAGGAGTGCGGGGTACGGTACTGGAACCACTGGGAACCTGCTTTGCAGCAGGTGGACCACTACTCTTATTCCCACCCACAGAGGACTTATCCCCACTAGATTTTTGGGTCTTAGGAGAGGAAGGTTTTGGTTTACCCGACTGTGACTGCTTTTGGGACTCCTCAGCTTTCTGAGAGGCCCCCTTTTCTTTGTCCTTGTCCTTCCCACTGGAGTCCTTAGGGGACACCCGGTGGGAGACCCACTTGTCAGCCAACCTAGCCAGCTTAAAGGGGTCCAAAATGTTCTGGTCAGCCACATACTGACGCAGCTCTGGTGAACAGGCTTCAGAAAAATGCTCAAAAAACAAGAGGTGGGACAACTCAACAAAAGTTTTCACCTTGTATCCATCAATCCACCCCATCATGTTCATGTGCGCAGTACTCACCCAGTCAACCCAAGACACATTCTCTCTTTTCTTAAATTCCCTGAACCTTTTAAGGTATTGGGTAGGTGTCTTGCCAAACTTGGCAATCAAAGCAGACTTCATACACTCATACTGACCCCTTTCTTCCACACCCAGCTTCAGAATACAGTCATATCCAGTTTGAGGCACTCTGCTTAACAAACACTTAGCCCAATCTCTTTTATCTACATCATGAATTGCACAAGCCATTTCAAACGCTTCAATCCATTGGAGGATATCGGAACCCTCCACAAACACACCAACCAAATCTTTCATAAACTTGGTGGCTGGGGACCTGACACTCTCACTGGATCTAGCTGAAGTCTCCACTCTAGCTTTCTCTAGCTGGATTCTCTGACATTCAGTGTCCTGGCTTTTGAGTTCAAGGTCCTTATTTCTGAGTTCAAGATCCCTATTCTTGAGTTCCACTTGCTGTGCCAGCTCCTCTTTCTTAAGCTCAGCTTCTATTTCCAACTTGCGATATTCAAAGGCTAACTTCATCCTCAATAACTCAAGTTCCATGGAATTGCTGGGGTTTGGAACAGAGGCAGCAGGAATGGTGGCATTCCCAGAAACAGATTCAGTGACAACCCCAGGGGCAGAGTCCTCACTGGTTGCATCCCCCCCTTCATCAAGGGTTTCACCATCAGTCTGGTAGTCCACCAGGGCAGCTATCAGCTCAGCCCTAGACTTATCCACAAAGTCTAACTCCCTGGCTTCACAAGCACTCTGGAGAGCCTCTAAGCTCATCCGAGTCAATTTACCATTTGCAATGGGCTCCATTGCCTGTAATGCAGTTATTTGGTACACACCCAAACCTTAATCTAATAAAGTGCGGATATTTTGTGAGTGGCACGGTTATACACTGAGTCTTAAAACCATAAGCATCCCACCGCTGCCACCAGCTTGTAAAGACCGGTAGGGGGTATCTGTACCTCTGCTCCCTATATGGTAGAAGGGAGGCACAGAAGACCCCAGCCAAGATTCTCTATTACGGTAGCAATGGACGAGCAATCAAGGCCTAGCTTCTCAGGAGGTGATGCAGGCTGGTTCTTAAGTACAGTGTATCCCCAAGCCCCCACAAAGGAATGTCCACACACTGTATTACTGAAAACACAGTCTTTATATAATTAATATTCAAGGGTTATGTACACTTATCACAATAACGCACTTTGTGCTCAGGAAAATCAATAATGGTAAATATCTACAATTCTAAAGTGGTACCACTAATATTAGACCTCATTAAAGTGCATTCACAATACTGTAGAAATGGCACACAGATCAATAAGAAGGAAACCAGCAATAGAGAGAGGAGAGATAAAAGATGGTTGAAACAATAGGCAGAATACTGGCCCTAGCTACTGGACACAGTTCTGTGTGGAGATCCCCCCACCTGGGCAACCTGTAAAATAAAGAGATATAACACAAGCCCAGTCCATATATTGTTCAATAGTCTTATTCTCTCCTGCAATGTTTTTACCCCCCCAATGTACCTGGTGGAGTCGAGTTCTTCGAAGAGGCGTCGACAGATCCTTCTTGAATGACCCCCCTTTCAAGCGGGAGTCACGGATCGTCGAGAGGCGTCGAGAAACGTCGAAGACCTCGGGGTTCGGCGACGGGGAATCGACGGCCCTTCTTGAATGCCTTCCCTTTCAAGCGGGAGGCACGGGGCGTCGAACGTCCGTCGACAAACGAGGTAGAACGATGTCAAAGAGGCGGCAGCTTCGTCCGAGCGGTGCTCGTCGGCGTCGGGGCGTCGGCGTCCTGCAAGGCGGAGGTGTGCGGGGCACCTCGATGACAATAGTTCTGGACCGCAAAGATTGTAGAGACGGAAGCCCAGCAAGGGCGTCGGGTCGTCCGAGTCTTTGAGGTCGTTGGGTGGCGGGAAACCCACCGGCAGGTTTCTCCTCGGCGCGTTGGTCGTCCTCGACTTTCTCCGGCAGGATAAGCGGTCGACGATGCGGTCGAGGGAGTCCTTCGATTGAAATGTTCTTAGGCAAGGAGCGGACGGCTCCGGTCATCGGCGGCACGGCGTCAAGTGGTTCCCACGGCTGGGCAACACAACTTCGACGGGCCTCCAGGGGTTACACAGACCTGCGAACCCTGGTCGACGGCAATGGACTTCGACAGCGTCGATGTCCGGGTGCTTCACTTCGATCTCCTCGGCGGTCCCGTCTCGGGTCGGCAGCCTTTCGAGGGTCTGACTTCCAGGGCGCTTCGGCGAAGATTCAGCGGTGCTCGATGGTCCCTCGGAGCACGGGAAGAGGGCGCCTAGCCAGGTCCTCTCTCGGGTCAGTCCTCGACGATTTCGACAACCTTCAGTTTCTGTCGAAGCAAATGCCACAGCAAGTCTTCTTCTTCCAGCTGGACGTCGAGGATCAGCAAATCCAGTTACTCTTGAGTGGAGACTCAGCTTCTGAATGCTTCTGAACAACTTCCAGTGGTGAGAGGTCCCCAGATATACTATTCTGTCTCTCATCCACACTGCTGGCACACACACAGCAGCCAATCACACAGAAGGGCATTCATGCAGTCAGTCAGCCAATCAGGCACACAGTGCATTCAGGCCACACTCCTCCCTTTCAGACACTCACAACAAGGAATGTGGATTGGGACAAGTACCCAGCCATTCAACACTACACACTGCATTCAGGCCAGTTTCGGGCAGGGCTGTCTCAGTCTTTGTCTCACATGCCAGAAACCAGACAACCACAACAAGAAGTGTATATTGGTCACACACTCCATTCACCCAGGTCCCACCCACAGGAGGTACCCACAACATGCAGTAAAAAAGGGAAGGCTCCAGTCAGTCTAGCTGGGCCTTCACAACAACACCATATATGGAACTTCCACCCAACAGCCAGTCAGGGGGAAGGTACAGAGTCAGGGCTTCCCAGGACTTTGGGAAAAACAAGACAACAGGCCATAGAAAGCAAGAGGCCACAGGGGCCATCTTGTTTTCTATCAGGAATCAACTGATCCCAATGGCAGGGCCTGGGTATCCCAAAATGGAGGACACCCAGAGCACCTGTCCAATTCAGCATGGAGCTGCCACCAGCCCATACCCTGCTCTGTGGGCCACCCACAGGTGCCCAAAGACATACACTAGGGGCACAGGGTTGTACCCCTACCCAGGGGTGCCATAAGGGTATCCCATGGGTCTGTTCACCAAACCAAAAGAGAGAGCTGCACTGCCAGGAGTCGCAAATGGACTCCTGGGCAGAAAACATAACAGAACACACGATAAAAGGCAGAAAAGGACAAGGATTCAGAGGCCCTGTCCCTCTGATGCATTTCCAGCATCACATTGGCCATACCGGGATGTCCTTCCATTAAAGAATCGTGATAACAAGAGATTACTTTTTTCTGTAAATCTGTGCTGGGTAGGTATAATCGTTCTTGGAAATACAATAAGTTGTCCTTTACTGCAAAGTCCTTTCCCTGCAGATGCCAATTCTGTATGTCTGCTGGAGTTACAAGTTGCCTGGCTTTATCCTTAACTTCCTATATGGATTCTGTGGCGATTACACCCAGAATTCTTTGTTCTGGAATGATTGGTACAGGTTTAGGGTTGATTAAGTGTTCTTCCACTCCCATCCGAGAAAGGGCATCAGCTTTACCGTTTTTTGTACCAGGTCGATAGGTAATTATGAAGTCAAACTCGGCAAAGAATAATGCCCAACGGAGTTGTCTAGAGGATTGGGCTTTTGCGGTTTTCAAATATTGCAGGTTTCGGTGATCCGTAATCACAGTAACGGTGTGTCGGGCCCCCAGCAGATAATGCCGCCAAGCCTTAAAGGCAGACTTGATAGCCAGAAGTTCCTTGTCAGTAATCGTGTAATTGATTTCAGGAGGCGAGAATTTGCGGGACCAAAATGCCACGGGATGCAACTGATTGGTTACCGGGTCCTTTTGTGATAGAACTGCCCCCATGGCAAGGCTTGAAGCATCCGTTTCCACGATGTAGGGGAGTTCGGGGCGAGGGTGTTTTAAGATTGGTGCAGAGATAAATTTAGTCTTCAAATCCTGGAAAGCTTGTTCCGCCTCGGTAGACCATTCAAAACGTTTGTTTTTCTTTAACAAGGCAGTGATGGGCTGGACTATTCGAGAGAATTCGGGGATAAACCTGCGGTAAAAGTTAGCGAAGCCTAACATGCTTTGCACATCTTTTACGGAGGATGGTGATGGCCATTTGAGAACTGCATCGACCTTCTTTGAATCCATACGCACTCCGCCAGGTGATAATATGAATCCCAAGAATTCAACTTCAGTCACGTTGAAAACACATTTTTCCGACTTAGCGAAAAGTTTGTGTTGACGCAATCTTTCGAGGACCATTTTCACGTGTTTCCGATGTTCAGATTCCGATGAAGAATAAACGAGGATGTCGTCAATGTAAACAACAACACACACATCTATGAGCTCTCTGAGGACATCGTTCATAAAATATTGAAAGGCGGCCGGGGCATTACAAAGTCCGAAGGGCATGACCTGATATTCAAATAGCCCATACTTGGTGCGGAAGGCCGTCTTCCATTCATCGCCCTCTTTTACTCGTACCAAGTGGTAAGCTCCTCTAAGATCCAGCTTTGTATATATGCATGCTTTTCTGACTTGGTCCAGGAGTTCAGGGATCAAAGGTAACGGATATCTATTCTTAACGGTGATCTGGTTCAGGGAGCGATAATCTATACAAGTTCTAAGGTCTCCTTCCTTTTTTGGAACGAAGAACAAAGCTGAAGAAGCAGGGGACTTGGAAGGACGAATAAACCCATTTGCCAGGTATTGATCCAGGTATTGTCGAAGGTGAAGGTTCTCAGGCTCGGTGAGGGCATAAATTCTACTACAAGGAGGAGTAGATCCAGGTATCAGGTCGATCTGGCAGTCATAAGACCTATGAGGAGGTAGAGAGTTAGCCTGATCCTTCCGGAAAACATCTTGGTATTCTAGGTATTCGGGAGGTAACTGGGGAGTCTCTGAAGAAATTGCTGCCAGTGCAACACCAGGTGGAGGGTGACAAGTAGAGACACATTCTGGAAACTGGACCGTTCTTGCTCGCCAATCGATCAGAGGATTGTGTTTCTCTAACCAAGGTATTGCTAGAATAATCTGAAACTGAGGGGCCTTGATCACATCGAACACGATCTTCTCATGGTGTCCATCTTGACTTACTAGCGTCACTTCTTGAGTGGTATGCGTTACTGGCCCGGAGGCTATCTCCGTACCATCCACCGTAGTAATGATGTCCTTTACAGCCTTGGGACAAAGAGTTAGATTCATCCTCAAAACCATTTCATGATCCACATAATTGCCGATGGCACCGCTGTCGACGTAAGCTTCAATTGCATGTAATCGATCCGGATTATCAGGGCTAATGAGGACCATAGGTATCACGAAATGCGAGGTCACGGAACTGGTTTTCACGCTCGGCAAGAGGACCTCTATTCTTGTCGGGCGAGGTCGTTTCCCTGCTCAGAGTTTGTAACTTTGGTAACTGCAGCTCCTACTGCCTTCTTGGCAGGTTTTACCGGACAGTCTCGAAGAAAGTGCCCTGAGTTTCCGCAATAGAGGCATAATTGCAACTGTTTTCTCCTTTCCCGCTCCTTTTGTGTTAGAGGACCTTTCAGACCCCCTATTTGCATGGGTTCCCCGGAGTCTACTCCTTTGGAAGGAGTTGGCGGTTTGGAAAATACTCGAGCATCAAACTTGGAACGATCGGCCTTCCTGTTCTGCAGTCTGTGATCTATTTGAACGACTAAGTCTATATAGTCCGAACAATCTTGTGGGGGATTCACTACTTGGGCTAACACATCTTTGAGCTCTCCGCGTAGACCTCTATAAAACAGCGTAATCCTTTTGTCCTCAGGCCAGTGAGTTTCCACTATCAGTCTGTTGAAAGACGCAATATAAGCCAAAAGGTCTTGATTACCTTGTCGCAACGAAAGAAGCTCATTGTCCAAGGCCTGCCCCTGTGAATGCCTTGCGAACAGTTTTTCCATACTGAGCTGAAAAGCTTGAAAATCATGGAGGACCGGATCATCTTGATTTACTAGAGTGATCGACCAGACTGCCGCATTGCCACTAAGGTACGAAAGCACGAAAGCTACTTTAGCTTGATCAGTTGGAAAGGCTGCTGGCCGGCATAAGAAATGCAACCGGCACTGATTGATAAATACTGCAAACCTCTTTGGGTCACCAGAAAATCGTTCGGGCGGAGCCAGAGGTACATTCCCAGGTAGGTTGATCTGCACTGGATTCATAGAGGATGTAGAAGGAAGATTTCCCCCAAATGCGGGTAACGGGGTCTGTCCGGCTTGTGACTGTAGCAATTGTCTAGCGAGAACATCTGTTCGCTCCTTGGAAATAATCAGTTCCCTTCTTAGAGCGTTCGTTTCCTGACGGGCTGCATGCACTTCAGCCCTTAGTTCCCCAAGTAACTGGGCTAGCCGGTCGGTATCCGAGGTTTCCATAGCGCCTTGACGGGAGTTTTGTGGTAGGCTTTGCGTTCTGTAACGCTCACCTGATTCCCGTAGAGGCGCCGGTCTTGACTGGGCGTATACCGTATCTTCAAAGGTGATGTGTAACACACGGCTGGCTCTTTGGGCTGGACCTCTGTGCACTGTATGTCTGGCTCGAAGGGTAAGATGTCTGCAGATAGAAAATGTGGGATTAATGAACTGGGTTATTGAATGTCTCTCTCTTCTTCCCTTTCTCTTCTCCTGTAGAACCCCAAAGGTTAACGCTCTCACCTTAGGTAAGTGAACGCCGTGCTCTCCATCTGCCTCGAGGCAGGGTGCTGTAACCAGTTTCTTCACTGGATAAGGGGAGCAGGCCTCTTGACTTCAGAGGACTGCTGTCCGTCGTTTACTGCACGAACGGTAAGTTTCGAGTAATTCTAATGTCTTTAAAGTCTTTAGTAATGATGTCTCTTGTTTTGCAGGGTTCCGGCGATGGCGGATGGCGGGCTGAAGTGAGTTGAAGATGGAGCCCGTGTGATGAATAGAAGCGCCTGGAAGCACGTAAGTAAGCGCTTGCTGCCTGCTTCACGATGCGCTCTAACTGTCTTTTTATTTTGCAGGTACAAGTTCGGGGCGGCTGCAGGGTGCCGGAATACCCACTGGGTTAGATGTGGAAAGGAGTAATGGCACGTGAGTATTAAAGTTCCCCAATGTCTTTAAACGCACCTTGTTGTGTCTTTCAGATGCGGGATGCAGCGCCGAAGGCCTCCGGAGCGTGCGAAGAGTTGGTAAGCTTTTGTCTTTCAGATGCCGGAATGCAGAGTGAAGACCTCCGGAGCGCACGAAGAGTAGGTAAGCCTTCGTCTTTCAGATGCCGGAATGCAGCGCGAGGCGTTGGTGACAGCCGATGGACCAGGTAACTGAAGAGCTGTCACTGAAGACCGTAATGTCTCCGTGCCCAGGCCCAACCGTTCAGGGGGTGGTGTTGCCCTTATCTTCCCTGAGTGGATTCCTGCCACTGCCATTCCTACGCAGACCTACTCCTCTTTTGAATGTCTTGTCTGCCGACTCTCTCTCTCTCCTAGCCATTCCCTTACCGTGGCTACTATCTATCGGCCACCTGGTCAAATTTCCTCCTTCCTCTCTGAGTGGGCTGACCTCTCCTCCTCACTCCTGTCCTCAACCACCCAACTCCTCTTTCTCGGTGACTTCAACATCCACCTCGAGGCCTCCTGTCCCCCCACTGGTCTCTTTCGTGAACTCTGCAACTCTCTCTCACTCTCTATTCTCCCGTCTGGGCCTACTCACTCTGCAGGGCACACTCTTGATGCTCTGACCTCTTCTGACCTTCCCCTCTCCCTCCCTCTCTCCACTCCTCTCTCCTGGAGCGATCACTTTCTCCTATCCTCCCACCTCTCCCTCCCTACCCCACAGGCAAAGCCACCCTCTTCACTGCCACCCACCTTCTCGGTCATCCGACCCATGAAGAGCGTGTCAGTTGAGGCTTTCGCTGCTACCTTCTCGCCCCCTCCTCCCCCCTCGGCTGAATCCCACCCTGACACAGCCCTCTCCATGCTCTATTCCTCTATATCTGATACTCTCGATATCCTTGCCCCCGTCATGAGAATCCGCCTGAAGCCCAAAGCCAAATGTAACTCCTGGTATGACTCGGATCTCGTCACCCTAAAACGCAAGTGCAGGGTGGCAGAGAGGAAATGGCGTGCTTCATGTTCATCCTCTGACAAACTGGCCTGCCGCCTGCTCCAAAGGCAATACCGGCTCTCCGTTCTCACCAAGAAGAGAGCCCTTATCCAAGCCCGCATCTCTGAGGCATCTAACAACTCGGCCGAACTCTTTAAAATCTGCAAGGAGCTGGCCAACCCTGCCGCAGTCTCTACCCCGCCTGTCCCCTCCCAGGCCCTCTGCACTGCACTGGCCTCGCACTTCATCTCAAAAACTCAGGACATCCTGTCCTCGCTCTCCTCCTCTCTCCTCCCTCCCTCTCTTCCCGGCTCTTCCTCTTGCTCTCTTGCAGCCGCCCCTCTGCCCTCCTTCTCTGCTTTTCCACCTTTTTCTGCTGATGAGGTTTCCAGACAAGTCCGATCTATGAAAGCCTCGTCTAAACAGGTTCACCCCTGTTCCTCCAAAACCATCAAGGACCACATTGACTCCCTGGCTCCTGCCCTGGCTGACTTTTCCAACCACTCATTCGCCTCTGGAGTCTTCCCATCCCCCCTCAAGCACTCCCTTGTGCACCCCCTCCTCAAGAAACCCTCTTCTGACCCCTCCTGCCCGGCCAACTATCGCCCAATCTCCTTTACTCCCTTCCTGGGCAAGCTCCTGGAGAAACTGGCCATCTCCCAGCTTAACCTCCATGCTGAATCTGTTGGTAATCTTCATGACCATCAATCCGGCTTCAGAGCGGCCAGAAGCACGGAAACTGCTCTCCTGAACATCCGTGAGGACCTGCTCCTGAACCTCGACTCAAACACTCCCTTTGTTCTCATTTTGCTCGATCTCTCCTCTGCCTTTGACACTGTCAACCATGCCATCCTGCTCAACCGTCTCCGTGATAACCTGGGTATCACTGGTCAGGCTCTGGCATGGCTGACCTCTTTCCTTTCCGGTCGACCCTCCCAGGTCCAAATGGGCTCCTTCCTCTCTGACATCTTTTTCTCCACCTGTGGTGTCCCCCAGGGATCCAACCTCTCTCCCTGGCTTTTCAACCAGTATCTGGCACTCCTTGCCCACCGCATCGCCGCTCTCTGCCCCCACTTCCAGTGCTATGCGGACGATACCCAGCTCATTTTCAGGCTACCCTCGGCCTCCTCCTCTCCTTCCCTCATCTCCGACTGTCTGTCTGCTATCCAGGAATGGTGTGCCGCCAATGACCTCTGCCTTAACGCCAGTAAGACTGAGATTCTACTCATCGGCACACCCACTCCCTCCTTCCCTGTAGCTCTCTGGCCAGCCTCCCTTGGCCCCCTTCCTGCCCCTACCTGCAAGGCTAAAAACCTCGGGGTCATCTTCGACTCCACACTCTCCTTCTCTCCTCATATATCTGACGTCTCTAAGAAGTCACACTACCAGCTGCACCTCCTCAGAGGTATTCTTCCCTTCCTCTCCTTCCCCCAGAAGCTCACTGTCTCCCGAGCCCTGGTTTTCTCAAGGCTGGACTACTGCAACAGCCTCTATCTTAATCTGCCTGCCTCCACTCTCCGCCCTCTGCAACTTATCCAGAACAGAACTGCGAGACTTGTCCTTGGCCTCAAGCCCAGGGACCGTATCTCTCCAGGACTGAAATCTCTTCACTGGCTCCCAGTGGCTGCGAGGATTAAGTTCAAAACCCTCTGCATTGTCCACAAGGCCTTCTGGGGCCTGGGGCCTAAATACCTTCAACTCTCTCTTCCTAAATATCTTCCTTCACGAGCCCTTCGCTCATCCGTCTCCAACTCCCTCATGGTCAGCCGCTTCTCTAAGCAACGAGCTGGGGGTAGATCTCTCTCCGCAGCAGGGGCCTCCCTCTGGAACAGCCTTCCTGCCTCCCTGAAACTTGAGGAGAACCATCTCCGGTTCCGGAAGCACCTCAAAACCTTCCTCTTTGCTTCTGCCTTCTCTCTCCCTCTCCCCTGCTAAACCTGCCTAACTCCCCACTGAATTCTGCACTAAACTTGCATCTCGGCCACTCTCAGCGACCTCGGTCCAGGACCCAGCCACTCTCCACTTGCACTGCCTCCCTGGCTCCCCCTGCACTGTGGGACTGTCACTGTATCCCTACAGCCCCCTCCCTGCACTTCCCAGCACTTGCTCTGCACTTACCTCGTACTTGCCACTAGCTGGCCCTTTTTATATATTATTTATTATTTAATATTTATTACACTACTTACCTTGTACTGCACTTTCCCCCCCACCTCCTCCCCCTGCACTTTCTCCTTTTCCCCCTACCTCTGCACTTGCGCGATCTGAATGACACTTGGCCTAGTAGGATCGTTTGTCTGTCTTCCCCTTGTTTTCCCTCCCTCCCTGCCTCGTCGTGCCTTGAAACACCTGTGTATAGGCGCGTTACAAATACCATATCATATCATATCAATGCTAACCTGTTCTTTCTTGTCTTTATAGGTGTTGCTGAAGACTGGATTCAGAATGGTAAGCCTTTTTCCTTAGGCCCAGGATCAGATGCAGAAGACACGATGAGCGTTCTGCTGCTGAGGATGCAGAATAACGCAAAGCAAGATTCATCCATCGGGTGTGGTTTAAATAGCCTCCTGTAGTGCTTAGGTGTCTCCTTCCACAGCCACGCCTAGGTAAGAAAAGAGTTCCTGCTTTCCAGAAGAGTTCCAGTGTTCTGAATCTAGGGAGTGGCTCCTGCCCCACCCAACAGGAAAAGTAGTTCCAAACAGAAGAGGATCAGAGACTCAACTGGCAGGCAAGTAAGCAGCATGGTCTGCTGCAGGTAAGTCCACCCAAGCATTATGAGCCCGGCGCTTCCAGCGCTGGGACTGGGCATATTTATGAGCCTGGTGCCACTGGCGCCAGGACTGGGTCCAAAAGGTCCCAATACGGACTGGTTGGCACTCGGAACCTGGGTTATGGATCTGCTTCCAAGGGAGTTGGGAAAACCCTGACCTTTTGGAAGCAGAGATCATGACAATGGTTTTAGCAACGAACACAGAAACTGAGCAAATTGCACAGTACTCTGGTTTGTAATCTACTAAATATGAGGGTCCAAAAAAAAAAATGTTGATTATACAATGTAATAAGTCATTACAAAATATTAATACTAACATGCTATTTTCTTTTATCACAGAAATTAACAAGAAATACATGTACTCCAGTTACTAAACCATACAGTAAGTATATTATACACTCTATGCCATGGCCACAACCATCGCAGCATATCACACCCATAATATCCTATAACTTTGTCCCTTATAAATTTGTTTTTGACCCAAAGTTATAAGCAACTCTAAGTGTGATATGCTGCAGTGGTTGTGGCCAGGGCATAGAGTTTTGGGTGCATGACCAAATGGTCATGCACACAACACTGGAAACTTTTAATGTCCGCGGACATTACCAGTGTTCTTAGAACACTTTCAATTTGCCAGCAAACAACACGGACAGCGTCTTCAGAACACTCCCTACGAACATTTCAGGACAACGCGAGAGTTCTTAGAACACTTTCAACTTGCCATTGAACAATAAGGACAGCGTCTTCAGGACACCCCCTTCGAACATTTCAAGACACTGTGAGAGTTCTTAGAACACTTTCAACTCGACAACAAACAATACGGACAGCATCATCTGGACACCCCCTATGAACATTTCAGGACAACGCGTGTGTTCTTAGAACACACCCCCATTTTGTTTATGTGCAAACATTTCAGGACAACGCGAGAGGTCTTAGAACACTTTCAACTTGACAACAAACAATACGGACAGCGTCTTCAGGACACCCCCTATGAACATTTCAGGACACCGTGAGAGTTCTAGAACACTTTCAACTCGACAACGAACAATACGGACAGCTTCCTCAGGACACCCCCTACGAACATTTCAGGACAACGCGTGTGTTCTTAGAACACACCCCCATTTTGTTTATTTACGAACATTTCAGGACACTGAGACAGTTCTTAGAACACATTCAACTTGCCATCAAACAATACGGACAGCGTCTTCAGGACACCCCCTACGAACATTTCAGGACAACGCGAGAGTTCTTAGAACACTTTCAACTTGACAACGAACAATACGGACAGCGTCCTCAGAACACCCCCATTTTGTTTATTTGCGAACATTTCAGGACACCCTGAGTGTTCTTAGAACAGTTCTTAGAACAGTTTCAGCTTGCTTGCGAACACGACGTAAGCCGCTCGGCCGATCAGGACACTGTCCGCGAGCAAAAAAAAAGTTTTGGAACCCCCCTATAACTTTGCCCCCCCTGGACGAATCCTCACCAAACTTTGCAAAAATAATCAGAGTGGGCCATAAACGTTTTTGGGAAAGTTTGGTTAGGATTTGTCCAGGGGAAGCGAAGTTATAAGCCACCCAAAAAGTGCTCTTCCTATGGAAACACCAACTTAACCATAACTACATGGCCACTACCGTGGCCATGTAATATAAATATATATATATATATATATATATATATATATATATATATATATATATATATATATATACATATATATATATATATATGTATATATATATATATATTGTGTGTGTGTGTGTTTATAGAAACTTGATACTTGATTGGACAATCCCTTTCTTTTGGACTGTGTTACCATAGCTTTGGCATAAACAAATGCTGTCACAGAGAATGCGGGTGCTGCGAATCTGCACACCATTTAACAGGGACACCCTTATATGGGAAATCTGAAAGCATTGTCTGGAAAACCTTGGTCCAACTTCATCATGGAAAAGGGTACTACAGCCCTACCAAAAGGTAGAAACAATAGCCACAAACTTTCCCAACAGCCAGAACATAAAATAAAAACAATTTAATTAACACATACTTACCAAACAGAAGTACTGCTTTGGAAAACATGTGCCTATATGACATGGCCCAAAACTACTCCTACGAGAACAATGTTATGCCAGATGAGACAACTGGCAAATATTCAGTCTCAACTTGTGAAGGAAGCCTAGTTAAACTTACCAAGCTCAGCCTAATTAATGATAGTTATCAATACATCTCCACAACATAGAGAACTGTATTGCATGCCTCTACTGCAACTTTTCAAACCTTGGAGAAAAGAAGAAGAATTATTAGATAACCATGACATATTTGAAGCTGGATTCAAGAAAAATGAAATCCGTTTAACAAATGTCAGTTTTAAACAATACAAACAAATGTTGGTCAATGAATGCAAACAAGAGGAAGACATTGAAACTCTACTACATAAAGATACTCCTAAAGGCAGTCAAACTTCTCTTACAGGAAGCCAAGAACTCATTCAGGATGAAGCAGAAATAGCCATGACTGAGGTAGAAAACACCATGTATCAATCTAAACAATCCGAAGAAGACTTGTCAGTGCTCAAATCACAGCTAAATTAGGAACAACTCACAATTTACCTGGAATTCACTGAAGAAATTGAACATGGAATTAAACATGAAATTAAAACATGTAGCTGTAAACATTATGTACCAATGCTCTTTTATGAAAGTGGAAAAGCTGGTTCTGGGAAAATCTTCTTAATTAAAATAATCAGGAAATACAAAATAACCTTTCAGCTGTTGTAACAGCCCCCACACATCTAGCTGCCTACAACATTGAAGATGTAACTTTACACTGATGACTTCTCCTCCCAGTAGAACACCACAACCAATGAGAATATTACAAATTGTCAGCAGAAACTGCTACCAAAGTACGCAGAATTCTGCAACAAATGAAAATCCTCCTGGTTGATTAAGTACGTATGGTTTCTAACCTCATGCTGGCTTAATTCATCTTGGAATGCAGGAAGTCCTAAACACTGACTACGAAGTATTGCTTGGATAAAAACACATCATTGTTTTCAGAGACCTTCTACAGTGGAAAATATATATATTTCAAGTCACTAGTATTTGACACATCTGTGTCGTTGTTGTATTCAAATCATTATTACTGGAGCAGCTGACAAACTACGGTTTTGTCAACCCTTATTTTGAGCAAAAGGGTGATGTGGCAGTTTTGTGTCAGAAGATATGGTAATTGGTTTTGTTTGGGGCTGCCTGGGTGCCCAAAGAGGTTATTGCACTGCAGGTGCTCATCGTTGACCTTCTGACAAACCGTGAATCGTAACAGTTACAGGGGTTTGTTTGCAGAAACATAGAAGATGTAAGGTGACAGGTGCCATTTTGTGTGCCGACTGAGATGTGAGCCCATAAAGATTTGAGACCAAGTAAGTTTCCAGCAGCTACTCTGTAGGAACGGATTAGCAAGATGTAGGCTGCGCAGATGTCCGACAAGTACTAGGTTTGATTTGTTATGCTTACACAAATTGAAACTAATATTGGACATATACTATGATTATATGTTTCAGTTGTCCATTTTTTTTTTGGCTCATTGATTCAGAGATTTTCAGACTCACATTGTGTTTATAGACGTAACTGCAGGACCGCCAGTAGTTGGTTACTGTGACAGTTTTTGTTCTGCATACGCTTACGAGTGAGGAACGAAAGATAAACAATTAAATGTTTGTTGGCATGGCTCCTCACTTTTGCTGTTCAGTTTGTTCCAATAATAACCGTAAGTCTGGTTACACACATGACAATGTTTAACAAGTTGTCTATTAATATACTAGTGTCGATGAAGAGAGTATCAGTACAAAACTAAATTTAGTAAAGGTGTAACAGACTGGTCTACTTAGAAGACACCCACATCTGACTGGTAAAAAGTTAAATAATTACAGTAAGCAGGCCATTGGTTAATTTATGTACCCATATGGTTAGGTTGGGTAAGATAGGTAGTATTAATGACAGCTGCATATTTGTGTTTTCTCCTCCAGTATTTGAACCCCTGAAGAAGTTCTTGGTGATTATGTGTGAATTAACGAAGAATGAAACATGTTGGGTTCAAAGTAACAGTGGATTAGTTTACAGTGTATGTAATAAAGTATTAAGTTGAAGAAGAACCTTTTTTTGCGTAAAAGGATTCACCCCCTTGTCTCTACACAAGAGAGGGTAAAGTTACCATCATTGGGAATGGTTCTTTATCCGCTAACTATACTGGTATAAAGAAAAGCAAAATCCAAAGTGGCCAGTATGTGGTCTGTGTCCCTTTTCAAAAACTTAAGAAACTGCAAAACTCAAGTGCTGTCTCTGATATGTGATCTCATTCTCAGAACAAATGGTTTAAGGGCCTCATCCAAATATTGCGACAAACCTCCCCTAGTCCATCCAATGAGAACAATTCCTGACCATTGCAAACCCCAAAAAGGCCTACATTATATTTTCTTCTGAAAATCCATAAGCCTTTTGATGAGTTGCGTCAGGTTAGACCAATCATGAGTGGCATTGGATGGGCTATGGAAGGTTTGTCGCAATATTTGGATGAGGCAATTTTGGATTTCATAAACTGCAAAACTTGTTTTGTCATCTATCCCATAATATGTGTGTGTGGCAAGTTGTACGTGGGCAGCACAATCAGGAAACTGCGAGTATGGATCAGGGAATACCTGGCGAGCCAGAAACGTGCTGACCCTAAACTGCCACTAGCCACACATTGGCAACAGGAACATCAATTAGCGAATAAGGAAATCTGAGATTCATTCGACTTATGAAAATCAAGGGTGGGAATAGAGGGGGCACATGCAACTTGAACTGAGGCAGTCTGAATCTAAACTTATATGCTCCCTCAGAAGTACAGTAAATGGGCTCAACAGCGACCATGAGAATAATGTGTTCTTGTAAGTTAATCTATCCTTATCTGTTGATATTTTATCCGTATTCTGAAAGTGGAAGTATGAACTTAATTTGTTAATGCTATACATTTTGATTTTGATTGATTTATACAACATGACATTGCCAATTTGCCAATCACTGTTGGTTCTGCAGAGGCAGTTCATATCTTGGTGGAATTTTATCTTTAGGCAGCACATGTATTTCATTTTTTGGCTGTAGCCTATTTTTCCACATTCAACATTCCAGTAGTAGCACCCGAAAAAATGTGAGTGAATTCACCACAACAGTAATTAATTTCATGCCGATAGCCATTTCTTGCGTTATTTTAAGGCAACTATGGCATGTATAAAATGGCATGTATAAATTTGCAATATGTTTATAGAACTGATTATTGGAACAACATATTTAATCTGTTGATTGTTCAAAGCCAATAATGTCATGAAAACAATTGGCTCTAAACTGTTTTAATGAACAATTCAAGCACAGAGATTATTCACATACTTCTCCATTGACTATTATTTTCATTTATTACGTGCTCAGTGACACATCACTGACACTATTCTTGGACTTAGTGATACAGAGCAGAACCGTGTATGTTGCCGCTCTGTGCTGACTACACATTTTCTTATACTCAGAGGTGTGAGACTGTTACTCAGGTTATTCATCTTAGCCTTTGGGAATGACGTTGCGCTCCTTTGTTTACATGTGACATCATGTGTCGCGATACGCGTGACTTCATCATGTGGACGTCACTGGTCGCATTTTGGACTTACTTGGTTACGTTTATTTACTGTCTTTGCAGTACAGTGAGCCCTTTTGACTTGTGCAATGGATTTAACCAGAAACTCTTGAGGCCATTTGATATTGGGTAAGACTTGCTGACATGTTAGTGAGATGTTGGACTTATGTGCATATTTGGGACTGGGGGCTACTAGATTGGGTAAATATACAGTAGTTGACATATTAGGATATGGTCAACTTGTGCGGCATGGGTAATTATGTTCGTGGAGATTTTGAGTGTACTTCTTGTTTATTTCAGGCACATATTGTTTGGTTCTTGCATTTATGCACACAAACTACTCCATTATTAGAAAATCGATTCTAGGACCTTTTGTGATGACTTACACAACCTAACTACCATTGCAAGGTATGATGGATTCATAACTACGCATTGTAATAATCAGCACCATGATTTAAGTGTCAAGACTCTTATTGTAACCTATGTTCGTATTGTAGGTGACAGACAATTGTATGCGAGCTATAAGCCAACGCTAGACAACACTGCATTTATCGGGTAGTGACAAATCAATTCAGCAAGGTACGTGTCTCCAGTACACACTATTAATCACTAGCAGTCACAGTCTACCAAATTGCTAATTCTATGTGTTAACTGACTGAGTGAATTTACCATTTTTTCATATTGTACATAATGATTCGACAACTTAGGGTAAGAACAACTATTAACATCCTGCACTTTATTGTGATTCTTTAGCTTACATTAGTCAATTCTCACATTTATCAACATCCATAGGCAGTTTCTACTATTGATCCTAGGTGGGGTTCAATACAGATTATATCTATACAAGTTAGTCACATATTAAGGTGTCCAACATAAGGGTTAGCCCTTTGGGTTCCACATCCCTATGGCATGTCTATCCACTCAATTTATGCTGTAATCACAGAATTCTGATATATTACATATGACATGTATAACATAAGTCAATTTTGCTGCTTACTTTGTAACTATCCTTTTTTCTTTTTTCCTTGGAATACACATTTTAATTCAACCACCCGCATATGTCCTGAAATGTGCTATGTTTGGGTGCACAATACAAAAATGTTTTTCTTTCATTGTCAAAATGCAGTTTTTGAACTTAACTTTAACAATATGGTTTGTCTATGACTATTAACATTATGTATTGTGGTTAATGTTCAACTGTACAAACCTTCTTGTAATACCATACTGTTATTGAACTGTGCACAGCCTTGAAAACGACCACAAGGTCGAAACACGTGTCGGTGGTACTGTGGCAACAATATGTGGAATAAACCACAATCTTGGATTTAAAAAAACTGTGTTATAATATATTGTGCTCATAATTCAAAATATAATCGGAGCGCAATTTGCCCTCCCTGATTCTCAATTCAATTACTTTAAACATGCCGTTCATTAGAAATCACATCAAACATGCCATCACACTTATACTTACATAATACATTCATAGTACTACAATAGGACTTTTAAAATCCTACAGAGTTAAAATATGCCAATGGTTATTGGACTACTTTAAACATAGCATTCATTAAAGCACACTTCAAACATGACATCACACTTATAGTTAAATAATACATCCATAGTACTACAATAGCAGTTTTTAAATCCATAAGAGTTAGAATATGCCAACGGGTCTCTAACTACTTTTACCATACCCTTCATTACAATGCACTTCAAACATGCTTTCACACTTATACTTACATAATATATCCACAGTGATACACACATGTTTTCTGTAACAAATATATATACTTTAAAACCATGTAAATGCCACAAAGTGTATCTAAATACACTACAGGTTTGTGAATCGTGAATCCACGATGCATTTTATTCCCATTCCCCAATGATTATTTCATGTTAATACAAGAGTGTACCACACACAAATGTTGTACCAAACATAGTACATAGAATGTACTATTTATGAAGGTCAAAAAAGTAAATCTATATGTACAACTGTATGTAATTGTTTCAAAGTATGTTGTTTAACAAATTATACCTTTTTTTTCTCCACAGAAAAACAACCACAATTTCGAGCCTTGTTACCACATTCAATTGACTATCCGCACCCAGTATCAATTATGCTCAGCATGTTGTTGTTGCCATAATTACTAAGGACAAAGTATTACATGTTTCACTAGTGCCTACAATTCAACATTACAGCTGTGTTACAATATTCAACTCTGCATCCACCCCCACTATCAATTTCTATCAAGATATTACTGTAATCAAAATCATGAGCAAACTACTGTAGCCATACAGAGTGTGCACAATTCTGTACGATTACAAATACTATATACACTTGAACATTATCCTTCCACTATATTACAAATACTGTATACTCACCCTGCAGTAGCTATGACTACTATGCACATCTTTCTGTGGTTGTAGCCAGTGTCCAGATTCAAACTCTCCTTAGAGTACCTATAATTACAGTACACATATTAATATAACCATGACCAGTGTCCAGATTCTGGACACTGGCCTAGGCCACAACAATAGAATTGAACCCTATCATAAATATGCACAATACAAGACTCCCCCAGAACCCCTCCCAATCCCAATAGTGACTGCAGACAATGTTCATGTCCGCAACTTGGAATACGGCTGTGAACAGTAAAATTGACAACAGAGTCAGCTGCACTTGTCCAGATGTTTGGACTGTAGGCATGAGCAAAATCTTTTTTTCATTATATCTGTGAGGATTTCAAAAGTTTTGGGCCCCCCCATAACTTTGCCACCTTAACAAAACCACACAAAACGTTCTAAAATAATTCAGAGGTGGCAATATATGTTTTGCAAAGTTTTGTGCAAACTCGTCAAACTGTGCCAAAGTTATAAGCCGCCTAAAAACATATCTTTCTATGGGTTGAGAGAATTAACCATAACTTCAGCAATGGCAGGCCCTGTAAAATATATATTTGCTGTAGCGGCTGTGTCGTTATGGTTAAGTTGCTCAACCCATGGAAAGAGCACTTTTTGGTCGGCTTATAACTTCGCCCGCCCTGGACAAATCCTCACAAAACTTTAAAAAAAAGTATATGGCCCCGTAAAATTGACTCTGCGAAGTTTGGTGTGGTTTCGTGCAGAGGGTCAAAGTTATACCGTGCTCCCAAAATTTGTGGATGTTCCCATAGATGCAATGGAAAAATGAATGTTGTTCATGCCTACAGCCCAAACCGCTGAACAGATTTTCACCAAATTTGTGGTGGGAACAGCAGCTTGGTCCCAAAGCATGCTTTTGTAAATTTGGTGTAAATCCACCCAGAAATTCTTTTTAAAACAGCCAAAAAGTAAGTACACCAAAGTGTGTGATTTCTGGGTTTGGTACGCAGACTCACTCCACAGATTGGGTGGTGGAAAGCGGGAGGTGGGTCATATTTTTGGAAACGCCCACCATGTTGGATCCATGAACACCAATCAGTGTCTGCGGATAGCGGGTTGGGGGAAAAGTCTGGAAAACACATTTTGGATTATGTGGTGGTGGAAAGAGGGGCTGGGAAGGGGGGAATGGAATAGAGATGATATGGGGCTGTTTTTCTAGGTGGAAAACGTTTATCTGGGTGCCGTCTGCTCTGTGGATACTGCAGTAGTTCGCGGACAACGCCATGAACAAACAGCTTGGAAAAGACATTTGAGGTTATTTGATGGCTCAAAGAGGGCATAGAAATGGTAGGGTAGTGGAATTAAGGTGATATGGAGCAGTTTACATAGGTGAAAACATGTTTCATTCAATTCTGCTGAGTCCACAGACTATTTCGGTATCCGCGGAACAGGAGGTTTAGGGTGAGTTTTATTATTTGACGGTCAATTGTATGTACTTTTTATATGATTCATTGTATTGTGGTGTTTGTGGCCAGTGGCCATAATAATATGTCCACTGGCCACAACCACCACAGTAGTAATATGGGTGTAGTAATTGTATGTAATGTAGTAGGAGTATGGCGGAATGACCACATTATTAATATGTGTACAGTAATTGTAGGTAATGTAGTGGGAGTACAAAGTGTTTGTAATATGGTGGAATTATGTAATTGAACTGTATATGGTACTTACGATTGTAGTACAATTGAGGATACTGCTTATTGAATATGCATTTGATTATACCTGGTATGGTTACTTAGTTCAATAGCGTTATGAAACTGGAATCTACTGGAATCTCTGGTTTATTTTCTGTGGGGGAAAAACAGTGCAAGGTGTTAAGCAGGATAGTTTAAAAGGTTTGGTTGTATAACATTTTACACATAATTTTAGTTTCTTAGACCCTCATAAACAGTGCATTATAAATACTATGTTTGGTACAACATTAATGTATGAGACACTGCTGTTGTATTGACATTAAATAATCATTGGGGCATTAGGAAAAGTGTAAGTATGATAGTATGTTTGTTTGAAGTATGTTGTGAGTAAGGGAAGGCTTGAAATAGTTAGATACCTGTTGGCGTATTCTAACTGTAAATTATGCTACAGTTTAGTGACTGGTTGAAGGAATATTAGGTAGGCATTTGTTAAATTTGCTGTTAACATGTGTTCTGGAAACATTTGTTTTGGAGTAACAGATGTATTGTTGCATTCAAACCAACCAGTTTTTTTTTTTACATATGCAGTGTAGTGCCCTGAAGTGGTTGTGGTGCCAGTGTGGTATGTTATACCTACTGTTGTGAAGGTTTTCTTTCCAAGAGATACTTGTCTGTGTGTGAAGCCTATAAGCTTACAGTTATTTTTGGTACCATCTGTATTGTAGCTTAGAAGCTTTAGTATGACATATTGGCTATGTGAGTTTATTTGAATGGTGGAACGATTGTCTGAATTGCAAAAAAGGGCATAATATGCCTAGATGTGCATTCTGCAGAAGCTGGTGAAATGCAATGGATTCAGAATTTGGTATAGATACATATACAAATCGTTCACAAGGGATGTGCTCTTGTGAAATAATGTTGCAGAGAGTGAATGTATGTTTCCATGAGTAAGAAATTTGGAAGATTTCATTTATAAAGATGTTTTTGGTTTCCAGTACTTGTAGTAAGTACATTAGGAATTCTTGTGGATCTTCTTGTGTGTTTATGGTGCATTTTACCATTCCTGCATATTTATTTATTTATCTATCTATTTATTTATGTATTTATTTATTTATTAAATTTGTTAAATGCCCAGAGCCTTGGGTATCACGGAGTAGTTGCAGTAAACGTAGACATTGAAACATATACAAAATATACATTAAGACAGAGGTATTTGTTTTATTGTAGCATGCTGGTAGTGCAAGAGATGAGTTGATTTACTCAGTTGGGCTAATCCTCCCGTAGGTTTACTTTATTATAGCTCTAGATAGACTGTTGGAACCTGTAGCGGTTGGCTTTGGTTTGCTAGTACTGGTTAAATAACCAGGTGTTTAGGGATTTTTTAAAGCTCAGGAAGGATTTGATATTTAAAGGGAGGACGTTCCAATATTTGGGGGCCAGGACATGGAAGCTGCTACCTCTAGAGCATTTGTACCGATGGACCACAAGAAGCAAGTTGTTGGATCTGAGTTTCCTACTGGTGTTTTTTTTTTAGTAAATAGGAGCTAAATTGGCTTTATTGGCTAGGCATTTTTTTGTGACACATAGTGTATTGAATAAGATTCTGGCCTTGTCCGTAGTAGTCCAATTCTTGCCTAATACCTGAGACAGTGCAAGTGTTGTCAGGATTATTTGTGGAATTTCTATGAAGGACGAGCATTCACAAACACAACTGGTTTGTGCCATTTAAGTAAATGTTGTGAACAATTGGTGGCAATTGAAAGAGAAGATAAATTGTTACATTAGCATAAGAATTTACTCCAGTTGTGTTGCTGAATTTAAATGGACTAGGGAGTTCTGTTTGTGAATCATTTGATGGGCCAGCAGATTTTGGCAGAGAAGAGACATTGTGTCTTTGTTTTCTAATGGAGATGCAGTTGACTATGTACTAGACAATTGTGTGGTTGTATTCTTTGATGCAGAAGGAGCTGGTCATTGTTTCTTTAGTGGAATTGTTTGGAGATCTGTCATAGATTCTGTTTGGATTAGTTGTCTTTTTAAAGTTTTATTTTTTTGAGGTACAGGGTACATATCTAGGTGGGGGAATTTATAGTGCCTGTAGCCTGTTGTACTCCAGGATGCAAGGAATATCAGCATTGACTCTGTTTGCATCAAAGTTAACTAGGAATAGACCCATGAGTGGAGGCATACATGAAAGAGTTATTTAACTCATACCTTCTTAAAAGACTGTGCTGCCAATGTCAATCAATGCTTGATCTAAGGTTAGATGCATGTCTTTGAAAAGAAGGAACCGTGCTATTGCACGGCCAATTATTTTAACTTCTGCAAGTTTGTCAAAGTGGATGTTGACAAACTGAATCTTGTTCTCCTGTGGATATGTTTGGAAGTCAACAACTGTACCAATTCCTCCAGTGACTAAACTGTGATCTATGTCAAGGTTACATTTTAAAATTACTCTGCAGTTTTGACACAAAGTTAATATTTTCTCCAATCCAGCTGTGTTGGAGATATATTTTTCTAAGCTATTTAATCTTGCTTGTTGACACATAGGAAGTGTTGTGCAGTACACTCCTAGTTTGACTGTGGAGCTGATATGGAGTATGCATTGCCTTTTCTTTTTTCAACATTGTCTCTCTGAATTGACTACAGCTTGCAAGGGTTGGCATTAAGTATATGCATTTTAGATTGTGTTGAGTTCATTGTTCCACGGCATCAGGAGCAGATGTGTTTCGTACATATAAGATGGATTTTGCATTTTTAGTAAGCAGACCAGATCTAATGCTTTTTAAAATGTTAGCACAGGTGAGGTCTGTAGACTGATGCATGTTTTGAGTTAGTTCTTTGTAGTGAAAATGTTGCCATAGATTTACATGTGCAATGCTGCCGAGGGTATTGAGGCATTGTTTGTGTCTTAATGTTTTGAAAATAGGTTGACATTTCAGTGGATTTAACTGTAGGAGGTCTTCAAAAACAATTACATATTTCCTTCCAAACAATTCTTTGTAGTTGGTTCTTAGGCCTTCTTGCATTGTGAGAAGAATTAAAGCCAACATGAAGTTGGAAACCATGCTTACTTCATATATCAGTAGCTCTTTATTTTGTTTCAGAATTCTGCGTACTTCAGTGGTAGCTTCTGCTGATAATTTGTAGTATTCTAATTTGTTTTGGTGTGCTATGAGGAGGAGTAGTAGTCAGTGTAAAGCTACACCTCTTATGTTTTAGGCAGCTAAACCTGTGGGGGCTGTTACAACAGCCAAAAGGTTGTTGTTTGTTACATTTTGTAGACATTTGCTGGTTACTTTAATTAAGAATGTGTTGCCTAAGCCAGCTTCTCCACTTACATGCAGGAGCAGGGGTTTATATTTTTAACAGCTACATGTTGTAGTTTCATGTTTAAAACCATGTTCAATTTATTGAGTGACTTTTAGATAAATGGTGAGATGTTCATCATTTAACTGTGATTCGAGCACCGACAATTCTTCCTCAGATTGTTTTTACTGATACATGGTATTTTCGACCTAGGTCATGGCTATTTCTGCTTCATTTAGAATGAGTGTTTCTTCAAGTGGTTCTTGGCTTCCTGTAAGGGAAGGGTGACTGCCCTCAGCAGTGTCTTTGTCTAGTTGAGCTTCAACGTCTTCCTCTTGGTGGCGTTCATTGACCAACATTTCTTTGTATTGTTTGAAATTGTCATTTATTATACTGCTTTCATTTGCTTTGAATGCAGCTTCAAATGAGTCATAGTCACCTAATAATTCTTCTTCTTTTCTACAAGGTTTACAAAGATGGAGTAGGTCAATGTAGTACAGTTCTCTATGTTGTGGAGATTTAAATGATAACTTTATATTATTAATTAGACTGTGTTTGGTGAGTTTAACTAATCTTCCTTCACAAGTTGAGACTGAATATTTGTCAGTTGTCTCATTTAGTGTTACACAGTTTTAGTAGGTGTATTTTTGGTCAATGTCATATGGACACATGTTTTCCAAAGCAGTATTTCTGTTTCGGTAGTATTTCTCCATTAAATTGTTTTTAAAAAATGTTCTGGCGGTAGGGGTACATTATGGCTGTTGTTGCTAACTATTGGTAGGCTTTTAGTACTCTTTTTCGGGATGAAGCTGGACCAAGGTTCAGCCCGACAATGCTTTCAGATTTCCCACATAAGGGTGTAACTGTTAAATGGTCTGTAGCTTCGTAGCACCCACATTCTCTATGGGAGAGCATTTTTATACCAGAGCTGTATCATTTTTGTGATAGTGTTTTGTCAAATGATTTGTCATTCCAGAGGTCTTTTTGTTCTGTTTTCTGAGCTTTGGTGCGATAGTCTGTGATATATCTTGCAACTGCAGTGGAATTGTCTGCAATGTACTGTATAGCTATGTTTGAATTCCTTACAAGTGCAATGATTGCATTGTAATCATTGATGTACTTGGATGGTTTGTCCCTTTTAATGTTGTATGTATGTTTAGGGGATTAGACTTTTACGCTGTGTCTAACAGAAGACATCAAGCAATGTGCTTGTTCTTTTTTTGCAAACTGGTCTAGGGAAGCCAAAAGCGACATTTGATATACCATTTGCCTTTGTTTTTATATCTACTTTGGCAGTATTTGTCACACTTTAGTTTTTGGAAGCATAATATTTGTGTATGTAGGTCATTATCTGTGTTTTCTGAAGGGATGTCACAGGTAATGTATTTTTCAATACACTGTAATGCACTGGCATCACTGTCATGGCCATAATTAGGAGCATCTTTTATCCACAAAAGCATGTGGATGTGTGGTCCTCCTCTGGATTGATATGCTTTTCTCCAAAAGAAGTGTTGCACTTCTCTGAGAGGAGGGGTAGTTTTATTGCAGATAAAGAGCAACAAAGCAATGAAGTGATGGTGTAAGTACCTTGAAACATTGACAGGGTCAAGAGAAGTTTTCTTGGTGTTTTTATATCTATTTTGTCTTTATTTTTGTTTACATTAGGTAAGAAGACATGTGAAGGCTCACTCCCCATCTTACACATGCATGTACAAATGAATATGAAACACCCCAATGGGGAATGAGACTGAGAGAACAGGTTGCAAGAGTTAAGTTTTCTTTATAAAGAATTAGCATCCAGAGAACTGTGCTACCCCGAAAGCGTTCTGGCAAACAATACAAAGATATTGGCTTATGAAGGGAGAAAGTGTCATCACTGACATCACACTATATGGGACTACACATGCTTGGGATTGGGTTAATAACATTGACACTTATGTGTCTATTGGTGCTGTTTCATCCGGATTGGTTGCTCCATTGGCGGGAGGGTGAGCGTCACATGGTCTGGCTGCCAGTGTCCAGGAGGGGTGAGGGTCAGGTCTCGGTGAGGCAGGGCAGACACTAACTAAGCTAGCATAAAAAACTACCACTAGACATATAGTAAACAATGCCCATCGGTATAAGCTTAAGTAAATCTTCTTTGAACCTATAAATTGCATGCATAAAATCAGAGCATCATTCATTACGACTTATATGGAGTTACCAGGCTTAGGGGTCTTGGTCAGTGTGATAACATTGATCATGGGGTGGGTCTGAGCACATCAAAGCAATCATGGGGCATGCTGACATTTGTTTGTTCTAAGGTGCAATATACTGTGACAGAGGTCTAGTTTTAGTAGGGGGCACACTTGGGTGGGCTTCACAGCGGGGTCACACCTCTGGTACATCAAGGGAATACCTTAAGGGGCAAAGAGTTATAGTGGCAGTAATTTTCCTACAATGGGGGTAAGAGAGCACAGGCAGGTTTGTAGAGATGGATGAGCTACAAGTCATGGTTCTGGCTGGTTCACACACAGGACAGTGATCTCAGAGGAAGAGTGAGATGGTACATTAGTATATTTGTTTCAACTGTCCTTGGCGCATGCGTGAGAAATGGAGCTATGAAGCTTTCAGACAGAGTGAGAAAAGGTGGGGGCCATGAGTGCAGAGTGCGCAGCGCTGCAAAAGGGGAGAGAAGCCTTTTTGTATTATCGCAGTGAGGCCTAGTCCAAAGATGGAGCCGAGGGCACACAAAATGGACTCCAAGTGTCCCCCACAACAGCCCTGCTTAAGACGCAGGCAATGGAAGCGTCCCCCGCTATTGTGCAAGAAAGTCATCCATATTATGTTGAATGTGTGAGGGGGGCCTAAATGACCCCTCACTCCCACACACATGCAAGTCATCCCATGCGTACTCTGCTCAACTTAAATTAACAAACCATGTGGGTGGGCCTAGGTTGCTTAGCATATAACATACATCAGTGTGACAACATAACCAGTATTCTTTTGTACCAAACATGGTTGTCAAGAGATTTGTGATACTTGACTGCAAAATCTCATCTTTGTCTTTTTTCTTTTGGAGCAGTTGGGTAGTGGAAATGTTTAACACGTTAGAGCGTGTTTTTAATGTGTGTGCAACTCCATAACATAGAGTTGCTAGTTAACTTTCGAAGAGGAGGTGGAAAATATATTCAATATTTTGTCTGAATCTGGTGTCTTCAGAATACATTCTTAAAGAGCGATATTATGATGCACTAATTTGTGTGGACTTTTCATCATATCTTCCTCCTTTTCCTGTAGGAAACAGCAGAGGAAAAGCACAAACTGATACATTTTTTCTCATATGCTTATTGGGGATCCTTTGGCTTGATGCAGTTTACATGTTTCTAATGCATTGTCAATGGTGTCTTTGGAGTGTAGTGGGTGAATTTTACACTGGTCTAAAATGTTGGTTGCACTAATAGGGTTTACACATTCAAATTGGCCAGTTGCTGGTGAGTCTTGAATTATTTGGGTGGTTTCGATTAAGTTTTCCTATATGTTTATATATTTGTAGTATATAATCAAGGATAGGCATCCCCTACCGTCTAGACCCAGGGGAGTAACAGAACAAGCAACCAAAAGGAATGGGGTCACGCGGACAAGCTGCTAGAAAAATCAAGTGATGCTGTTTTATTACGGATTCAGCACTATCTGTCATGTGATTTAATATGTGAATAATAAAGATAATCTGATTTTATATTATCCTTGACCTGACCTATCCCCTCATTGGGCTCTCACATTAATGGTAACTTACTTCGCTTGATTTTTCTATCGGCTTGTCCCGCGTGACCCCATTACTTTTGATTGCTTATATATTTGTAGTATTCATTGTTTTATTTCAGATATTGTAGGGCGTGTATAACTTTGTCGACTAGTTATTGCCAGATATTTTTGTCCTTTGTTGGTACACCATTAATTAGTACAATTAAAGATTGCTTTATTGCTCATTGTACTCCAAGAGTTTCTACATTGTCTTTGAGTTCTAATGGCAAATATACTACTTTGCCACAGATTCCCTTTAGTAACTCGGGTGGAGGTAATTTGACTGATTTAAGTTTAAGGCATATTATACCATGAAATGGGTGTACTGTTCGGATTATAATGCTCTCATACAAGTTATGTTGTTATGATATGATATGATATGATATGGCATTTATAACGCGCCTATACACAAGTGTTTCAAGGCGTGATGAGGCGGGGGGGGACAAGGGGAGACAGAAAACGATCCTACTAGGCCAGGTGTCATTCAGATCGCGCAAGGGTAGAGGGGAGGGGAAAAGTGCAAGGGGGAAAGGTAGAGGGGAAGTGCAGTATATGGTTAGTAGAATAGCAAAAAAAAATAATAATAAGGGCCAGCTGGTGGCAAGTGCAAGGTAAGTGCAGACAAGTGCTGGGAAGGGGGGCTGTAGGGATAGAGAAACAGCCCCACAGTGCAGGGGTTATCAGGTAGGCAGTGCAGGAGAGAGTGGCTGGGCCAAGGACGAGTTCGGTGGGTGGCCCAGTAGCAGATTCAGTGCAGTTTCAGTAAATTTAGCAGGGTAGAGGGGGAGAGAAAGCGGAGGCAAAGAGGAAGGTTTTGAGGTGCTTCCGGAACCGGAGATGGTTCTCCTCAAGTTTCAGGGAGGCAGAAAGGCTGTTCCGGAGGGAGAGCCCTGCTGCGGAGAGAGATTTACCCCCAACTCGTTGCTTGGAGAAGCGGCTGACCCTGAGGGAGTTGGAGGCGGATGAGCGGAGAGCTCGAGAAGGAAGATACTTTGGAAGAGAGAGTTGAAGGTATTTTGGGCCAAGGCCCAAGAGTGCCTTGTGGACAATGCAGAGGGTTTTGAACTTAATCCTCGCAGCCACTGGGAGCCAGTGTAGCGATTTCAGTCCTGGAGAGATACGGTCCCTGGGCTTGAGGCCAAGGACAAGTCTCGCAGTCCTGTTCTGGATGAGTTGTAAAGGGCGGAGAGTAGAGGCGGGCAGATTTAGATAGAGGCTGTTACAGTAGTCCAGCTTCAAGAGAACCAGGGCTCTAGAGACAGTGAGCTTCTGGGGGAAGGAGAGGAAAGGAAGGATACCTCTGAGGAGGTGTAACTGGTAGTGTGACTTCTTAGAGACGTCAGGTATGTGAGGAGAGAAGGAGAGTGTGGAGTCGAAGATGACCCCAAGGTTTTTTTCCTTGCAGGTAGGAGCAGGAAGAGGGCCAAGAGAAGCCGGCCAGAGAGCTGCAGGGAAGGAGGGAGTGGGTGTGCCGATGAGTAGAATCTCAGTCTTACTGGCAGTAAGGCAGAGGTCATTGGCGGCACACCATTCCTGGATAGCAGAAAGGCAGTCGGAGATGAGGGTAGGAGAAGAGGAGGCTGAGGGTAGCCTGAAAATGAGCTGGGTGTCATCCGCATAGCACTGACAATTGGGGCAGAGAGCAGCGATGCGGTCGGCAAGAAGTGCCAGGTACTGGTTAAACAGCCAGGGAGAGAGGTTAGATCCCTGGGGGACACCACAGGTAGAGAAAAAGATGTCGGAGAGGAAGGACCCCAGTTGGACGTGGGAGGGTCGATTGGAGAGGGAAGAGGTCAGCCACGCCAGAGCCTGACCAGTGATACCCAGGTTATCATGGAGATGGTTGAGCAGGATGGTATGATTGACAGTATCAAAGGCAGAAGAGAGATCAAGTAAAATGAGAGTCAAGGTTCGAGAGCAGTTTCTGTGCTTCTGGCGGCTCTGAAACCAGACTGATGGTCGTGAAGACTACCAACAGATTCTGCATGGAGATTAAGCTGGGAGATGGCCAGCTTCTCCAGGAGCTTGCCTAGGAAGGGAGTGATAGAGATTGGGCGATAGTTAGCCGGGCAAGAGGGGTCGGAAGAGGGTTTCTTAAGAAGGGGGTGCACAAGGGAGTGCTTGAGGGGGGATGGGAAGACTCCAGAGGCGAAGGAGTGATTGGAGAAGTCAGCCAGGGCAGGAGCCAAGGAGTCGATGTGGTCCTTGATAGTTTTGGAGGAGCATGGGTGGACCTGTTTTGACGAGACTTTCGTAGATCGGACTTGTCTCGAAACTTCGTCAGCGGAAAAAAGGGGAAAGGCAGAGAAGGGGGAAGGAGGGGTGGCTGCAGAAGGGCCAGAGGAAGAGCAGGGAATAGAGGGGGGAGGTGATAGGCGGAGAGTGAGGACAGGGTGTCCTGAGTTTTTGAGATGAAGTGAGAGGCCAGTGCCGTGCAGAGGGCCTGGGAGGGGACAGGAGCGGTAGAGACTGCAGCAGGATTGGCCAGCTCCTTGCAGATTTTAAAGAGTTCGGCCGAATTGTTAGATGCCGCAGAGATGCAGGCTTGGATAAGGGCTCTCTTCTTGGTGAGAACGGAGGGCTGTGTCATGATCACTGCTTCCAAGGAGCCAGGACCAGCACAACGTCCTTGGAAGCAGGCCCCTAACCCTAATCCTAAGCACCAGCCGGTCCCCACTGGGAACTTTTGGACCTTGTCCTGGCGCCGGTGGCACCAGGCTCATCAAAACCATTGGTCCCGGCACTGGAAGCGCTGGGCTCATAATAGGTGTGAAGATGCTTGGGTGGACTTACCTGCAGCAGACCATGCTGCTTACTTACCAGCCACTTAGAAGCCATCTGAGAACAGGAACTACTTTCTTTCCTGGCTGGGGCAGCTCCACTCCCTGGATACAGCACTGGAACTCTTCTGGAAACTGGAACTCTTCTTACCTAGGCGGGGCCGTGGAAGAAGACGCCTCATCACTCCAAGGCTATTTAAACCACACCCGATAGATGAAGCGTGCTTCGCGTTATTCTGCATCTGCAGCAGAACGCTCACCGAGTCTGCTCCGGCCCTTCTTCTTCCGACCCTGGACCTGCAAGAATCCTACTTACCATTTCGGTATCCAGACATCATCAGCACCTGCAAAGAACAGAAACAACAGGTTAGCCAGGCGAACTTTACACGCAGTGCTTACTTACCTGATCCATCAGCTGCGCCCGTTTCTTCACGCCGCATCTCCACCTGCAAGAACAAAAGCATTGCCATACTTACCGGCACGCTGTGAATTCCGGATTTCTTCGTTCAGCATCGCCGCCTGTGAAGGCAAAGTATCGTTAACAACTTACTGGCATTCCGCGGACTCCGGCCCTGCAACCCAACATCTGAAAGGCAAAAGAAAAGACATTAAGCAGGTATTTACTTACGTCCATCACGCTCGTCGCAATAAAACGCCTGCGAATACTCCGGCGTCTCTTTAACACGAACTAAGCTGCAAGGAAAGAGACAGTTAGAGCGCTTGCCATACTTACGAACTTCCAGGCGCTTCAATTCATCTTTCATCTCAAGAGCCCTGCAATACATAAGGGAAAGGCATTATACAGAGTCTGCATATAAACGTGCCACGCATGTAAAGACTATAAAGACAAAAGGTGTCCAGAAACTCACCGCTCGTGCAGATAATGACGGTAACCATCCTCTGAATTCAAGAGGCCTGTGTTTCACCAGTGAAGGAACTGGCAATGGCACCCTGCACCAGACGCAGATGGAGAGCCCAGCATTCACCTATATAAGGTGAGCACGTTGACCTGGGGGCTCTACGAAAAAGCTGGGAAGAGAGAGAGAGGGACATTCAACAACCCAGACCATTAACCCCCATATTCTTTCACCTGCAGAAACCTCACTCTTCGAGTCCGACACACAGTGCGAAGAGGTTCGACCCCAGAAGCCAATCGAGTCCTGCACATCACTTTTCGAGTCACTGACAGCTTCCTGCCAAGACCCGCGCCTCCGTGGGAATCAGGTGAGCGTTACAGAACGCGAAGCCCACCACAAAACTCCTACCCAGGCGCAATGGAAACCTCAGACACTGATCAACTAGCCCAGTTGCTCGGGGAATTAAGAGCAGAAGTACATGCAGCTCGTCAGGAAACGAACTCTCTAAGAAGAGAACTGATACTTTCCAAGGAGCGAACAGAGGACCTTGCTAGGCAGTTGTTACAAACGCAGGCAGGACAGACACCTTTGCCTGTTCCAGGAGGAAGTTATCCTTCTGCATCATCTTCAAATCCAGTGCAAATCAATCTGCCCGGTAATGTTCCCTTGGCTCCGCCCGAACGCTTTTCTGGTGATCCAAAGAAATTCGCAGTGTTCATCAATCAGTGCCGCCTACACTTCTTATGTCGACCAGCTGCATTCCCATCAGTCCAGACCAAGGTGGCTTTCGTGCTTTCTTATCTCAGTGGCAGCGCTGCAGATTGGTCGATCCCTTTAGTCACCCAGGATGATCCGGTTTTACATGATTTTCAGGCCTTCCAGTCCAGCATGGAGAAACTGTTCGCAAGACATGCACAAGGGCAGGCCTTGGACAATGAACTTCTCTCATTACGACAGGGTAATCAAGACCTCTTGACTTATATAGCCTCCTTCAATAGACTCATAGTGGAAACACAATGGCCCGAGGACAAGAGAATAACGCTTTTCTACAGAGGTCTGTGTGGAGAGCTCAAAGATGTGTTAGCGCAAGTTGTGAATCCTCCACAAGAATGTTCTGACTATATTGACTTAGTTGTCCAATTGGACCATAGACTACAGAACAGGAAGGCAGATCGTTCCAGATTTGATACCGAGTGTTTTCTAAACCACAGACCTCGAATAAGGGAGCTGACACTGTGGAACCCATGCAAATAGGGGGCATGAAAGGACCTTTAACCCAGAAAGAGCGGGAAAGAAGAAGGCAGCTGCAATTATGCCTCTATTGCGGAAACTCAGGACACTTTCTTCGGGACTGTCCAGTGAAACCAGCTAAGAAGACTGTAGGAGCCGCGGATACCTGTACCACAAATTCTGAGCAGGGAAACAACCTCGCCCGACAAGAGTAGAGGTCCTCTTGCCGAGCGTTAAGATCTGTCCCGTGACCTCGCATTTCGTGATACCCATGGTCCTCATTAGTCCTGAACGTCCGGATCGTTTGCATGCAATTGAAGCTTACATTGACAGCGGAGCAATCGGTAACTATGTGGACCGTGAAATGGTATCAAGGATGAATCTACCCCTTGTCCCTAAGGCAGTGAAAGACGTCATCACTACTGTGGATGGCACGGAGATAGCCTCCGGAGCAGTAACGCATGCCACCCAAGAAGTGACGCTAGTGAGTCAAGATGGACACCGGGAGAGAATCGTGTTCGATGTAATCAAGGCCCCTCAGTTCCAGATCATTCTGGGAATCCCTTGGTTAGAGAAGCACAATCCTCAGATCGATTGGCGAGCAAAGACGGTTCAGTTTCCAGAGTGTTTTACCACTTGTTATCCTCGGCCTGATGTTTCACTGGCGGCAATCTCTTCTGAGGAGGTGCCCAAATTACCTCCCGAATACCAGGAATTCCAAGACATCTTCCGGAAGGATCAAGCCAACACCCTGCCTCCTCATAGGTCTTACGACTGTCAAATAGATCTGATACCTGGAACAACTCCTCCTTGCAGCAGGATTTATGCCCTCACCGAGCCAGATAACCTTCCCCTCAGACAATACCTAGACCAATACCTAGCTAACGGGTTTATCCGTCCTTCAAAATCTCCAGCTTCATCGGCTTTGTTCTTCGTTCCGAAAAAGGAAGGAGACCTTAGGACTTGCATAGATTACCGCGCCCTGAATCAGATCACCGTTAAAAACAGATACCCGTTACCTTTGATCCCTGAACTCCTGGACCAAGTCAAAGATGCATGTATATACACAAAGTTGGATCTCAGAGGAGCCTACCACTTGGTACGGATAAAAGAGGGCGATGAATGGAAAACGGCCTTCCGCACCAAGTACGGGCTATTCGAATATCAAGTGATGCCCTTTGGACTGTGTAATGCTCCTGCTGCTTTCCAGTATTTTATGAACAATGTCCTTAGAGAACTCATAGACGTGTGTGTTGTTGTCTACATTGATGACATCCTCGTCTATTCATCATCTGAAGAGGAACATCAGAGACACGTTAAAAAGGTTCTCGAGAGATTGCGTCAACATAATCTTTTTGCTAAGCTTGAGAAATGCGTTTTCAACGTAACGGAAGTTGAGTTCCTGGGATTCATATTGTCACCTAACGGAGTCCATATGGATTCAATGAAAGTTGATGCAATCATCAAGTGGCCATCACCAACCTCTGTAAAAGGAGTTCAAAGCATGTTAGGGTTCGCTAACTTTTACCGCAGATTCATTCCTGAATTTTCTCGGATAGTCCAGCCCATCACCGCTCTGTTGAAAAAGAACAAATGTTTTGAGTGGTCTTCTGAAGCAGAACAAGCTTTTCAGGACTTAAAAGCTAAATTCATTTCTGCACCTGTTTTAAAACATCCTCGCCCAGAACTCCCCTACATCGTGGAAACGGATGCTTCTAGTCTTGCTATGGGGGCAGTTTTATCACAAAGAGATCCGGTCACACACCAACTACATCCTGTTGCCTTTTGGTCCCGCAAGTTTTTGCCTCCCGAGATCAACTATTCAATTACAGACAAGGAACTTTTGGCCATCAGATCGGCCTTTAAAGCCTGGCGGCATTATCTTCTAGGAGCCAGACACACAGTCACCGTAATGACTGATCACCGCAATTTACAATATCTAAAGACAGCCAAAGCTCAGTCTTCCAGACAGCTTCGCTGGGCTCTGTTTCTAGCAGAATTTGACTTTATAATTACTTATCGACCAGGCAGTAAGAACGGAAAAGCAGATGCTCTCTCCCGGATGGGAGTAGATGAACATTTGACCAATCCAGAACCAATACCCATAATCCCAGAACAAAGAATTTTGGGTTTGGTCAGCGCTCAATCTTTTGAAGACATCAAGACCATGGTTAAATCACTCCTAACTCCGGGCGATTTACAAGATTGGCAATTAAAGGGGAAAGAATTCTCAGTGGATCAAGACCTACCATATTTCCGAGGACGATTGCATTTACCCTGTGAGAAAATACAAAAACAAGTAATCTCCTGTTATCACAACTCTCTAATGGAGGGTCACCCTGGCATTACCAAAACCATGGAAAAGATTAAAAGACATTTCTGGTGGCCATCATGGAAAAAGGATATTAGAGACTTTGTAATCTCCTGTGGTGTGTGTGCCCAGAATAAAAGTCAGAAGGAGAAACCAGCCGGCCTATTACAGCCACTAGACATCCCTCCCTGTCCATGGCATACCCTGTTCATGGATTTCATCACGGACTTACCTCCATGCTCGGGGTATACTACCATTTTAGTAGTCATGGATCTATTCTCCAAGATGGCTCACTTCATTCCCCTGAAGGGTCTGCCATCAGCCTCAGTATTGGCCCGAGAATTATTAGAATACATCGTTCGGCTACACGGTTTTCCCTCGGTTTTAGTCTCCGATAGGGGAAGTCAATTCATCTCTCACTTCTGGCGCAGTTGCTGTCGTCTAGCCCAAATTGATGTAAGACTTTCAACTAGTCACCATCCCCAAACTGACGGACAAACCGAAAGGACAAATCAAACTCTAGAGCAATATCTACGTTGCATGCTCCAACAAACTGAAAACCCCTGGAAGGATATTCTTTGGATCGCTGAATACGCTTACAATAATTCGATTCATTCTGGAACAGGGAAGACTCCCTTCTTCCTACTATACAGACACCATCCTAGAACCTCTAACTTGGATCCTCCCCAAGAATTCGAAGCACCTGCTGTGGATCCCTTGCACTCGGAGATCACCCGTGCTTTTAAGGAAGCCTCGGCCCATCTGCAAAGAGCTAAAGCTCAATTCAAAAGAGGAGCAGATCGACACCGTAAAGAGGCTCCTCACTACGCTGTAGGAGATCAGGTCTGGCTATCCACTAAGCACCTGCCTCTAAAGGGACCCCGCACCTTCATCCCGAGATACCTTGGACCCTATCTCATATCTGCCATAATTAATCCGGTGGCTGTCAAATTGGAGTTACCTACGCATATGAAAATACACCCAGTATTCCATGTCTCCTTATTAAAACCAGTACAACCAGAAACCCGATTGACTGAATTCCCAGAACCGGTTTTAGCAGATGGAGAACTTAAATTCGAAGTTAAGAACATCCTAGACTCCAAGATCTCCAAATCTAAGTTATATTATCTGGTTGATTGGAAAGGTTACGGCCCCCAGGAAAGGTCTTGGGAACCTTCAGAATATGTCCACGCACCTCGTCTGGTCAAGAAATTCCATCTGAATCACCCCGACAAGCCAAAACCCCCGGAGAAGACACGCTTAGGAGGGGCCTTGAGGGGGGGTACTGTCATGATCACTGCTTCCAAGGAGCCAGGACCAGCCCAACGTCCTTGGAAGCAGGCCCCTAACCCTAATCCTAAGCACCAGCCGGTCCCCACTGGGACCTTTTGGACCCTGTCCTGGCGCCGGTGGCACCAGGCTCATCAAAACCATTGGTCCCGGCACTGGAAGCGCCGGGCTCATAATAGGTGTGAAGATGCTTGGGTGGATTTACCTGCAGCAGACCATGCTGCTTACTTACCAGCCACTTAGAAGCCATCTGAGAACAGGAACTACTTTCTTACCTGGGTGGGGCAGCTCCACTCCCTGGATACAGCACTGGAACTCTTCTGGAAACTGGAACTCTTTTCTTACCTAGGCGGGGCCGTGGAAGAAGACCCCTCATCACTCCAAGGCTATTTAAACCACACCCGATAGATGAAGCGTGCTTTGCGTTATTCTGCATCTGCAGCAGAACGCTCACCGAGTCTGCTCCAGCCCGTCTTCTTCCGACCCTGGACCTGCAAGAATCCTACTTACCATTTCGGTATCCAGACATCATCAGCACCTGCAAAGAACAGAAACAACAGGTTAGCAAGGCGAACTTTACACGCAGTGCTTACTTACCTGATCCATCGGCTGCAGCCGTTTCTTCACGCCGCATCTCCACCTGCAAGAACAAAAGCATTGCCATACTTACCGGCACGCTGTGAATTCCGGATTTCTTCGTTCAGCATCGCCGCCTGTGAAGGCAAAGTATTGTTAACAACTTACTGGCATTCCGCGGACTCCGGCCCTGCAACCCAACATCTGAAAGGCAAAAGAAAAGACATTAAGCCGGTATTTTCTTACGTCCATCACGCTCGTCTCAATAAAACGCCTGCAAATACTCCGGCGTCTCTTTAACACGAAGTAAGCTGCAAGGAAAGAGACAGTTAGAGCGCTTGCCATACTTACGAACTTCCAGGCGCTTCAATTCATCTTTCATCTCAAGAGCCCTGCAATACATAAGGGAAAGGCATTATACAGAGTCTGCATATAAACGTGCCACGCATGTAAAGACTATAAAGACAAAAGGTGTCCAGAAACTCACCGCTCGTGCAGATAACGATGGTAACCATCCTCTGAATTCAAGAGGCCTGTGTTTCACCAGTGAAGGAACTGGCAACGGCACCCTGCACCAGACGCAGATGGAGAGCCCAGCATTCACCTATATAAGGTGAGCACGTTGACCTGGGGGCTCTACGAAAAAGCTGGGAAGAAAGAGAGAGAGAGAGGGACATTCAACAACCCAGACCATTAACCCCCATATTCTTTCACCTGCAGAACCCTCACTCTTCGAGTCCGACACACAGTGCGAAGAGGTTCGACCCCAGAAGCCAATCGAGTCCTGCACATCACTTTTCGAGTCACAGACAGCTTCCTGCCAAGACCCGCGCCTCCGTGGGAATCAGGTGAGCGTTACAGGCTGGTATTGCCTTTGGAGCAGGCAGCAGGCCAGTTTGTCAGAGGATGCACATGAGGCATGTCATTTCCTCTCTGCCACCCTGAACTTGCGTTTAAGGGTGACGAGATCCGAGTCATAACAGGAGTTACATTTGGCTTTGTGCTTTGTGCTTCAGGTGGATTCTCATGACAGGGGCAAGGATATCAAGAGTATCAGATATAATAGAGTGAAGAGTGGAGAGGGCTGTGTCAGGGTGGGAGTCAGCTGAAGGGGGAAGAGCGTGCGAGAAGGTGGCAGCGAAAGCCTCAACTGACACGCGCTTCATGGGTCGGATGACCGAGAAGGAGGGTGGCAGTGATGAGGGTGGCATTGCCTGTGGGGTAAAGAAGGTGAGGTGGGAGGATAAGAGAAAGTGATCACTCCAGGAGAGAGGAGTGGAGAGAGGGACAGAGAGGGGAAGGTCAGAAGAGATCAGAGCATCAAGAGTATGCCCTGCAGAATGAGTCGGCCCAGACAGGAGAATAGAGAGTGAGAGAGAGTCGCAGAGGTCACGAAAGAGTCCAGAGGGGGGACAGGAGGCATCCAGGTGGATGTTGAAATCTCCAAGAAAGAGGAGTTGAGTGGTTGAGGACATGAGTGAGGAGGAGAGGTCCGCCCACTCGGAGAGGAAGGGGGAAATTTGACCAGTTGGCCGATAGATAGTAGCCACGGTAAGGGAATGGCTAGGAGAGAGAGAGAGTCGGCAGACAAGGCATTCAAAAGAGGAGTAAGTCTGCGTAGGAGTGACAGTGGCAGGAATCCACTCAGGGAAGATAAGGGCCACACACCCCCCGCACGGTTGGGCCTGGCCACGGAGAGGATATTGTAGCCATCAGGTAGGAGTGTGTCAAAGCTGGTGACAGAGCTGTCAGTGAACCATGTCTCAGTGAGACCGAGGACGTCAAGGTCCAGTTCCTCCAGAAGGCGACAGATGTCAGAGGAATGTTTGACGGCAGAGCGAGAGTTAAGAGTGGCAATGTGGAGAAGGTTGCCAACCTTGAAGGGCTTCCGGGGAGGGGTACAGATCAGAGGTACGCCCTGCGGAGGTGAAGGAGCACACGAGGGGGCAGGGAGGGAGGATGGAGGCAAGGTAGCCAAGGACAGAGGAGGGGGGATAGCAGGAGAGGAAAGGAAGTTGATGAGGCACGGGAAGCATCTATCAAAGAGGTAAAGGTTGGCCTGAGGGCCTTGGACCAAGACGGTCCTATTTGCGTAGACATTAATAATGGCCTTAGAGGAGTGGAAGGAGGCCAAGAGGACATCCCAATGGGTGCCACCATTAATGGGAGAAGAGGAGAAAGGAGAGGTGTACAGAGACCACATGAAGGGTCCATAGGTCAGGAGAAGGCACAAATAAGAGGATGTCAGTGAGAGTTTCCTTGGAGGAGGCACTGGTGGAGGTATCAGCGATAGGGAGGCCTGGGTTAGAGACCAGGATGTCCTTTTTAAACTTTTTCCTACCAGATTTAGTGAGGAGAGCAGGATAGTCAATGGAGAAGCAGTTAGAGAGGAAAGGCGAGATAGAGAGCACCATAGAATAGGAGGGACAAGACAGACGAGTGCAAGCGGACGGGGAGTGAGCGGCAAGCCCTGGTTTACCAAATTTCAGAGCAATAGTAAACACAGTAATGAGTATCAGGTAACCAGTGGAGAGGCCGCCTAAGTTTGAAAATCCTGCGAGGGGAGAAAAAAGCCCTAGTTTACCACAAGTTGCAGAACACAGTAAATACAGTAATGAGTATTAGGTAACCAGTGGAGAGGCCACCTCAGTTTGAGAATCCTGCGAGGGGAGAAAAAGCCCTAGTTTACCACAAGTTGCAGAACACAGTAAACACAGTAATGAGTATTAGGTAACCAGCAGAGAGGCCACCTAAGTTTGAGAATCCTGCAAGGGGAGGAAACGCCCTAGTTTACCACAAGTTGCAGAACACAGTAAACACAGTAATGAGTATTAGGTAACCAGTGGAGAGGCCACCTAAGTTTGAGAATCCTGCGAGGGGAGAAAAAGCCCTAGTTAACCACAAGTTGCAGAACACGATATGGGGGTGGTACCGATTACAATTCATTTAGTGCTGCCTAAATTTGAGAATCCTAGAGGGAGAAAAGGCCTAGGTTTCACAATGTAATTTTTTAGAAGTGCAGATATAAGCAATTTAAAACAGTGCAATGCAATTTTTAGCGGTGCAGCTTCAAGCAAATGAAAAACCAGTGGAAAGCCACCTAAGTTTGAGATTCCTAAAGAGGGAGAAGAGGCCTAGGTTTCACAATGCAGAACTAGAGGCAGGCAGTTTATGCAAGTAGAACTGCAAGGGTGTAGTCGCTACTGAGTGGTGGGATGGGTGCGCAGGAGGTCAGAGGGGAGGTGGCTGGCGCCTCGCATCCCCAGAGGACACCTGTAGACACCAACAGTAGGAGCCAAACAGTGGAAGCCAAACAGTGGGAGCCAAACAGTGGGAGCCAAACAGTGGGAGCCGCCCTTGACCTGGGGCCCTTAGCTGTGGGGCTGCCGGGCAGAGGCTGCCCAGGTAGGGACAGTGAAGAGGGAGGGGAGGCCAATCAGGGCGGGTCCGCGGGTTGGGAGGCGGGCGGGCGGGAGGGCAGGAAGCAGGAACTGGAGCAGGAGGAGGGAGGCAGGGAAAGGGAGACACACGGAGGGATATCACAATTTTAAACGAAGAACAAAAAGGAAAAACAAAGCTCTCACAGTTCAGGCATCAGGCAGCACAAAGATGGTGAAAGTATGGCTGCACTCACCCTGCTCAGCCGGATTGGAAGTGGCGAGCGAGGGGCGAGCGAGGGAGAGCAACGAATGACCTGGCCTCTCCTCAACGGGCCCAGGAGCCAATCAATTTGGGAGGCGAGCGGGAGGGCGGGAAGCAGGAACTGGAGCGGGAGGAGGGAGGCAGGGAAAGGGGGACACACGGAGGGATATCACAATTTTAAAAGAAGAACAAAAAGGAAAAACAAAGCTCTCACAGTTCAGGCATCAGGCAGCACAAAGATGGTGAAAGTATGGCTGCACTCACCCTGCTCAGCCGGATTGGAAGTGGCAAGCGAGGGGCGAGTGAGGGGGAGCAACAAACGACCTGGCCTCTGCTCAACGGGCCCAGGAGCCAATCAGGGGGGTGGGTGGATTTTTAGGCGGGCGGGCGGGCGGGAAGCAGGAACTGGAGAGCTTTTGGAAGTGGGCATATTTCTAAATTATTAGTGATAGCATGTGATGACATTTGGTTATTGTCCAATTTGTGTTGCAGTATGTGCAAACTGTTCAGGGGTCAGTTATTTTGTGTTTAGTTTCTGATGTTAGATATGAAGCTTATTGGAACCATTGGGATTATTCATTGTTCTCTTTTTTGTAGGATATATATCTACTATTTGTGTGTTCTTTTTGAAAAGGTTCTGGGACAACAGACACATATTTGGTCTGGTATTTCAGCAGATGGGTTTTGAAACGTAGCTATTTATTTTTTGTATGTCTTTATTAGGACATTGGTGTTAATGAGGTTTTTGGTAATGCTGCCTGAAGTTACAGAATTCTCTAAGTCAACTTCACTTCCAAAGTGTCATGACCCCTAGCAGGGTCTCCAGATCCCAGACAATAGCGCAGGCAATGCCAGGACTATGAGGGTCGCTAGCTGGTGCAGGAATGAGCAGCAGCTTGTTTGTATGGCCAAGTGCGACTTCCAAGATGGCCCCCAGAAAAAGTCACCATGTGTAACCCAAGATGGCTGCTGGCAATCCAGCAGCTCTGCAACATCCTTGGTGGTCTACTGGTGCTGGGTGCAGCCCAGAGCTATATAAGCCCCGCCCTGGGCCACACCCAGCGCTTAGTGTTCTATCTGGCTGTACAGGAGGCAGCGTAATGCTTGCTTTCTCTAATCCAGAAATCCATATGCAGCGGATCCCGTTCATCATTTCACCAGTCAGCCCAGCTTCTTTTCATCTGCATCATACATACCTTTGATATGTACCTCGGCCGCTCCAGGAACCCGTCTGCCTGCTCCACGGTTCTCCAGTATCCAGCGTGGCTCTCCAATATCCAGTGTGGCTCTTCATCATCCAATGTGGCTTTTCCGCAGCTCCTACAAGGGAAAAGAAGACACAGTATCAACCCGAAGCGTAACGCTTCACCTCTGCTCCTCCCCTCCATAGTGATACTTACCTCGGTCCACGTTTTGGACTTCACCACTCCACCCGCTGTCATTACAGCTTGGCAGTCAGCATCAGGACATGAATATTCAGTATAACGCACGCAGACAGTATCCAGACCTGTCAAGTAAGCAAAGATAGCAATTGAGCTTTATGAATATTCAGCAGAACGCAGGCAGCAGGCAACCAATGCACTCAAGCTGTAACCAATGCACTAGCAACCAGCATAACGTGCACAACTTGTGAACAACACACAACCCGTGAACTAAACAAGCAAGACTGTAAAGCAAAGCAACAATGTAAAAACAAAGCAAGACTGAAAACAAAGCAAGACTGCAAGTCGCTGCAGGGACATTCTGATGTGCAGATCCAACCTGCACTTCCATTGAAACCCTTCTCCACTCCACTCCAGGTGTGCTGCAGCAGGCTGGGGCCACAGAATCCAGTGAAGGAACTGGAGAAAGACTGAGCCTACAGAGTGCTATAAAGTGAGCAGGAGTCATTGGTGCCAGTCTGCATACCCCGGGGAAGCAGCAGGGAGGCGGGGGGACAGAGTGCTTACATATTGGTTGATTCCATGTATTCCCTGTCCTTAGGTTCAACCTGAGGGATCCAATAGCCATCCCAGCAGGTCAAGAGTCAAATCCAGAACCATCCCAAATCACTCTCGACCACCCTGTCCGCTGGGCAATTTACCATACAGTGTAGCAGAGGGGTGGGAGTGGTTTGGAGACAGCCGCACAGAGTCAAGGCCAGTACCACATGTCGACAGACCGGACCAGGTACTCCTGCAGGGCTCCAGAGGTAAGTGTTACACATAGTATTTACATTGGTTGTGCTCTATTTCTCGAAGCAGTTCTTTGGCTGTTCCACGCAGGATAATGTTATTTAAATTTTGCAATTCTCGAGCACAACTTTTTGCATAGTATAGTCGATGCACAAGATCCCATATATCAGAATAGTGTGTTGCTAACATTTTGATGTGGTGGAAGGTGCTTTTGCAAGCAGTTCCTAAAATGCAGGCTAATGTATGTCCTCGAAGTCCAGTGTGGCTGGATACTGGGCAAGTGATTTGAAAAGTTATTTGACTTTTGTCTGTTAGTTTCCCATAGTGATTGATGAATAGGCGTACAAATATAAATGATTTTTGACGTACATTACAAATTAAGCTGCATGTTCATTTGTACACTGGACAGTTTGTTTGGGTGAAAGGATTATTTGGTTGAAAGTTTGTAACAGACTTTTTTTTCAATAAGAGTTTCCTTTGACATAGGGTGCCTTCCACCATTTCATAACCTCGACCATTATTGTCTATGGCAATTGTTGATTGTTGTTCTTGTTTATATACTTCTTCATTTAAATATGGTTATGTACTGCTTGTGTGAACCCAGTCACCATCACAGAAGTTTGAAAAGTTTTCTATATTGACACTGCTCATGTTTATAAGTACTTTTTGTAACTCATTGATTTACTTAGTGGTTTAATTCTGTTTAAAATCCATATAAACAATGGTCTCTTTAGTAGAAAAGTGTTGTCAATTAGAGCTTGCAGGATTAGTCTCCTGCGGTAGTTTGTATGGCTAGAACGTGACTTTTCAGCTGTTTTTATAAGACTGTGAAGAACTCTACAGTGGAACATTTTTTATGACATACTTTTTTTAGATTGCTTTACTGTGACTACGTTAACACTGGTAGATACAGTTTTAGGTTCATTAGTATGACTGATTTTCTTTGTACATATTTGTTTACTTTTAGTCTTTACAAGAGGGGTCCTACCTTTTTTAGTCATGGCTGGTTTAGTTTTGTTGAGTGAGGTAACTAGCTTTTTTTGTTTTAATGTTTTCTATACATTGTTTTAGAGGTGGATGACTATATAATTTTTTTTGTATTCTTATCTGCTATTTTTTTTCTTTTCTATGGAGTTGCTTTTTAGTAGGCATTTTGTTGTGGTTGTTGGGAAAAGAACAAGTTTGGGTTAGAAAGTTGTGTAATGTATATGTATGTATTGTGAATGGGTGTGTGGGTGTGATTGGATAGCTTAATGCAGTGATGTTTGATTGTGAGATGGTATATTAGGTGTTGCTGCGTAGGATGAGAGTGTAACACTCAGCAGAGGTGTGATGGTGCTGGGTTAGTGAGTAAGGGAGTGGTGGTGTAATTGACTCTGTAGGGAATTGTGGCTTTTTCAGGAAAAAAGTGGGTGTTGCTATGGTGGTGTTTAAATGGGAATAGGAAGAGTGTGAATGGTGCAATATAATGGCTTAGAGTAAAATAAATGTTGGTTCAAAAAGATGTGTTGGGGTAATATGTAGTGGAACTGTTCTGCTGTAATTACATATGGATACATGGTACATTAATGTACTTACTTTGTAGGATGTGAAGGGTATTATTTTTTCGGTTCTTGTCTTCGGAAATGTGTTTCTTTCCTGTAAATGTAAAATAAGTTAGTGGGGATATGTGGTAATGGTGAAGTACTTTTAGTAAGCAAGGTTGTTATTTATGAAGGAAGGAGTTGTGGGGAAAAACAATTAATAAAATTGCTGGACGATTAAAAATGCTTTTAGGAGCATTTTTATGAATGTTAAGAAATGCATATGTGCATTCATAGAAGCTCTGTTTTTATTGTTTTGTAAAAGAGAAGAAAAGTTTATGGAAAAGATTTGTAATATACTTTTAGCAGTTGGTGTGTGAAAGTTAAATATGCTAGGAGTATATGCATTCTTGCCAATATGATGCATTCTAATCTGTAGGTGTTTGTGTAGTTGTAGAGGTTTTGTTTGCATTCTGGGACTCGTAGTTCGACTTTTCCCATTATAAAAATTGGAGAACAAGTCTCAGAATGTCGAGAAGAAATTAGGACTGAATAAGATGGGTTATGTTAGGAAGTATACATGTACTATCAATATAATAAACTGGCCCACACTGAGTGCCATTTTTAAATGGTGTACAAATCTATGTTATCTGCTTTTACTTTCTTTTATGAAAAAGTGACACATTGCTGCTATAAATGCACATATGCATTTTTTAACTTTCATCCACATGCTTCTAAAAAACATATTTTGAAAAGCACAGCACATTATAGGTTTATTGATATACATGTGACAGTTTTGAATCTTCAACTTCAGTCCTGTTTTTTTTCTTTGCATTCTGGGACTTGTAGTTTGAGTTTTATAATGGGAAAAGTGGAATTGGAAGGGACAGAATGCAAAGGAAACAATTAAGACTTAATAAGCACCTATACATTGGAATGGGTGATGTTGGGATGTATCCATGTATAGCCAACATATTATACTGTCACACACTAAGTGCCACTTAAAAATGGTCTACTAATCTATTTTATCTGCTGTTAATTTATTTTATGAAAAAGTGACACAGTGTTGTTGTAAAGGCACATATGCATTTTTTAACTTTTATCAAAATGCTTGTAAAAATAATCATTTTGAAATGCAGATCATTCTAACTGTTTGCTGCTTCATGTGATCAGGAGAGCAATGCTGCATTGCATGGCATTTACAACAGTGGTTAAAAAAGAGGATATACTTATTGAGAAGCGTATTACAAGGCAAGTATCAGAAACTCTCTCTCTCTCTCTCTCTCTATATATATATATATATATATATATATATATATATATATATATTTGACTGCATGTTTCGGAAAGTGATGTTTTCATTTCCAAAAAAGACAAAACTATTGTTATGTATGCATCCATATCAATTATCCTTTATTTTTTGTCATGGGACTTATATTTCAGTATTATGCTTACCTCTTATTTTTGTGACATTTTAAACATGTTTCTTGAATTACTTTACTGTGCAATGTATTATACTGCTATATCTAATTGCTGATATAATTGTTCTGTTTTAGACTTTACTCCAGTCTAACATGGCTGCCCTGGTTTTTACAGCATAGTGGTTGATTTGTGGAAACAGGCAAAATGGAAGAGGGTCTACTGTGCAATATGTATTGTGTTTTTCACTATGGTTCCCTAATGTGACCAAGCGCTCAGGGAAGCGCGAAACACGTCTTTCAGGACCCATCCTTGGCATCCTGCTTTGTTTGCTGTGTGTGCTTTGCTTTTTTTGCCTTTTTTTTACCAACATTAAAACTTGTGTCTTTACCTTGATTCGAGTTTGACATTTTTTTGGGACCTGCAGTACCTCATGGTGGAGTGCGGTTTTCTTTCCTCTGCTGTGTTTTCTCTTATATTCACATGGAGCGTTCCATGTTATAAATCATCACCGGGAGTACAAACATTTCTTCAGTGGATTTTGCGCGATTTTCTCACGATCGCTTATGTGGGCTCTAACGCTGCAGCTGGTGGCAAACTGTTTGCTGACTGGAGCTTGATTGCGGCACCCTCTAGGGAGTTGGAACCATCTGCCCTTTGATGTCAGCTTTTGTAACGTGTGCCGGAGGATGCACGGACAAAGGCTCACAGGTAGGTGACAGTTTTGTTCCTTTTGATCTCCCTAAGGCTTACGCTGTGGTATAGTACCTGTTTCACTCACTCTGCACCCGCTTCCACTGCTCCTACATATCGATCCACGGTATCTATTGTGGACAACTTTGCCCCATTGAGGTCATTTCCCATATATATATATATTTTTCTTCTTGTTGTTTGGTAAATGCCAAGGATATTTTTCTTTGGCTTTTTGGCAGGTACACACGCAAACATGCAGGACGCCAGGGTGGCAGCCCGGCTACTCCAGGCCAGGGATTTATTTAATGAGAAGCAGGATTTACCAATAGTGTTACCAAGTAGTGGGACTAAGAAGATTATCATCACTATTTCCCCTGAACTTACTTTTCTTTGAGAAATCGAAAAATCGCGCAAGAAGGAGATCTCTAAGTGGTGGGAGGAGCACTCCCTGCAAATTTACCTTGATGTGGGTTGCATGCCTCGTGGCCTACGTATCATGACTACACCATCTTTTGAGGATCAGGATCCACATATGTTGGAAGAGTGGGGTGGAGCTAGCAGTCATTGTTCTGCACATTTTCTGAAGATCCTGGTGAAGTATGCCAATTTAGACCGCACTGCTGTGCTTGCACATTTGAAAAACTTGAATCTGAATTGCTTGTTGTTCCCAGTACTGAAGAGGGAAAGAAACTGCAAACTAAAATTGAAGAAGATCTGATTGTTTATGAAGAGGAAATCAAACAGCGCAAACACAGAAAGTTTATTAGGGATAAAACCGACTATGAATCAGGACGAATTTTCACCTTTGCCAAACGATTTGACTTATTGCGCAAAAACTCAACCACACAACCGTTGCCAAAACAACCAGGCGATGTTGAGGCCATGTCATCAGAGTCTGATGTTTCTATCTCAGAAAATGATGAAATACCAGTCAAATTAAATTTTTTAGACGAAATGAGACTTTTGTGCAAAGATGGAAAAAATCAAAAGAGGGGCAGAGGTTGTGGCAAGAGCAGAGGAAGAGGAAGAGGGAGAGGAAACTACAAGAAATTGCCAAAAGGGGAAAAAACAAAACGTTGAGGCCATCGTGGGAAACGGCTCCGATGTTCATCAACAGGGCAGGTTAATGCGCTCTGGGGTAAAACAGTAACTATGGAAGCTATGAAAATTCATCAAATTGTTAACATGTCTTCCCACATACTCACGGGTCCGCAACTATCATTACTCTCACTAGGCTTACATTTTTGTCCTACCACGACATTTGATTATGTTGAGTCATGCCTGGATCTTGACAAATTTCTACGAAAGGTCAGACTCAAAAAGTTCTTTTCCATTAATCCACTGCTTGCCAAACCATCTGTGTCCCGTACTGGTCGTACTGACCTACGTATCTCTGATATCCCTATGCTGACTGACTTGGCCTGTTTGAATAATGACTTATTTGATCCCTCCACCTTTGATCCTGTTGACTTTGACATTGATCCCAACTGGGATATACGCACCAAACTGAAAAATAAGTCCAGGTTCAATCCGCAATTCTCTGTGGGTGGCTGTATTGAGGCTTTCCAGGATCTTTGCGTCAGTGATCTCCGCAAATTAAGGAAGAAACCCTTCAACCATAAACAGAATTTGACTAGTCCACAACTTTCGGCCCTCAATGAACTACAGAATCTGTCCAATATTGTGATAAAAACCAGCCGACAAAGGCTCTAATATTGTTTTTCAGGATAGGGAATGTTATGTGGCCGAAGCTAATCGTCAACTACGGGACCGGTGTTGTTATTCCAGGTTGCAAAAAAATCCTTTTGGAATAATACAGTCGGAGCTGACCTCTTTATGTAGCAAATGGGCGGATAAAGGTCTTATTGAGGATGAGTTAGCCAAATCTCTTGTTCCCGACAGCCATACCATCCCTACTATATACTTCCTGCCGAAGACACATAAGTCTTTGACACATCCGCCAGGCAGGCCGATTGTCACCTTATTTGGTTCCCTTCTTGAACATATGGCCCAGATCATTGATGAGTCTCTGTTCCTGTTTGTTTTAGAGTTACCTTCTTATCTATGGGACAATAAGGACTTTTTGAGTCACATTACTGATATACCTTGGGAGGAGGGTCTAATGTTGGCACTCTTGATGTTGTTTCTTTGTATACCTCCATCGACCACACTACTGGGTTGGCAGCCTGCAAATATTTTTTGGACACTCGATCTCTGAATTATCTAGGGCACAGTTGTATGATTTTGGATATGCTTCTGTTCTGCTTAACTAACAATGTTTTTCTGTTTGAGGGTTTCTTTTATCATCAGGTTAGAGGTACTGCTATGGGCAGTACCTTTTCCCCATCATACGCCAATTTGACCATGGGGTGGTGGGAGGCTACTTTTTTGTCAGATTTATTTTCATCTAGTTTCCCTACACAAATTATTGGTTGGTGGCGTTACATTGACAATGTTTTTTTAATTTGGAAAGGGAATGAAAGTGAATGGGCATCTTTTGTGGACAGCATTAACAACAATACTATGAATCTGAAATTCACAGAATTTCATAGCTCCACTGAGATTGTATATTTGGATGTCAATGTGAGACTTGCACAACTGTACAGATATCCTTGAATTTGACCGGTGTTGCAGTTTGGCTGCCGTTGTTTTTTTACAACAGGGTTATCGAAAGAAGATTATAGAAATGGCCTTTGTTAAAGCACGTGCACTTTCGAGGGACAGTTATTGCATGGTCCTACCAATAAGAAGAACAAGGACAATGATGATCCTCGCCTCATTGTCACATTTAATAATGCTTCCCAATCCGGAAGATTATTATGAAACATTGGTGTATTCTCATGGTTGACAAAGATCTTGGTCCAATACTGCCAAAGTGCCCTATACTGACCTACAAACAAGCACCTTTGCTGGAGGACAGCCTGGTCTCCAGTTATTTACCACCTGTCCAAAGAAATTCTACCCTGACCAATTCGCTACCAAGTTTTCCAAAAGGGTTTACTAAGTGCCAAAAATGTAAGGCCTGTCCACATGCTACTGCCTGCAAATCCTTGATACATCCTATTACAGGCACTGAATTTAAGATAAAACATTTTATCAGCTGTGATACCCCTTTTGTAGTGTATGTCCTTGTGTGTCCCTGCCGTAAATGGTACGTAGGGTCCACTACGTATATTGAAGCTCAGAATTCTGCAGCACCTAAGAGCCATTAAGAATTTTGACCCTACGTATCCCATGGCCAAACATTTCAGGCAGGAACATCATAGTGATGTACACCTTCCTACGTTTTTTGCTGTTGCCATTGTCCTGACTAACTTGAGAGATGGTGACCTAACCCTGAAACCTAGACAATTGGAAACCAGGTTAATCTTAGACTTTGATACTAAATACCCCAACGGTCACAACGTGGATGAGGAGCTGCATACTTTTATGGGCATCTGATACTCTGTTCCTTTTGCTCTAGTTGTCTTGCTCTTGTCTGTTTGATTTTGGTTACCCAATATTGCCTCTCTTAGGTACTACTCAGACATACTGTTCTGGCTTGGAAACACCTTGTTTTAATTTTATTGTTTGTGTTATTGCACCAGACTCATTTTCTTTTTGGTTTTACGGCTGTCTTGCCATTCTGATACATTAGGGACCATTATTATTATGATTTTTGATATACGTTTATTCTAAATCTATTTTTTCTATGGATATTGCTTTCTTGCCTTCCAATTTTTGCCTTCTTTCCTTACTTGTTATTCTATCAGGTTGAGCACTGTGCATATTTCTTGTTTTCATATATTTGCTTTTTACCGTGTGGGCACGTGTTCCACAAAAGACTAACTACTCTTTTAAGACTCTTTAAGACTAGTGTTTTTATTCCAACCCTAGTTTGCAGCCATATGTATTTTAATATGGAATTTTATCGTAAAATCCTTGCACTTGCACTTTATGAGTACCATAATAAGTCTGGTCTCTTGTTTATTGCTGCTAAGTCGGTATGTTTACATGGAAATGCACTTGCACTTCATGAGTATCAAACTACTTTGGTTGATTGTCCACTGCTGCTAAGTCGATATGTTTACATAGAAATGCACTTGCACTTTATGCTGTTACTGTGGGCTGTCCCACTCATCAGGTCTTTTGCTATTGCACTTGCACTTTATGGCCCATTTATAGAAACATGTTTTAATTCCATGGTCGCACATTCCTGATAGTGATGCATTCATTTTATACTACTGCTATGTTAATATGTTTACATAATATTGCACTTGCACTTTATGTTATAACTTTTGACTGCATGTTTCGGAAAGTGATGTTTTCATTTCCAAAAAAGACAAAACTATTGTTGTGTATGCATCCATATCAATTATCCTTTATTTTTTATCATGGGACTTATATTGCAGTATTATGCTTACCTCTTTTGTGGAGACAGGCAAAATGGAAGAGGGACTACTGTGCAATATGTATTGTGTTTTTCACTATGGTTCCCTAACGTGACCAAGCGATCGGGGAAGCGAGAAACGCGTCATTCAGGACCCATCATTGGCGTCCTGCTTTGTTTGCTGTGTGTGCTTTGCTTTTTTTGCCTTTTTTTTTTACCAACATTAAAACTCGTGTCTTTACCTTGATTCGAGTTTGTCATTTTTGTGAGGCCTGCAGTACCTCATGGTGGAGTGTGATTTTCTTTCCTCTGCTGTGTTTTCTAATATATATATATATATATATATATGTAAAGAAAAAGAGGAGAGGGGAGGGACCGCACTCTCCGTGCACCCAACAAAGTTTGAAAAAGTTCCAACAAAGTTTCCAAAAAAAGGGAAAGCGCAGCTCACACAAGGTAGAAAAAAAGGTAAATATTTAATAAATTCTTAGCTGTACAAAATGCACAGAACAAAAGGCTGGGGAAACAGCATAAACAAACAGAGGCAGGACGCCTGTGGGCACGGCCCGCTTACAACGCGTTTCACGCTCAACTGAGCGCTTGATCACGTAACACAACAAAGGACAAAGACATGGTTAAAAGGTGTGTAGTCCACCTTCTATGTCAATTATAAAATGAAGGTGCATTTACAAAGTAATTCAACAGTGGCCATCTTGGAACGGAAAGTCAAGTTATTGCCTACCATACAACCGTAATGTACCGTAATTTCCACCATATGTTACCATTAAAGAACAAAGCCAAGCTAGATTAACATTTAGTTAAAAGCCTAGTGCATTGACTTAGGTCAGATTGTGTCTTATATAAATACAGACAACAGCTTATATAAATCAATCAATTCAGGGGAAGTGTAATGTCATCATATACATGTAGATTAAAAGAAAAGGGCCAACTCGGGCTATGTCATTGTAGATAGATTTTCAAACTAGCCTCCGGTTTAGCATTGTGCAAATACACAAAATAGCAGCATAAATTGGCATACATGGCATCTGATTACTTGGATGGACTAGAACCTATGTCTTGTGCAAAATTGCAAAGATAAAAACACATATAGTATGGTTAAAAATCCAACACAATTGCAATATCAAAATAGACATAGAGACTACAATTCAAGTAACAAGGAAATGCAGCGCAGTCATAGTTTCCAGAGATTAATTATAAAAAAATATTTTTGATACTTGACCTAATCATGTTTAAAAAGGAGGGAAAGTGCAAGTGCAAGTCCAATAATGGCAACCTAAGCGATGTAAAAAAATGGGCAAGGTCATAAAAGTGACCACGTTTGATGAATATCAAATCATCTGCACATCACTAATGTAGATTATGCCAATAGCCTGGCCAGGACTACTGCTATATAGTCCTTACCTCAAATACATGGATATAATCTATTCTAGATGACAATTACTTTTCTAGCTGCATTATCTGACTAAATGTATGTACATCTGAGATCCACTTGTGTAAAATGCACCAATAGTAACATATTTGAAAAAACCAAGTAACCACAGTGAAACTATGGACACAAAATACCAAATTATTCACCAGTCAAGAATCCTTCAAGGTCGTGAATATAGCAACATAAAAGAAATTATTTTTTCCTTTACCCCTTCCATCCTCATTTTAAACCATAGTGGCAATCCAATCATTAAAACGGTGGAAGCAAAAGGAATTTTTTAGTACTTGAGCACAGGCCAAGAACTAATCAGTGAATTTGAAAAACACATTAATTTTCTAAAGATTATTGAACCCACACTTGAAGAACATAAATCAATTAAACATAGTCAAAATAAAATAGTAGATGGAAATAGACCAATTCAGAAAAACACAGTAGGGAGTGAACACATTGTTATATACCTAGAAACGTATAAAGCTCCTCGTCAAGGTTATGACCATTAGGGGATTTTGTATCAAAATCCAAGATAAACCGGGTCTCCAATTGTCTCAGTTTTAATACACGATCTCCACCTCTCGGATGAATGGGGACATGTGCCACCGCAAAAAATTTGAGAAGAGTAAGGTCATTGTCATGTTCTAATCTGAAGTGCTTAGCCATAGGGTATGCGGGATCTGAGTTTTTAATTGCCCTGAGGTGCTGCAATATTCTAAGCTTTAATTTGCATGTGGTGCTCCCCACATACCATCTCATGCAGGGGCATGAAAGGACATAGACCACAAAAGCAGTATCACAGTTTATCGAATACTTGATTAACTGTTTACATTTGGTGACCGGATGTACAAAGAATTTACATGCAGTGGCATGGGCACAGGCCTTGCATTTTGAGCATTTTGTAAAGCCTATGGGGGATTTCATCAAGGATTGCATCAGAGAGGGATTGGTGTCGCTTAGTGGTAGAAAATTGGAAACCAGTTTATCCCTAAGTGAGGGTACGCGTTTATAGGTAATAGTTGGACGATTGGCCAGCAAGGGACATAAGTCTTTATCCACGGTGAGGACCCGCCAATGTCGCTCTATGATTTTACGGACATGATTAGAGGCATTGTCAAATGTGACTATAAGTCGGGGTTCATCATTCATAGCGGTTTTCGCAGGTTTGTTACCATACAATAGAACATTCCTGCTTAGTCCGCGAGCTTTGGTGTAGGCCATTTCTATCACTCTGCGTTCATAGCCTTGTTTGACAAAATCAATAGCGCCAAAGAGCAATGATGATCAAACGATACTAGATCGGTACAATTTCTGCGGTATCGAATGAATTCACCATATGGAATACTACGTTTACACGACGTAGGATGGCAACTTGTTGCATGCAAGGGTAGACCAGTGTTTGAGGGTATATATATTTGTGAAAGAGTTCAAGAAAACTGTTTTTAAACATAAGCATACCTGTACTATGTTTTGTTAGATGCAGATCTTGTTGAATCTGGAAATAGAATGTTGGGCAGTTGCACAGTAGTTTTTGATGCAGATGTCTTTCATTAACAGGAGATATGTACTCTGAGAGTTCAAGTGTACATCAGAAGTGTTGAAGTGAGATGACAGGGTTAGGTGTAGAGGTTTTGAATGTGATTGGTGGATGGATGTGTGGCTATTTGAAAGCAGCCAATCTGGAAGTGTTGAGAACATGGAAGTGGAAAGGGTAGAAGGGCTGTCCACTGTAAGCAGGTCCTCGGACACTGCAAAGGTCCGCGGATGGCACTTGCCACATCTGGGTCTTTTGAGGGTGCCTGGCATGGAAAGGGGACTGTAGGGAGTAGCAAATCAGGTTTGCTGGGTGGGGTGTTCAGGAAGAGAGGGTAGTAGGAGTTTTGTTTGCACAAGTTGTGAAAGCAGTGATAATGGCCATGGCCATGTGTTTGAGAAGGCAGACTGTGTGGATGATGGGGACTTGTAAATTCAGTCATTGAAGGTATATGCTGAGAACCATGGCATCCTTGGAATTATTGGATTGGCAGAAGTGGAGATTTTGTGGCATGCAGTCGTGGCTTAAACTGTGCAAGCATGTTTTCATTATGAGAGCATGGCTCACTTTAAATTTCAAGACATTGGGCCTCATTACAAGTTTGCCGGTCCGGTATCTATGGTACCGGTAAACTTGCCGGTACCGTAGTTACTCGACCGGCAAACTACGTGTTCTGCATGTGGGTGCCTTTTCACCCGCCAGGATTGCTTGCCCGGCAGAATGGCACCCGTGCGCAGAGCATGTTGGATGCACCGGCACCATTCTGAATGGTGCCCGTGCATCCGACCTCCCCATTCCCATTGAGCCCTATTGGGATCAAATGGGAATGGGGAGTAAAATTTTCCAGCCTCTGGCAATGGGGAAATAAAGGGTCCGCCAGGGTTGTAATGGCCCTGTATTTCCCCTACGCCAGGGGCCTGAAAAATAAAATTCACAAGTTTGGCAGCAGCCTGCCGGGTTTTACCGGCAAAGCTATTGCCAAACTTGTAATGAGGCCCATTGTAATTGTGCATTGTGGAGGGGACAGTTTGGGGTTTGTGACTCCAGTGTATTTACAGGTTGACCTGAATGATTTCTTTAAAAGTTTAATGGAAATGTTTCCTGCTGCCAAGGTTACTTTTTCTGAAATAAATCAGAGGCAAAAGTGGAGATGTCCAACAAACCTTTTCAGTCCACAAATGGAAGAATCAAGGCAGCATGTTAATAAAGCTGTATCTGTTCTTTTATATGCTGCAGGAAAATGTTAAAAGACAATGGCCCTCATTAGGACTCCGGCGCTAAACCATGGTGCTAGTAGCACCATGGTTCATGCCGGAGTCCACCATGGAGAAAGGGGGAATTACTACTGCATTCCAAAGTTTGGCGGGGCAGTAATTCCCCCTTTCTCCATGGCCCTTCCCCATTCCCATTTATGCCCTATAGGGTTCAATGGGAATGGGGAAGGCGGCAATTACGGTACCGCAAATTGCGGTACCGTAATTGACATCAAGGTCCCTTTGCGGGTCCCTACTTTAACGGCTGGTCCAGACCAGCCGTTAAGGTCAGATGCCGCAAAGGGACCTCGTAGTAAGGCGTTAAGGGGTTAACGGCATCGCAGCCTTTTACGGCGCCGTTAACCCCTTAACGCCGTTGTCGTAATGACCCCAAATATAAGGTCTCATGGTGTGGATTTATTTTGTGAAGGTGGCGTCCATTTCACATATGTCGGAAATGCAATTTTCATTTACAATGTTGTAAATTGTAAAGGAAGATGTTGGATGTGCAGTACTATTGTACATAAAAACTAAAAAAAGGAAAAAAAGTGTTTGTTAACAAACACCCCCAAAAAGGTTCTTTTCAGAGCCACCACTATAGAAAGATTAACAGAAATTGAGTTTACAATCCCACCCACCCCTTTCATTGTCCGTGACCTTTGCGGACTCTGCGGTAGACTGCAAACAGCATATGCCACATCCGGGTCTTTTGAGGATGCCTGGCATGGAAAGGGGACTGCAGGGACCGCAGACAGTCTTGGTGTCCGTAGACATTGGGGGGATCAGCCCATTAGGTATTCTGGGTGTGATATACAGGAAGAGAGGGTAGCAGAAGTTTTGTTAGTAGGAGTTGTGAGAGGACTCAAAATGGCCATAGCAATTTCTTTCAGAAGGCAGAGTGAGTGGATTTTTGGGGACTCTTGGGTACATTGGTTGAAGGTGTATGTTAAGCACTGTGCAATGGCCTAACATCTTGGATTCCCTGGAATTGAAGATTTGTGACATTGAGTGCAAGACATTTTGTGAAAATATGGTTGAATTGAAACATCCAGACATTATTATTGTTAATTGTGGAGGGAACAGATTGGGGTATGTGACTGGAATTTCATTGCAGTTTGCAATGAAGGAGACATTGGGAAAGTTTAAAGAAATGTTCCCTAATTAAAATAGAAATGTTCATGCATTTCCCAGCGATAGATGTGGATGCGCTCGAGTTTATTTAGTCCGCAAATGGAAAAAGCGAGGCACAACCTCAATAAACCTGTGTGTGCTTTTCTGCGAGATGTTGGCATGACATTGTTTCATAATGAGAACTTAAAATTTGATATTGATGTGGGTCATCATATTGTTGTGGAAAACATGCAAAATGTTTTGAAACAATGCTTGTGAAAGTGAGAAGAAATTATGAAATTCAGCGAAATGTTTCTTAGTTCAGTTCATAAAACCAAAAAATAAAAAAACAACATAAAAGCCAAAAACACTAAAAAGCTTCTATTAAAAGCCACAATTTTTGAACGTGAAACAATTACAATGATTCCAATTCCCACCTCGCGTCTGGTATTTTTTTGCTGCCTATGGATTACTGCACTGTCTATGGAGTATGCAGGCTACAAAGGGGCCTTTTTTATCACTTATATTTTTTAACTGTGAAATGTGACTCCTAAAGGAACCGTTTTGTTGTGTTTTTTTGGTTTTGTATTCTTTGTTTGCTTTTTTGTGTTTTTTTGCAGGAGAAGGAAGTTAAGGTGGGGAATGGCAGGGGTACAAACACAGAGGCGGAGAGGAGGTTGGACAGGTGAAGATTTTGGGCATGCTTAAAATTTAAGGTACGGGGCAGTGTTTCTCGTGTTCCTTGACAACTGCCTAAAAGCACTGCAAAACTGTTCCCCCCTTCAGAGTGGTGTGTCACAGTACAATCAGAACACTGTGACCCTTGAAAGGTAAGGATCTACAGCATCCCATATGGCCTGCTAGGCAGCCGGTGCAATCCTCTGCCCCACAGGAGTACCCTTTCTGCTTGCTGGCCCGATTGAGTAAGATGGCGCAGAGGAAGATAGCCTGCTTCTCCCTGAGAAAGGAACTTCCTGGGTGGTTAGAATGGAAGTGGTGGCGCATTGCTGTGGTAATGAAGGAGAAGTTCCCCTGTTGTCCGTGACTGAGTTTCACCTCACAGTCAATGCATTCAATACAGGCAGCCTTCGCCTTCGGGATCCCAACCGTGGTTTTAAAGAACCACCACACCCAGGATTCACTCCGGGGGCTGGATGTAGACACTTCCTCTACCTCATCTACATTTTCCTCTTGATTCTCCTCTACATCGTTGCACCTGTCCCCCTTCCAGCCCTCCATGTTGTAGTGGTGGTAGTGGTGGCCCCTGGGAAGGAGAGCTGGCAATGAGAGAATCTATTGCTATAAATAAAGGTGGTCTGCAAAGCAGGTGTCACTCCAGATGCTCTCTCCTGGATAGCCAGATTGAGAATAAGGAAAAGTAATGGGTGGTCTCTTTAGAGGAACTGTGCGTGGACAGTTGTGTTGTTCTTGGACTACGAACTCCAAAATGGGCCTTGAAAAGTTGCCAGATCAACCAAGAATGGGTCTGTTAGCTGTAGAAGGGTAAGGTTTCAGCTTAAAGCACTATAGATTGGCAGAAAAAGCACTTTTAAAGTGTTTGCGGTCACAAACACCATTGGTGGGCACCCCGGTCAAGCTGCACATGATGACATCTGCGGCTGTCTGCAATCATGATTGCTTTGCCACGGACATCCTTTGTGTGGAAGATGCAGGGTACATGTCCTGGGTGTCCATACAACAGGTGCAGTGTCCGCGGACTAATTAAAAGTGCATCATGAGGAGAAACCGGACATGTCCGGACATTGGGTCTGTCCAGGGCACCGCCATTTTGAGTGCAGACACCCCGGACTGTCATAGTGTTTGCAAACCCATAAGTGGGGTTTTAAAAAACAAAAAGACATATCGCAAAAAAATACACAAAACATTTATAGTATAAAAAATACATTTACTCAAGAAAGGGATGGGGTTTCGGGATGGGAAACATAAATGGGAGTATTAGGAACTTTTGTGCAATACTCATGAGGGGAGGAAGGCAGTGAGGTTTATTCAAAGCGTCTTTGATTAAAATGTTTAGAATTTGATGGGGATAATTGCTGGGGAGAAGGGGGACAGGTGCAAGAAGGACAGTAATAGGGAACATTTTTAATTACATGATTTTTCAAATAATGTAAAACTTCTTTTAACTCATTACTTAGTTCATCTAATTTTTTAGACAAGTTCATGATTTGTTGATTTACAGTTGGGGGTAGGGCTTCTCTTTGTGATTCTGGGGATTGTGAATAATAATTAAACTGTGGCATGGTTTCTTCATGAAAATGAGGTACTGTACGAAAAACAGAAATTATTATTTTAGTAAGGTGTGTACAAATTACATTATTTGTTTACATTACAATATGTATTGTATACCATTACAGATGTTATTGTCACATATTTCTTCTTTTGGGAAGTTGTACTCTAACCACAAGTGTGCTTTCCATTTCTGTGAGGAAAAAAAAGTGTGTCTGTCTATAACACATGTTTATATAATTAAAGCTAATGATATAGAAATAAATACAATGAACCTACTATTTAGTGACAATTTGTTGTGCAATAAGAACCTGGTGTTTCTCAATCTGTATGCAGAGTTGTAGTGAGGAAATGATATGACGTGTACAGTTATGGTTTGTGATTGGTGCATTCCATTGTAAATAAAAAAAGAATTAGTATTTTTTAAAGTATGCATTTCTACAAAAAGGTATATTTGTGATTTGTGTGTCATAAACATTATTTATGATTTTATGTTCATCTGTTTGTTGTTTGGTGGGTACAGCGTTTTTTGGTCTCCCCTATGATTCAGGCTTTGTGCTGCACTGTCCGTCGACTCCATATCTGTCACATTGGGGGTAGGGGGAGTATAATTTAAGGAGCATGTAACATATTAAGGGTGCACTAGTAAAAACCTATCAAATTCACTGAAAAACTTTGTAAAGGGACGTTATTGTTAAGTCACACTAACACAAACCCATGAAATTCACTGAAAAAACAGTGTTAAAGGGACATTATGGTTAAATTGCACTAACATAAAACCATGAATTACACTGAAGAAAATGTGTTAAAGGGATGGTATGGTTACAAGTAAAAGTGAAATACGCTTTAAATTGGCCAGTTATGATAAGCTAAGAAACCATAACTCACGTCACCTCCGTGCACTGCTAAGCCTAACACCCAGGACATCAAAGATGACATCACAAATGTCATTGATGACATCACATATGACATTAATTTTGATAAAAAGTCTCTAAACGGGGTTGTGATTATAAGGTTAGTAACATGATGTCAGGGGTGATCAGGAGATCTATCATGAACAACTTCATGTATTAAAGAATATACTCATCTGAACAAAACATAATATTGGAGTGTTGTTGTTGATACATGAACCTATCATGCATACACATAGGCAATGGCTGCTGCATGTACTGTAGAAGTACAATATTTTAAATCTGCTAATTTTGGAGAGTAAAATAATGAATGGTACCTTATCAGAGTTTGGGGTAATGATAACCATGGAATAAATAGCAAATAGCAAATAGCTAATAATTAATACTTACTATATACTTGGGTTACTCCAAACAATACATATCAAGACTTACAATACATACACATCTGAGGCACATAGAGGGAATCCTTTGTAAGGAGGAAAGAAAGAACACCACCAATACATGGCAGTAACATTAGACTTTACATTCAAATACACAAATGAATTGTGTGTTTGAGGCTTGTTTATTTCCCCATGTATGTGTACCATGAACTGAGGACAAATCCTACGGAAAGTGCTTTAACGACATATAACAAGGTTAATGGGTACATATGTAATACCTTTGAATTTGAAAAATGGTCTCTATCAGTTAACAAATGCATGTGGCCTAGATATGTCAGTGAACAAAAGAAGTGGACCAGATATGTGATGTCATTGGTGATGTTATCAATTACATTTGTGATGTCATCTTTGATGTCCTGGCTGTTAGTCTTAGCAGTGCACTGAGGTGGTGCGAATTATGGTTGCTTAGCATACCATAACTGGCAAATTTTCTGGGGGTTTTCCGTTTTACTTGTAACCATAACATCCCTTTAACAAACTATTTTCACAAATTTCATGGGTTTATGTTAGTGCAATTTAACCATAACGTGTCTTTAACAAAGTTGTCTCAGTGAATATATTACATGGACGCGGTAGCGTCCATGTAGTTATGGTTAAGTTGGTGTTTCCTTAGGAACATAGGAAGAGCATTTTTAGGGTGGCTTATAACTTCGCTCCCTCTGGACGAATCCTCACCAAACTTTGCAAAAAAAGTATATGGCCCACTCTGAATTTCATTGGTAAGTTTGGTGAGGTTTGGTCCAGGGGGGGCAAAGTTATAGGGGGGTTCACAAAACGTGTTTTTTTCCCATAGACATAACAGGAAAAAACTTTGCGCACGCCTACAGCCCAAACCGCTGGACGGATTTACACCAAATGTCCTAAAATGCTCTGATTACTTACCGGAAATCTTCATTACTCCTAGTCCTACTCTTCCTCGTCACAGTACTGACGACCCTCCTCACCCTCCCTGTGGGGAAGGTCCCATGCTCCAGCTTGGTAATATTAAACTGAGTGATGTGGATGTGGGGGAGGAGTTATAGGAATTTAAAGAAATAGAAGAAGGTCCTGTGTCAGAGGCAGGGGCCTCATGAAGTAAGTACTGGGACGAGGAAGAGTGGACGTGGAGGTAATGTTTGCAATTAAACAAAATGGGGGTGTTCTGAGAACGCTGTTCGTATTGTTCGTTGTCAGGTTGAAAGTGTTCTAAGAACCCTCCTTATGTCCGTTGACATTACAATTTCCTATGGGCTTTACCCGACTTTTTGTCCACTAAACAAACGATAAATCAGGCTGCTGTGCGCCGACATTATGTGATAATCCTATCACTTGCCCCATCGACCTGGCTGACCTACTTTTGCAACACTAAATCATATCTCCCGCCCCTAAGCCTGACATTATCAAAGCATTCATATTCCCCGTCTCTCTCCGTGACCTTACAGGGTGCGTAGCCAAACACGCCCAGTCGTCTCCATTCCTACGCGACTTTACACAGAAGCCGGAAAACAACACAGATCATCTCACAACACAGCGCGCCACAATTCAGAATATGAAACTGTGATTTAAAAGCAAACAGCAAGATTGTACATTTCGTAAAGTACTTTTATTTGACATCAAATGTTTAGAGAATATTCAGCGATTTGCATTTGTCTTTGCTGTCGATCAGCAAAAGTTCATCTTGAGTCACGCGCTGTTCCTTTGCGGCACACAGGGTGTTGGTTTATGATAAAAGAAGCACCATGGTCGCACGATAATTGGAAGGCTGTTCCAACAACGAGGCATTAGACCACCATAATGGTTGGTATGTTGCTTCTAGCCGCTAGTACCGCGTAAGGGCATATTGGTCCTTGGCGATTGTCCCATAAAATGGTGAGGGTCATGAAGTTGTTTACAAGTAGTTGCACCTGGCAGTTTAAAATACCGTCGGCCGGGGTCTGAAAATCGTGGCATTGACAGTAGGGAAGGATGTACCTGTTTTAAAAACATAAATTAGTCTCACGAGCCGATCTTCATTGAAAATATAAATTTTATTTTTTATGGCGTGAAACTATTTGCTAGTGAGGATAGTGCAACGGAGTATGTTAACTTATTCCCACTAACCCACCCTCTCTCCTCTGCCTTTTTCAGAGCCGCCTGAGCGCCAGGGGACCACTACGGCGGTGATAGTGCGCGGTACAAAACAATATGCCACATTGAACAAACAAGTACAACGTAACCGGGCTTTAATGCCACACTATTGTTATTATATTCCGGTATAAAATAATCTAAAGGGTTACTTACATTATATTGCCATTTTCTATTGTCTACGCGTAATGCAGTCCCTAAATACGACTCCGTCTGTGCCAACGATCTTTCTCATAGTGATATAATATATAAAAGCGGTTTAGTTTCAGAAATTTCATCCTTATCGTCTCTTACGTTTTTGCACCCCTCCTTCAAAAGAAGTCTTTTGGCACGATCCCTGTCTGTCAAGGTCAAAAAACAATAGAACCTTATAGTGCGAGTCGTGGGCCACTCCGGCCCGCAAGCAAAAAATGGAAGCAGCTGACCTTCACTGTGAATGATCATAAATTCTTACTTTGCAACATTCTGTGTAAAGCCATCCCTGAGAAATAGCTTTTTACACTCCGCGTGCTAATGAAAAAGGTTTGTTAAAGGGAGTTTATGGTTAACTTGCGCTACTAAAAACCTATGAAATTCAGTAAAAGACTTTGTTAACGGGACGTTATGGTTAAGGTGCGCTACTAAAAACCTATGAAATTCAGGACATCAAAGATGACATCACAAATGTCATTGATAACATCACTGATGATATCACATGCGCATTTACCTTTCATGAAAAGTCTGTACAAGGGATTCTTGGTGTAATGTTGATAAAAAAAGTGTCAAAGATTATTGGAATACATATCAAGTGCTAATCAGTGCATTAAGCTATGCATTGATATAAGTAGCATTCTATTATTAACTTCAATCCAGTATACTGAGGTACTCATGTAGAAACATAGGCATTGTGTGCAGCATACATGATGGAGGTGCAATATTCATAAGTTTGCCATGTTGAATAGTGAAATGATAACTGTTTTCATATTAGAGTTTTGCGTACAGTGAAACTTGTGATAAGTAGGTTATAAAACCCACTTACTACATAATTGCATTATTATAGACAAATCACAAAGAGACAACACCACATACAAATATGAATATATACACGGGAATTGAAGTAAGAAAAAGAAACAGCAATAGTAGCAGAAAGTGTTCATAGCCTAACTGATTACCTTTATGCAGAGAAATGATTGCTCTGTTTCAAAGCTGTTACCCTATCTATATATATCACATGATGTGTCTGGACCCTAAGGAAAATAGTGTGAGTACAACATATAAAAATATGAGCATATACAGGGAAAGTACAGTAATAAAAAGACATCAAAAGTATCAGAAAGTGCTGATAAATCTACTGATAATTTTAATGCACAAAAAGGATTGCTGTCTTTCAAGGTTGTGTCTTCCCCTATGTATATGTTTCATATGATATGACTGGACCATAAGGGAATTATTCTAAGAACATACTTGAAGGATAAGTCTACGAATATAGTAATTTACAATTTTTAGTTCCTGACTGTTACTGAAGAAAATCATGTGGCCTAGATATGTCAGGAAAGGAAAAAAGGGGAGTCAGATATGTGATGTCATCAGTGATGTCATCAATGACATTTGTGATGTCATCTTTTATGTCCAGGGTGTTAGGCTTAGCAGTGCACGGTGGTGGCGGGAGCTATGGTTGCTTAGCTTACCATAACTGGCGAATTTCAGGGGTTTTTCGGTTTTACTTGGAACCATAACGTCCCTTTAACAAAGTTTTTTCACTGAATTTCATAGGTTTTTAGTTTCGCAACATAACCATAATGTCCCATTAACAAAGTGTTTTACTGAATTTCATAGGTTTTTAGTAGCGCAACTTAACCATAACATCCCGTTAACAAAGTTTTTTTACTGAATATATATATATAAAAATACCTATGAAATTCAAAGAAAAAACTTTGTTAAAGAGACATTATGGTTACGTTGCACTAATAAAAACCTATGAAATTCATTGAAAAAACTTTGTTAAAGGGACATTATGGTTACAAATAAAACCAAACAACGTCAGAAATGCACCAGTTATGGTAAGCTAAGCAACCATAACTCAAGCCACCACTGTGCACTGCTAAGACTAACACCCAGGACATCAAAGATGACATCACAAATGTGCATGAGAAACATTAACGCCCATGACATCACAAAGGAGCATGAGAAACACTGCCCCCTACCTTAGAAGTAACACATGTGCAACATCTTCGCCTGTCCACCTGTCCCTCTATATTAGTGCTTGGCACCTCTTCACTCCTTTCCCTCCCCACCTTTCGTTCTAAGCTCTCCTGCTAAACAAAAAAAATACATCACAAAATAACAATAGAAATGTTCCTTTAGGAACCACATTTCACAGTTAAAAAATAGATCTTAAAAAAAAGTAAACTCCATCTACTTTACATTTCTCGTAAAGTTCATAGAATCAATAAGATTTTCCAACATTTCCATTAGCATGTTGTGTTATGTTAATGGGAATATTGTGGCGTTCATCCCCTGTTCCAGGTACTGGAACAGTGGATACCAGCCTGGCAGCCCAAGTTATCAGCCCAAACGAAGCGAGGGTGGATAACGAGGTCTCCGGACCATTATCCCCCCCATTCCAGCCCCTGCAATGGGAGATGAAGGCCATTAGCACCCCAGGTTCCCAAAGCAGGAACCCGGGGTGCTAATACAAACAGATGTGTCTTCCTACACCCTGGCATCCCGTTGTAGGAAGGAAAATCCTTTTCAATGATGGCCACCATGGAAAGGGAAGGCAGGCTTCATACAGGGCCCCTCTTTGCTTTCCATGGCAGCCTTCAGAAGGCGAAAAGAGAACCCTATGACCATATTACCACATGCACATTTTTCTTCCCTTTCAAAGCTATCCCACTTTATTCCTTAATGCCTGGTTTTTTCAGGTGTTAAGGACGGGACCCGCAAAGGGACTCTAGAGCTAATAACGGTACGGCAATTTGCGTACCGTTATTAGTGCCTTCCCCATTCCCAGCCTTATGGGGGCTCAAATGGGAATGGGGAATGGCCCTTGTGAATGGGGAATTACAGGTCCCTCCAACCTCGGAATGGACCGGTAATTGCTCCATTCACAAGGGCAGAGTCGGAAGGGTTTTGGAGGCAGCCATGGAGCTAACAGCTCCATGGCTGCCTCCAACCTTGTAATGAGGCCCCATGTGTTGTCCCTCCTGGTCATGGCCAGTAGCCAGATTGTCTAGATCATGACCTTATTCCATAACCACGACAATGTGGCCTCTGGCCATGGCCACAGGCTACACCTCAGTCACCAAAGTTATATCACCATTTTTTGTACCTACATTATGACACTTGTCACTTGTCAAAAAATTAAACACGGGCACATTTGCAAAACCATGCTCCTTACACAAGTTTCCTGGAAATCCACCCATGTTTTATTTTTTCAAAAGTGTCAAATGTATGCACATACAATAGTCATATCACTTAGCCCCCACTTGACAAAATACATTCAGACATTACAGAAACATGTATATCTAGATCTAAAATCTTTTTGCAAACTTTTGTGTAGATTCAGCAAATTGCACCACATTTATAAGCCTTTACAATATTTTCGGATTCCCCCTCTAATTTTGACCCTTCTTGACAGAATCCCACCAGACTTTGCAAAAACATTTACATCTAGATTTATAATCTTTTTGCAAACCTTTGTGTAGCTTCTTCATGTAGACAACACATTTATAAGCCTTTACAATATTTTGGGACTCTGACCCTTTAATTTTGCCCCCTCTTGACAAAATCCCACCAAACCTTGCAAAAATATGTATATCTAGATCTATTATCTTTTTACAAACCTTTGTGTAGATTCGTCAAATGACACCACATTTAAAAGCCTTTACAATATTTTGGGACCCACCTCTAATTTTGCCCCCATCTTGACAAATTCCCACAAAACTTCGCAAAAGAATTTACATCTAGATCTATTATCATTTTGCCAAATTAAGTGAAGATTTGTCAAATGGCACCTCATTTATAAGCCTTTACATTATTTAGGGAGCCCTTCGAATTTTTCCCCCTCTTGACAGAATCCCACCAAACTTTGCAAACTCATTTGGGTCGAGAATATAACTGCAAAATGTCATGTAGTTTCAAAGTTATAAGCCTTCCAAGAACTGCTTTTCACCAACCCTGTAATGCAGAGGTGTCCACGAACTTTACTGGAATGTTCGCGAACATCCGGACTGTTTGCAGACTTTTACAGCGAAAAACACCAATTTTTTTGCTTCTTGCAGCCATATCCCATCCCATCCTCATCACCACTCACATCCCAAGAGATTATTTGATAAGTTTGACAAGTGCAATGTAGTGTTTATTAATATGTTTTTACCGTGATGTCCACGGACACTGACTGCTGTCTGTGAATCCAAGATGGCGGATGTTTCCAAAAATCTGATGCACTTCACGCTTTTCACCGTCCAATCAGTTTGCATGTCTGATGTCTGCGGACACCACATTGTCTTCTAAGCCAATCGGAGCCCTGTCCGCGGAACGAACAGGGAAATGGGTCCGCGGCCCGAACCCAGATATCACACATTTTTTTTTTACCTACTTTTTGATAATTAAAAAAAAAAACTACTGGATGGATTTCTATCAAATTACCAAAAGCACACTTTCGGGACCAAGCAGCCACTCCTGCCGCAAATTTGGTGAAACTCCATCCAGCGGTTTGGGCTGTAGGCATGAGTAAAGTTTTTCTTCATTCAGTCTATGGAGAAAAACAAATGTTGCCCCCCCTCTGTAACCTTGCCCCCCTTGAATAAACCTCAGCAAACTTTGCTCGCCAGGGGGAGCGAACTACTACAGTGGTCCGTGTTATATATATTACATGGTCTGCGTTAGCCATGTAGTTATGGTTAAGTTGCTCATCTCATAGGAAGAGCACTTTTTGGGTGCCTTATAACTTCACTCCCCCTGGAGGAATCCTCATCAAACTTTGCAAAAAAAGTATATGGCCCACTCTGAATTTTTGCAAAGTTTGGTAAGGTTTGGTTCAGGGGGGACAAAGTTATAGGGGGGGTCCCAAAATTTTTTTTTTTCCCATAGAGTCAATGGGGGAAAAACTGGCTCATGCCTACAGCTCAAACCACTGGATGGATTTTCAACAAATTCGAGGCAGGAGCTGCGGCTTGGTCCCAAAAGCGTGCTTTTGTAAATTTGGTGGCAATCTGTCCATTCTTTTATTTTAAAATGACCAAAAAGTAGGTCTTAAAAAATGAGTGATATCTATGCCCGCTCCTTGGAGACATTTCCCTGTTCGCTCCGTGGACAGTACACCGACTGCTTAATCGGCTTGCGTCATGTCCATGGACAAGGGACATGTTCGCTTATTGGCTGGGGTGAGGCGTCAGGTGCTTCAGATTGTTTCGATGTGCCCGCCAACTTGGATCCGCGCAGCGTTGAACAGAAGGAAAATACAATTTCAGGGAGTGTGTTGGTGTGTAGGAGGGCTTGGGGAGGGTGGGGGAGTAAGAGATGGGTCAAATGCTGTATTTGTTTAGGTGGCAGGTGCCCTGATATGTTTGCGATGTCCGCGGTCACCGCGGCTGTCCGCAGACATACTAAATGCTGGGCGCACTGTTGGTTTTGGGTTGTTAGTAGAGCATTGATTGTAATTAATATCCCCTTTAAGCAGCCCACATACCACAGTCAAAATGTTTGTTAGCATGGGTGTGTTATGCTGTTTTGGCCAGGGCCTAGAGTCTTGGGTGCATGGCACGGCAGCATAGCACACCCATGCTATAAACATTTTGACTGTGGTATGTGGGCTGCTTTTAGGGGATATATGTTTTCAAAACTTTGTGTACTGTTTCATTTGTAGAGTTTTGGCTAGGCTATGGAGTTAAGATTGTAGAGTTTGTAACACGCCCTGCGGCTTAAGATACCCATGGAAGTAAACATTTTGGATTGTGGTGTATGGTTAGATGTTTGCTTGAATGGGTGTGTTATGCAGCAGAGTTTGTGAGTCCATTTATTATATACTTACTGGTTGACTTTTTTGTGGCAGTTTTTTCATGACATGGGTAATTGTAGCAGGCATTCTTTTTCATCTCTGTGACAAAAGAAAGGATCATATGTTAGAGTAGGTAGTTCATAATGAGTTATTGCATTGCATAATAGACATTTCTGTATTTTTTCAACCCTCTAGAAGTACTATAGTTCAAACGAGTGTACTACGCAATTTGTTCAGTTTCTGTGTTTGTTTTTTAAATCATTGGGTCTGTGGGGAAAAAAAATCCATGCTGGATTAAAAAAAACCCCTTCTATGTTGTGGTACAATACATTTCTTTCATTGTTTTAGTGTTTATTTCTTGTTTCTTGCTAATCTTCTATCTGTTGCCTTGTTGCAGATTTTTGGGGCAGTTAGATACCTGTTGGCGTATTCTAACTGTATATTTCTTGTTTGATTTTAGTTGTATTTATTTATCTGTTTGCTTGTTGCGGAAACTTGGGGCAGTTAGATACCTGTTGGAGTATTCTGTTTATAATTTTGGAATTGAAGTTTTGTTAATGTTTATGCAGAGATTAGCTATTAAATTTTGGTTTTAAGAATATCACATAAGCGTTTAAAAGATTTGCTGGTAATCTCTGTTTTAGAGTAATGGTAGTATCATTACATTCAAACCATCCACATTTCTTTTTTATGTATGCAGTGTAGTGACCTGCATTGGTTGTGGCTCCTGTGTGGTATATTATACCTATTGTTGTGAAGGTTTTCTTACCAAGTGATACTTGACCATGTGTGAATCTAGTCAGCTTTCAGTTGTTTTTAGTACCATCTGCATTGTAACGTAAAAGCATTAGTATTATGTATTTACTATGGGGCCAATTCATGGAACAAACGTGTGCCGAAAATCCCAGCACAAGCAGGCGCAAGGTGGCGCAAGCGTGATAAAGAAGGCGCACGCGTGCGATTCAAGGAAGGAGCTGCGCGTGTATACCACTGGTTGTGCGCCAAATCCATGCGTGGCGCATGCGAGCACACACGTCATCAAACGGCGTGCGCTACACCGTCAGAGAAATCGCACATAGCACGGCGCCCACAACAAAATTGGGTGGAACAGTGGGCGTAACATGCGGAATGAGGAATAACGCATGAAAAAGAAGGCGTAACTGGGGAAGTACTGCAGGGAACTACACGGAACGCCCACACTCACGCGAACAACCCGTATTCATGGATCCGAATACGGGAAACCTGCGCACGGCAAAAGAAACACAAAGGCGTCAACGCGTCCGCCACAGGAAGGCAGGCGGAAGCATCCCCGCGCACAGTATAAAAGTGCGCGCAAACAACAAACACGTATATACCGCTACAACGAATGCCCCATTTGTCGCAGCACTGATTATGGGACACCGCAGGAGGAGGAGAATAGCCAGGGCACGCATTTTTTCTACCTGCCATAGACGACCAGGTCTACGGCAGGCATAGGTTTCCATCTCGTATCAGCCTAGACCTGGTCAGGGAGTGGGAAGATGACCTTACATCCCCCACCCTCTGCTCCCAAGCATTAAGCCCCTTGGAGAAGGTGCTCAATGTCCTGCATTTTTTGGCCACTGGGTCATTTCAGCGGACTACTGCCATAGTGGGGGCGGTCTCACAGGCCACGCAGTCACGCTGCCTACACCAGGTGTTGGCAATCATGACAGCGCGCCCCTCAGTCCGCAGGCACATATACATGCCCAGAACACCCGCAGAAATGCAGGCCGTTGTCCAGGACTTTTACAGGGTGGCACACTTCCCCAAAGTGCGTGGTGCCATAGATTGCACCCATGTGGCCCTACGTCCACCTAGGGCCACTGAGAACATCTATCGGAACCGCAAGCACTGGCATTCCATCAATGTGAAGGTGGTATGCGATGCAAAGGGAATCATCACCTCTGTCTATGCAAACTACCCTGGCTCCACCTATGACAGTTTCATATACAGAATGTCCGCCCTGAGCCGGGCCATGGAAGCTGGGCAGCATGGCGACACATGGCTCCTAGGTGAGTACAAATGCCTGTGCACATGCATGTATGTCTCACACACACACACAAATACACAAACCCCAATAATCACAACCATCATCACCTCTCCAGAGGACAGTGTCTACCCTCTGAGCAACCACACGATGACGCCAATCCGGAACCCCACTACACCACCCCAGGTAAGATACAACGCTGCCTATATTGCAACCAGGGCCATAGTGGAGCGCACATTCGCAGTGCTCAAGTCACGCTTCCGCTTTCTTGACTGCTCTGGTGGGCAGCTACTCTATGCACCCCCAGTAGTGTGCAGGATCATTGTGGCAGCATGTGTCCTGCACAATGTTGCAACATGGCAGGGTGTACGAGTTGACATGGCAATCTGTCCATTCTTTTATTTTAAAATGACCAAAAAGTAGGTCTTAAAAAATGAGTGATATCTATGCCCGCTCCTTGGAGACATTTCCCTGTTCGCTCCGTGGACAGTACACCGACTGCTTAATCGGCTTGCGTCATGTCCATGGACAAGGGACATGTTCGCTTATTGGCTGGGGTGAGGCGTCAGGTGCTTCAGATTGTTTCGATGTGCCCGCCAACTTGGATCCGCGCAGCGTTGAACAGAAGGAAAATACAATTTCAGGGAGTGTGTTGGTGTGTAGGAGGGCTTGGGGAGGGTGGGGGAGTAAGAGATGGGTCAAATGCTGTATTTGTTTAGGTGGCAGGTGCCCTGATATGTTTGCGATGTCCGCGGTCACCGCGGCTGTCCGCAGACATACTAAATGCTGGGCGCACTGTTGGTTTTGGGTTGTTAGTAGAGCATTGATTGTAATTAATATCCCCTTTAAGCAGCCCACATACCACAGTCAAAATGTTTGTTAGCATGGGTGTGTTATGCTGTTTTGGCCAGGGCCTAGAGTCTTGGGTGCATGGCACGGCAGCATAGCACACCCATGCTATAAACATTTTGACTGTGGTATGTGGGCTGCTTTTAGGGGATATATGTTTTCAAAACTTTGTGTACTGTTTCATTTGTAGAGTTTTGGCTAGGCTATGGAGTTAAGATTGTAGAGTTTGTAACACGCCCTGCGGCTTAAGATACCCATGGAAGTAAACATTTTGGATTGTGGTGTATGGTTAGATGTTTGCTTGAATGGGTGTGTTATGCAGCAGAGTTTGTGAGTCCATTTATTATATACTTACTGGTTGACTTTTTTGTGGCAGTTTTTTCATGACATGGGTAATTGTAGCAGGCATTCTTTTTCATCTCTGTGACAAAAGAAAGGATCATATGTTAGAGTAGGTAGTTCATAATGAGTTATTGCATTGCATAATAGACATTTCTGTATTTTTTCAACCCTCTAGAAGTACTATAGTTCAAACGAGTGTACTACGCAATTTGTTCAGTTTCTGTGTTTGTTTTTTAAATCATTGGGTCTGTGGGGAAAAAAAATCCATGCTGGATTAAAAAAAACCCCTTCTATGTTGTGGTACAATACATTTCTTTCATTGTTTTAGTGTTTATTTCTTGTTTCTTGCTAATCTTCTATCTGTTGCCTTGTTGCAGATTTTTGGGGCAGTTAGATACCTGTTGGCGTATTCTAACTGTATATTTCTTGTTTGATTTTAGTTGTATTTATTTATCTGTTTGCTTGTTGCGGAAACTTGGGGCAGTTAGATACCTGTTGGAGTATTCTGTTTATAATTTTGGAATTGAAGTTTTGTTAATGTTTATGCAGAGATTAGCTATTAAATTTTGGTTTTAAGAATATCACATAAGCGTTTAAAAGATTTGCTGGTAATCTCTGTTTTAGAGTAATGGTAGTATCATTACATTCAAACCATCCACATTTCTTTTTTATGTATGCAGTGTAGTGACCTGCATTGGTTGTGGCTCCTGTGTGGTATATTATACCTATTGTTGTGAAGGTTTTCTTACCAAGTGATACTTGACCATGTGTGAATCTAGTCAGCTTTCAGTTGTTTTTAGTACCATCTGCATTGTAACGTAAAAGCATTAGTATTATGTATTTACTATGGGGCCAATTCATGGAACAAACGTGTGCCGAAAATCCCAGCACAAGCAGGCGCAAGGTGGCGCAAGCGTGATAAAGAAGGCGCACGCGTGCGATTCAAGGAAGGAGCTGCGCGTGTATACCACTGGTTGTGCGCCAAATCCATGCGTGGCGCATGCGAGCACACACGTCATCAAACGGCGTGCGCTACACCGTCAGAGAAATCGCACATAGCACGGCGCCCACAACAAAATTGGGTGGAACAGTGGGCGTAACATGCGGAATGAGGAATAACGCATGAAAAAGAAGGCGTAACTGGGGAAGTACTGCAGGGAACTACACGGAACGCCCACACTCACGCGAACAACCCGTATTCATGGATCCGAATACGGGAAACCTGCGCACGGCAAAAGAAACACAAAGGCGTCAACGCGTCCGCCACAGGAAGGCAGGCGGAAGCATCCCCGCGCACAGTATAAAAGTGCGCGCAAACAACAAACACGTATATACCGCTACAACGAATGCCCCATTTGTCGCAGCACTGATTATGGGACACCGCAGGAGGAGGAGAATAGCCAGGGCACGCATTTTTTCTACCTGCCATAGACGACCAGGTCTACGGCAGGCATAGGTTTCCATCTCGTATCAGCCTAGACCTGGTCAGGGAGTGGGAAGATGACCTTACATCCCCCACCCTCTGCTCCCAAGCATTAAGCCCCTTGGAGAAGGTGCTCAATGTCCTGCATTTTTTGGCCACTGGGTCATTTCAGCGGACTACTGCCATAGTGGGGGCGGTCTCACAGGCCACGCAGTCACGCTGCCTACACCAGGTGTTGGCAATCATGACAGCGCGCCCCTCAGTCCGCAGGCACATATACATGCCCAGAACACCCGCAGAAATGCAGGCCGTTGTCCAGGACTTTTACAGGGTGGCACACTTCCCCAAAGTGCGTGGTGCCATAGATTGCACCCATGTGGCCCTACGTCCACCTAGGGCCACTGAGAACATCTATCGGAACCGCAAGCACTGGCATTCCATCAATGTGAAGGTGGTATGCGATGCAAAGGGAATCATCACCTCTGTCTATGCAAACTACCCTGGCTCCACCTATGACAGTTTCATATACAGAATGTCCGCCCTGAGCCGGGCCATGGAAGCTGGGCAGCATGGCGACACATGGCTCCTAGGTGAGTACAAATGCCTGTGCACATGCATGTATGTCTCACACACACACACAAATACACAAACCCCAATAATCACAACCATCATCACCTCTCCAGAGGACAGTGTCTACCCTCTGAGCAACCACATGATGACGCCAATCCGGAACCCCACTACACCACCCCAGGTAAGATACAACGCTGCCTATATTGCAACCAGGGCCATAGTGGAGCGCACATTCGCAGTGCTCAAGTCACGCTTCCGCTTTCTTGACTGCTCTGGTGGGCAGCTACTCTATGCACCCCCAGTAGTGTGCAGGATCATTGTGGCAGCATGTGTCCTGCACAATGTTGCAACATGGCAGGGTGTACGAGTTGACATGGTGGTGCCCCCACATCCCCAACCACAGGCGCTGCCCATGGGAGGGGACAGGGCATGTGGCAGGGCAGCCCGGACCCAGCTTGTGGTCACATTTTTCACCTAAACTCCCACCCCTGCAGAGTGCACGCAGACCTGGCACATACCAGGTGACAATCGATGATGACAAAGAGACAGTCAACTGTCACAACCTTACCACCCTGAGAATGTTGCCATGGAAGTGCCACATTGTGTGCATCCCTAGCTACTTAAACATAAGCAATCATGTGTGACCAAAAGGCACACATGCAAGGTGTGAATCACACAGACCTGCAAAACAGGCCAGGGCAATCACTACTATGTCACCCAAACCCTCCCAAACCACAAAATGACATGGTAAGCAATAGCTATACACCAACACAGTACCAATAAGGTACACATTGACATGTGAAAAATGTAACATGGCATCACACAATGATGCCTGACATGGAATCAGATGAAATGACTGACCAACAACCTCCCACCCAAAAGAAGTCATACCCAAATGCATTCCAACAGTTGTAGTTGTAACATAACAATGAATGCCTGTCTACATGCACATTGTGCATTGCAAAATCAAAACTGCAGCTTCTGTGTGCCGTGCCCACCTCAGGCAACACACTACTCAGTGCACTGCATAGTGAACATCCATTGTGTGTGACGCACACCCTGAGCATCACATCCAAGCGACAAACTACACAAAAAAGCAAATTACGCAAGTACAGGATCCACAATTGGTCATAGATCATGTGCTGCAGGGACACAGTGGGCACCAGAAGGCAAACAGCGTGCACATATGGACATGGAAGGGTGGTTGTACATGTAGTGGATCATAGAGCGAGTGTGTGGGTCAGTAGGGACATGCAATCAATATATGCATGTGCAATCAAGTGACCATCAGTTTCCTCTACACATCACATGTGAACATTCACCATGTGTACACCCCAGCATATCAAGCCACAACTTTTCCCTCACACCTGAAAGGTAAACACAACACATGAACAGGCATTGATCAGCAGAATACATCATGTACATAGGATACTGCAATTACAATGTCAGGGTGTGCATCACACTGTAGGGCAAAGCAACTGTCAACAACAAAACACCCCCCTTCCTCACAAATCACCATGACCCACTGAACAACTGCACCTGGGTTATCTAGCCTTCATCCTTGAAGTTCACCTGGCCACAGGATCACCCTTCCCCTTTGTCACCATCTCCCACCTTGTGTGCAAAAAGTGTCCAGCACCCTCCGAGGCCACCTTGACTTGCAAAAACATCACATCAAAGAGAACTCAAAGCAGGCCAACACAGAAGCCAAGCAAAAAGCCTGCAGGCAGCAAAACAAACCAGAAGACCCTCCAATAGATGACTTGAAGTAGCAGTACGTCACAAAGCCCAAGTACTACCACAATGACGTAACAACCAAGGTAGCACAGTAAAACAATGTCACAACAGGATGTGTACCATGTGTGGTACATAACACAGAATAATGCACCATGAACTGATGTGTACTGTCACTGCTCCCGTGTACAGGTGCAGGAGTGGCACGAACCAACCGCCCCACCGTGGCTGGGCACCTGCAAGGTCAAACTCAACAGGCCTCTGAGACCCTGGTGGGGAAGGAGGGTCAGGGATATGCAGTCGGGACAGGCATTGCTATACTGGATAACCGGAATGAGGGGCAGGAGAGGGGAGTAGGATTCACATGGGAAAGTAGGAAATGCACAAATTACTACTCACATTAACACCTACACAAGTACATCAAACCTGATCATCATGCACAAAGTAACAAATTACTAAAATGGAAGACAAACAGAAACTTATCTCTGGGGTGAGTGCTGGCCTCCTGCCTGCGCACTCTCAGGTCCGGTAACAGGAGCAGTTTAATGCTGCAAAGAGAGCCACAGTTACTAATCTGTGCGTGCCCATAACACATAAACACACCACCATATATGCCCCAAAGTAACAAAATACTCTACAAACAAACAATCTGGTGTGGATGCTTCGTACCCATACGTAACATTACCCCTGTGATGGTTCATACACAGTCAATGCAGTAAGTCATGCGCCGCTGGGTGCGTTGCAAATGGAAGACCAATGTGTCACGAATCACACAACATGCAATGTTCCCTGGGCAAGCAGCCATACGTATATAGCAAGGAATGACTTCAGAACAAGTCGTGTTCCACCATGACCCAAATAAAGTTAGTGTATGTGTCAAATTCTACATGGTAATGAAATGCACTGCACACAAGTCTGTCCCTTGCTGTCTGTCCCTGTGAGCTGCTTCTTTCCATGTCTCGGAATGCTACATGGCTAATACAAGTGCCTCAATGGACCATGGTGGACCGGAGGGTATGTGCCACTGGCCCTGCAGGTGCCCAAGACAACTTTCCCATCAACTAGCCATTAGTCCACCAATGCATCTCAGCTGTATTGTGTGCTTCAACACCAATATTTGTCCATCAGTGCTGCTACTAAGCATGCATGTGCAACTTGCCAGTTGCATGGTCTGCTGCATTGTGGCCCCCCTGTGTTGCTCACCTTGCCTGGAGTCCCTTGAAATACATCAGCTGTTTTCGGATGTATGAGCGCAATCCCTGTGCCTCTGCTTGCGCACACATGTGCATGTCGGCACCAGCAAACGTGTCCAGCTTCCAGACGTCCAATGGCCCATGTCTGCTGGCAAAGGTGGTCTAGAGGCTCATCCCCCTGCAGAAAGGGCATGAAACACATGATTAATGCTTTAAAATCATCTGTGTGTGTCTATTCAGGCATTACATCACTGGACCATGTCAGGGACGTACAACACAAATCACACCATCAGTCCGTCTTTCACAGGCAAACTGTTGAACACACCATCTACGCCATGAATTGCAACAAGCACATGTACAGTATAGATAATAAACATACTACACAATGAATAGCAATGAATGTACACATCAATCATGAAACCCCCCATCTAGCGAATGTAGAACATTGGTCAATAACACCGCTATCATCCCCACTAGGGGTGTTAACACAAGTTTCACAGCAGCAGACATGCCACAGATATGACAGTCCAGAGCCCTTGTGTAATAGTCTGTTACACCGAACCATCCTTGCGAGCCCATGGATAAGGGAAGCAGGCGTGACATATGTGAGTCAAGGACCCCAAGCTGCAAACACCTACACAAGACAAGCTTGAAGGGCCCAGCTGGAACAGACAGTGGATGCTCTCAAAAGCCACAAAGCACCACACCGTCACATGAAAGCACAATAGACAAACAATTTTAAACTACATTAACTAATTACACTAACTATGAAAAACCTACATTACCTATTTAAACTAACTATAAAAAAACTAAACTAACTAAACTAAAAGAAAAATCAAAAATGGCCACATATGAACTGGGGGAGGGCACCTGTTAGGGAGAATTCTCTGTTTAGGCTGAATTTCCTAACCTAGTGAGTCCCCCAGCAGCTTTGCTGGATTTCTGGAGTTTGTTTTTGTCCATCCTGCCAAGAGTGAGACTCTTTTCTCCCCCTCTTGGACATGTATGTGGTTGATTCCTGTGAATGTCAATGTGTTCTATGGGCTATGGGGTCTTTTACTCCATAGGGTCTCATGTGTTTTACTATGTGTGTTACACCGCACCCTCTGTGGCGTAAGACTGGGGCGTCCTAGAGGATCCCCACCATAGATTCCATACCCTCGGACTGACTACTGTCTCCCAGGGCATGTAAAGTCACCATTGGCTTTACTAGACCTAAATTTACTAACAGAACTAGTACAAACCATCCTATTGTGGACGTGCTAGTAGGGGGAATTCGATTACCCCTGGGTCTGTTATTCGAGGGGGCACTGTCCCGTCCCCCCTCATCGAGTTTTGGCTGGTGGCAGTGGAAACTACTTGTTATATTCGACCCCTAGTATAACTCTATGGGATTCTTCCCATTGTTGGAGGCTAATACTTTTTCCCGTTAGTCTCTAACATACCGCCGGTTTATTTGTCTTAAATAAATCTACCGGTCGGTATTTTCTGCCAGAACTCGGTTTTTAAAATGGCGTCTGTGTTCACCTCTGTAACTCCGAACCAAAGGTTGAGCCCTTTGTTCCACCTTTGGCGGGCTTCTACACAAAAGCCCTCCAGAGTGGTGCCATTCTGTCTGGGTACCACAGGGGGTGTGGAATGGGGTTTAGGCACCCTGGACTGAGTTGCCTTGCCAACTCAAGTCGCACTCTGGTGTGATTGGCCCAAGTGGTGAGCCATCCCGCTCACCACTTAGCGTGTTTTGATTGACAGCTAGGCTGAATGAATGGGGGTTTGATGCAAAAAAGCAGGGCTTTTGGGAATGGATCTTCAGAAGTCGCCACAGGACCTAAGAATCCGACGAGGGTAAAGCTGAGCCGACCTGCAACGACGACACCTCCAGTGGAGCCCTGCTGAACCGACTCACCACTTCCCAACGACACAGGAGATCTCCCTGCTGGAGAGTCTTCTCCTCCTGACTGGTGGGAACAACCAGTCCCTTTGCTTTTTCTTCGCTTCCAGGGCGTAGTGGTCAAATTGCCCGTGCTGAGCACCCCGGCAACCGGATAGCCACTAGCCCATACCGCGTCCAAAAGGTGGTGCCTTGTGACAGAGCACTCCGCGGCTGGTCTCTTCCCTGGTGGTGCAATGATCTTCAACTTTCCTTCGACGACGAGATCATCTCATCTCTTGGCAAAGCCCCGACTTGCATCCACCACCAGGAACAACTGCCCCCGCCGGAGCTGTCTCTTCACTTACAAGGTACCGTGTCCACCTGGCTTCCCTTGTGACGGTTAGCGTGAGGTGTCTTAAATCCTTACCTTTCCATTGGGTCGCCTCCAGACCTTCTTAAACTTTTTGTTCTAAACTGGTCCAACCTTTCTGTGACAATTTGCTACAAAGACTCGAAGTGCGTTTCCACTGTAACACTTGTTGGGACATATCGCCTTGCCTCTCTCTGAGTCGGCCTGGCCTCTGAACTTTGTGATCCACAGTAGGCCCTGCCTTACGGCCCTTGCATTTGCTTCGTAAAAGTGTTGGTACCGAGTTGGTTTCATACCCTGCCTTTTCTCTCCCGTTCTAACGAATATTAGAGTGCCATCTAGGCCAACGCATTCCCCTCTGTCTGTAAATAAGTGGTGCCGTTGAACCTAGACTTGTCGAAATATTGTTAGGGGATTGATACTTATAGTAATTGCAATTGAAGTTGTTTGCCGTATTAGTGCCAGTGTGTTTTCATAGATGTGTCCTTAAAATAAATAATTATATATCTTTACACCAAAGCTCTGTTCCGTGTCTGCTTGTTCTACAGTGTAAATTGCCCTATCTTGTATACTCCACATACTGCCTAACTTTTCTTGAGAGAGGTCTGACTGCTCAGCCACAGCTACCAGGTGAATCTGTGTGGTACAGACTGCTACCAAGTGGGTTTACTGCCAAACACCTGTAGGCCTAAATCTTTTGCAGTGGTCCCAGAGGGAACTGCACAGGTTTCTGCTTAACACTGGTGTCAGCGGTGGGATTTGTATCGAGTATACAGTTTAGAGTGCTTTTCAACACTTTAGGATAACTAAACACAAAGCTTAGCACTAAAAAGCAACTTTCAAAAAACATGTTTACTATGGAAGTTTACAGCCAAGAGTCCTTGTCAGGCGAAAGTACTGAGAGTTTGAGAGCTCTCTGTAGACAAAGGAATCTTTCTGTAAGAGGCAAGAAAGTAGAACTGATAGCGAGACTGCTGGAAACCAAAGTCTGGGTACTGGTTCAGAGGAACCAACTTCTCCAGCGAATGTAGAAAACAGTGATGGTATTGATCTGAATCAAAGTCTTGATAATGAGTCAGAAGAGGAAAGTGAACCTAATGAAGTTAGCCACTCTGAGCCTCTGTCTGCCTTACCTACTGTACCTACGGGGCCCATACCAGGTCCCACATGTACCCTTGCTTATTTTGAACTTGAAAAAATGAAGCTCGAATTAGAGTACAAGCGTTTTTTAGCCCAATCTAAAAGAAACCAAGAGCTAGAGTTCAGACGAATGAATGCCCAAGCTGAGCAGAAGCAAGCTGAGTTAAGACTCAGAGAAATAGAACTTAATCATGAATTAGAGATGAAAAAGTTGTCTGTGGAAAATGCTTCTCTCTCCTCTGGCTGGTTCCTCTAGAAGTTCCAGTCCCAAAAGACCCCGGATGCCTAAGGAATTAGTGGGTATGTATGAACCTAGATTGGATGTGTTGGATTGGTTGAAAATGTTTGAATATAATCATGGGCTCTAGGACATCACAGGGAATGAGTTACTTCCCTGGTTGTTCTCTAGGCTTCCCCCTGTTGCAACTGATGTGGTAATGGAATTGGGGGAGAAGGATTACGAAAGTGTGAAACTAGCGTTGATAGCTAGATTCGGGAAGACCCCTTCCCAGTATCTTAAGAGGTTTAGAACCCTCAAAAAGCATGATGCTACCCCTTAGGCTACCTGGGTGAGTGAAGGGTTGAAAAACTTAGAGGGATGGATTAAAGGTTACAAGGTGAACACTTATGAGGGTATGAAGAATCTTTTTATGTTGGAGTCTATTTATGATGCCTGTTCTCCTGAGCTCAGACAGCACTTGGCTGATTCGAAGGAACTGGATTCCAGGACACTAGGTAAGGCTGCTGACTTATGGGTTGCCAACAGGGCTACTCATAAGGATTCTGGGGCAACTCAGAAAAAGGATGAGGGAAAACAGCCCAAAAAAGACTCAAAAGAGAATTCTAATAACTCAAATTTCAAAGAGGGCCCCAAACAAAACCATAAGGGTAAGCCACAAGGAATACCACAGCAGAATAGTGTACCTTCTGGTGCCAAACCGGAGGGAGGCCAGAACAAGCCCCCATTCCAGAAAGCATTTGGTAAATGCTTTGTTTGTGGCTCCACTGACCATGTGAAAGGAGATCCCAGATGCAAGTGTAAACCTTCAGGGGTCCAGCTTGTCTCCTTAGCCTTCGCTCCAGAGGAGGAAGTCCAAATGGCAAGTTGAAACTTTCTACTACTGGCTGATGAACCCACTGGAGTCTCAGCCAGTGTTTCTTTAGTGTCTCTGGGTTTGTGGGAACAACAGAATTTAGATGTCTATAATTCTATCCCAGATAATACTAAAGAGTGTTATAAGGACAGTGTCCAGGTGAATGGTCAGGAGACTCCTGCCATTAGGGACACTGAGGCCAGCATAACTCTGGTGGATAAATCTTTTTTTCAGGCTGAGGATGTTGCTAAGGCACCCAAACGCCTCACCATGTTAGCTGGAGGGCCTGTGCAGATGCTTCCCCAATTACCAGTTCTCATCCAGTGTAACGACATGACTGTAAAGATACCTGTCAGCATACAGAGTGAGGTACCAGGACGAGTTCTGTTGGGTAACGATTTAAAAACTCTCGGAGTTGTGTCTCATACCCCCAGACCTCCTAGTAAATGGTTACAGGAGCCAACCAGACCTGCAAGGGAGAGAACCATGAGAGGTACTCCCGAGGAGATGATGAAGAAAGATATCACTCCTCCTCCACTGGAATTGTAAGCTGCTGTCTCAAAGAAATCAGAAGCGAAAGGGAAACCTAAGACTTCTATACCGAAACCAGCAGCCAGCATTTCAGTGCAGCCAACAAGGACTTCCCCACGGTTGTCCAAAGTTACACCCATAACTCCCCCTCCAGCTGAGGCTGAGAGGGTAGTACAACCCTGTGTGGTAGAATTAGACTCTGAGGAAGAGCTAATGGAAGGCCAGGAACTCATTGGAGATCTGGATCTTGTTGACCATCCTGAGCTGCAGTCTTTACTGGCAGAAGGTGGACCCAACAGGGCGGACTTCAGTAAGGGACAGAGGGAATGCCCAACTCTGGAAGGTCTTCACCACCAGGCAGAAGCCCAGGCAGAAGGGCAAGAGCCGGGGAAATACAGATTGCACTGGGAAGATGGCCTCTTCTACAGTGAACCGACCGAGTCTGCACCTGGAGACTACAAACGACTTGTAGTACCCCAAGAGAACAGACAACAGTTCTTGCAGTTAGCCCACGAGATTCCTTTGGCTGGTCACTTGAGTTTCAAGAAGACTAAGGAAAGGCTAACTCTCTACTTTTATTGGCCGAAGATGGGGCCCGAAGTAGAAAAACACTGCAGGAGCTGCCACACCTGCCAGACCTCTGGTAAGGTTGGCTCCAAGAATGTGGCACCTTTAGTGCCTCTCCCAGTTGTGGGAGTCCCATTTGAGAGAGTAGGGATTGACATTGTTGGTCCCCTTGATCCTCCAACCTCCTCAGGCAACAGGTTTATACTTGTTGTAGTAGACCATGCTACTAGGTATCCTGAGGCAATTCCTATGAGGACTGTTACAGCTCCGGCTGTGGCTAAGGCCCTCCTTGGTATTTTTAACAGGGTCGGGTTTCCTAAGGAAGTAATCTCTGACAGGGGGTCAAACTTTATGTCCCACTACATGAAAGCCATGTGGAAAACCTGTGGAGTTACTTACAAGTTCTCGACAGCTTATCACCCACAAACCAATGGATTGGTAGAAAGGTTCAACCGAACCATGAAGAGCATGATAGGTGCTTTAGAAGAACCCCTTAAACGAAAGTGGGATCTTCTACTGCCATGCCTTCTCTTTGCTTATAGAGAAGTCCCTCAGGAGGGAGTAGGTTATTCTCCCTTTGAGCTTCTCTATGGTCATCCCGTCAGAGGTCCATTGGCCCTGATTAAGGAGGGGTTGGAGAGTGCTCCTTCCCCCAAAGCAGTCAGAGTGACTGACTACGTGATAGGTCTCCGAAGGAGAGTGTCGCACATGATGACGGAAGCAAGTAATAACTTGAAAGCTGGACAAGCATTGGTCAAGCACTGGCATGATCAAAAGGCTAACATGGTTGAGTTCACTCAAGACCAGCTAGTTCTCGTTATGATCCAAACAAGGCAGAGGGCCTTGCAAGACAAATGGATGGGACCCTTCAGAGTTGTGGGTAAACTCGGAGAGGTCAACTATCTGGTGGACTTGGGCAATCCCAAGGAGGTTCCGACAGTCTTCCACACCAACCGACTTAAAGCGTATGTCTCGAGTCCTGATGTAGGAGTGTTGCTTCTAGCATCATCAGAGGAAGAAGAAGAGAGTGAAGCTCTTCCTGATCTCCTCAGAGGCTTACCTTTAGACGAAAAAATTCAAGGACTGAATCTCTCTTCAAATCTGACACCTGAGCAACAAGAAGAGTGCAAATTTATGTTGAATCAGTTTGCCTTTCTGTTCTCACTTTCACCAGGCTTGACCCCTTGGGGCCAGCATGACATACTCACTGGTGACTGTCTGCCAGTCAAAAGCAGAGGATACAGAATGTCAGAAAATGTACGAACCCACATGAAAGGTGAGGTCAGCAAGATGCTTGATCTCGGGGTAATAGAGCCCTCTACTAGTCCATGGTCTAGCACAGTTGTGTTAGTACCAAAGGCAGGATCTAAAGAACTTAGATTCTGCGTGGATTATAGAGCTCTTAATGCAGTCACCAAGACTGATGCCCACCCTTTGCCAAGAACAGATGAGTTGGTGGATAAACTTGGTTCAGCCAAGTTCCTCAGCACATTTGACTTGTCGTCAGGCTATTGGCAAATAGCCCTGACAGACCATGCCAAGGAGAAAACTGCATTTTCTACCCCCGTTGGCTTATACCAGTTTAAGGTGATGCCTTTTGTATTGAAAAATGCACCTGCTATATTTCAACGGATAGTAAACCAGGTTCTGAATGGGATGGAGGACTTCTGCATGGCATACTTGGATGACATAGCAGTGTTCAGCAATTCCTGGGAAGAACATGTAACCCACCTAAGAGATGTTTTGCAGGCTCTTGGACGAGCCAATCTGAGCATAAAGGGGAGTAAATGCCAAATTGGACAGAGTAATGTAGTCTATCTTGGACATGAGGTAGGAGGTGGAGAAATAAGGCCGTTGCTCAGTAAGATTGAAGCTGTGCAAAATTGGACGACACCTACTACTCAGACCCAGGTGAGAGCCTTCTTAGGTCTCACTGGGTATTACAAGAATTTCATTGAGAACTATGGGACCATAGCTTCTCCTCTGAATGTCATCTCTTCTCCAAAATTTCCTAAAAAGGTTAGATGGAACGAGGAGTGCAATCAGGCTTTTGAAAACCTGAAAAAGGCTCTTTGCCAAGCCCCAGTAATCAGAGCTCCTGATTACCACCAAACTTTCATTGTGCAGACAGATGCTTCTAAGGTAGGAATAGGTGCCGTACTCAGTCAACTGGATGGGAAAGGTAGGGAGCACCCCGTTTGCTTCATCAGACACAAGCTGAAGGATCCTGAAACAAGGTTGGCAACAATCGAAAGAGAATGATTTGCTATTGTGTGGGCTCTGAAGAAGTTTAGGCCATACTTGTATGGTTCTACTTTTGTCATTCAGACTGACCACCAACCCTTGAGATGGTTAATGCAAATGAAAGGGGAAAACCCAAAACTACTGAGATGGTCAATCTGCCTGCAAGGGTTTGATTTCACCATTGAGCACAGGTCAGGGTGTCACCACCAAAATGCTGATGGTCTCTCTAGGATGTATGTCATCGACTAGAGGTATGAGATTCATCCAGGAGTGGATTAAATCCTCCTGTCCCTTAGTCTGGGGGGGGCGAGTGTTAGGGAGAATGCTCTGTTTAGGCTGAATTTCTTATCCTAGTGAGTCCCCCAGCAGCTTTGCTGGATTTCTGGAGTTTGTTTTTGTCCATCCTGCCAAGAGTGAGACTCTTTTCTCCCCCTCTTGGACATGTATGTGGTTGATTCCTGTGAATGTCAATGTGTTCTATGGGATATGGGTCTTTTACTCCATAGGGTCTCATGTGTTTTACTATGTGTGTTACACCGCACCCTCCGTGCCGTAACACTGGGGCGTCCTAGAGGATCCCCACCATAGATTCTATACCCTGGGACTGACTACTGTCTCCCAGGGCATGTAAAGTCACCATTGGCTTTACTAGACCTAAATTTACTAACAGAACTAGTACAAACCATCCTATTGTGGACGTACTAGTAGGGGGAATTCGATTACCCCTGGGTCTGTTATTCGAGGGGGCACTGTCCCGTCCCCCCTCGTCGAGTTTTGGCTGGTGGCAGTGGAAACTACTTGTTATATTCGACCCCGAGTATAACTCTATGGGATTCTTCCCATTGTTGGAGGCTAATACTTTTTCCCGTTAGTCTCTAACATACCGCCGGTTTATTTGTGTTAAATAAATCTACCGGTCGGTATTTTCTGCCAGAACTTGGTTTTTAAAATGGCGTCTGTGTTCACCTCTGTAACTCCGAACCAAAGGTTGAGCCCTTTGTTCCACTGTTGGGGGGCTTCTACACAGAAGCCCTCCAGAGTGGTGCCATTCTGTCTGGGTACCACAGGGGGTGTGGAATGGGGTTTAGGCACCCTGGACTGAGTTGCCTTGCCAACTCAAGTCGCACTCTGGTGTGATTGGCCTAAGTGGTAAGCCACCCCGCTCACCACTTAGCGTGTTTTGATTGACAGCTAGGCTGAATGAATGTGGGTTTGCTGCATAAAAGCAGGGCTTTTGGGACTGGATCTTCAGACGCCACAGGACCTAAGAATCTGACGAGGGCAAAGCTGAGCCGACCTGCAACGACGACACCTCCGGTGGAGCCCTGCTGAGCTGACTCACCACTTCCCAACGACAGAGGAGATCTCCCTGCTGGAGAGTCTTCTCCCCCTGACTGGTGGGAACAACCAGTTCCTTTGCTTTTTCTTCGCTTCCAGGGCGTAGTGGTCGAATTGCCCGTGCTGAGCACCCCGGCAACCGGATAGCCACTAGCCCATACCGCGACCAAAAGGTGGTGCCTTGTGACGGAGCACTCCGCGGCTGGTCTCTTCCCTGGTGGTGCAACGATCTTCAACTTTCCTTCGACGACGAGATCATCTCATCTCTTGTCAAAGCCCCGACTTGCATTCACCACCAGGAACATCTGCCCCCGCCGGAGCTGTCTCTTCACTTACAAGGTACCGTGTCCGCCTGGCTTCCCTTGTGACGGTTAGCGTGAGGTGTCTTAAATCCTTACCTTTCCATTGGGTCGCCTCCAGACCTTCTTAAACTTTTTGTTCTAAACTGGTCCAACCTTTCTGTGACAATTTGCTACAAAGACTCGAAATGCGTTTCCACTATGATACTTGTTGGGACATATCGCCTTGCCTCTCTCCGAGTGGGCCTGGCCTCTGAACTTTGTGATCCACAGTAGTCCCTGCCTTACGGGCCTTGCATTTGCTTCGTAAAAGTGTTGGTACCGAGTTGGTTTCATACCCTGCCTTTTCTCTCCCGTTCTAACGAATATTAGAGTGGCATCTAGGCTAACACATTCACCTCTGTCTGTAAATAAGTGGTGCCGTTGAACCTAGACTTGTCGAAATATTGTTAAGGGATTTATACTCATAGTAATTGTAATTGAAGTTGTTTGCCTTATTAGTGCCAGTGTGTTTTCATAGATGTGTCCTTAAAATAAATAATTATATATCTTTACACCCAAGCTCTGTTCCGTGTCTGCTTGTTCTACGGTGTAAATTGCCCTATCTTGTATACTCCACATACTGCCTAACTTTTCTTGAGAGAGGTCTGACTGCTCAGCCACAGCTACCAGGTGAATCTGTGTGGTACAGACTGCTACCAAGTGGGTTTACTGCCAAACACCTGTAGGCCTAAATCTTTTGCAGTGGTCCCAGAGGGAAATGCACAGGTTTCTGCTTAACAGCACCCAGGAGGGGGTGGTACAGGGTGCTGCTCAACACCCACATGCGATGATGTTGAGGAAAAAAAAAACCTCCATGGGCTCAACGCCTGCACAGCCCGACCTATGTGGGAGATAGATTGTCGTCCGAGTTCATGGAAAGGAGGACGGGGCACAGGAGCCTGACCATGCTTAGCCGCAGCTTGCCCCTCGTTGGCAGCAAGTCTGTCAGATGGGTGAGCCTGTTTCTGTGCGGCGATCACACGCAGGTCTGCATGCAGAACCTCCTGTGATACACGTGCTTCCTCTTGCAAGGTAGCATGTGTAACACAGAGTTCCTCCTGCAAGGCTCGCTGGACAACTGCTGCACCTCCCGGCAAGCATGTAGCTCAGCCGAGATGGTATGCTCAAGCTGCGCAAACCTCTCCTCTGCCCTCTCCCTCTGGGACATCAGAAGGACACCCAGAGTGGATCTGAGGGAAGCATACTCTTGCCTCAGGGCCTCCATGTGTGCCTCTGCGTGAGCAGCAATTGCTTTACGCAGAGACGGCATTTCAGCCTGGCGTGCCCTGTCTGAGGCCGCCATGCCCAGCCTGAGCGAGCGGGCCGTGGACCGTGCCGCCTGCTGCTGGAGAAGCACCTGCCTAGCAGGGGGGAGCATAGATTGGGCCACACGCTCCATGCTCTCAGTGATGTTCGCCAGTGCTTCCCCCTGCCGTTCAGAATTGGGAGTTATGTCTTGCTCCCACTCAGTATACTGCGGTTGCGCGAGGCGACCGCATTGCTGGGCTTGATCCCTGTGGGACCCAAGGACTGGGTGTCCTCGTTGTGTTGGTACCACCCGCGGCTGCACGACTACATGCCCCCGTCGATGTGATGTCCCAGGCACATCAGTGACTGGTGTGGAGGGTGACCCTGCGTCCCGATCCACCACAGGCGGAGGTTTCAAGACTCTCTGACCCCTCAGTGCAGGTGTCGCGGACAGAGGAGTGTCCGCATCAGAATCACTCACCCCTGACATATGGAGCTGATGCTCATCCAACTCGACATGGATGTCAGAGTGGTCATCAGGGCTGGACTCATTGCCAGCCAGAGACAAGATGGACTCTAGCACATTCGGGTTTTCGTGGCCTACCACCCCACGGACCCCACTTGTGCCGGACTGCTGTAGTGATGACAACCCTGTGCGTGGCATGACAACACCATCCTCTGGCTCCATTGCATCATCATCTGAAAAGTAGAGAGAAAAAAGGTCACTACACAAGCTAGAAGCACACAACAAACACATCAAGCAGACATGCCACACACAAAAGAGAACCTGCCATGCATGCTGGGTCAACTTGAAATTTCTTCTATTATTAGGCATGTCGAAAGGTGTCAGTTTGCACTGAAGTGGGTCGATGCAGTTCAGCAAATATGTACATTACTCACTATCTACTTGTACAAGAACTTCATGAAGTATGTCAGAAAAATGTGAAGGCAGTGCAAGGTCAACTTCAGGCATCACGTGCAATGTGCATTCAATGGGTAGCATGTCTACAAGCAAACCACCCCTCCCCCAAGTGCAAATGCCGGGATGCCTAGCATGGTATCAAAAGGCTGAACGTATACCTGTGTATTGACAGACAATGTTGACTGGCATCAACTGCATCATGTGAGTCAAGTGACAACACAGCAAATGATGATGGGACAGTAAGCAGGACACATGATGAAACCTCCGGAAGTACACCCCCGTGTGAAGAAGACACTACACCAGTTGGACAGAGTCACTGGCCATTAAACAGCCTGAGGCCTGTGACCCACACAGACTGTCACACACTAAACATGTGTGTGACGCAGGACTGAGCCACAGTGGAAATGGGAAGGCTGATGAAATGCCATGCAATGTAGGTCCCCCTGGACTCCTACTACAATGATCATCCAGTCAAGGACACATAGGGGCATGAGTGGAATACACATGGAGCATGAATGGGCACTCATGTCCCTGCGGGGCATCTGACCTCTGCACAGTCCAAGTGAGACACCCTTCATCAAGTACAAAGGATGTACCACACAGCATATGTCTGGCAGATTGGCTGCTGGAAGTTAGCATGTACACAGGACGCATGAACAGGGAAGTACTCAACGGCAAAATTGAAGCATACCAGTGTTAAGGTGGAATTGGGGCGCAGAGGGGGGGGGTGGAGGGGCAAGGGAGCATGCCTACATGGAGTACCCGCATGCAGGCAGAGGACACATGCACATCAGTCATGCTATGACATAGTCCCTGGGCTGAGAGGAATGTCACCCCACGCTACATGCAGAAGGGCCAGTGAGCTGGAACATGACCTTGAGGGGCATCCTGGTGACCAGCATGTGAGTAGGGTGCAATAGTGGTGATGCGGACAGTCCCCGTCCGCTCCACATGTCCACCGTCCAGCAGAGCAGACATGCATCAGGGAAGCATTGCATTACTTGCACATCAGAACCATGTACACGTGACATGTAGTGGCAGTCATGCACAACACATCACACAAGTAAAACACACATGTCCACAATAAACACGCAGCAACACTCACTGGACTGGGCATCAAAGTCCGGCATCTCTACCACTCCTTCGACCTATTCAGATAGTATGAACTCTGCAACGAGTGACTCATGCGGAGTGAGATCTTCCTCCTCAGGTGCAGGCCCACTGCCAGTCACCAGAGTCAAGTTGTAATTTGAGGCACGCTTAGCCTTAGCGCTGCGTTTGAGGTCATTCCAATGCTTTTTGCACTCAAGCGCCGTGCGCACCTCATGGCCGAATGCACTCACATGTTCTTCAATTTGCTTCCAGTGGGTATCACGGTGGGCAGCCGTAGTCTGACAATTAGGACCCACTAGCATGTCACGGCTGTGGCCCAGCACGTAGTCCACGAGGTAGTCCAGTTCCTGGTTGCAGAAAAGTTTCTTCCTCGATGTGCTGGAGGACGTGGCTGTGTGTGGGGTCCCAGCCTGTGCTGCAGGTGCAACCTTCCTCCTCTTGGATTGTGGCGCAGATCCTGGCTGGCAAATGCAGCCCTGATCACTATGGCCTGTAGCACCGGTGGATTGAGCCAAGGGAGTGGCAGGTGGAGGGTCGACCAAAGGCCTGCCTTGCGTCAGTGGCAGCTGGGTGCCCTCTAATGGACCCTGCGCAGCAACATCCGCTGTGGCAGGGTCATTGACCGCGACTGTCCTGGTTGGCAGACTCACAACTGGGGTGTTGTTGGCTGCATCTGCCCCTGCACTTGCCAACACCCGGCTGGTCGGGGCAGCAGATGACATTACTGCCACAGGGACACGTGTCTTGGTCAGGGTAGCCCTGTGTGCCCCTCCGGTTTCCCTCCTGGCCTGTTGGAAATCTTCGAAGGGCTCTTCAAGTGCCAACGCAGCCTGCGCTGGCAGACCCTGAGCCTGGATGGTGGTGTTCACAGCTGCACCTGCAGCTACCACTACCCTTGAGCCCATGGCAGTAGATGAAACAGACTTCCGGGTCATACGGGCGCCAGTGCCAGATGCAGAAGCTGCATCTCCCGGAACCACAGGGGGTGGTGGCAAGACTGCACCGACACATGGCACAACATCCTGCTCAAGTGGCGCACCCCTGCCTCTTCCCCCTCTGCGGCCACCCTGGACACCCTGGAGTCCCCCTACTCCCTGGTCACCCAGGCCACGTCCCTGACCATGCCCACCACGAGGAAGATGCCCAGCTGAGGCGCCCCTCACCTTTGGTGGCCTCCGAACCATGGCACAGATGGAGTAGTGCTGGCGCAGATGGAGGAGTGCCAATGGGAGGTGTACACCACCATTGTCCTGGGCAATTGGGGTGAAGGGGGTGGGCTCATGTCCCACTCATGTCCCCCAGCACCCCCATGCCCCAGCAGTGAGGGGCACCTGCCAGCAGGCTCCCACTCATGTCCCCCGCACCCCCAACCCCGAGCAGTGAGGGGCACCTGCCAGCAGGCCCCCACTCATGTCCCACTCATGTCCTCCAGCACCCCCACCCCCAGCAGTGAGGGGCCCCTGCCAGCAGGCCCTCACTCATGTCCCCCAGCACCCCAACCCCCCAGCAGTGAGGGGCACCTGCCAGCAGGCCCCCACTCATGTCCCCCAGCACCCCCACCCCCCAGCAGTAAGGGGCACCTGCCAGCAGGCCCCCACTCATGTCCCCCAGCAACCCCACCCCCCAGATAGTCCGACGGCTCACTTCCCGATTTCCCGGGCCAGGGTATCATCGAACTCCTGCTCGATGTCCCGGAGGCGGTCCTCTTCCATGGCCCGAGGGTTCGCAGGGACGATGACATGTGGACCTCCAACTCCCTGCGAATTGCCTCGAGGCACTCGGCCCGCCTCAGAGCCTTCTGCATGGAGTTCTCCGGCCCTGATCATTGTGAGCCGTGCCTCTTCTGCCCGCTGCCGCTCCGCATCTATGGCCTGGCCCAACCGCTGCCACACGGAAGACACTTCCAATCCTGGGTCCTCCTGCCCTCTGGCCAATGCCTGCCCCTCCGATGTTGAAGGCCCCGAGCCATCATGGCTCCCACCTTGTTGCTGCTGCTGCTGTGCCTGTGCCTGTGCCCTGGATCTTGCTGCCTGCACGTCCTCCTCCGTCTGGGGTGCAGTTGTTGAGGTGGCTACCCCTGCTGGATGTCCGACTCCCGACTGTGGCAGGGATGTGTCCTCCACCAGCCTGGCCGCAGGGTCAGAGGCAGCTCCACAGGGTACCCAGGTGATACATGGGTGGGAAGATGGCATGGAGGACGAATGGCGCATAGGGGGTTCAGGTGAGGAGGGGGTCGGAACAAGGTCCAACAAACGGAGGCATCCGGCCCTGGTGACCCATCCCAGTAGGTCAACGCAGTCAACAAGGCATTCGAGATGACGTGCAGTGTCCTCACGAAAACACTGCAGGTCACTTTGCATGCCCCGTTGATGCAACGCCATCCCACTCTGGACAGGCTCAACCCGGTCCCGGATAGCCACGTCCGCAGGGAGAGGAAGGCCAGTTGTTGTAAGCGGATCCCCTCCCAGAAAACGGGTCTGGACGTAGGCATCCCTGCTGGTGCAGGATGAATCGGGGACAGGATTACACACAGGCACCTCCGTGGCAGCCTGTGCTGCCTCCTGTCCCTGCCCCTGCACTGCACCACTAGCACCAGTGGAATCCCCACCTCCAGACCCCGTGTCTGTGCCTTCCACGGCCTCCTCCTCCACCAAACCCCCCACCATCCTGGATGACTCCGTGCCATCTTCCTCCGTCGGACCCTGTGGGGTCTCAGCTGCCCCTTCTGCTGCCGAGGAGTCCAACTCCGACCTCCGCCTCTTGCACTACACTCGGCAGCTGCACCCTGGGACGCGGCACTCGACTCCTCACTCCCTGACGAGATGACAACCTGGAAGGGGAGCCGGGCATTGCATCTCCGGCTGGCGGTGCGATCCCTGCTGCCTCTCCGCCCTCTTCATCAGTTGACGCTGCACACAGGGAGAGATAGGACACAGGCATCAGGGCACTGTACAATGGACTGATACACACATGACAGTTGCACATGAGTGGCAGTGTCACACTTCAGATATGGCATCACAATCCCCAACACACATGTCATTTCAACTCACACACATGAGCAATTCCACAGCAATCTTGCACCACGCTGCACCATCCATACACATACAACAGCATGAGCAGCCGAAGGTGAGCCTTCCATCACATGTAACACGGGGAGTGCACAAGACATGCACACACGCCACCACACTTACATACATGAGTACATCTCCACCAACTGTCGCAGTGATGAGATCGCCATCCATGTCACATCTGGCATTCAGCCTTCTACATATCAGTGTCACATGCATCCATGTTGCATCACAGTTGCACACTTGTCAAATACACACACATGCATATGTACACAGTGTAGATACATGCAGCTGGAACCACCATCCATGTGTGACACCACAACCATGCCAACGTACATACACAGAAATTCAAACATGTGTGCTCCCACATCTGCATTTGGCCTGCATGCTTACCAACACATACACCATCGATGTGTCTCACACCTGAGAGGACTCACATGTGTCAGCCTCACGCTCCTGTACATACACATCCCTACATGACCCTACAAAAACACATGTGCAACCTGCACACTACTGGCACACCACGACACGCACAGCGTCCAATCAGTATGCATGTACACTTACTGCCCGACTCCAGACGGGTCTGCCTCTCAAGGACCTGGACGTGGAGCGCTGGGCGTATGTGTTCCAGGACTGTCATTTGGTGGTCGGACAGGTGGCCCCGGCACCCCTTGGCTTCCGCTGACTTCAAGAGGCGCCGGGCCTTGTTGAGGGTCCTGGACCTGAAGTTCTCCCAGCGCTTCTTGACATGTTGTAAGTCGCGGACTGCCACCCCCTCCGCGTTGATGGCAGTCACGATGTCCATCCAGATCCTGGTCCGTCCTTCATAGTCAGTGCGCAAACTTCCAAATAGGGCATCATACTGCCCCAGGACTTGCTCCACCAAGACACCAACTTCCCTGGCAGTGAAGCTGGTGGCCTTCTGCCTCTCTGGCTGGGGGTTGCCAGTGGTGCCAGATGGTGTTGTGCCCAACATGGCAACCCCAGAGGCAGGAGTGGGTGGGCAACTGGGTCCTGGGGCTGGGCTGTGGAGCGATGGTATCCCAGTCGGGAGTCTTCGGGTTCCAGCAGGGGTGGTCACGGCAACTGCACCCCTGGCTGACGTGCAGGCAGCAAATAGCAGGGCACGTGGGCAGCACGCAGTCAGGCAGCAGCAGATGGCAGGTGGGAGCATGCTCGGGGCTCTGTGGGGCAGTAATTTGGCCTTCTGGGCAGGAGCTAGGTCTTCTGTGTGTTGTTGCGTGGCCAGCTTGATACGGAGTGATTTGGCATGTGAAAAAATTGCACGTCAGCGTGTAATTGGAGGAAAGGCCCTTAGCGCGTAAAAGCGTCAGCACACATATGCGATTTCATTGGACCAAAGGCCCTTAGCGCATAAGCGCTTCTGTGACGTTACACGCATGGGCGTTTCCCTCGTGACGTGGGCACAGTGGTTCAGCGCACATGAAAAAACTGCACATCCGCATGTGAATGCGTGTAATCCAAGGAAAGGGCCTACGCGCGTAAGTGACGTGACGTGCACAGGCGTTTCCATCAACACGGGTGCATGTTCATCATACATGTCCAAAAACTGCACGTCCGAGTGTCAGCTCGTGTAATTGGAGGAAAGGGCCATAGCGCGTACACGTGTAAGTGACGCTGTACGTGTGGACAGCTTTAAAAGGTACGTGTATGACCCCATTTCCTTGTACGTGCTTTTCGTGGAGAGCGAGAGGGTGAATTCTGTACTTCTTGTCGGTTCACACGGCATTACTTCACAGCGTTTCAAGTTTGTACTCTCTGTTACCTCTGACAGCGTTCATTTTTTTTTTGGGCCTGTTTCCTCAAACAGCGTTCACTTCTTCTTTTGTCCTGTCCCCTCAGACAGCGTACAATTCTTCTTTTGGTGGGGGTGTTGCCAACGCGCACACGCATGTTTTCTTCACGTTCTTTTTCCAGACAGACGGTGAGTCGCGCACACATTTACCAACTGTGTGTCGTGTACCCCTTCAGAGGTCATTGTAGGCTGCTTGTAACATGCGTACGCTTATTTTTGTGTTTCTCGGTGCCACAGCGTAGTGAGGGTTCATTTTTCCACGCACGTGGTCTACGAGGGGTTGCGTGCACGTTACTTTTTGTTTTTGGGGTGCCTGTGCGTTGCGTGACCCATCATCTTCCCCCAGGGGTCACAGACAGACTTGCTAGAGCACTAGGGTACGAATTCCATCTAGTACCCTACCCCTTTCACCCCCAATTGCACAGGACAATTGTTTACTGCAACTCCCATATGCACAACAACATCAGTGCCATGGTTGGAAGGCGACCAAGCGGTAAGGGAGGCAAAGGTGGCCGATCTCCAAAAGGTGGGCGTGGTGGGCGCGGTAGGGGACATGGCCAGGATTTGCAGGGTGCGCCTAGACCCCCATGTGTGGAGGACCAATCAGGGACACCCATGCTCCCCCCCATGGTTGAGGGAAACGTGGCTGACACCATCCCAGCTCAGCCCTTGTTGGACCAGCCCATTGTGGCACCTGACCCGGGACAGGATGACTGCCAGGCTGACTTCCAGGTCAGCAAGTCTAAGCCACGTGTGCCGGTGCAAGTTGGTGTCACCAGGCCACGTGGATCTGGGGCAGCAATGTCATCTGCTGCCCCAAGTAGGCAGGGTGGGGAGGCTGCAGGGGCAGCTGCAGCTCTATCCACACCAGCTCTGAGTCTCCCAGCCGGGACAGTGTCGGTCCTGGTCCATCAAACTGACATTGCGCCTGCCAACATCACACTTCAGCCAATGCCTGCACCACAACCTATGGTCATTGTGCCTTCGCACACTCCCAGTACCCAGTCCACCTGCGCTTCTGCCCCTACTGACCAGAGCGGCGCAAGCCACTCAGGCTCTGCTCCAGCTTTGAAAAAAGAGGAAGAAGGGTGCTCTGGCACTACAGGCTGAGACCCCAGACACGGCTACACAGTCTGGCACGTCAAGGAAGCCTAGCTTTAATGACCCCGAACTTGATGCACTTGTGACCTATGTGTCAGCACATAGCCGCAACATGGTGGTGACTGCAAGGTGCAAGACCACACCTGGGCAACGTAGGGTACACTGGCAGACCATCGTGCACTGCATAAGTGCCCTTGGATTTGTGAAGCGCACAGCTGATGATTGCTACAAACGGTGGAATGACCTGAAACGCAGAGCAAAGAACAAGCTGGCCTCAAATCATGCCGCTACTCTGGTGACTGGCGGTGGGTCTCCACCAGAGGACAAGGAACTCACTGAACATGAGTCTGTTTCTGGGACCTTCGTCACAGAGGAACAGATCCAAGGCGTGGGAGAGCTACCTGATTACGACGCATTGTCCGGTGAGTGCCCATGCATGTGTGTGTAATCCATGTGTATGTTGTTTGGGTGACGGGTTCTGATTGAGTGCCAGGTGAGGGTGTGTACTCCTGAGTGTTATGGGTCACCCATGTGCTTCCTCCAATACATTCAGGTGCCTTTGATCTGGGTATGACAGTATCCCTTCTGCCCACTGTAGCCAATTAGCCCCACATTACTGCTGTTGCACTTGAACTATCATCTTGCAACAACATTGTTCTGATTTTGTCTGTGTTCATTCAGGCTGATTGTTTAGATTATCCAATTTTTCATATGCTTTTTTCATCCCTAATGCCACATATGTGACATGCTTCTGTCATTGTTTACACCCCACATTGTGCCACTTAAGTTACCTGGTTATGTGAATGATTAAACCTTTCAGGGCGAGGGAGTATTGGCCTACTGAAATTTATTTTTAGGGCCTCTTTGCATGTGGAACATGATAGTTGTTTCTAGTCATGTTGAAGTGACCAACCATTGATGTGTACATCTGCCTACAATCACTGTCTAATTGTACACTGGATGTGTTGCAGTGTGCGGCACATGCATATTTTGCAACACTATTCTGCATTAATCTTCTCATCATTTAGATGTGACATGGATGTGTGACAGTACTCATTCACTGACATATCGCTGTAGTTGTCTAATTTACCATGACTATGCTACATGATATATGTGTGCTGGCATGTGTCATGTATGTGTATTGGACATGCCACTCACATGCTGAGGTGTGATGCCAGTGCTACACGACATGCTGCGAATGTGTTGCTTTTCCATCTTGGTGTCCTCATTGTCTGCCTTTTAGACTCCCCTTCAAAATCATTGACAGTGCATGCATGCCAGGGTTATAGTCATGTGGGACATGTGTAAACCATGTACAGGATCTCTGTCTTGTCAGGCCTTTGTGTGTGCTATGGTGCTCATGCCTGTTTCAATTTATTGTATTTCATGTTTTAGCAGGTGACGACCCACTTGATGCTGTTGAGGTTGAGGAGATGGTGCAGACCCAGAAGGATTCTCAGCCACGACCAGACACCAGTGGGGGACGTGGTGTGGTGGTGGGTGAAAACACTTTGGTACTGCAGACCATACTGTCGAGGGGTGCCTGTGGGTGCAGCTCCCCAGACCTCTATTCAGGTGCTGAGTCGGATGATGAGATGTATGTGCTGTCGCAGGTCAGTGCTTCTGTCAGGGATTCTGTTCTGTCCAACCCACCTGCACCAGGGATAGAACCCTCTATGGGGATGCCAGTGTTGGTAGGTCCGCCTTTGGCAGTTACGGATGCAGGGTCACACTCCACAGCATCTGATCCTGTTCCTGGGCCAGCAGATCAGAGGGGGAATGCAGTCCTGCAGCCTCAGGCAGTGCCAGCACAGCAAAGTGCAGATCACTTTGCCCCGAACTGGTGTTGTGCCCGCCGACGCATTGGCCGTGCGCCTGCAGGGAATACTGTATGGGAAAACTCCATGTACGGTATGGCAACTGAACAGGCAGCATCAGTAGAAATGATGGCTCAGGCAATGGAGAGGGTGGCAACTTCCATTCACTTCCATTATACCCCCTGAAAGGCAGATGGAGCAACAACAGCAGGCAACAGACTCCATTTGCAATCACACAGGGAAGACATGTTGGCGTCCAACAGGGACCGACGGGCGGCACTGGAGACTCTGCGCGAATCCATATCAATAGAGTCACAGGGCCACAGGGAAGCCCTGAGGGTGGAACTCCATAACCTCAGGCAGAGTCTGCTTGAACTTGAGGCTTCCCGAAATGATAGGTCAGAACAGCAGCTGGAGCAGCTCACACGTTCGCTCTCAGCTGAGCTGCAGGCAACACGTGAGGAGATCCGGGCATCCCGCAAGGCCATGCATGCAGAAGTGCAGGCAACCCGTGATGTGCTGCATGGGGATCTCTGCACTTTAGTCCTCCAGAATCAGACCTTCCAGACCTGCATGCTTGCTGCCATGGAGGACCATACCAGGCCTTTGCGTGGGCTGCCTCCCATAGTGCCACCACCTCCTGATGCAGCAGCAGAGGGTGAAGAGAGCGACATCAGTTCTCCCACAATGGCATAGCCATGCAGGCCATGAGCCCATGGAGGCATTTTTTTTTCTGCAACATCCACGCAGATGGGTGTTGGTGCGCACCGTGTCCTCGAACCTCCTGGGTGGCCCTCCCCCGAACCCCCACATGGCCATTATTTATTATTTTTTTTTACAGTGTGTTGCCTTGTGTGGCTCCCGTGGGCATCCACTGTATTCTGGCTGGGCACATGCAGGCTTGTCCTGAGTTTGGGTTAGATGCTTGGGTTCATGACACACACACCCCTCCTGCTTCCCGTTTCCATGGGCTTGCAAAGGGTGTGACCAAGTGACAGTGACTTACACAGTGACATTGGGCTCCCATGAGCGGTGTGGGCAGTCTGTAGTCAATACTGTGTGTACATCCCTAGTGGGTATTGTTGTTATATTGTACACTGCATGGTGTATTGATATGTGCTTGTGCATCCATGGCTTCCTCCTAATTTGCAGGTTCCTTCCTCATGTCTTCACAAGGCTGTCTCCTTTGCAGATGGAGTTCATGTTTCATGCAGTACACTGACACATTTGCGTGGTAGCAACACTCTACAGTTGTGCTGGCTTATTCAGGTTGTAAGACTACCACTACTTTGACTTAGTACTGTCATGTTTTTGCAATGTTTCATTGTGTGTTGCTGTATTGTGTTGGTGGTAAGTATTTGTTCATGTGTGCTGTTTGTTATTGATTACTGGGAGCATATTGTCTGTGGGCAGTTTCCATTTGGGACAGTGCACTTTGTGACACTTGTGTCAGATCTTGTGCATTGCTTTGTTCGCTTTCACATTGCATGACATGCCATGGAGTGTTGGGTGGCCGAGCTGGGGAGGGGTTGGGTGACATGGCGCTATTTTCATGTTGTATTTTTCAAGGGGGTAGTCATTCATGCAGTATAAATGTGTGTTTTTTTTGTGACACAGCATTGGTTGTCTTTTGGCAGGTAGGGATGCACACAATGTAACAATTCCAGGTGACCAATCTCAGGCTGGTATGGTTGTGACAGTTGACTGTCGCTTATGTCATCATCATTGATTGTCAGCTGGTATGTGCCAGGGCTGTGTGCACTCCACAGGGGTGTGATTTTAGTTGAAGTAATTAGCCACCAGCTGTGTACGGGCTGCCTCACCGCGTGCCCTTTCCCCTCCCATGCGCAGCGGCCGTGCTTGTGGTTGGAGATGTGGGGCACCACCATGTCCACCAGCAGGCCCCGGCGTGTTGCAACGTTGTGCAGGACACATACTACCATTATGATCCTGCACAATACTGGGGGCGCGTATAGCAGCTGCCCACCAGAGCGGTCAAGGGGGCGAAAGCGTGACTTGAGCACTCCGAATGTATGCTCCACTATGCCCCGGGTTGCAATATGGGCTGTGTTGTATCTTACTTCGGGTGGTGTGGTGGGGTTCCGAATTGGAGTCATCATTTGGGTGCTCAGTGGGTAGGCACTGTATGCTGGGGATGTGATGATGGGTATCATTAGTGGGATTGTGACATTACTCAGTATCTGACATGCATGCATGTGCAGGGGCATTTATACTCACCAAGCAGCCATGTATCGCCATGCCGCCCAGCTTCTATGTCCCGGTTTAGGGTTGACATTCTGTAAATGAAACTGTCATGGGTGGACCCTGGATAGTTGGCATATACTGAGGTGATGATTCCCTTGGCATCACATACTACCTGCACGTTGATGGAATGCCAGTGCTTGCGGTTTCTGTAGATGTGCTCAGTTGTCCTGGGAGGACGTAGAGCCACATGGGTGCAGTCAATGGCACCTAGAACTTTGGGGCAGTGTGCCACCCCATAAAAATCCTGGACGACAGCCCGCCTTTCTGCAGGTGTTCTGGGCAGGTATATGTGCCTTTGGACTGATGGGCGTGCAGTCATGATGGCCAACACCTGGTGCAGGCAGCGTGAATGCGTGGCCTGTGAGACCCCCCCCCACTATGGCAGTTGTCCGCTGAAATGAACCAGTGGCCAAGAAGTGCAGTACATTGAGCACCTTTTCCAAGGGGCTCAGTGCTTGGGAGCACAGGGTGGGTGATGTGAGGTCATCCTCCCACTCACTCACCAGGTCGAGTATTATGTGAGGTGGAAACCTGTACCTCCCATACACCTGGTCATCAGGCATCCCAAAAAGGCTGGTTCTGGATGTAAAAATTCTGGGCCTGACTATCCTCCTCCTCCTGCGGTATCCCACGACCACTGCTGCGAGGAACGGTATATTCATCTTGGCGTCTGGGCTTGTTTGTTGTTTGCGCACACTTTTATGCTGCTCGGGTCCACGTACGCTTGCTTCCTGCTGGTGTACGTGTTTCCGGATTAGTGCATCTTTTTTGGCGCACGCGTTAGCCCCATTCGATTCCATGAATACGTGTTGTAGGCGCGCGTGTGGGCGTTTCCGCGCGTTTGCCTCCTGTACTTGCCCCGTGACGCCCACATTTTCACGCGTTGTTCCCCATTCTGCGTGTTACACCCGTGTTACGCCTACTTTTGTTGTGTGCGCTTCGCTATGTGCGCTTTCGCTGTGTGCGTAGCACACGCTGTTTGAAGACGTGTGCGCCAGCGTGCGCCACGCAGGATTTTAGCGCACATCCATGGATTTACACGCGCATGGACTTCCATGAATCGCTGTGCGCGGGTGTCGCTGCGATTTTCGCACTTGCACTGCGATTCGCACGCTTGCGCAGGAATTTTCAGCACACATTAATTCCATGAATCGGTCTCTAAATCCGTCCGCATGTCTGTAACTATTCAAATTAAGGTGTCCTAAGAACAACCCCCCTGTTCGCAATGTCCGCAACCAGAATGAATATGTCCTTAGAACACATATACCCTCCGCCTGTCCGCAAAGTATTGACGCACATTTATTTTATTCGGGGACTTCAACACTGTTCGTAGAGCACCCGCGCACATGTGCACCACACACTTTGAACACAAACCAGAAGAACTAAGGTGGACAGTAGTTATGAAAATTGGACAGACCCAAGACTATAGCAATGACAAACACATGCTGAGTGTACAAGAACAAAGCATGATTTTTCTAATGAAAAGTTATCCCCAGGGACTTAATGAGAATATTGACTGGAGTGTATTTATAAAATAAATCATAACACCAGTACATTTATACAATGATGACTGCTACCTACAAGGATCGCATAGACAGATTCTGCTTGGATGGATACTTATTCATCTAGCTAAATACTCTCTCAGCCATGAGCCCACACCATTTTCTCTGACTACGTAGAAACATGTAGACACATGTGGCTGTACTCGCTACCCCCCGGGACTTGACACCTCCCGATCTGTACCCTGACCCTCACTAAACTCTCAATTATCGAGGTGTAGTTCACCTTGAATTCCCCGTTGAGTTTGGTTTCTCGCCCTGAGGGCTTTACACACATTTACCATCATGTTGTACGGTGAGGTGCCCATTCTTCTGAAGGCGCACCCTTGTCTTTTTGCCTGCCTGTCTTTGGTCTGTTTATATTTGTATAGTATTCTTTTAGAGCAAAACATTACGAGCACGACTTCAATTATGACATTACTAGGATTTATAGACCTAGTAAAACTCTCATTACATTGTGCAATACATACGATCACTAGCTGGTAGGCGCGTTATATTGGAGATCAGCATTCCATCCTCCACGCATGCGCAGTCCCACAGGTGATCAGCCTTAAATGCATTGGGTTCCTATAGTAACGACTTCTGACTACAAGCGTTTCAGTACACAACATACAGTAGTAGTTACACCATTCTCCTGTATGCCTCCTACGTGGATTGGGATATTTTCAGTATACTCTAGATGCTGCTTTCTCTAAATCTATGCATGCTGTATTGGAGATCAGCATTCCATCCACCACGCATGCGCAGTACCACAATTGATTAGCCTTCAATGCGTTGGGTTCCAATAGTACTGACTTCTGACTTCACACATCTTAGTATATAGCATACGGAAGTAGTTATACCATTCTCCTGTATGCCTCCTACGTGGATTGGGTTATGTCCAGTATATTTTAGATGCTGCGTTCTCTAGATCTTCATAATCAATGCTGTACTATGCAATGGTAGTCTTCATTACACATGTGCAGTAGTACTTTACGTGCCGCTCTCAGCATACAAGGTTTTCATAGCAACGGCTGCCTGATCCTCGCAGTACAGAATGCGGAAGCAGCCATACCGCCACAACGTCCCCCTGTATCAAACACTAAAGGTAACGCTGACGTTAGTTTTCCTACTTTGACTGCCTTCTGTTACCTAATGCAGCTAGCTTAATACAGTTAATGCTTTACAGCCGTGGTATCTTAGATCTCAACATTAATGCACGAGAGTTTGTCCACTAACATTAATGTTAAGTGCCAGGTATCATGATTCTTCAGAACCACCTCTCCAAATATGGACCTTTAATACCAGATATAGGGCCTCATCACGAGTTTGGCGCTAACCCTTAAATCCGGCGGTCGCGCTATTACTGCCGGATATAAGGGTCTGACAAATCAGGACTTCGGCAGATTTCGCCCCAGCTCTTGGCTGGGGGAAATCCACCGAAAATTCATGCTATTACCGCCGGCGGGAAATCTGCCGGTGGTAAGAGCGCAAATTTTCCCCATTGAGCCCAATGGGGAATGGGGCATTCCTGAATGGGCTCAATGGGGAATGGGGAATTACATTACCGCCAAACTCATGATCCGACGCTATTAGCGCCGGGGAGTTCGGCGCTAGGGCTAATACCGCCGGCGCCGAACTCCCCGCCAAAGTCGTGATCAGGCCCATATTCTTTATCTCATTTATAGCTATAGTTAACATCCATTATTTGATAGGAGCAAGCGTCGTATTTTCATTTTGTACCTACCATTATCAACAACTATATGTTGATACCTTATTACCATTTACTCTACAGAGCTTGACCTACAGCCCAGACCATCACTACCCTCAATAGTAAGACTGCAATCCAAGACAATCAAAGTGCCACTTTAATTTAGAGTGATGTCTTACGTAAGTCTCCACCAGACTATACCATATCTCCATGTTGTTGACAACCATTATATAGTACTCAATGCAATACTTACAGTTAGCCCTCTACATTTGGGGATTACAGGACCTTGTGTTATGCCTTTGTATGTCAATAGGGATTTCCCCAGAGACTGCGATACTATGAATCTATGCAGTACCTAAGGATTGCTTACCGACACTAAGAGACGGTAAGCGCCCTCTCTGAGTACATCCTCTAACCACACTGATTACTGATATTCCTTATTGAGCAACCACACTAACTAAGATGTGGTTTATGTGTTTTTTTGATTAGGTGTGGCCTGGATTTACTCTCTTGTACCAAGAAGAAGATAGTGTGGACATATATCTTTTCAAATTGTCCATTAGGAAACATTGCTAAGGATTCCATACTGCCAACGACAGTCTCTACTTGCCAAGTTCTGCCAGTTACCATCTCGACTTGGGCTGTGTTTGCTTTCTTCCCCGGCCCCCACACTCCCCTGAGGAAGTTCCTAATACCAACCCTAAGGACTATAGGAATGAAATATGTTGGGCTATTACAGATACTAATGTGAAGTATTTGAATTAGGATTAGCACTCCTTTGGTGCACTTTAGGTACTCCCTGACTAAGGCATCCTGGTTAGAGACACCCAATAATGAAGGTCTGAATTTATGTACCTTGTGTGGGTTTTGCTTTTTAAAAGTTGAAGGTTGAATTTGTTTGAAGCTGTATAACTGTTTACATGTTTATATGTACATGTGGAGTTCTTTATGTATCTGAGAGATACAGTTCAATTGCGTATTTTGCACTTTACTTGGTGACTAGCACTCAGCACTTTGTTTTGGAAGCACTAGTCACTTTGTCAGTTTCCATACGTTGGTTTTTATGTCCATGTTTTTATTAAAATTCCATTTTAACAGAATCATTAATGAAGTCATGTTGTATTTTCCTTGAACTTCCTTTCCCTACTGTCCTAAAATGCTTCATATTGTGATTTTTCCAAATGATCCAGTGAAATTTGTATCCATACCTATATATCAGGTGCGGGAGCCCTTTTTGTTTTCTTACTACGAACATCTCGCCTGTCCGTAACTGTCTGCCGCACGTGTGTCACACTTTTAATTAGTTCGGTGACCTGAACACTGCCCGTAGAACACCCGCACGCATGCACACAACTGACCCCGCACATTTTGTGTCCAACGGACAGCTGTCCCATTCGCGAATGTGTCCGCGACATCATCATGTGACCACACCCACACTGAGCATGTGTCCTTATTTGTGGACTTTGTCTGGGCCCCCAAACATTTAAAAAGTGCCTTTTTGAACAATCCAAGGTATTTCCAGTAAACGTTCTACATTGCACATGTCCCAGACAATGTCCCTGGTGATCTACATACTTTTTGGAACTTTTTTAGTCCTTTTTTGGTGTTCAACGTGTCTGCAGACAGCACTGGTGTTCGCGGAGCATGCACCTGTCAACCCTATAAAAGGCCACCCCTCAGAGCTCATCCTCATTCTGTATTTCTACTACAGCAGATTGACCTGCTTTTGCTGCTTTTGCTGCTCTTGCTGCATTTGCTTCAGCTAACCTGATGGCATCCATGGCTGCTGCTGATACTACTGCAGACTCAGCACTACCCCCAGCCCCTCAACCAGCACCACCTCCCCAAGGGCCTGCAGAGGGGAACAGGTGTCAGGATGCAGAGGAGATAGATGAAGAGGATGAAGAGGATGAGGTAGTGGAAGTTCCTACTACTAGCACTCATCTTGTGTCTTGGGTGTTATTTACCACTGTCGATGGACTGCCAAAAGTTCATTCCGAACAGGTGATCTGCACTCAGTGCCGCATGGTGCTGAGTCGTGGCAAGCCTGGTTCGTATAGCTATGGTACGACATCAATGAAGCGACACCTAAAGTCATTCCACAGTGGGGCTATTCGTAAGGTTGTACCTTGCAATAAACGTAGTAGGTTGACTTCCTCTGCAGCATCCTCCGTTTCCGCTCCTGCCACCACAAGAGACACTCCTGTGGGACAGCGCAACCCTCCAGCTGCCTCGCGGCCATTCATGATGCTGTTGACCCTTACCTTTCGAGGGTCACAATATTGTGCATGTACTGCGACGCAGTAGTCTGCAGGGGGAGAACCTTCGGAGTGCTTTTGAGACTGCGGTCAAGGACCACGAGAAGGATGGCCCACTACCTTAATAAGGCCCACCCTAAATCTTCCCTGCTCCACCTGCCCTGTCTTGTCCCCTTGTGTGCCGTGTTTAGAAAACTCAAAAAAATATAAAACAAAAACCAAAAAAAGGCTCTTTTCAGAGCCGCCTTTCACAGTTCAAAAAAGAAGTGACAAATAAATAGTTCAGGGCGCTGTGGATTTTTTAGAAGTCCCTGGACAGTCCGCAGACATAATTTTTTTGGGGATACTGTCCTATCAGAACCATTGCACTTTTATCTGGGAAGAAGTGGTGGCTCTGAAAAGAGCCTATTTGTGGTGTTTTTTTGTGTTTTCAAAACTTCAAATGGTCAACACATACTGCAAAATAGATTGCTGTAATTACAAAAAAGGTCTCAATGCATTTTGTATATTTTGCAGAAAAATCTGATTGCCGGCATAAGTAAGATGTACTACATCTCTGCGAAAAATGTGTGTACTACGAAACATAATGTTTTCATTCTGAAAAGAGGACCTGCCAACATCTCACAAAAAAGCACAGACAACCTTGTTCACATTGCACCTTGCTTTCTCCATTTGTGGATTAAATGAACAAGAACGCAGTCACATTTGTCTCTGCGCAATTACTCTGGAGTTTGGATACATGTCCATGACTTTCCCAAGTCCTTCTTTCATTGCAAATTCCAAAGAGATTCCAGACACATGTCCCAAACTGTTGCCTCCACAATGAATAATAATGATGGCTGGGTGACGCTGTGTCACCAAAGTAGCACAGAGAGGTACCAAATCCAGCCACTTCATTCCACGCATTCCATGCCAGTGCACTTCCACATGAGGGAATTCAAGATGTGCAGCCACTGCACAGCGATCTGCATGCACCTCCAACGAATTTATCTACGAACCTTAAAAAATCTAAACATCTGCTTTCTGAAACACACAGCCATAGCTATCTTCTCTCCTCTCAGGGAAAATACTTTCTGACAAACTCTCTCATTACACAACACACCCAGTAAACCTTATTGACCAATCCCTTGCTCTGCTCAGTCTGATTTGCATGCCTCTCAACCCCAAAATCCCTGTATGTAATATGCGATGTACGCAGAAAACCGCAAAGTCTGCGAACAAATAAAAAAAATTGAGAGTGGGGAATGAACATTTAAATGATGTGCGCCATTTCCCCTTTGAGGTTGGCTCTGAAAAGAGCCTTTTTCTTTTTTTTTTTTGAAGATGCTTCAGAAACACCATTTATTTTGTACTTTTTTGTTTTTTCTTTCCTTATTTTCCTCCAGAAATCTTCACATCAACTTCTCCAAAGCAATCCTTATGTTCCAAAAGAACATGGCCTTTCCCATAAAAGATAAAGACATGCCACCTTCTTTAAAATAAACAACATTACCAGAATCAATTATCCATTCCATTTCAGCAACTTATACAAAATGCAAACCATGACAGATTTTGTACTACCTGCAATTCTGATGATCGCTCCAGCTTACAAATACAGACACATGGTAAATATGTAATAGTAATGCAGATGGTACCAAAAACAACTGTAAGCTGACTGGATTCACACATGGTCAAGTATCACTTGGTAAGAAAACCTTCACAACAATAGGTATAATCTACCATGCAGGAGCCACAACCAATGCAGGTCACTACATTGCATATATAAAAAAGAATTGTGGATGGTTCGAATGATAGTACCATTACTCTAAAGCAGAGATTACCAGCAAATCTTATAAACACTTACTTAATATTCTTAAAACCAAAATTTTATACGTAAAGCAAAACTTCAACTTCAAAACTGTGCACATGTAAAGTACACCAACATGTATCTAACTGCCCCAAGATTCTGCAACAAGCTAACAGATAAATGAATACCACTAAAATGTAACAAGAAATACACAGTTAGAATACGCCAACAGGTATCTAACTGCCCCAAGATTCTGCAACAAGCAAACAGATAAATAAATACCACTAAAATCAAACAAGAAATATACAGTTGGAATACGCCAACAGGTATCTAATTGCCCCAAAAAATCTGCAACAACCCAACAGATACATGAATAGCATAAAAGTAGAAATAAACAATTAGAATAAGCCAACAGGTATCTAATTGCCCCAAAAATCTGCAACAAGCCAACAAATAAAAGATTAGCAAGAAACAAGAAATAAACAATAAAATAATGAAAGAAATATATTGTACGAAACATAGAAGGTGTTTTTTTAATCCAGCATGAAATTTTTTTCCCACAGACCAAATGATTTAGAAAACAAAAACAGAAACTGAGCAAATTGTGCAGTACACTGGTTTGAACTATAGTACTTGTGAAGTCCTAAATATGAGAGTAAAGAAAATACAGAAATGTCAATTATGCAATGCAATAACTCATTATGAAGTACCTACTCTAACATATGATCTTTTCTATTATCACAGAGATTGAAAAAGCATGTCTGGTCCAATTACCCACGGCATGAAAAAAACTGCCTACAACCACAAAAAACTCAACCAGTAAGTATAAAATAAATGGATTTACAAACACCGCTGCATAACACACCCATTCAAGCAAACATCTAACCATGCACCACAATCCAAAATGTTTACTTCCATGGGTAGCTTATGATGCAGTCCTTGTTACAAACTCTACAATCTTAACTGCATAGCCTAGCCAAAACTTCACATACAAACTCTACAAATGAAACAGTACACAAACTTTTGGGTTGTGGATATTTGATGGGTGTTTGATTCTATGGATGTGTTATGCTGCGGTGGTTGTGGCCAGGGCCTAGAGGTTTGGGTTCATACGGCCTTTGGCCATACACCCAAGACTCTTGGCCCTGGCCACAACCACTGCAGCTCAATACACCTATGCTACCAAACATTTTGACTGTGATATGTGGGCTGCTTATAGGGGATATGAATTACAATCAATGTTCTACTAACAACCCAAAAACAACATCATACTAAAGTAAAATAGCTAGTAGTGCATTTATTATGTCCGCAGACTGCTGTGATGACCGCAGACATGGCAAACACATCAGAGGCACCTGCCACCTAAACAAATACAGTATTTGACCCATCTCTTACTCCCCAACCTTCCCCAAGCACTCCTACACACCAAAACACTCCCCAAAATTGCATTTTGCCTTTGTTCGCCATCACAATCCAAGATGGCGGGCACATTGAAACTATATGACGTACCTCACGCCTCACTTCAGCCAATCAGCTAACACGTTGCGTGTCCGCGGACATGACGCAAGTCGATCAAACAATCGTTGTGCTGTCCGCGTAGCAAACAGGGAAGTGTGTCTGCGGAGCGGACATAGATATCACTAATTCTTTTTCCTTATGTTTTGGTCATTTAAAAGAAAACTACTTGACGGATTTACACTAAATTAACAAAAGCACGCTTTCGGCACTAAGCTGCTGCTTCTGCCACAAATTTGGTGGAAATCCGTCCAGCGGTTTGAGCTGTAGGCGTAAGCAAACTTTTTTCACATTATGTCATGGAAAAAAAGACATTTTGGTTCACCCCTATAACGTTGCCCCCCTCCGGACCAAACCTCACCGAACTTTGCAAAAAAAGTCTGAGTGGGCCATGTACTTTTTTGGTCCAGGGGAACGAAGTTATAAACCGCCCAAAAAGTGCTCTTCCTATGGGATTAGCAACTTAACCATAACTACATGGCCGCTACCGCAGGCCATGTAATTCAGTGAGAAAACTTTGTTAAAGGGGTGTTATGGTTAAGTTGAGCTACCAAAAACCTATGAAATTCAGTAAAAAGACTTTGTTAAAGGGACTATGGGTAAGTCGCCCTACTAAAAACCTAAGAAATTAAATGAAAAAAACTTTGTTAAAGGGACATTATGGTTAAGTAGCACTACTAAAAACCTATGAAATTCAGTGAAAACAACTTTGATAAAGGGACGTTATGGTTCCAAGTAAAACTGAATAATACTTGAAATTCCCCAGTTATGGTACGCTAAGCAACCATAACTCACAGCACCACGGTGCACTGCTAAGAATAACACCCATGACATCAAAGATGACATCACAAATATGATTGATGACATCAGTGATGACATCACATGTCTAGCCCCTTCTTTTTTTGTTCACTGACATATCTAGGCCAGGTGAGTTTATTCACTGACAGTCAAAAACTTAAAATTCAAAAGGTATTACATTTGTAGACGTTGCTATTCTCACATGTTCTTACAGTACTTTCCTTAGAATTCAATTGCATCTTATGATGCACATACATAGGGGAAGAAGCAGGCCTGAAACACAGCAATCATTTCTATGCGTAAAGATACTCATGTTGGTTATACACAGTGGCTCATGATACTGCCTCTTGTTTACTTACTTTACTCTCCCTGTATAAGCCCCATATTTGTATACATTGTGGTCTCCTAGTGTTTGGTGTGTAGTAGTACAAGTATGTAGTAAGTGATGCATTATTACCTACTTAGTATATGTTTCACAGTAAGCAAAAGTGTGATACAGAAGCATTCACAGTTTGACTATCCAACATGGGGAAATTAGAAATATTACATCTCTATGGTGTATGCTGCAGCCAATGCCCATGTTTCTGTGTGAGTAGGTTCCTGCTCTAGAAACAACACTGCAATGGAATATTCTTTGGAGCAATACATTGCATAATCAAGTATGTAGTTCATCACACATCTCCAGATGACCCCTGACACTTGTTTGCCAACATTACATTCACAACCCCTTGTAGGGACTTTCTATGAAAATTAAATGTACATGTGATGTCATCAGTGATGTCACCAATCATATTTATGATGTCATCTTTGATGTCATGGGTGTTATTCTTAGCAGTGCATGGTGGTGGCACGAGTTATGCTTGCTTAGCTTACCATTACTGGTGAATTTCAGGGCTTTTTCAGTTTTACTTGTAATAACCATAATGTCCCTTTAACAAAGTTTTTTCACTGAATATATATATATATATATATATATATATATATATATATATATATATATATATATATATATATATATATATACATATTTTACAGGGCCTGCCATAGTGGCCCTGTAGTTATGGCTAAATTGCTCAATTTATAGAAAGAGCACTATTTGGGCAGCTCATAACTTCGCCCACCCTAGACGAATCTTCACCAAACTTTGCAAAAAAGTATATGGTCCCCTCAGAATGTTTCTACAAAGTGTGTTGCAGTTTCGTCAGGGGGGGGCAAAGTTTTAGGGGGGTCCCAAAATGTGTGGGAATCCTCATAGACACAATGGAAAAGAAATGTTGCTTGTGCCTACAGCCCAAACCGCTGCACAGATTTTCATCAAATGTACAATAGGAACAGCGCTTGGTCCCAAAAGCTTGCTTTTGTAAATTTGGTGTAAATCCGTAAAGTCGTTTTTTGTTTAAAACAGCCAAAAAGTAGGTAAACAAAATTAGTGATGTCTTGGTCCAGGAACTCACTTCCCTATTTGGGGTCCTTAGAAACGTCTGGACCAATGAGGAGGTGGCATGATATGCACCCGCTGATTTGATGCTCAAAAGTGTGAGGTGCTTCATATTTTTTGCAACAGTCGCCATGTTGGATCTACGAGCAGCCGCCAATGTCTGCGGATAGCGTGGTGGGGAACAAGTTTGGAAAACATATTTGCAGTGACGAACAACGGTGCTAATGAATGATTTGGTATGGGTGCACTACGACAATGTGGATGATAAATATCGATAAATATAGAAAAGCTCATGTGCAACACAAAATCAAAATGCATGGACCTCATACATTACATCGTCAACAAACAACACCTTTTACACCAGCAACTCTATCCACTACAATCTTTTGAATATGGTTTGGCCTTTCATTGCAGTTAACTGAACCACTTCTTCAGTAGGCAAAGAGCACCTGAGGTGCTTGACATCCTATCAGCACCTGCCCACCATTGAAACAATAAAGACCCAATCAGAAAATATGTAAAGATTCCAACCTTCTTTCAACGGATACTAAAAAAAAGCACACACAAGAAAGTACAAAAAGTGACTAAGATGAACTTTCAAGACACCCTCAATTGTACTGCCTCACAGACAAATTGACACAGCTGGAGGTACTTCATAGTGAAAGTGCATTAAAGTTTACAAACAATAAAATCAAATAAACCTTCACACTCACTAACATGCATACAAAAAACAAAATACCTGCCTACAAATGCCATTGATTGAAAAATCAAATTTTGTAGCTACATATTAGTGAAAGATAAAAAAAATACATAAAGAATGAACTGCCACTGCATTTGAGTAGATGGAAAGAAGTGGCAATAAATACCATCTGATAACACACACAAGAATGCAAAAAAAAACTTTGAATATGTAAATAGTTACTGACACTTTCACATCAGCCACACTCTCAGCATGTGTAAGGTGTGAATTCTGTAATCAGAAGGATACAACTGTACAAAATGGTGGCTTTTATAGTTTCCAAATCAATACCACAAAGGAGGACTACATAGTCAGCAAACTATTAAAATGGCTGACCCATTTTTACTGCAACCTATAATTGTTTTACCCAGCATCTATTATAGCTGCAGCCATTCAACGTGGCTACAAGGCTCGCCTTGTAGCCGCTGTTGCATGTACATCTTTTGCAAACTCAAGATCAAACTGTGCCAACCTTCAAAAGTTCAAATAAGACAATGGAACCTCTAAGCACATAAAATAACAAACACAAATGAAATTGTGTGCTGTAACATCCACATTACAATATGATTATTACATAAAACCTGTATGGTCCAATAAATGTGGCTATAACTATAGCTGCGTGTATATGAACAACCAATAAAATAATGAAAGACGTTGATGCAGCTATTCATGTGCACCATATACATGTGGTTACAGAAACGCCCCTGAAGGCCATTTGTTAAACAAACATGGCGAAGAACAGAGGATAGGGTATTTATTTATGCATTTATTTATTTATTTGTTATTTAAAAGGCACTTATACAACAATAAAGTGTTTCAAAGCACCACAAGGCAAAGTGGAAGGGAGCAGGGGAAAAAATAAACAATGGAAGGGACAATTAATAAATAAGAAAGCAAACAAACAGCGGTCCTACTAGGCCCTGTGACATTCGGAACGTGCAAGTGCAGACAAGAAAGAGGGCGGTTGAGGAGGCGGGAGTGTAAGGGCTAAATGGACCCCCAGAGTGCCAGAGGTGACAGTTGGGGGAATACAACAGCAAAGTGCATGGGCGGAGACCCCCGAGCCAATGCGGGAGGTCTGCGCCCACAGGTAAGTGCAGGGCTGAGATATACCACACAGCCGCGAGGTGTGGGCCCAGAGGGCAATGAAGGGAAGGTAGAAGCTTGTGGCGATTGGGCTGATGGTCGAGACCCTATTGGACTCTTGAGGAACCGGGTCATCAAACTCAGCAATTGAGGGGCTGGTTAGCACAGGATGAATAGATGGAAGAAGGAGAAGAGAAAGATCTTGAGTCATTTACGGAACTTGAGGTGATCTGATTCAAGACAGAGAGAGAGAGGGAGACTGCTCCAGAGAAGGGAGCCAGCCGAGAAGAAAGATCTGCCTCTAGCTCTCTACTTGGAGAAGCCCCTGACCAGCAGAGAGTTGAAGCCGAAAGATCAAAGGGATCTGGAGGGAGAGTATTTAGTGAGAGAGAGTTGCAGGTAACATTGTCCCAGGACCCAGACAGCCTTATGGATGATGCAAAGGGTCTTGAATTTGATGCTTGCAGAAACTGGGAGCCAGTGGATAGATTTTTGGGCTGAAGCGATATGGTCCTTGGGTTTGAGGCCAAGGATAAGTTTTGCAGCCCTATTCTGGATTAGTTGAAGAGGGCAGAGGGAGGAATGAGGCAGTTTGAGAAATAGGCTGTTGCAGTAGTCCAGCCTGGAGAGGACCAGAGCTCTCGAGGCATTGTGAATCTGGGGAAGGTGAGGAAAGGTAGAATGCCTCTAAGGCGGTGAAGTTGAAAATGGGCCTTCTTGACAAGGTCCAGGATGTGAGGAGTGAAGGAGAGAGAGCGGTCGAAGATGACAACAACGATTCTAGCTTCAGTGGAATGAGAATGAGTAGAGGATGGCCAAAGTGCAGGGGGGAAACGGGGAACTCTATCTACTAACATTAAGACAGAGATCATTGGATGAACTTCAGGAATGATTAGCAGACAGGCATTCAGGTCTGATAGAGTGAGTAGGAAGTAGAGGAGGAAGAGGGGAGCTTAAAGAAGAGTTGTCTGTCGTCTGCATAACAATGGAAATGAGGAAAGAAGGCAGATATCAAGTGAGCAAGAGGTGCAAGGTAGATGTTGAAAAGTCAAGGGGAGAGGATAGAGCCCTGGGAAACAATGTAAAGCGAGAGTGGTGGAGGAGGAGAAGGGGTCTAAGAGGATCTGGGAAGGGTGATCAGAGAGGAAGGGGGTCAGCCAGTCCTGTGCACAGTCTGAGATACCAAGAGTATCTTGGAGCCGCTTTATGAGGATATAATGTTTGACCATGTGAAAAGCGGAAGAGAGGTCAAGGAGAATGAGAACAGCATGAGAGTTAGAGTCATGATTTGCAAGCAGTTCTTTACGGGTGTTCAGGAGAGCAGTTTTCATGCCTCTGGATGCTCGGAATCCAGATTGATGGTCATGTAAACAACCAACAAATTCAGGGTGTTGGGTCAGTTGGGAAAAGACCAACTTCTCCAGGAGCTTCCCAAGGAAGTGTGTAGTAGAGATAGGGTGGTAGGTGGCTGGACAGGAGGGGTCGGCTGCAGGATTTATTATGAGTGGGTGTACAAGGGAGTGCTTGAGAGGAGAAGGGAAGGAGCCAGATGCTAAATAGTGGTAGCAGAAGTCAGCAAGAGCCGGAGCAAGGGAAGAGATGCTGTCCTTGATAGTTTTGGAAGAACAAAGAGCAAAGAGAAACCTGTTTGGATGAGACCTTCATAGAGCCAACTACGCTAGAGATCGCATCTGTTGTTATAGGCGAGAAGGAGGAGAGAGTGTGTGGGGATGGAAAAATGGCCAAGGGAGGCAAGGAGGCCAGGGGAGGAATGCAGGAAGGGGGAAGAGAGAGAGGTCGGAATGTCCTGTGTTTTTGAGGTGAAATGGGTGGCTAGTGCAGTACAGAGGGCCTGAGAAGGAAGAGGTGAGGTAGAGACAGCAGATGGATTGGCTAGTTCCTTGCAGTTCAGCCGTGTTGTTTGATGCTCCAGAGATATGAGCCTGGATGTGAGCCCTCTACTTGGAGTGGATAGCGAGACACTATTGCCTTTGGAGTAGGTGTCAGGCCAGTTTGTCAGAGGTTGAGCCTGAGGTTTGCCACTTCTGTTCTGCAACTCTGCACGTATGATTCAGAGCAGCTAGATCAGGGTCGTACCAGCTGTTACACTTGGAGCTAGGTTTCAGGCAGATCCTCATGACAGGGACAAGAAAGTTGACAGTTTTGGTGATAGCAAGATGAAGGTTGGCAAGGACAGAGTCGGTGGGAGAGTCAAGAGGAGGGGAAGGAGGAGGGTTGAAGGTGGAGGCAAACGCAGCATCTGACACTCATTTCATCAGATGGATGACCATGAAGGAGGCTGGCATGCTGGTGGAGCCTTGGTCAGAGGGCTGAGAGGTCCCAGATGAGAGGAGAGGAGAGAATGGTTGGATCTGGAGGGGAGAATAGAGAGAGAGAGAGAGAGAGAGAGATACAGAGATCACAGAAGAGAGAAGAGGCAGAAACAGTGGAGTCAAGGTGTATGTTGAAGTCCCCAAGGAGGAGGAGTTTAAAGTTAGAGGTCAGAAGAGAGGAAGTAAAGTTAACCCATTCTGAAAGAAAAACAGAAACAAGTGCAGGGGGCATGTAGATAGTGGCAAGGATGAAAGGGAGCAAGTCAAACAGACACTGAGCTTTCAGACAAGACTTTCAAAGGAGAAGTAGGGCAGGATGGATATAAGAGAGGTTGGGACCCACTAAGGGAAGATCAGAGCTACTCCACCACTAGGTCGGTTGGACCCAGGTTTGGAAAGGATCTTGTAGCCATCAGGGAGAAGGGAGTCAAAAGCAGTGACTGAGCTGGCATTGAACCACACTTCGGTAAGAGCAAGGAAGTTGAGATGAAAGTCTTAAAGAAGGAGACAGATGTCAGAAGAATGTTTGACAGCAAAATGAGCATTCAGAGTGGCTAAGTGAAGCTGGTCACCACCTTTGAAGGATTTCCAAGAAGGGGTTCATGGAGGTGGTACACCAGACAGAGGTGGTGAGGGAGGCGGAGAGAGAGAGAGAGGAAGGAGGAGTAGCAGGAGAAGGTAGGTAGTTGATGACTTTGTGAGGGAGGAGGGGATAGGTGAAAGGGTAACCTTTAGAGTAGATGGGAGAGATGGAGATTGTCATGGAGGTGGAGGAAAAGAGGGACAGATTGAGAAGCTCCACTATGCACGGGCAACCTCACCAGACAGTTTAGCATCCGAGGGAGGCAAGAAGGGTGCACAGATGTAAGGCACACCTAAAATTGAAATTTCTTGAAAGCACACAAATGCAATACAAAATATAGGGTGCACAGATGTTAGGCACACCTAAAATCGAAATTGCCAGAAAGCGCACAAATGCAGTACAGAATGTAGAGTGCACAGTTGTAAGGCACACCACAAATTGAAATTGCCAGAAAGTACACATATGCCATACAGAATGGAGGGTGCACCTGTGTAAGGCACACCTAAAATCAAAATTGCCATAAAGCACATAAATGCAACGCAAAATGGAGGGTGCACAGGTGTAAGGCAGTCCTAAATTCGAAAGTGGTGCGGTAAGCAGAGATCAGAGACAGTAGATATATTGTATGGCAGTCATACAGAGGCAGCAGTTAAGATGAGGCCAGAAGCAGATTTGACTGCAGCTAGATTTACCACTAGGTAGCTCTGGTGGTGCATGTTTAGGAACAGCTGCAGCAGGAGTATGCAAAATGAAGCAGAGACATGTGGCAAACTGAAAACATCAGGAATGCAATTAGTTAAGGAGACCAAAAGATTGGTATTCATAGGGGCGTACAAGGTGTTTTAGTTCAGGACACAATAGCTCCATGTGCAGACAGAGTCTAAGAAGGATTGGCCATAGATTCAGGGACAAAGTTAAAGGTAGAAGTGGCCAGTGATGAATGGGGAGTCGCCTAAGCAGTGCCAGGAGAGAGACCCCATCAAGAGTGTTTTGAAGCAGTACAGGAAGCGCCTTAAGCGTGACCAGGGATGCTTTTGATGGCAAAAGCGTGAGGGCCTTACCAGGCAAATTGATCTGCACACGAAGACTTTGGTGCACTGTCGTGATTATGGGGGGCCCTACCAGCCCTGGCAGACACGGGAGGGTGAGACCCTTTGAGGGGGCCCATTGAGGGGGCCGGCCATCACCTGCCAGCTCTGTTCCCGGCCAGAGGAAATTGCAGCAGACACCCAATCATGGCAGGCCTCCTCCAGGAGCCTTGGCCAAACAGATCAGCTGTTGCTGTTTAGGATGTTGCGTGGGGTGGCCATGTTGGAAAAGGTCCATCGACAGCGCCAATTTTATAGATGCACAGCCTGGTGCAGAATGCAGATAAAGGCAGGCTCAAGAAATGAAAGCAAAGATACTCTCCCAAAGGGAGCAGGCCCTTGTATGCACAGCTCTGAAGGGGACCAGCGATTGTTAAATAACTTGGAGATCTTGGGAGACAAAACAGTCACACGGGTAGAAACACTACCCATGACCAGTCAGGACATGCGAGATTCTGTAGACGAGAACATCCACCACACCCAAAGGAAATAACTTTACATTGATCACTGCAATCAGTCCTTGATAGTAAACAATGTTCCATCCCAAAGCTTAGGAACTTCGGTAGTGGTCAACAATATGTTATGGGTGCACTAGGACGATGAATGTAGAAAAGCACATCAGCACCACAAAATCAAATTGCATGGACTTCATTCATTACTTCACCAAAAAACAGGACCTCCTCCATCCACTCTTAAGTTTTGAATATGGGTTGGCCTTTCACAGGACTTGACAGCACAACATCTACAAAGATAATCAGATGTTTTCCATGGAAAGCAGTTCTTCATATCCAGTGTCAATGACTTCTTCAATAGCCAAAGAGCACCTCAGATACTTCACATCCTATCGGCAACTGCCCACCATAGAAACAATAAAGATCCAATCAGAAAATATTTTCAAAGAATCCAACCTTCTTTCAATAGATACTAAAAGAAAGCAGACACAAGAAAGTACAAAACTAAAAAAGTGACTAGGATGAACTTGCAAGTCACCATCAAGTGTACCACTTGAAAACTGGAGATAGCTGAAGGAATTTCATATTGAAAGTGCATTAAAGTTTACATTAAATAAAACCAAATAAACCTTTACCCTCACTAACGTTCATAAAAAAATGAAATAGCTGTTTATCAATGCCATTCATTGAAATATCCAATTTTTTAGCTGCATGTTAGCGAAAGTTAAAAAATACACCACAAAGTAGATGGAAAAAGTGGTTAATATAAATAACACACACAAGACTGCAAATAAACCTTTAAATATATAAAATTTACTAACACTTTCACATCAGCCACACTCTCAACATGTGTACAATATGAGTTCTGAAATCGAAAGGATTACACTGCACAACATGGTGGCCTTTATACTTTCCAAAATTAATACAACAAAAAGAGGACTATATAGTAAACAAACTACTAGAATACCAGACACATTTCCCCTGCAACATATAACAAACAATGACACAAGTACAACAGTAACAACAACCAATAACAAACAATGAAACACACAGAATTTATTTTTAATTTTTTTCCTAGAAACTATGATAGCCGCAGCGATTTGACACGTCTGCAATCCTCACCTTGTAGCCGCAGCTATACATACATTTTTTACTAACTCAAACACAAACCTTGCTAAGCTTTAAAAGTTCATTTTGGACAAGGGTACACGTAAGCACATAAAATTAAAAAAACACAATTGAAATTATGTGCTCTAACATCCACATAACCATATTATTATTGCACAGAGAACGTATGGTTCGATACATGTGGCTACATCTGTAGCCACCTGTTTAGCAGCAGTCAATGAATATGACATGCCATTTGTGCATATTTAGCCATGGTAACAAAAAGGTCACCTGTATAGCCGAGGGTTTGTGCATCGCGCATAGAAGGGTGACTCCATAGCCGCGGCCGCACATGGCCTGTTGATAGCTGTGGCTACATTAGCCTGACAATATACACAACGTCCCAATGGCCTGTGCATAGCCATGAGTATTGAAATATGTGCGGTCATAGCCGCAGATAGGTGTACCATGCTGTGAGTGGTCAACATGCAGCCGCGGATATGACCTCTAGTCGTCGCTGTGATTAGCCATGCCTCAAACTCTGCCATATGATTTGCTGGTTTCGTAATGGCGGGTATCGAATAATGTTTTTAAAAATATATATAGTTTTATATATGTATATATGTATGTATTTAGTACTCATTGTAACTTACATTTTCAAATATATACACTGCAACAGATGATAGGGGCCATGATACACTACTAGGAATACATTATACGGCAATAGGATAAGTGTTCAACAATGTACAGAACATGTTCTATTTAATGTACATACATTGTAAAAACACTGACTTAAAAGGAGTAATCAGACTTAGGTAAAGTGAATAGATTTCGTATTAGATATGGGCCCTCATTACGACCCTGGCGGAAATCGAAAAACGATGGCGGAAATGCAATACCGCCATCGAATAGCGCTCGGTGCGATTATGACCCGTCACCGTAAAGTACGATGCCATTAGCGACACCGTAGTGAACGCCAACGCTAACTGCACCAAGTACGCGCACGCGCGCCATGCCAAACCGTAATTACCACCATGGCGCAACGGTACGCGAATTCTGACCCTAGCGGACATATACCTAACGCCATCAAGCATGGCGGAAAGTACCATTCCGCCATGGTGAGAAGTACGGCATCGCGAACCAACCGTAAAAGGCCCTACTGAGTGCCTGTACACCACTCGCTGGCCACATTGCACAACTCCTCGTAGGTGCAATGAAGTCACAATGCAACCAGTGAAATGTACAAGTCACCCATGCATGCCAACGAACAAATGAATCTAGGGGGTCCAAGTGCCTTGTGAGTGGCCATCCATATTTGCCATGGCACCATTGCCGTACTGATGCAGCACAGGCATGTGAAGGTTCAAGTCCAGCAACATGAACTGAAATATGAGACAAACAAAAACAGGCCCCCCATCGACTGACACCAGTGTAAGGCAACATTCAAAGCAGTATCCTGAGTGAGACTGCACCAGCCCTGTACTCCTGCCAGTAAACAAACCAACCATCAGCATAAGCATGTACCACACAAGTTGGCAGAGTGACTGAGCAGCCAGGCTCATCTCAAGAGGGGCCAATGGGAGCTGCAGGGCACAGATGGCACGAATACAGAAGCTATTCCAATGGACATGACCTCAGTCTCCCTCCAAGAAACGCACGCAAACACAGGCACCTGTGACCAGCCATATTCTGATAATCACATCATTCCACCAATCCACCTGGCTGACCGGCATCTGTTACACAAAAGCTAATCCCCCGCCCCTGAGCATGACATCATTAAAACAGTCATAATGGTAGCCCCTATCCCTGACCACACTGGGCTTCGTAGGCAAACGCGCCCAGTACAGTACCACGCAACTATACTCAGAAGCCGGAACCCAATGCAGATCTTCTCACAATACATCGCTCCACAAATAGGAATATGCTACATTACTTGCAAAGAAGAACGCTACACGGTCAATATCAGAATCAAAATTTAATGCACAACAAAATCACCAAGCCCATACAGCTATTAGGTCATGAACTCCAAAATATATTTCATTATTGTGGGCTGCATCCGCAATAAATGACCAGCTTCTTCTTGTGTGACGCCCTGTTCCTTCATGGTACACAGGGGCTACATTCACGTTCAAAAAGGCAACATGGAAGCGCCTAGAACCGCAGGGCCGTCCCATTAGGTAGGCACTAGTCCAGCTGAAAGGTCGATATGTTGCTCCTAGCCACTAGTACTGCGTAAGGGCATGTGGCCCATTGGCGATCGTCCCATAAGATCGTAATGGTGCTCCACTGATTAACACGAAGCAGCAGGTGTCGGGAGTAAAAGCCATCTGCAGGAGTGGCATACAGATGGCAGCGGCAAAAGGGGAGGAGATACCTGTCACCCAAATGAAATGAAAAAGAATAGTATGGGCATCAGAACTTCATTTGAATTACTCACTTCAATGATCACACTAAATCCACAGCCATATGCATGCTAGCCCACTCAAAAGGATTATTCCCACCCAAAAATCACTTGCGAATCATAACTATAAAAATCGAGGTGAAAACACTATTACAAACGAGTGTTTGTGTGCATGCGTCTGTCAAAACAGAATCCATTAGATGGGATTAGTAACGTGCATAGACACAAGTGTTTGAAGGCGCGTCGAGACAGGGAGGGTTCAACAAGGGCAGATAGACGATGGTCCCACTATGGCAGCTCTTCATCACATAGCGCAGGGGAGGTGGATAGATTCCAAAAAGCCCTGTACATGGCAAACTCTCCATTAAATCATCTGTCCATGCATCCATACATCATTCCCTCATCCCGGAATGAAAACGCCTGATTATTTACTCACATAACATGTGAAATTTCCATTGAGTCTGTGCGTAATGCAGTCTGCAAAATCCACTGTGCTCCAGGCCGGAATTCCAGTGTTTTGAAGTAACATGTATTTGGGAACGTCCTGCCTTATCGTCCACTACGCTATTGCGCATCCCATACTATTCATATCAATCATTGCATTCTCGCCATGGCCCCTGTCCCAAGGACATTAAACAATAGAACGTTATATTTGCAGTCAGACCTGTGGGCGTCTCCTCGCCGCTAGCTGAAAACCGAAAGCGCTGTCCTTCGAATTCCTCATTTGCAACATCACGTCGAAAAGGCATCTGTGACCGCTTGAAATCACAAATTCATCCATGTAGTGCGGCAGTGTGTGAAAATGGCAACTGGCTTCACTCACAAATGGGACGCCCCGCCCGTCGGTGAACCTCGGTACAGTGCTGCATGAGGGTCCACCGTTAATCGAGTACTACATTCCACTGACCCTTCACAAGTTTGTTCGCGACTGCAAAGATAGTATGTGAAACAATGGGACCATAGCAGAATGAACATATGAACCAATATTTCACTGCCATCGGGATTAAATACATGATTGTAATAGCAAGATGCCATGCGTCGAATTGCAGCGTTGTGTGCGGGACGTGCTCGCCCAAAGGGGATTGCAGCTTGCACAGGTGGAATGAATCACCACAGGTGGAGGCTATACAGCCTGAAAACACATAAATTGCACACCCAACCCACTCCCACAACCACACCCACTCCAAAATGCTACCGGCAGGACTAGCGATGTTGGCCCTGGGGGACCTGATAGCACTGCAAGTACTCCAACTTCAAGAAGAAGACGAACACCAACTACTACAACAACCGGCCGCACAGAGGAGACGCAGGAGGAGGAGGAGGGCAAGGCAGGGCCAGCAAGGCCCACCAGCACAGCCACTACCACCACGCAGGCAGCCCGCAATCCCACGCCTCCGAGCTCATCCGTTCAACCTCACTGATGAGCAGATCCACACCCTCTACCGTTTGGACCGGGACACCATAACCGCCATTGTGGACATGACACAGGCTGACCTTGTCAGCATGATAGATAGCCCAACCGCCATCCCACCCCTACTGAAGGTGGTGTCTGTACTCCACTTCCTGGCCACAGGCACCTACCAGCACACAGTCGGACAGTTGCATGGCATTTCACAGCCACTGTTCTCACGGACACTATTGCAAGTGCTCGATGCCCTCCTGAAGCACGCAGACGACTACATCTCTCTACCACGCTCGGAGCAGGAAATTACGAACACAAAAGTGGGATTCCATGCACTTGGCGGCATACCGGGTTGCATTGGTGCCATCGACTGCACCCATGTGGAATTGGTCGTCCCACATGCCATGGAGGCCCAGTACCGCAACCGAAAACAATTTAATTCTCTTAATGTACAAATGGTGTGTGACTCCAACAGGATCATTACACATTGTTGTGCCCGATTTCCTGGATCAACCCATGATTCTATGGTCTTGAGGAACTCTACAATACCACGCTACATGGAGCGACACGCAGGGAACAGATCCTGGCTACTCGGTGAGTCTCATTTCATGCATGATAATGTGGGGTATGTGATGCGGCAATGACCTGGCAGGAAGGGGGGGGGTGCGTACGTAGCAATGTCATTCCACAAACATCCTTTATTGTCCACATACAGGTGATGCCGGGTATCCACTGAAGAGATGGCTCCTTACACCACTCCGGAACCCACAGAACCAGCATGAGGAGGACTACAACCATGCCCACTCACGTACCCGTGTAGTCATAGAACAGGCATTCGGCCTACTGAAGACTCGTTTCCGCTGCCTCAGCAGGTCTGGCGGGGCACTCCTGTACCGCCATGAGAAGGTTGCAAAGATGGTCATGGCATGTGTCATGCTACACAACATGTGCGTACGTAAAAATGTGCCCATGCCCCCTGACGCAGAACTGCAAGCACCTGAAGATGGTCATGATGAGGGTGGGGATGTGGCAGCACCTCAAGGAGTCCGCGAGGCACAGGAGGGCCGTGACATTCGTCAGATTCTCATTGATTCATGCTTCTAGCACTCACGCCTGGTGGCTGATACATGGACACGGGACTTGTGGCACTGTGTGTGTCTGGAACATGCACAATATGGACTGTACGCCTATAAAGGCCTCGTACACAAAGATCAATGTCCACACATCTCATTGGATGATTGTGCAATGTTTATAGCATATGTGAAATTATGTTACACACCCCATCGACCCACCACCCAAGTGAGCCCAACACACCCCCTCCACCCTCCTACCTCCCCCCCGAACACCAGTGTCCAAAGATGCTCATTGTCAGTGGGCAGACGCTATTGCAAGCCCCCTCTCCGGGTATCAGGGGCACCCCTGCCTGTGGAGCGCAGGTTCCTCCCAGATCTACGTTGGGGGCTGCCCTGGACGGAACTTGCAACGGATGATGTCGCTGCCTGCTCACGTCCATGCATGTCCCTAAGGGTTTGTGAGAGCTCAGTGAGCAGACGGCGCACAGCGGCAAGTTCAGCACATACGTCTTTGGACGTCGCATGCAGTTCCCCCCTCAGGCTCTCGGTGCTTCTCTCCATTTGTACTCTCAGGCTCTCGGTGCTTCTCTCCATTTGTGCCCTTAGTGTCTCTGTACTTCTCTCCATTTCTGCCCTAAGTGTCTCAGTTGATGTTTCTATGGCTGCCTTAGTACCCCCACATTCATCAGCATGGTCCTTGAGGAGCGTGGCCAGTTGCTGCTGTTGCACGATCAACTGGTCGAGGGACTGTTGCCTCTGCTGTGCCATGGCCATTTGCGGTGGTGTCACAGAGGGGCTGATCACCTCATGTTGCCTTGCCACAGGGCTTGTGGGGGATGGCCAGTCGTCGTCTTGTGGGTGCCCCTGCGTGGTATCCTCATGGTGTACGGGATGAAACAAACAGGGGGATTGAGACAGGTCATGGATGGATCCTACATCGACATCCCCGTTTTCTGTGTCGGAGCATGCTGCCATTAATGCAGTGTCACCTATGGTGCTGCTGCCACCAGAAGCAGTGCCTTCTGTGGCATCCATTGGGGGGACCTGTGGTGGTGCTGTTGTGGGCATGCTGGCTGCTGGGGTGCCTGTTGAAGTTCCCTCCTGTGTGCTGCCACTTGATTTGTGCTGCTGCCGTGTCTTGATCCGTGCAGCTGAGGTGGAGGGTCTTTGGCCGTTGGTCTTGGCCCTCTTTGCAGGTGTGCTGGTAGGGGTGTCCTGGAGCTCGTCGTTTGAATCGGACCCTGTGGTGGAGTAAAGGAGGGCGAGCGTTATTAATGGGTCTGTGGAAATTGGAATGGCAATGTATCACATGCATTGGGGTGGTACCTGAGGGTGATTTGGGTCAGGGCCTTGGAGGTGGTTTCATTTTTGTGTGGAATGAGGATGCAGTTGTTTTGCAGCCTGCAGTTAGGGTGTGCCTGCTGCACGTGTAGAGGGTGTTTTTAGGATTTTTAATTATTTATGTATTTAATGTGACTTTTAAAGTGCGCTATCAGGCAAATGTATGTGGACGTTCTCCTGGCCATGTGTTTCTGTTGCACTATGTGGACACATGGTACTTCACATGATTGGACATTGTGGATTTAGCATTGTTTTATTTGGGCCACCTACCTGATTCTTCGGATGTCTGCACTCCTTTCTCCATCCCTCCGACTCCCTCTATACTCTCCATTCCAATGGTGGAGGCACAGATTTCTTCCCAGGGGGTCAACTTGATGGGTGATTCCGATCCTCCCCCGGTAGCTGTGGCAATGTTACGGTTGGCGGATAGTATGCTCCGTACGCGTATCCGCAAGTCGTCCCATCGCTTTCTGCATTGCTGTGGGTTGCGGGGTGCGGTCCCCACCGCACTTACCCGCTGTGCCACCAGGGCCAATATGGCCTTCTTGTTCGCAAGTGCCGTCCTGGTCATTTGCGTCGAGAAGACGACGGCAGCATTCTCCTGGAGGGTCTCTGTGAGCACGGTGAGTTCCTCACGGGAGAAGTGGACCTGCCGCTTGCGGTCGCACGCTTTTTTCGCTACTTTTCCCATTTTTATTGCTTTCACTAGGGTGGATGACGGGTTGGGATGTGTCTCAGGGTAGTATTTTTTATGGTTGTGTGGGAATTCTGATTTTATAGGTGTACGGCGTGCTGTTTCCCGTTCCGGGACCATGTTTTTACTTCCGTTTCCGTATATTTACGGTCACCGTACTTTCCGATTGCCGCTCATTACGGTGACCGCTATGATGGGTGGCGGAATTGCACCTAGGGCGCCGTACGACGCCGGTGAGGGGCGTTTTGGGGACATTTCCGCCATCGCGGACTTTGCACTTCCGCCATGGCGTAGTGCTCGTGCCCGATGGGTCGGAATTTGCCGCACTTTACTCCGTCGTGCAATGGCGGAAACGCTATTTACGCTATGGCGGTCAGGTCAGTTACTTTCCGCCAGGGTCGTAATGAGGGCCATGGACTTTTAATACATTTGCTTTGATTTTTTCTCCAGGGTCTCACATTTAAGAATGTCTGCTGGAAACACATCTCCAAAATAGATAAGAGTCCAGAATACCTACTGTGTCATTGGCCATGGCCATGGCCAGGGATTTTTCACCCCCAGCATCTCTATACCTGTAAAAAATATCTATAGCCACAGGTACTGAACTACACATACCCTTGGCTATCTGTAGTCCTGTTACCGCGGTTATTGAGAAAATGGTTGCGCAAAACCAGCCCACCCTGACCCCCAAACACCATACCAAGTGTCCCCCCACTCACTGGCAGCTCCCCACACTAAATTCATGGTGTTGTCACCTCCTATACCTTCTCCCTTTACCCCCTTGTCAAAAGCTGTTTCCATGATGCAGTATAATTTCAAATGGCTATTCGTGGCTATAGTGGATGCTACCGAAAGCTTTGTTTTGCAAACTCAGTCCCTAGACCTCCTCCAACTCCCAAATTTCACTTGGTGTCCTCCATGCACCCCCCTACCTCTTCTCTAATTAAATGTCCCAAAATATTTTGACCTGCAAATGGCTTTTTAATTATTTTTCATTTGCCGATATCTCGCATTGAGAACAAAAAAGATGGCGGCTGTTTCATTTCTCAAACACCCGGTTTTGGCAATTTACCCAAGTTATAGCTATCTTTTTTTGAGAAGGGGCACCCTCTTCTATGTCAATTATTTACAGAGGGAATGGGAGAAAGCAGGGGAGGAGAGGAGGACATTAGGTGAGTGGTGGTAGCTGGTAGAGATGTTGGGGTCACTTGGTTAGGGTTTGGGAGTGTGGAAAATAAAACAAATTTTGCTGGTTTTCCAAATAGCTGTGGCTGCAAATAAAACAACACAATGGCTCTCATTACGACCCTGGCGGAATTCGGAAAACGATGGCGGAAATGCAATACCGCCATCGAATAGCGCTCGGTGCGACTATGACCCGTCACCGCAAAGTACGATGCCATTAGCGACACCGTAGTGAACGCCAACGCTAACTGCACCAAGCACGCGCGCGCGTGCCATGCCAAACCGTAAACACCACCATGGCGCAAGGGTACGCCAATTCCGACCCTAGCGGACATGTACCTAACGCCATCAAGCATGGCGGAATGCACCATTCCGCCATGGTGAGAAGTACGGCATCGCGAATCAACCGTAAACGGCCCCACTGAGTGCCTGTACACCGCTCCCTGCCCACAAAGTACAACTCCCCGTAGGTGCAATGAAGTCACAATGCAACCAGTGAAATGTACAAGTCACCCATGCATGCCAACGAACAAAAGAAACACAACAGGGGCCAATGGGAGCTGCAGGGCACAGATGGCATGAATACAGAAGCCATCCCAATGGACATGACCACAGTCCCCCACCAAGAAACGCACGCAAACACAGGCACCTGTGACCAGCAATATTCCGAAAATCACATCATTCCACCAGTCCACCTGGCTGACCGGCATCTGTTACACAAAACCCAATCCCCCGCCCCTGAGCATGACAACATTCAAACTGTCATATTGGCAGCCCCCATCCCTGACCTCACGGGCTTCGTAGGCAAACGCGCCCAGTACAGTACCACGCAACTAAACTCCGAAGCTGGAACCCAGTGCAGATCTCCTCACAATACATCGCCCCCCAAATAGGCATATGCCACATCACTTGCAAAGAAGAACGCTACACGGGCCAAATCAGAATAGAAATTTAATGCACATCAAAATCACCAAGCCCATACAGCCATCAGGCCATGAACTCCAAAACACATTTCACCATTGTGGGCTGCATCCGCAAGAAATGACCAGCCACTACTTGTGTGACGCCCTGTTCCCTCATGGTACACAGAGCCACATTCACGTACGAAAATGCAACATGGAAGCGCACAGAACCGCAGGGCCGTCCCAATGGGGAGGCACTAGTCCAGCTGAAAGGCCGAAATGTTGCTCCGAGCCACCAGTACTGCGTAAGGGCATGTGGCCCATTGGCGATCGTCCCATAAGATCGTAATGCTGCTCCACTGATTAACACGAAGCAGCAGGTGTCGGGAGTAAAACCCATCTGCAGGAGTGGCATACAGATGGCAGTGGCAAAAGGGGAGGAGATACCTGTCAACCAAAAGAAAAGAAAAAGAACAGAATGGCCATCAGTACTACATTCCAACAACTCACTGCAATGATCACACTAAATCCACAGCCATATGCATGCTAGCCCACTCCAAAGGTCCATCACCACCCAAAAACCACTTGCGACTCATAACTATCTATATCGAGGTGTAAACACCATCACAAACGAGTGTACCTGTGCATGCGTCTGTCAAAACAGAATCCATCAGATGGGATTGGTAACGTGCATGGACACAAGTGTCTGAAGGCGCGTCGAGACAGGGAGGGCTCAACAAGGCCAGATAGACGATGGCCCCACTATGGCAGCCCTGCATCACATAGCGTAGGGGAGGCGGATAGATCCCAAGAAGCCCTGTACATGGCAAACTCTGTATCAAATCACCTGCCCATGCATCCATTCATCATTCCCTCATCCCGGGATTAAAACGCCTGAATACTTACTCACATAACATTAGAAATATCCATTGAGTCTGTGCGTTATGCAGCCTGCAAAATCCACAGTGCCCCAGCCCGTAATTCCAGTGTAGTGAAGTAACATGTATTTGGGAACGTCCGGCCTCATCGCCCACGTCGCTATTGCGCATCCCAAACCATTCATATCAATCATTGCATTCTCGCCATGGCCCCTGTCTCAAGGACATTGAACAATAGTACGTTATATTTGCAGTCAGACCTGTGGGCATTTCCTCGCCGCTAGCTGAAAACCGAAAGCGCCGCCCTTCGAATTCCTCATTTGCAACATCACGTCGAAGAGGCATCTGTGGCCGTTTGAAAACACTAATTAATCCATCGAGTGCGGCTGTGTGTGAAAATGGCAACTGCCTTCACCCACGAATGGGACGCCCTGCCCGTCGTTGCAACTCGGTACAGTGATGCATGAGGGCCCACCGTTACTCGAGTACTACGTTCCACTGACCCTTCACAACTCTGTTCGCGACTGCACAGATAGTATGTGAAACAATGGGACCACAGCAGAATGAACATATCAACCAATGTTACACGGCCATCGGGTACAAATACATGATTGCAATAGCAAGATGCCATTCCACGAATTGCAGCGTTGTGCGCGGGACGTGCTCGGCCAAAGGGGAGAGCAGTTTGCACAGGTGGAATGAATCACCACAGGTGGAGGCCATTCAGCCTGAAAACACATAAATTGCACAGCCAGTCTCCTCCCACAACCACACCGAAATGCTACCGGCAGGACTCGCGATGTTGGCCCTGGGGGACATGATAGCACTGCAAGTACTCCAACTCCAAGAAGAAGACGAACACCAACTACAACCGGCCGCACGGAGGAGACGCAGGAGGAGGAGGAGGCCAAGGCAGGGCCAGCAAGGGCCGCCAGCACAGCCACTACCACCACGCAGGCAGCCCGCAATCCCACGCCTCCGAGCACATCCGTTCAACCTCACTGATGAGCAGATCCACACCCTCTACCGTCTGGACCGGGACACCATAGCCGCCATTGTGGACATGACACAGGTTGACCTTGTCAGCATGATAGATAGCCCAACTGCCATCCCACCCCTACTGAAGGTGGTGTCTGTACTCCACTTCCTGGCCACAGGCACCTACCAGCACACAGTCGGACAGTTGCGAGGCATTTCTCAGCCACTGTTCTCACGGACACTATTGCAAGTGCTCGATGCCCTCCTGCAGCACGCAGACGACTACATCTCCCTACCACGCTCGGAGCAGGAAATTACCAACACAAAAGTGGGATTCCATGCACTTGCCGGCATACCGGGTTGCATTGGTGCCATCGACTGCACCCATGTGGAATTGGTCGTCCCACATGCCATGGAGGCCCAGTACCGCAACCGAAAACAATTTCATTCTCTGAATGTACAAATGGTGTGTGACTCCAACAGGATCATTACACATTGTTGTGCCCGATTCCCTGGATCAACCCATGATTCTATGGTCTTGAGGAACTCTACAATACCATGCTACATGGAGCGACACGCAGGGAACAGATCCTGGCTACTCGGTGAGTCTCATTACATGCATGATAATGTGGGGTATGTGATTCGGCAATGACCTGGCAGGAAGGGGGGGGGGGCGTACGTAGCAATGGCATTCCACATCATACGTTTCTCGTCCACATACAGGTGATGCTGGATATCCACTGAAGAGATGGCTCCTCACACCAGTCCGGAACCCACGGGACCAGCATGAGGAGGACTACAACCATGCCCACTCACGTACCCGTGTGGTCATTGAACAGGCATTCGGCCTACTGAAGGGTCGTTTCCGCTGCCTCAGCAGGTCTGGCGGGGCACTCCTGTACCGCCATGAGAAGGTTGCAAAGATGGTGATGGCATGTGTCATGCTCCACAACATGTGCGTACGTAGAAATGTGCCCATGCCCCCTGACGCAGAACTGCAAGCACCTGATGATGGTCATGATGAGGGTGGGGATGTGGCAGCACCTCAAGGAGTCTGCGAGGCACCGGAGGGCCGTGACATTCGTCAGCATCTCATTGATGTATGCTTCTAGCACTCACGCCTGGTGGCTGATACATGGACACGGGACTCGTGGCACTGTGTGTGTCTGGGACATGCACAATATGGACTGTACGCCTATGATGGCCTAGTACACAAAGATCAATGTCCACACATCTCATTGGTTGATCGTGCACTGTTTATGGCATATGTGATATCATGTTGTACACCCTATCGACCCGCCACCCAAGTGAGCCCAACACACCCCCTCCACCCTCCTACCTCCCCCCCGAACACCAGTGTCCAAAGATGCTCATTGTCAGTGGGCAGTCGCTATTGCAAGCCCCCTCTGCGGGTATCAGGGGCACCCCTGCCTGTGGAGCGCAGGTTCCTCCCAGATCTACGTTGGGGGCTGCCCTGGACGGAACTTGCAACGGATGATGTCTCTGCCTGCTCACGTCCATGCATGTCCCTAAGGGTTTGCGAGAGCTCAGTGAGCACACGGCGCACTGCGGCAAGTTCGGCACATACGTCCTTGGACGTCGCATGCAGTTCCCCCCTCAGGCTCTCGGTGCATCTCTCCATTTGGACTCCCAGGCTCTCGGTGCTACTCTCCATTTGTGCCCTTAGTGTCTCTGTACCTCTCTCCATTTCTGCCCTAAGTGTCTCAGTTGATGTTTCTATGTCTGCCTTAGTGCCCCCACATTCATCGGCATGGTCCTTGAGGAGCGTGGCCAGTTGCTGCTGTTGCACGATTAACTGGTCGAGGGACTGTTGCCTCTGCTGGGCCATGGCCATTTGCGGGGGTGTCACAGAGGGGCTGTTGTCCTCATGTTGCCTTGCCACAGGGCTTGTGGGGGATGGCCAGTCGTCGTCTTGTGGGTGCCCCTGCGTGGTATCCTCATGTTGTACGGGATGGGACAGACAGGGGGATTGGGACAGGTCATGGATGGATCTGACTTCGACATCCCCGTCTTCTGTGTCGGAGCATGCTGCCATCAATGGGGTGTCACCTATGGTGCTGCTGCCACCAGAGGCAGTGCCTTCTGTGGCATCCGTTGGGGGGACCTGTGGTGGTGGTGTTGTGGGCATGCTGGCTGCTGGGGTGCCTGTTGATGTTCCCTCCTCTGTGCTGCCACCTGATTTGTGCTGCTGCCGTGTCTTGATGCGTGCAGCTGAGGTGGAGGGTCTTTGGCCGTTGGTCTTGGCCCTCTTTGCAGGTGTGCTGGTAGGGGTGTCCTGAAGCTCGTCGTTTGGATCGGACCCTGTGGTGGAGTAAAGGAGGGCGAGGGTTATTGATGGGTCTGTGGGAATTGGAATGGCATTGTATCACATGCATTGGGGTGGTACCTGAGGGTGATTTGGGTCGGGGCCTTGGAGGTGCTTTCATTTGTGTGTGGAGTGAGGGTGCAGTTGTTTGGCAGCCTGCAGTTAGGGTGTGCCTGCTGCACGTGTAGTGCGTGTTTTAGGGGTTTTTAATTATTTATGTATTTATTGTGGGTTTTAACGTGCGCTATCAGGCCGATGTGTGTGGACGTTCTCCTGGACATGTGTTTCTGTTGCACTATGTGGACGCATGGTACTTCACATGGATGGACTTTGTGGATTTGGCATTGTTTTATTTGGCCCACCTACCTGAATCTTCGGATGTCTGCACTCCTTTCTCCATCCCTCCGACTCCCTCTATGCTCTCCATTCCGATGGTGGAGGCACAGATTTCTTCCCAGGGGGTCAACTTGATGGGTGATTCAGGACCTCCCCCGGTGGCTGTGGCAATGTTGCGGTTGGCAGAGAGTATGCTGCGGACGCGTATCCGCAGGTCGTCCCATCGCTTACGGCATTGCTGTGGGGTGCGGGGTGCGGTCCCCACCGCACTTACCCGCTGTGCCACCAGAGCCCATATGGCCTTCTTGTTTGCAAGTGCCGTCCTGGTCATTTGCGTGCAGAAGACGACGGCAGCATTCTCCTGGAGGGTCTCTGTTAGCACGGTGAGTTCCTCACGGGAGAAGTGGACCTGCCGCTTGCGGTCGCACGCTTTCTTCGCTACTTTTCCCATTTTTCTTGGTTTCGCTAGGGTGGATGACGGGTTGGGGTGTGTCTCAGGGTAGTGTTTTTAGTGGTTGTGTGGTTTTAGTGGTTTTATAGGTGTACGGCGGGATGTTTCCCGTTCCGGGCCCATGTTTTAACTTCCGTTTCCGTATATTTCCGGTCACCGTACTTTCCGGTAGGCGCACACTGAGGTGTCCGCTGTGATGGGTGGCGGTATTGCACCTAGGGCGCCGTACGGCGGCGGTGTGGGCCGTTTTGGGGTCATTTCCGCCATCGCGGACTTTGCACTTCCGCCATGCCGTGGTGCTCGTGCCCGATGGGTCGGAATGGGCCGCACTTTGCTCCTTCGTGCAATGGCGGAAACGCTATTTACGCTGTGGCGGTCCGGTCAGTCACTTTCCGCCAGGGTCGTAATGAGGGCCAATGGGTTGTTTTGATACCTGCACATAAATATGGTGAGTAAACAAAAATTAAGATTTCTGTGTTTTTCAGTGTTTTTAATTGGTTGTTACTGTTGTACATGTGTACTTGTCTGTGATAGGTTGTTGTGATGTGTCGCCATTTTAATACTTTGCTTATTATTTAGTCCTCTTTGTGTCTTTGATTTTGGGAAGTATAAAAGCCACCATTCTGCGCACTTTTCTCCTTTAAATTGAAGAAGTCATACTGTACACATGTTGAGTGAATGGCTGATGCCAAACTAAGTGTCAGTAAAGAGTTAGATATTTAAAGGTTTATTTGCAGTGTTGTGTGTGTCAGCTATATTAAACACTGCTATGTATTGGCATGTATTCTTTTCACTTAGTCAGATTAACCGGCAGTTAATTCTTGATGTATTTTTTTAACTTTCACTAATACGCTGCTTAAAGAAATATATTTTTAAATCAACAGCATTTATATGGAGCTATTTCCCCTTTTGTATGCAGGTTTCTGAGGGTAAAGGTTTATTTGCTTGCACATGTCCTAAACGTTCATGGAACCTCCACCATGAAGTTTTTCCAATAGTTTGCAGTTTCTTGCAAGTCCATCCATGAAACAGTTTTTTTCTTGTGAACCATCTCCTTTTGAATGAGAACCTTCATATAATCGAGGTCTTGGGAAATACTGCAGAGAAATATATATTTAAAAGCAGTGAGGAAACGTGATGAGATTGGTGGATACATGTTATTGTTTTTTTCAATCCATCATGTTTTCTTTACCAATAACTGAAGGGTTCTTTTCTCATGATAGACTTACGGGTGCTGTGGTGGTTGCTGATGTTAAAATCAGAACAGGTCGTTGGTGTACAGAGTTGGGAGCAGGAACTTGTATTTTGTGATGTTCATGTGCCTTTCTGTACTCGTCATCAACATCATCCCAATGCTCTCTTACTAGGTGTTGGATCAGCATGGATGTTCACAAACTCGGAGATGGGATGTTCGATGGCCCATGGTGTAGTTTATATCCCCTGTTTTTGAATCTCTGCTACCTTACAAACTTTATTGATTGTTTTCAATCTACCATGTTTTTTTTCCAAACAACCGATTGGTTCTCATAAGCGAAGACATCATGAACATCATCCTAATGTACTCTTAACAGGTTTTGGATGTGCATGCATGTCCCCAGACCCTGTGATGGGACGTTGGATGCCTCCTGGTGTTGTTTCTTCCAACACAGCTTGCATCGTACATTTTCATTTTCTGTAAGAGAGTGGTGATCCTGTACCATGAAATAGCTAATACACTTTATATATTGTAAATTTACAAGCAGTACTGAATACATACATATTTATGTAAATATATGTGTATAATTTGTGTTTTTTTATTTTGCATTATTTTTAGCGGGTAGGGGGGGTGGATGCTTTGTTTATCCATCCACCTCACTTTATCCTTACCCATGCATTGTACCCTCACCCGCTGTACCGCTGTGCACCATACTGTCACTCTTGATATCCAACTCATCCTTTCCCATCTTTTTGAACCTTAGCCACCCAACCGTAGTTTTAGTTTCCCTACCCACTGTATTTCCAGTCTTTGTGCTCTCATCCACCCTACTGCACTGCACCCTGTGTACCCATACCCATTCACTGTACCCCACCCACTCTATTCCTCACCATTTACCTTATTTATTTGTTAGTCTATGTTTTTTTTTAAATCCTTCTTGGATTCTTTACCAATGATTACTATATGTGAAGACAACAATAGCGTAGTACGCACAAATGTTGTATCAAGCATAGTTTATATGATGCACCACATATGAGTATCAAAAGAATTATAAGTGTGTACAACTCTAACTAATTGTATTTCATAAACTATGCTCTCTAATTATGTTTTCTTTTTTTTTTTACAGATAGTATAGCGGAAATGATACCTTTCTCATATGTATTAAGTGTCCATACCTAATATGACATCCACTCTTTGTATCTAACTCTGAGTACCCCCACTCACCCTGTTGAAAGGCTACCCACACAGTAAACATTCTACTATATCTTCTCTATCCCTATCCAGCATATCCCGACCCTCAACCCCTACTCATTTTATTGCACAGAATCTATTCATGCTACTGCACTGTACTCCCATCATCTTGTATACGGGGCTCATCACGAGATGGGCAGAGCCATAAAATGCGACACTAATGCTATTACTGCTACATTTACTACTGCGCCCAATCCCGTGTCCTGGGGCATTCACCCCCAGCTCAGGACATTTTTCACACTATTACAGCTGGTGCTATTACCGCCGGCTGTAATAGCACCCCCCAACTCCATTGTTGGGAATGGGAAATTACTACCGACCTGCCCCTGCAACTCAGAATCCAGTGCAGATTGCGCCAAACCAAGTTGTGGTAACGCTAATTGCATTGGGCGGTACCCCAGCGCAATTAGCACTGCGATACCCCCCAACTCATGATGAAGTCCTATATATCTTAAAGCAAGAAGTACTGAATACATACATTTATACATATTGTAAGGAACTCATGGTGGTTACAGTAAAGCCAGACACAAGTGACCACAGTTCAAGGGTGTTTATTAAACTGTATACATGGATGTGAAAAATGCCTAACCTAAACCTACATCTAAGATGGGAGCAAGCTATGACCATCAAATAATAATAAGGCAGACCTAGCGGTGTCTTGTAAAAATTAAAAGGGCCTATACTAAAATAAAATATTGCCAATCCTTATTACTAAATTACAAAACAGTGTGGGATAGTGTTCACAAGAAAGTAAAGACGTGTTCACAAAAAAGATAGGTCAGGAATTCTTGGCCAGGGTCTCCCTTCCCCACATTTTCTAGCACGGTACAAAGGCGGGACTCTCAAGCACAGCACACTCCTGGGTTTTGCCTGTATGAGGTTACAGTTCCTTTCATCAATGCCCAGACGTTCTGTGTCCAAGACTCCTTCAGGTAAAGTGTCTTACTTCAGATGGTCTGATACATTGTAAACAATAAAACAAAGGTTCCTTCTAATTCTCTTCTAGTGGGGTTATTACTCTTCCCCCGTGGATCCCCTCAGATAGGATCTGATCCGTTTCTCAAACAGTCTGCCTCAGTTGGGCTCAGACCAACCCTTTACTTCCAGCCCCAGTCAGGCTTTCTTGCAGCCCCCAGTCAGGCTTTCTTGCAGCCCCAGACAGGCTTTCTCTTACAGTCCACACAGCGTTCCCCTCAGTCAGGTTTACATGCCAATTTCACAATTCATTATTCTTTACCAACGTGTCAAGGACCTTCGAGTGTAAAAGGGAGTTGGTTGCTACTTGTATGACCACCTTGACACCTCCCATCGGCCTCTATACGGTCTCTTGTTATTTGCAGTTTTAATCTTCCTTCTTGTTGCCACTGCAAACTTAAGCTCAACGCAGTTCAGTTTTTATCAGGTTCCCTCCCGACTCACCGGCTGTGCTGAACTCGTTGGCGTTTCTTTTGCCGCTGGAGTAGGACAGTACTGCAATGGTAACCTTGTCTCCACCCTGGCAGCAGCTTAAGAAAAGAAAATTAACCCATAAAGGTGGCTCTAAAAAAAAAAACATTGTGGAGAATACATTTTAGCAAGGCAAACTGCATAAATTAGATGTTGTGATCTTTTAGTGCAGTTTGTGTTTTATTTTGTCTATTTTTATAACTTAGAGGATAAAGAGGGAAGGATAAGAGTGGAACGGGGATGGGAAGAACCTTAGGGTTTACACATTTAACAAGGGGTATTTTTGTTGGTATTTTTATTATATTTTTATTTATTTTTAAAAGGCGGTTAAACAAATTGCCTCTTAAACACAATAATTATTTTAGGGGTTGGTTTGGCAACCAAATAACATTGTCACTACTGCTGCTGTGTTCTGACATAATACAATGGGCCTCATCACGAGTTGGGCGGTAATGTATTAGCCCTACCGCCAAACCCCCCAGCGCTATTAGCGCCGGATCACGAGTTTGGCGGTAATGGAATTCCCCGGTTTATAGTCAAAATCTCGAAAAAAAAAGCACGAATTCAAAATCTCGAAAAAAAAAATATCGAATTTTTTTTTCAATGCGTTTTTTTTCAAAATGGGGGGTTCCCCCCCCAACCCCCATTTTTTTTATTTTACCCCTTTTTTTTACTTACCTGATCCCAAAAACATATATAAATAAATAAATAAAAAATTTGATATTTTTTTTTTCAAGATTTTTGTTTCGTGCTTTTTGTCATTCGAGATTTTGTTTTCGAGATTTTGACTGACCACCGAATTCGCCATTCCCCACTGAGCCCATTCGAGAATGCCCCATTCCCCATTGGGCTCAATGGGTAATTTTCACGCTCTTACCGCCGGCGGATTTCCCGCCGGTGGTAATAGCACAAATTTTCAACGGATTTCCCCCCAGCTCAGAGCTGGGGAGAAATCCACTGAAGCCCTGATTTGGCGGACCCTTAAATCCGGCCGTAATAGCGCGACCGCCGGATTTAAGGGTTACCGCCAAACTCGTGATGAGGCCCAATGTCTGAACTGGGAGTAAAATATAAAATGCAAAAAGACACATCAAAAAGGACTATGCCACTTAACCTTTTATTTTTAAAAAAGACAAAAATAACTAACTAAAATAATGAACAGATAAGCACAACAAAGCACAGGACAAAGGAAAGAGGGACATGGATAAAGGGTGAGAAAATGAATGGGAATTAGGAGTTTGCAAATGATCACCTTCTGACACCTTACAGAGAACCTGCTTAGTACAAAGAAGAAAAAACAATTACGGAAAGTTATGAAATTAGGTATGGGTTTGGTGAATATTTCCGGCTAAGTCCTTCAAGCAATCCGGCGGTGCGGTGTATAATTACAAGGAGTACTGAATACATCTATATATACATATGTAAATGTATTTTTTCTTTTTAACATAAATCTATAACTGCGGCTACAGAACTATCCAAAGATATGGCAAGTTGTGAGGCATAGTTAATCTCAGCAGAGACTGGAGATCGTACCCGCGACTACGAGAACACCAATTGAAACGTGCCAGACCTAATCACGGCTATGCACAGGATGCACTGGGCCCTTCATTGCTGCAGCTTAAAAAAATCAATTAACCCATACCTGTGGCTATAAAGAAAAGATTGTGAAGAATACATTTTAGCAACACAAACTGCATCAATTAAATCACCTAAAATATTGTGATTTTTTAGTGCAGTTTGTATTATATTTTGTCTATTTTATTTTATTTAGAGGTTAGCACTGAAAGGGGCCATTTTGGGGGAGAGGGAAGGAGGAGGGTGGAATGGGCATGGGAAGAACATTAGGAGTGACACATTTGACAAGGGGTAAAAACGATGACATTTACAATTTATTTTTGGGGGAATTTTGGAATTATATAGGGTTTACTTTTTTCAAAAAGGGGTTAAAAAATAGCCACTTAAAAACAAGAATTCCTAGCAGTGGCACTGAAGATGGTGCTCCGAAACAGTCCTCCCCAAGCCATCTAGGGTGGCCTCTCCCACCCGGATCCAGTTCTGGCATTGTTTGAACATTACTTACACATTATTAAGATCTGGTGCAGGCAGCAGTGGAGCAGGTTGGGGTATGGTAGATGAGGTTGATGGTGGTAAAGTGATAAAAGTTGTAGGTCCTGTGGTAGTTGTGGTGGATGTCATTGTTCTGGTAGCTGCAGGTCTTCTGCGTACAGAGCCATGAGCCTGGGTGTTGTGATGCTCATGTGACTTTCTGTAGTCCTCATCAACATCATACCAATGTACTCTAATAAGGTATTCTATCAGTACAGATGTTCCAAAACTTTGAGATGGGATGTTGGACTGCCCAGGCATAGTTTATTTTCACACAGCTTGCACTGGACATTTTCAATTTCTTTCAGTGGCCCTCATTACGACCCAGGCGGTAAGGGGTTTACGCCGGCGTAAACTTCGCCGACCCTTACCGCCTGAGTACGAGTTCCCGTAGCGCCATGGTGATTTTTACGCCTGCTTTTTGCAGGCGGTAAAATCCATGGCGCTACGGGACCTTGTTGTTAATTACGCCACCGTAATTTACAGTGGCGTAATTAACGCCTTCCCCACTCCCATTATGCCCTATGGGGCAAAAATGGGAATGGGGAAGGGTAAATGGGGATTGGGGACTTACCGCCCCGCCAACCTCGGAATGGGGCGGTAAGTCCGCCAACCACCATGGCGGAGTTGGCAACTTAGCGCCATGGACCATGGTGCTAATAGCACCATGGTCCTCCGCCAAGGTCCTAATGAGGGCCAGTGAGTGGATTTCTTCCACCATAAAATAACACCAACTATCTGACTTCTTTTTCATCCTACATAATTTGTTGCAGTAGGGGGGTGGGAGGGCGATTGGCATCCAAATGACATTATCACTCCTGCTGCCGTGTTCTAACATTTTAATACAATGGGCCTCATCATGAGGTTGGCGGTATCCCAGCGGTAATTGCGCCGGATTACTGCCAACGCAAATAGCGTAACTTCTACCCGGTCTGGCGCAATTAGCGCAGGATCATGAGTTGCAGTAAGGCTGTAAATCTCCATTCCCCATTTGGTCTGCTAGGGATAATTCTCTGTTTAGGCTGCATTTCCTAACCTAGTGAGTTCCCCAGCAGCTTTGCTGGATTTTTGGGGTTTATTTTTTTCTCCTGCCAAGAGTGAGACTCTTTTACCCTCACTCTTGGGCATGATTTGAGTGTGTTTCTTTGACTCTAGATGTGTTTAATGGGCTATGGGGGCACTTACTCCATAGGGCTTCATGAGTTTTTGTGATGTGTGTTACACAGCACCCTCAGTGCAGTAACACAGGGGTGTCATAGTGACCCCCCAGTATAGACTCCATACCCTGGGACTGACTACTGTCTCCCAGGGCATGTAAAGTCACCATTGACTTTACTAGTCTTAAATTCTGAACAGAACCAGTACAAACCATCATATTGTGGACATACTGGCTGGGGCAATTCGATTGCCCCAGGGTCTGTTAGTCGAGGGGGCACGTCTCCGTCCCCTGATCGAGTTTTGGCTGGTGGCAGTGGATACTACTTTTTATATGGCTACTATCTTTATTTATTTAATTACGATAGCCTCGAACATACCGCCGGTTTATTTAATTATTATTAATTCTCCGGTTGGTATTTTTTTGCCAAAACTCGGTTGTAAAATGGCGTTTGTGTTCTCTTCTGTGACTCCAACCCAAGTCGAGCCCTTTGTTCCACTTTTTGTCGGGCTTCTCCACAGAAGCCCTCCAAAGTGGTGCCACTCTATCTCGGGTACTTAGGAGGGGTGGAGGGGGATTTACGCACCCTGGACTGAGTTGCCTAGGCAACTCAAGTCGCACTCCGTCCTGATTGGCCCAAGTCGTGAGCCGGCCGGATCACCACTTAGCATGTTTGAGTGACAGCTAGGCTGAGTGAATGGGGGTTTTCTGCATAAAAGCAGGGCTTTGGGGACTGGAACTTCAGAAGTCGCCACAGGACCTAAGAATCCGAAGAGGGAGAAGCTGAGCCGACCTGCCACGACGACACCACCGGTGGAGCCCTGCTGGACCATCTCACCACTTTTCCCGACAGAGGAGATCTCCCGCCGGAGAGTCTTCTTCCTTTGACTGGTGGGGATAACCAGTTTCACCATCTTTTCGCCTTCCCGACGCATCTCGTGGCCACCTTGCCTGTGCCAAGCACCCCGGCAACCGGAATACCACGTTTTACCACGACCGCGAAATAAAGGATAATACCTTTAACCGGAAAACTCCGCGGCTGGTTTCTTCCCTGGCAGTGCAACGACCTTCATCTTTCCTCCAAGTCGAGATCTTCTCTTCCCCTGGACGACGACGAGACTTGCACTCGCTGCCAGGAACAACTGCCACCGCTGGAGGATCCTTCCCTCTTAAGGTACCGTGTCCCGCCTGGCTTCCCTTGCCACCGACTGTACGGGGAAGATTTAGCCCCCGGCCTTCGAACCTGGGTTAGCCTGGGACACCCTGGCTAAACTTTTCTGAGCCTCTCTAAACTCTTTTCGAACTCTCTGCAAGACTTTCTAAGCCTAGTGTAACTGTGTGATCTTGAGCGCATTTGTGCTCTGCTCTCTCTAAGAGTGGGCCCAACAAATGGACTTTGGCTCACAAGTGACTTTTGCTCTTCTGCCTTGCTAATAGTGTTCCTCAATCTTAGAGTGGTGTATCTTTCCATATACTGTCTTTTCCCTCCCTTCTTCATGAACTTATTGGAGTGCCATCTATAGTTAAACGCTCACCTCTGTATGGAAATAAGTGGTGTTAACTAAGACTTATCTGATAAGGAATAAGTGTTGTATATATTATAATAGTATCTGTGTTTAGAGTTTTTTACAATAAGAGTGCTGGAGTGTTTCAAACAGTGTGGTTTTAAATAAATAATTATATACTTTGATACCAAAGCTCTGGTCAGCGTTTGCTTGTGTTATTGTATCTGAGTGCCTATTGTGTATACTTTGCATACTGCCTAACTCTTCTTGAGGGAAGTCTGACTGCTCAGCCACAGCTACCAGGTAAATCTGGGTGGTGCAGACTGCTACCAAGTGGGTTTACTGCTAACACCTGTAGTCCTAAATCTTTTGCAGTGTTCCCAAAGGGAACTGCACAGGTTTCTGCCTAACATGGTCCATTGAACCCAATGGGTTTGCAGGGTGCTATTAGCGCTACTGCGATTAGCATCACGATAATAGCGCCAAAACAGGTGAGATGGGGAACTGTTTACCTCCTGCCAAAAGCTGGATGTAAAAGTCCCACTTTCAGCCCAACTCATGATTGAACACTTAAATGCAGCGGTAATAGCCTTACCGCCGCATTTAAGGGCTACCGCGCAACTTGTGATGAGGCCCAATGTCTGAACTGGGAGGAATATGTAAAATACAAAAAGACACAACAAAAAGCACTATGCCACTCACATCTTTTTGTTAAAAGAAGAAAATATCTAACTAAAAAAATTAGCAGACAAACAGAACAAAGCACAGGACAAAGGAAAGATGGCAATGGATGAATGGTGGGAACATGGATGGGTATTAGTAGTTTGCTAATGATCACCTTCTGATACCTTACAGAAAACCTGCTTAGTACACAAAAGAAAAAGCAATGAGGGAAAGTTATGAAATTTTGCGTGGGTGTGGTGAATATTCATGGCTATGCCCATCATCCAATCTGGTGGCACAGTGTACACATGCAGGTACGAGCCATGTGTCACCACATTACCGGAGCGTGTGTACTGATTGGTTAATTCTGCACACACGGGTCATCGTGTTAACCGCACATGTGGAAATTGACATATGAGGGGGCCTTGTCCTTAACGGGGTTACGGATCATGTGTAGGTGAATTAGCCAAGCACAAGATGTTATCAGTTGACGGTAGTGGTGCAAAGACGCGTAACTGCATCAATGAAACTTGTGGTGCTAGTGGCCATTGTCGCACATGTGGATTTCATAATATGGTGTGGGTGTACTCGCGTTAAAAAAAACACCTTGTCTGATTGGGCTTCTCGTTGACGTGGTAACGGGCCATGTGAGATGTGATTGGAAGACTGTCGAGGTGCAAAGATGCGTGACCGCCTCAATGAAATTCGTGGTGCTATTGGCCAAAGTCACATGCACAGAGTTTGTCATACAGCATGGGCGTACACATGTTAGGAAACTGCTGCGTCTGATTGGGCCTCTCATTGACATGGTTATGGATCATATGTAGTTGTGTAAATGGAGTGCGAGATGTGATTGGCTGACGCTCCAGGCACAAAGATGAGTAACTGTGTCAAGTCAATGAAACTTGTGGTCCCATTGACCAATGCCGCACACTCAGATTTTGCATTACAGCCTGGGAGTAGCCACATTAACAAACCGCAGTACCTCATTTGACCTTGTTGTGAATGCAATTATAGAGTGTGCGCAATCCGACTGGCCAGTGCGAGAGGCATGATAGCGTGATAGCATTTAGCTGCGTGTACGAAGCTCAGCGCCTGATTGGGTGTCCTATTGATGCAGATACAAGTCATGTGTAGGCGCGCAAGCGGAGCCCACAATGTGATTGGTCGTCGGTTTAGGCACGAACACTCCATTGCGCCTGGTTGTACCCATGCATCTGAAGGTCGCATGATTATTGGATTTTCCATGTAGCCGCAGCTATTCTGTACAACCAACGAAACTTTTCTTATTTTTCTCATTGCTTTTTGTCTCTTGATGAGTGAACTTGCTTGTGAGCCTCCAGAAACATTTAAAGTGCAAGATCCTCATGCACCCATACCTTTTTTACCTTTCTTGTTCCTATACATTTGCCCTTTGCCTTGTCATTTGTAGTTTTTGGTATTTTGTCTTATTTTCGCTTTTTATATTTTTCGATTTAAAGTCCTGTTTGTGTTGTATTTTTTATGGTTTTGTTTTTTCTCCACTGTCTCATGTTTAAGTATGTCTGGGACTAGCATCGATGAAGAGGTGGTGTAAGTGTGGTCAGAAGACTGTTGCTAATAGTATTTTCATGTCAAGACGCAATGGAGTAAGAAGAAGATTGAGGAAGTGCAGTGTATTTTTCTGTGGGAAGGTATTGCAGAGGGGAACTTATAATAAGCTATCTCAAAGTTTGCGAACCTCAACTTTGATCCAGAACCTTGTTAAGGTCAGTTGGGATGATGTGGAGGAACCCTACTCGAAGGCTCATGTTCAACACAAAGTGAGATTGCATGGTCCACAATCAGCAGGCCAGTATCTGCCGTTGGTGTAACTGCCTTCCACTTCTATTGCTTCTTATTTTCCACCAACCACCACCCAACCTCATCCCATCCTGCCTGCACCACCATTTTCTAGGACTGCTTTGCAATGTGTAAAGGATGTCAGAACTAGATTGTGGTGGGAGATGCCACCGTAGATTGTTGGGGAAGGGCCATTTCAGAAATGTAGGCCAATTGCTGCTGCTAGGAATAATATATATATATATATTTTTAAGTGGCAATTGTGTTACCCCCTTTTTAAGAAAAAGAGAAAATAATGTACAAAACATGAAATTCAAGGACATTTTTTTTTCTTTTTGTACCCTTTGTTATATGTGTGAATCCTAATGTTTTCCCTTCCCAGTTCCTACCTCTTTCTTCCCTCTCCCCTAAAATTGTCCTTTTCAGGGCCAGGTATTCAGAGATAAAAACAGACAATCAAAACACAGACTGCATAAATAGATCAAAAATCCTTAATTGATGCTTTTAATACAGTGTGTATAAAAAAGCACATATGTTTATGCATTTTATTAAAGCCGCTGCTATCTTTCATGATACACGTTGTGCCCTGTCAGGGGTTCTATAGCCGTGGGTAGTAACAAGCCAATCAGACGTTGTGTATTTTGGTGGGCTGGGCAGCCATAGGCTTGGGGATAGGAATACACATTTCTATACAGTAATCCTATTATTTAATGGATTTTACAGTACACAGTTGTACCTGTGTTTCTGATTCCATGCCCTCATCTGTACATTTCTGTCATTTGAACTTTCAAACCATGTTAATATGTCTTTAAGAGTATGTAAAATAAATTACATGTACCTGTGGTTACAAGCAGGCTTTCATACCGGCGGCTAACAGCACTCCAATTAGATGTTGTACATGTTGGCGTGCTGGTGTAGCCGTGGGTATATACGCAGTATTTTACCAGCGGCTATAAGTGTACATATTTCTGTGCAGTTATCATACTATTTTATGGATGTTACTTTTCCCACCTGGCACCTCACAGCACAAATCACAGAGATCCAGGATGTTTAGAACCCGCCTCGCTTCTGTGATCTTCCTGATATATTGGCGATCTGACAGTTTTATGGTCAGTGGTCTGGGGCTAGCTGGTACCCTGGAATGCGGGGGTCTTGGGAGGGGGCATCTGGGCACTATAACTTAGGGTTTCGACTGGTCAAGGCAAGAGACTCGTGCCCTCCTTTACGTGAGAGAACTTTTCACATGGAGCTCTTGACCCTCTCATAGACTTGCGGGGTACATTCCTTATGCGATTCAAGTACTAATAATATGAAACAAGGAGAGGTTTTTGAATCTCTGCAGGGTTTTTTTTTCTGACTGCTGCATATCCTGCAACCCGACCCTGCATGCACACACTTATCTCTATGTTCTTGGCTCAGGCCCACTGCCCTGGCTGCAGTGCGGCACTAGGCCTCGATTTCCAAAATGGCTGCTGTTTTCTAAGATGGCGTTTCACTCCCAGCGCAATCTATACCTAAACATATAATACCCTACCCATAAGGAAGCTTCTATCGACACCTCCTACCCGCTATAACCTTCCCAAAAACCTATTACACACTCTCACTTCTCACTGATCGCTCGCATTTCATCCTTTACTGCATTCAATCCATTCTCAGTGTCATTTGCCAACTTTATGACTTCACAGCCCGCTTTGTGTAAGTGGCTTAGGAAGTGGCTGTTGAGCTGCCCGGACTTGCATTTTTCATTTCTACAATTGGTTTTCATCACAGACTTTTGACTCCGCCCACTTTTCAAAAAAACACTACAAAGCTGCTGGCCATGCACATTGTACGTGCACACTTTGGGAAAGTGGCTTAGGAAGTGGCTGTTGGGCTGATGGGCTGTTTGGCTGAGGGGCTGGGGCGGTGGTGTTGGCATCATAAGGTAAGGCCCTTTTCTCACCTCTGTCTCGCCGTTCAGTAATTGCCTCCGAGAAAAACCCTGCACAATCCCCGATATGCCCAGTTTGATTAGATCCTCCCGCTTACCTAAAATTTACAATTTACGCAGTAGCATAATGTCCGACAATCTTCGTGCTCCTGAACTGGACAATGGGGCGTGGGTGGAAACCAGCAATTCTTCCCTTCAAACAATCCCTCTGACAGGACTAGACTGCCTAACTCAAGTTATATCAATGTCTGTTCAAGAAGGCGCAACTCTTTGCAGTAATCCTCCATTGAGTGGTACCTTGGATGTCTTTTGTCCTCCAATAACTTCCCTGCAGGCTCACTCCTTGTAGGCAAACAGTCTAGATTTCACTGTCAAAAAAAAAATATCAAAAGGAGAATTAACAAACACTCTCCCTACAAAAGATGGAGAGCCAGTTATATGCACAATCTCGAAAGTCTAGACACTATGTACAGTGCTTCGCGAGAATACAACAATACATTAGAAATAATGTCAAAGACAACACCTAACATGGCTCAGAACCATCCAATGATAATCATAACCTTTCTTCTTCTGATCCTTCACTGCCTGCCATGATTTCAAATTCAGGAAGGATAACTAATGACGCAAATCCCCACATTAAAACTCTTCCAGATGCGACTCTAACCACGCTAAGCTTCGTCTTAACTTCCCTAGTTAACGTCTTTGAGCTCCTCAAAGCTGAAGTTCAATTTAACACTGTAGCCTATTAGAGCTCACAAAATGTATGATAAGCTACGAATCGACCCTGGTCAGTCCATTCTCATTATTAAATAATGACACATCCAAATCCATTACTGACCTGAAAGAATCAATGATGAGAGTAGAAGCGAACATCACCACACATCATACAAATACTGAAACGTCAGTAATGCATATGGAAACCTTATTGAATAGCAACCTCCTGCCAGTGAAATCTAACTAAGAGTTAATCAATCATGCTAAAGCGGTAATGAGCTCTCCAATCCCTCACAGACTGAGTGATGTCTTTAAAGACACATCCCTCTCGGAATCGTAAGAATTTTGAAGGCTCGCAAATATGGAGAATGCCTTTGCTGAAATCCTCAATTGAAATGTAATGGCCGAAAGAAACATAAAAAGAAAAAAAGCAAGATAATTCTGATGCTTCCTTAAACAACAACAAACCTGCAATGAAAAATAAAAACAAAACAATGTAAAAATAAGAAACTCAGTAAAATCAAGCCTTATTCGAGCCCTATCATTTACGACCTATGAATCAGGCCAGTCTTTGTCCCAACATAAAAAAATAACCCACCTGTTTCAAATCAGACTATCCCTGCAAAGAATGGTTCTGATATTTCAAGACTCAAGACCACCCCACAGATATTATTAGTTACTACTGCAGTCCAGACTATTTAATGGTCTACTACAGCCTCCCAGACCTTACATCCCCCAGCTTCTTTGACCTAAGAACCAATATTTTATAAATGTAAACAATACTGACAACTGAAGTGAGTGAATGAAACAATTACTAATCATGTGACCACAAATTCACAATTTGATGTCAATATATCACCTGAAATTCGATATTCAGAATCTTCTGATGTCCAAATTAACAAAAACAACCAGTATGATCTTATATCATATGGTGAACATAAAGATGCTCTTGTTCCCAATACTACTTGTGAAACACTTGTGTATAGGTGCGCCATAAATAAAATATCATATCATATCATATACTCCAGCCATTTGAAGACTCTCAGCAAACAACTGTTTTAACTAGACTAAAACCCTGCGACAAACAGTATATCTGTTTCCAATCATGTATCAAGAATCTTTTAGGAATGCATTTCAATCTATGAAACTGGATTTGTTTATTTAGGATTGAGTGAGTTTATCCAGAATTGAGAAAGAAATCAATCTGCTGTCACCAATTAATTAAAAATGTTGCTTTCTGTCTTCTTTTTCCAGCTAGGTTAGTGACACAATGTGACCACAGAAGTCAGTAGCCCTCATTGGCTTCCAATGGTATGCAGGATCATTTTTAAGACAACTTGTCTGGTTCACCAGGCTATGATGGGAAAGAGCCTAAGGTTTACCGCACACTTTCACACTAAGATATCTGCATTGAGGAAATCTGCATTATCTGGTGTCACCATCTAAAAAGTCAGGAGAAGGGGACTAGCCTTCTTTATACATAGCTCACTACATTGGAAACATGCACATCACTCGTCAGCGACTCATGGAATATCCCTTAAAATTTGGAAGTGCACTAAAAACAACACAATTAACTAGGGACTAATCCAGTTCTTCATTTTAGAGTTATTTGTTTTTCCATCTTCTTTAACACTAAGATGACTACCTTGCTCAATAATCTTGTAAATGATAATTGAGCACATTATTAGTTTGGCAGTGTGGGAGAAAAGTAGATATCATTTGATTTACCTAAAATTTTCCTGCACTGCCAAACTACATGTTTGCTGGGATTAACTTTGGTGGTATGATACCGCCAAAGGAAATACCACCAAAAATCTCCAATGGAGTCCTATGGGCACTATAAAATGAGGGTTTGCATCATCAAACCACCACTTGTGATCTGGCAGTATTACCCCCTGAGGTAATACCTTCAGTGTTAATACCATCTGACCAAGTAGCTGTATCAGTAATTCCGTTTGCCGGTATTTCAGCAGATTTACTGCTGGAATACCGGCAAACATGAATGAGCCCCAATATGAGATGACAGCTTTTGACTAATATACATGAAAGGATGTTCTACCCCATCATATGTCTGTGAAAGAACTGTTCCTAGGCCCACTCTGGATGCATCAGTATGAAGCAGAAAGTCTTTGTTAAAGTTGGGAACTTTCAGAATGGGTTTACTACACAATTTACTCTTGATTGTGTCAAAACAGCTCTGATCTTCTTTTCCCCATTTCATTTTCTGCATCTCTGCGTTCTTCAATTTGTCAGTCAAGCAGGCTGTGATGGATGAGGAATTAGGTATAACGCATCTATAATATCCGACCAATCCCAGGAAGGCCCTTAAATCCTGTTTGGTCTTTGGTACGAGGTGTCTTTTACAGCTCAGACATTATCAATCTGGGGCTGGACCAACCCATTACAGACAAAGAACCCCAAATACTTCACTGCAGATTGGGCCAGATGACACTTATTTTGGTGGGTGTTTTATCCGGCTTTTTTAAGGCTTTCTTGAATATGTACAGATGATTCAAATAACGTCTCAGGTTTTACTATGGATAATGATGTAGGCCCCACAGAAACCAGAGTAAGGTCTTAACACTTTATCCATTAGTCTTTGGAAGGTTGCAGGTGCACCATGGAGGCCTAAGGGAAGTACCTTGAACTGAAAAAGTCCTCCAGGGGTGGAGAATGCAGTTGTGGTGATAAAGGCCCTTAACCCTCCCTGGTTCTTCATTGAAGATATCTGGAAATTGCCACAATAGACCTTCAATATTATGTTGGTCTGCTATAGGAAGGTCTGGCGGTACAAAATAATGTCTCTCCCCTTTGTCGGCTAACAGACTGGCGATCAGCACAGAAGAAGACTGTATCGGGTCCTCCTTCCACTCAAGATGTTAATGTGGAAGTTCTAGGATATTTTATATTTACATGAGTCAATCTGATCTAGGACTTTGTATGGTCCATGCCATTGCGAGAGCATCTTGTTCTCGGACATAGGGAGGAGTACTAAGACCTTCTGTCAGATGAAAAAAGGGCAGGTAACCGGTTTATGGTCGTACAACCCCTGTTGATGCTCTTGGTTTTACTCAAGTGGGAATGTATTAGGTCCCTCATGATTCTCATGGACTCCCTTATCATGTGGGCAGTCTGGGATAAGGGTAGAGGAACTTCCTATCTTCCCAGGTCTCTCTAAGCATATACAACACATCCTGGGTTCATGTCCGTACACATGTTTGAAGGGTGAAAACCTCAGGGATGCTTGTGGGGTCTTTCAAACAGCAAAGAGGGCCCAGGGAATCATTTTATCCCAGTCCTTTCCATCGTTTCCACCAGTTTTCTAATAACTGTTTTGAGGGTATTAATACAACTCTCAACAAGCCTGTCTGTTTGGGGATGGTGCACCGATGTACAAAATGTTCTAATTTGAGGGATTTCATTCACTTCAGCCATCAATTTACTCATGAAGTTCGTGCCCTAGTTGGTGAGAATTTCTTTGTGGAACCCCACACGTGATAAGAAGGGGATTAGGTGTTATGGAATTTGCTGGGTTCATCTATTCCTCATTGGAAAAGCTTTAGGGTAGCGGGTTGCATAGTCTAAGATAACCAGCATGTATTTGTTTCCCAACTGGGATAGTTCAAGAGGGCATACAATATCTACTCCAATGTGGGAAAAGGGTATCCCTTTGATGATTATGGGATGAAGGGGAGCTGATGCGAGAAGGTGGTGGGTAGATTTCTGACATAATGCACATGCTACCACAACATTCCTTATCTCAGGAAACATCCCTTGCCAGTAGAACCTACTTACTACTTGTGCCTGGGTCTTAGATGCCGCTAAGTGTCCTGAGATAAGGTGAGCATGCACAATTTCTAAAACCATTATGTTGTGGCTCTTTGGGATGACTATCTGTGGCGTATAACACCTTCCGGGGTTGTAACTCCCTTGTACAATAACCCCTCTTTGAGGAAAAAGCAGGGAGTCTCTCCTCTCCTTCCTTCTTCTTCCAACACCACCTTTTAAAAGGCCACACTTAAAATGGGATCATGCATTTAGCAAAGGCAAGATCTGGCATGATTTCAGCTTTCTCAGCCTCTGCTTGTGGCGTGGATTTTCTTGCCTTCAATTCTGCCTCTCTGAATCCCTTTTTGCCCCTATCGGTCTCCTCTTGGTCAGGGACTTCCAGTAGTTCAGGGAATACTGCCTTTTCTAATAATCCTTGTACAATCTTATTAAGATAGGGTTGTTTTCCATTGTTTTGTAAGTGGACCTTAACATCTCCCTTATAATCAAGGTCCAGCATCCCAGCTAAGACTTACACACCATACTTCCAAACTAGTGCTGACTTGCAGGTTAACCTGGTGTGTGTCCCTGTAGGGGCTGCCAAAACTAGACCTGCAGATGTGATTTGCAGTTCCCTGGGATTTATAACAAGATCTTAGCTGCTAGACAAATCAAACTCAATTGACTCTGACTTAGCTACTGAGGGGTTAGAGGCCATATTACTAAGTTTAGTACATTTTAGGGTTCCCCGGATTGGATCCGTTAGGTCAGATCTCACCCTGACACATATGTACCCTTACCAAAGTCGAAAACTGCATTTACTATAAAACTTGTCTTTTTACAGCATTCAAAAACTATAGTCGAACTATAGCCAGTCTTTTTTAGTATTCCAAGGTATTCATTCTAAGAAGCATACTATATGAAGACTATTCAGCATGCTGAATATTAGTCGATTACTATCAGAATACTAAATAAATACTTGTGTCTAGTGTTTTAGTCTTTATTTTTTAGTATTAAATACTACATTACCAATATTGACCACTACTGAGAAGACACAAAAATGATGAAAATAAGATCTTCCATTTTGGTGAGAGTAAGGATGCAGAAGGAGAAAGACAAGATACCGGTGGCATATTTGTTTGGGCCAAAGGCTTTTATTTATGCCAAATGAAAGAAAAACCTATATTGCCCTATTCACTTTGAGTGGTTACCCTGCCTCAACAAAAATAATACTAAAGACTTGGTCAGGATATCCATCAAACAAAAATGCCCACTGGCCTGTATCCAAACTTGTTAGATCTGGACTTGCCTCAGCTGGTTGCAGGACCCACCTACAAGCTAGGAAACATGATGTTGTGCTTGCCAATAAAGCTTTACTTTCTTTTTCCTCAGCTGAGCCCCTGGTCTGGGCCGAGCACGACTGTTGGTGTGCGGGCAATTTACAGTATTCGGATTGTCCGGGCAAAGAAAAGCGGTAAGTGGCTCCCTCTCCCTCTATATACATATTGGCTATGATGCTCCTGGGCACTGCCAATGTGGTGGCTCCTCTTTGCCACTTTCAACCCTGCAGACTCCTGCCCGAGCCTTGGTTTACGGACCAATTAAGGTTGGGGCGCATGCGAGTGAGACAACTGGAGCAGAAATGGCATCATGGCTATGATCCTACCGACAAACTGCAGTGCAGGGCCAGCCTCTCAGCTTATTCAGCATCCATTCTCGCAGCCAAAAAACTCTTTATTTTGGTGAGAGGATCGAAGAAGCACGAAATCAGCACAATACCCTTTTCTCTGTAATTAAATCATGGTCTTCCTCTACCAAATGTACCCCGGCTATAATACCGACTGAGGAACTATGTGACTACCTATCCACCTTTTTTATTACTAAAGTTGAAACTATTCGTGCAAATATTACAGGTAGTCTTGCCCACACGTCTTTGACTGGCAAGTTGGCCTTTTATGAAGATATTGATCTTCCCAGTTTTACGTGGTCTCTCTTTCCCATTTTCTCAAAGGACAATGTTTCAAAGGCGCTGCAAAAGATTAAGTCCTATGCCACGTCTGATCCATTGCTCCTTCGATTGATGAAGCTATTTACCAGGCTTCTGAGTGAAATTACTACCGCTGTAACCTCTCCTGCTGGTCGGGAGTTATCCCGTACGAGATTAAGACCGCCCTTGTTATTCCCCTCTTGAAGAAGCCGTCCTTAGACCCCTCTCTCCCATCTAATTTCCATCCTATATCTCTTCTTTCTTGTCTAATGAAACTCCTTGAATCACTGGTCTCTCCTCTACAGTCTTCCTTCGTGGAGTGTTTTGGGATGCTGGGAGTCGGGTTTTCGTCCTGGCATGGGGACAGAAAGTGTCCTTGTGTCCGTGCAGGACGACATGGCTAGGCTGGTTGATCAGGGGGGTGTCGACGCCCTGATTCTCTTAGATCTTTCAGCTGCCTTCAACACCATAGATCATACTACCCTACTCACCTACCCGGGTCAGATCAGTATATCAGGCCAGGTTCTGAACTGGTTCGGTTCTTTTCTCAGCTGACAGATCTCAAACTCTCTCCTTGCCACCTTTCTTTTCTAAATCTTCACGTCTTAGTTGCGGTGTTCCCCAGGGTACAGCTCTGTCCCCGATTCTTTTTAACATCTATATCTTTCTGCTGGTTCGCCTCATCCTCTCCTTCGGCATCAGGTGCTACTCCTCTGCATATGATACCCAGTTGCTGATTTGTCAAGATCTGGATCAGGCTAAGGCATCTGCGTGCCTGCACACGTGCCTGACTGCCATTGGAGAGTGGATGGTACACAACTGGCTGAATCTGAACAGAGACAAAACTGAGGTGCTGGTGTTGGGTTCTCCCCTTGACCCTTCACTCTGGAAGTCCTATTTCTGGCCTTCTTCTCTGGGTCTTCTTCCAGTACCGTCTGTGAAGGTAAAAAATCTTGGAATGATTATGTCGGCTGATCACTCCCTGATGGCCCAAGTGTCCTTGGTATGTCAGCAGGGGCACTTTCAGCTAAAAATCCTAAGGAAAGTGCTCCATTTGATCCCAGTAACACTGTGTCTACCGGTAGTAGCAGCTATGATTCTGAGTAGGCTGGATTACTGCAACTCCCTGTATATGGCACAACCCAAGGGACTCGTCAATAGGCTACAGCGCCTTCAGAATCTGGCAGCCAGGGTGGCTACAGGCACCCCTTATGAATCTCATATATCCCCTGTACTGTGCTCCCTCCACTGGCGTCTTGTGGCACAACATATTCAGTCTAAGGCACTCTGTATTGTGCACCGGGCTCTGCTTGGACAAGGTGCAGAGTACCTATGTGTCAAATCTGAGCGCTATGTTCCCAACCGCCTATTGTGGTCACCATCTGCTAGAAGGCCATGCGTACACTCCTTATGCCGTTCTCTGCTGGGGGGCCGTGCTTTTTCTATCACAGCAGCACAGTTATGGAACAGTCTCCCATCTTCTATGAAACCACTGTCCAATCATCTTGCTTTTTGTAAAGCCTTGAAGACCCATCTTTTCTGATCCATCAGCTTGGGTCCATCTTTTGTCTGCATGTTCGTGTTGCTCTTTACCTCTTTAGTGACAAGATACCTCCGGGTGACCGTTTACTATATAAATAGCCATAACATAACATAACATAACATAACATAACATAACATAACATAAACTTATTTCCATCCCTTACACTTTAAATCTAACTAAAGAAAAAGTGAATGTCTTCTTAATTCCAGAAGGAGGTCTTGTAACGCTCACCTGGTATCCACGGGTATGTCACTCAGCCTGTTCTGACCTCTTATGACCTTGTACCCTTCCCTGGAGGCTACTCGATTGGAGACTGGGCCTGAAACACAGGATAGGTAGAGTTTAACTCCCTATTGTCTCTGTGTGTTTGAACCCCTTTTTACCCGGGGTCCAACCCTTCCCTTTGATCCACAGCTCACCTTGTTTTCTTGGATAGTTTGCTCTCTGTCCTGCTTTCAGCGCAGGGGCGCATTGATTGATGAGGGCTCGTTCAGCCTAGTTACTTCACTGGCAAGAGTCCGACAGGTAAGTATAATGAGTCTTTTGAACAGTTCTCTAAATTTGTTCCTTTCCTTCCTTAGATGATGGCCGGCGTCGGGGGATGGCGACGTGCTGCTGAGATGAGTAGCGCTGAAGGTGAGTGAGAGTGCGATGCGCGATGCACCCCTTTCATATTTGCATTGAATTGAGTTCTTCTTCTGTGTCTTTTAGGTGCCACGACGTTTTCAGCGTGGATGCCAGTTATGAAGAACAAATGCAGTGAGTAAGCGCGGTATGCGGCACCTCTAGATGTTTCCACGCTAACCTGGTGTGTCTTTTCCCTCTTGCAGATGGATGAGAAGTTCCGGAGACAGAGCTCCCCCAGAGCGGCTGGGATTCAGGTAATCGTCTGAAGCTAGTACAGTCTTTAAAAATAAGCGAAGATTTGCTGAATGCTTACTAATGCCTTTTTTTCTGTTCTTTTCCCTTTTCCTTAGGAAGCGGCGTGCCGGGATGGGAATGACACCGCCGAAGATGCCCGCAGAACAGAAGGAGCGATGAATGATGGGCAGAAGCGCCGCAAGTTAAGGCTGTTCCTAATGGTGTTCTTGTTCTTGCAGGAGCTGAGCGCAGAAGAAAGATGCAGACCTACTGGAGACCGATCCAAACACGGTGAGTGTCACGCTGCAGGTGCAGAAAATGCAAAGCATGTTTCTCATCCTGGGCATGGCTGAAATAGTCTCTGGGTATCCCAGGTGTCTCTGGGCTGAACCACACCCAAAAGACTAGACTGCACATGCAGATCTGGGAACTGAAATATGTGGGGGCATCCATCTTGTCCCCATCAATGCACTACAAGTCCAATCCCCAATGTTATCCCATGGTAGTGAGTGAGTCTGGTGCCACAAGTGCCAAGTCTGACTCTAAGTGGGTCCTTGGAGGGATGGAGAGGCCCTTGAGGGCCATGTAGGTGATTGTGGCCTGGCTCCAGCCTGACATCTAGGAGGGCTGGGGACATGAGGGGCAGGAATCATGACAGCATTCCCCCCCAAGGCCCCTCCCAAGGTGGCTCTTCTGTCTGGTCCTGGTTTGGTTGGATGGTTTTGATGAAATCGTCTAAACAAGCAAGGTGCATGGATGTACTCACAAGGCTCCCATGTCCTGTCTTGTGGACCATACCCCTTCCAGTCTACTAAGTAGTATAATTTGGATCTGACATACTTTGAATCTAGGATGTCCTTGACTTCGAATTCTGGCTCCCCGACGACTACTACTGGCTGCGTTGGCGTTGCTACCCGGGTCCCAGATTGAACAGGTTTAAGGAGAGACATGTGGAACACAGGATGAATCTGCATGTTTGACGGCAAAGCTAGTCTGACCGCCACAGGATTTATCACGGAGGTGACGGAGAATGGACCCAGGTATCTTGGATGGAAAAAAGTTTGGGTTCCTTTAATGGACACGTGTTTAGACGCCAGCCAGACTTTGTCTCCCACTTGGTAGGGGGCCTTTGCTCGGTGTTGATCAGCAAACTTCTTTTGGCGATTCTTAGCTTGAAGTAGGTGTTGAGCTGCCCTTTTAAAGGTCTGAGAAATGGTCGTGTGCAAGGTTTTGACTGCTGGCATTTCCAGGGTTGTAGGAACGCCCAACTCAGAAGTACGTGGGTGCCTGCCATACATGGTATAAAAGGGGGTCTGACCAGTGCTGGTGTGTAGGGAATTATTATAAGCATATTCAGCTATCCATAATAGGTCGAACCAGCTTCCTTCAGCTTGGTGTAACATGCAATGCAGATACTGCTCAAGCGTCTGATTTGTCCTCTCAGTTTGACCATCTGTTTGGGGATGGTGACTGGTGGATAGCCGGATGTCGATCTGGGCCATAGATCAGCATTTTCTCCAGAAGTTAGATACGAATTGAGAACCTCGGTCTGAGACCAAAACTGAAGGAAACACATGGAGCTGTACGATGCCTTCAAGAAATACCTTTGCCAGAGTGGAAGCATTTGGGAGCCCCTTAAGAGGAATGAAGTGTGCCATTTTTTAAAATAGGTCCACAACCACAAGAATAGTGTTATACCCTTGACTGGGTGGTAAGTCAGTAATAAAAACCGAGGGACAACGTGTGCCAGGATGCTGGTGGGATTTCCAATGGTTGTAATAGCCCAGCCGGTTTCTGCTTGGATGACTTGTTTTGAGCACATACTCCAAAAGATAGGATTAATTGGATAATGTCTTTATGCCACGTGGGCAACTAATAATTTAATTTTACCTTGGCTAGGGTTTTAGCGATTCCGGGGTGGCCTTCGATCAAGGAATCATGATAACCAGACATGACTTGTTCTCATAGTTCTTGGTTTGGTAGGAATAAACGATTCCTGAAGTAGGGCAACTGATCTTTTATCATGTAATGTTCTCCTTGTGCACTCCACGCTTGTAATTGCTCCAGACTCATCAGGTTTTGGATTTCTTCATGTAATTATTTCTGAGTAATGGTTGCTGTAATTCCTATGAGTTTGTCACTCGGGATGATTTCTATTGGGTCAGGGGTCTGATACACTTGCTCTTCCACCCCCATACGGGAAAGGGCATCGGCCTTCCCGTTTTTCACCCCTGGTCGAAATGTAATCACGTAGTCATATTCAGCAAAAAAAAGAGCCCAACGTAGTTGTCGTGAGGATTGGGCCTTTGCAGTTTTTAGGTACTGGAGCGTTCCGGTGGTCAGTTATTATGGTGATGTGTGTCTGGCGCCCAAGAGGTAGTGCTGCCATGCCTTAAAGGCTGACTTAATGGCCAGGAGTTCTCTGTCTGTGATAGCATAATTGAGTTCAGGGGGTGTGAATTCACGTGAAGGCAACAGGGCGCAACTGACCCGTTTCGGGGTCCTTTTGGGAGAGGACGGCTCCCATAGCCATGCTTGAGGTGTCCGTTTCCACCAGGTATGGGAGATCAGGGCGATGGTGGCGTAAGATTGGGGCAGATGTGAATCTTGCTTTGAGTTCCTGGAAAGCCTCCGCAGCTTCTGTTGACCACTGGAACTTTTTGTTGCTTTTCCTTAGTAATGACGTGATGGGATGCACGATTTGCGAACATCCTGGGATGAACCGGCGGTAGAAGTTTGCAAAACCCAGCATACTTTGAATTTGGGGATGGACAGTTCAGGATAGCATCTACCTTGTATATATCCATTCGGTTTCCATTCGGGCTGACAATAAAGCCCAGGAATTCCACCTCTGAGAGGTGGAATGAGCACTTTTCGAGCTTGGCGTAGAGCTGGTGTTGATGGAGTTTCTTCAATATGTTATGTTGAGTTTTAATCAAGTGGGAATGGATTAGGTCCCTCATGATTCTCATGGGCTCCCTTATCCTGTGGGCAGTCTGGGATTAGGGTAGAGGAACTTCCTATCTTCCCAGGTCTCTCTAAGCATATCCAAAACATCCTGGGTTCATGTCCGTACACATGTTTGAAGGGTGGAAACCTCAGGGATGCTTGTGGGGTCTTTCAAACAGCAAAGAGGGCACAGGGAATCATTTTATCCCAGTCCCTTCCATTGTTTCTACCAGTTTTCTAATAACTGTTGTGAGGGTATTAATACAACTCTCAACAAGCCTGTCTGTTTGGGGATGGTGCACTGACGTACAAAATGTTCTAATTTGAGGGATTTCATTCACTTCAGCCATCAATTTACTCATGAAGTTGGTTCCCTAGTTGGTGAGAATTTCTTTGTGGAACCCCACACGTGATAAGAAGGGGATTAGGTGTTTTGGAATTCGCTGGGTTCATCTATTCCTCATTGGAAAAGCTTTAGGGTAGCGGGTTGCATAGTCTAAGATAACCAGTATGTATTTGTTTCCCAACTGGGATAGTTCAGGAGGGCATACAATATCTACTCCAATGTGGGAAAAGGGTAACCCTGTGGTGATTTATGGGATGAAGGGGAGCTGGTGCGAGAAGGTGGTGGGTAGACTTCTGACATAATGCACATGCTACCACAACATTCTTTATCTCAGGAAAAATCTGTGGCCAGTAGAACCTACTTACTACTTGTGACTGGGTCTTAGATGCCGCTAAGTGTCCTGAGGTAAGGTGAGCATGCACAATTTCTAAAACCATTCTGTTGTGGCTCTTTGGGATGACTATTTGTGGCATATAACACCTTCCGGGGTTCTAGCTCCCTTGTACAATAACCCCTCTTTGAGGAAAAAGCAGGGAGTCTCTCCTCCCCTTCCTTCTTCTTCCAACACCACCTTTTAAAAGGCCACAGTTAAAATGGGATCATGCATTTAGCAAATGCAAGATCTGGCATGATTTCAGCTTTCTCAGCCTCTGATTGTGGTGTGGATTTTCTTGCCTTCAATTCTTCCCTTATATCTGCCTCTCTGAATCCCTTTTTGCCCCTATCGGTCTCCTCTTGGTCAGGGACTTCCAGTAGTTCAGGGAATACTGCCTTTTCTAATAATCCTTGTACAATCTTATCCCCTACCTTAATAAGATAGGGTTGTTTTCCATTGTTTTGTAGGTGGACCTTAACATCTCCCTTATAATCAAGGTCCAGCATCCCAGCTAAAACATACACATCATACTTCCAAGCTAGTGCTGACTTGCAGGTTAACCTGGTGTATGTCCCTGTAGGGGCTGCCAAAACTAGACCTGCAGATGTGATTTGCAGTTCCCTGGGATTTATAACAGGAAACATGATGTTGTGCTTGCCAATAAAGCTTTACTTTCTTTTTCCTCAGCTGAGCCCATGGTCTGGGCCGAGCACTACTGTTGGCGTGCAGGCAATTTACAGTATTCGGATTGTCCCGACAAAGAAAAACATTAAGTGTCTCCCTCTCCCTCTATATACCTACTGGCTATGATGCTCCTGGGCACTGCCAATGTGGTGGCTCCTCTTTGCAACTTACAACCCTGCAGACTCCCGCCCAAGCCTTGGTTTACGGACCAATTAAGGTTGGGGCACATGCGAGTGAGACAACTGGAGCAGAAATGGCTTCATGGCTATGATCCTACCGACAAACTTCAGTACAAGGCCAGCCTCTCAGCTTTTTCAGCATCCATTCTTGCAGCCAAAAAACTCTTTATTTTGGTGAGAGGATCGAAGAAGAACTAAATCAGCACAAGACCCTTTTCTCTGTAATTAAATCATGGTCTTCCTCTACCAAATGTACCCCGGCTATGATACCGACTGAGGAACTATGTGACTACCTACCCACCTTTTTTATTACTAAAGTTGAAACTATTTGTGCAAATATTACAGGTAGTCTTGCACACACGTCTTTGACTGGCAACTTGGCCTTTTATGAAGATATTGATCTTCCCAGTTTTACGTGGTCTCTCTTTCCCATTTTCTCAGAGGACATGGTTTCAAAGGCGCTGCAAAGGATTAAGTCCTGTGCCCCGTCGATCCGTTGCTCCTTTGAGTGATGAACCATCTACCAGCCTTCAGGGTGAAATTACTACCGCTGTAACCTCTCCTGCTGGTCGGGAGTTATCCTGTCCGAGTTTAAGGCCGCCCTTGTTATTCCCCTCTTGAAAAAGCCGTCCTTAGACCCCTCTCTCCCATCTAATTTCCATCCTATATCTCTTCTTTCTTGTCTAATGAAACTCCTCGAATCACTGGTCTCTCCTCTACTGTCTTCCTTCGTGGAGTCTTCTGGGATGCTGGGAGTCGGGTTTTCGTCCTGGCATGGGGACAGAAAGTGTCCTTGTGTCTGTGCAGGACGACATGGCTAGGCTGGTTGATCAGGGGGGTGTCGGCACCCTGATTCTCTTAGATCTTTCAGCTGAGTTCAACACCATAGATCATACTACCCTACTCACCTAACCGGGTCAGATCGGTATATCAGGCCAGGTTCTGAACTTGTTCCGTTCTTTTCTAGCTGACAGATCTCAAACGCTCTCCTTGCCACCTTTCTTTTCTAAATTTTCATGTCTTAGTTGCGGTGTTCCCCAGGGTACGGCTCTGTCCCCGATTCTTTTTAACATCTATATCTTTCTGCTGGTTCGGTTCATCCTCTCCTTCGACATAAGGTGCTACTCCTCTGCAGATGATACCCAGTTGCTGATTTGTTTGGATCAGGCTAAGGCATCTGCGTGCCTGCACAAGTGCCTGACTGCCATTGGAGAGTGATTGGTTCACAACTGGCTGAAACTGAACAAGGACAAAACTGAGGAGCTGGTGGTGGGTTCTCCCCTTGACCCTTCACTCTGGAAGTCCTCTTTCTGGCCTTCTTCTCTAGGTCCTCTTCCAGTACCGTCTCTGAAGGTAAAAAATCTTGGAGTGATTATGTCGGCTGATCACTCCCTGATGGCCCAAGTGTCCTTGGTATGTCAGCAGGGGCACTTTCAGCTCAAAATCCTAAGGAAAGTGCTCCATTTCATCCCAGTAACACTGTGTCTACCGGTAGTAGCAGCTATGATTCTGAGCAGGCTGGATTACTGCAACTCCCTGTATATGGCACAACCCAAGGGACTCGTCAGTAGGCTACAGCGCCTCCAGAATCTGGCAGCCAGAGTGGCTACAGGCACTCCTTATGGATCTCATATATTCCCTGTACTGCGCTCCCTCCACTGGCGTCCTGTGGCACAACGTATTCAGTTTAAGGCACTCTGTATTGTGCACCGGGCTCTGCATGGCCAAGGTGCAGAGTATCTATGTGTCAAATTTGTGCGCCATGTTCCCAACCGCCTATTGCGGTCAGCATCTGCTGGAAGGCCATGCATACACTCCTCACGCCGTTCTCTGCTGGGGGGCCGTGCTTTTTCTATCACAGCAGCACAGTTATGGAACAGTCTCCCATCTGCTATGAAACCACTGTCCAATCATCTTGCTTTTCGTAAAGCCTTGAAGACCCATCTTTTCTGATCCATCAGGTTGGGTCCGTCTTTTGTCTACATGTTCGTGTTGCTCTTTACCTCTTTAGCGCCAAGATACCTCCGGGTGACCGTTCACTATAAAAAATAGCCATAACATAACATAACATAACATAACATAACATAACATAACATAACATAACATAACATGATCTTAGCTGCTAGACAAATCAAACTCAATTGACTCTGACTTAGCTACTGAGGGGTTAGAGGCCATATTACTAAGTTTAGTACATTTTAGGGTTCCCTGGTTTGGATCAGCCAGGTCAGATCCCACCCTGACACATATGTACCCTTACCAAAGTCGAAGACTGCATTTACTATAAAACTTGTCTTTTTACAGCATTCGAAAACTATAGCCAGTCTTTTTTAGTATTCCATAGTATTCATTTTAAGGAGCATACTATATGAAGACTATTCAGCATGCTGAATATTAGTCGATTACTATCAGAATACTAAAGAAATACTTGTTTCTAGTCTTTTAGTCTTCATTTTTTAGTATTGAATACTACATTACCTATATTGACCACTACTGAGAAGACACAAAAATGATGAAAATAAGATCTTCCATTTTGGTGAGAGTAAGGATGCAGAAGGAGAAAGACGAGATACAGGTGGCATATTTGTTTGGGCCAAAGGCTTTTATTTATACCAAATGAAAGAAAAGCCTATATTGCCCTACTCACTTTGAGTGGTTACCCTGCCTCAACAAAAATAATACTAAAGACTTGGTCAGGATATCCATCAAACAAAAATGCCCACTGGCCTGTATCCATACTTGTTAGATCTGGACTTGCCTCAGCTGGTTGCAGGACCCACCTACAAGCTAGGAAACATGATGTTGTGCTTGCCAATAAAGCTTTACTTTCTTTTTCCTCAGCTGAGCCCATGGTCTGGGCCGAGCACTACTGTTGGCGTGCGGGCAATTTACAGTATTCGGATTGTCCCGGCAAAGAAAAACGTTAAGCGGCTCCCTCTCCCTCTATATACCTACTGGCTATGATGCTCCTGGGCACTGCCAATGTGGTGGCTCCTCTTTGCAACTTTCAACCCTGCAGACTCCCGCCCGAGCCTTGGTTTACGGACCAATTAAGGTTGGGGCACATGGGAGTGAGACAACTGGAGCAGAAATGGCTTCATGGCTATGATCCTACCGACAAACTTCAGTACAAGGCCAGCCTCTCAGCTTTTTCAGCATCCATTCTCGCAGCCAAAAAACTCTTTATTTTGGTGAAACGATCGAAGAAGAACTAAATCAGCACAAGACCCTTTTCTCTGTAATTAAATCATGGTCTTCCTCTACCAAATGTACACCGGCTATGATACCGACTGAGGAACTATGTGACTACCTATCCACCTTTTTTATTACTAAAGTTGAAACTATTTGTGCAAATATTACAGGTAGTCTTGCCCACACGTCTTTGACTGGCAACTTGGCCTTTTATGAAGATATTGATCTTCCCAGTTTTACGTGGTCTCTCTTTTCCATTTTCTCAGAGGACATGGTTTCAAAGGCGCTGCAAAGGATTAAGTCCTGTGCCCCGCCGATCCATTGCTCCTTTGAGTGATGAGCCATCTACCAGCCTTCTGGGTGAAATTACTACCGCTGTAACCTCTCCTGCTGGTCAGGAGTTATCCTGTCCGAGATTAAGGCCACCCTTGTCATTCCCCTCTTGAAAAAGCCATCCTTAGACCCCTCTCTCCCATCTAATTTCCATCCTATATCTCTTCTTTCTTGTCCAATGAAACTCCTTGACCACTGGTCTCTCCTCTACTGTCTTCTTTCGTGGAGTCTTCTGGGATGCTGGGAGTCGGGTTTTCGTCCTGGCATGGGGACAGAAAGTGTCCTTGTGTCTGTGCAGGACGACATGGCTAGGCTGGTTGATCAGGGGGGTGTCGGCAGCCTGATTCTCTTAGATCTTTCAGCTGCGTTCAACACCATAGATCATACTACCCTACTCACCTGCCCGGGTCAGATCGGTATATCAGGCCAGGTTCTGAACTGGTTTGGTTCTTTTCTAGCTGACAGATCTCAAACTCTCTCCTTGCCACCTTTCTTTTCTAAATCTTCACGTCTTAGTTGCGGTGTTCCCCAGGGTACGGCTCTGTCCCCGATTCTTTTTAACATCTATATCTTTCTGCTGGTTTGCCTCATCCTCTCCTTCGGCATCAGGTGCTACTCCTCTGCAGATGATACCCAGTTGCTGATTTGTCTGGATCAGGCTCAGGCATCTGCGTGCCTGCACAAGTGCCTGACTGCCATTGGAGAGTGGATGGTTCACAACTGGCTGAAACTGAACAAGGACAAAACTGAGGAGCTGGTGGTGGTTTCTCCCCTTGACCCTTCACTCTGGAAGTCCTCTTTCTGGCCTTCTTCTCTAGGTCCTCTTCCAGTACCGTCTCTGAAGGTAAAAAATCTTGGAGTGATTATGTCGGCTGATCACTCCCTGATGGCCCAAGTGTCCTTGGTATGTCAGCAGGGGCACTTTCAGCTCAAATTCCTAAGGAAAGTGCTCCATTTCATCCCAGTAACACTGTGTCTACCGGTAGTAGCAGCTATGATTCTGAGTAGGCTGGATTACTGCAACTCCCTGTATATGGCACAACCCAAGGGACTCGTCAGTAGGCTACAGCGCCTCCAGAATCTGGCCGCCAGGGTGGCTACAGGGACCCCTTATGGATCTCATATATCCCCTGTACTGCGCTCCCTCCACTGGCGTCCTGTGGCACAACGTATTCAGTTTAAGGCACTCTGTATTGTGCACCGGGCTCTGCATGGTCAAGGTGCAGAATATCTATGTGTCAAATTTGAGCGCCATGTTCCCAACCGCCTATTGCATTCAGCATCTGCTGGAAGGCCATGCGTACACTCCTCACGCCGTTCTCTGCTGGGGGGCTGTGCTTTTTCTATCACAGCAGCACAGTTATGGAACAGTCTCCCATCTGCTATGAAACCACTGTCCAATCATCTTGCTTTTCGTGAAGCCTTGAAGACCCATCTTTTCTGATCCATCAGCTTGGGTCTGTCTTTTGTCTACATGCTCGTGTTGCTCTTTACCTCTTTAGTGCCAAGGTACCTCTGGGTGACCGTTCACTATAAAAAATAGCCATAACATAACATAACATAACATAACATAACATAACATAACATAACATAACATAACATAAACATATTTCCATCCCTTACACTTTAAATATAACTAAAAAAAAGTGAATGTCTTCTTAATTCCAGAAGGAGGTCTTGTAACGCTCACCTGGTAACCACAGGGACGTCACTCAGCCTGTTCTGACCTCTTACAACCTCAAACCCATCCCTGGAGGCTACTCGACTGCAGACTGAGCCTGAAACACAGGATAGGTAGAGTTTAACTCCCTATTGTCTCTGTGCGCTTGAACCCCTTCTTCCCCGGGGTCCAACCCTTCCCTTTGATCCACAGCTTGCCTTGTTTTCTTGGATAGTGTGCTCTCTGTCCTGCTTTCAGTGCAGGGGCGCATTGATTGATGCAGGCTTGTTGCTGCCTAGTTACTTCACTGGCATGAGTCCGACAGGTAAGTATAATGAGTCTTTTGAACAGTTCTCTAACTTTGTTCCTTTCCTTCCTTAGATGATGGCCGGCCTCGGGGGATGGCGGCGTGCTGCTGAGATGAGTAGCGCTGAAGTTGAGTGAGAGCGCGATGCGCGATGCACCCCTTTTGTATTTGTATTGAACTGAGTTCTTTTTCTGTGTCTTTTAGGTGCCTCAACGTTTTCAGCATGGATGCCGGTTATGAAGAACAAATGCGGTGAGTAAGCGCGGTATGCGGCACCTCTAGATGTTTCCACGCTAACCTGGAGTGTCTTTTCCCTCTTGCAGATGGATGAGAAGTTCCGGAGACAGAGTTCCCCCAGAGCGGCTGGGATTCAGGTAAGCGTCTGAAGCTCGTACAGTCTTTACAAATAAGCAAAGATTTGCTGAATGCTTACTAATGCCTTTTTTCTGTTCTTTTCCCTTTTCCTTAGGAAGCGGCGTGCCGGGATAGGAATGACACAGCGGAAGATGCCCGCAGAACAGAAGGAGCGATGAATGATGGGCAGAAGCGCCGCAAGTTAAGGCTGTTCCTAACGGTGTTCTTTTTCTTGCAGGAGCTGAGCGCAGAAGAAAGATGCAGACCTACTGGAGACCGATCCAAACACGGTGAGTGTCACGCTGCAGGTGCAGAAAACGCAAAGCATGTTTCTCAGCCTGGGCGTGGCTTAAATAGTCTCTGGGTATCCCAGGTGTCTCTGGGCTGAACCACACCCAAAAAACTAGACTGCACATGCAGTTCTGGGAACCGAAATATGTGGGGGCATACATCTTGTCCCCATCAATGCACTACAAGTCCAATCCCCAATGTTATCCTACGGGAGTGAGTAAGTCTGGTGCCACAAGCGCCAAGTCTGACTCCAAGTGGGTCTTTGTAGGGATGGAGAGGCCCTTGAGGGCCATGTAGGTGATCGTGGCCTGACTCCAGCCTGACATCTTGGAGGGTTGGGGACATGAGGAGCAGGAATCATGACAGGTCTCTACCGTTCTGGTTGCTGATACCCAAAGCGCAGTTCTGATGGAAAAGGATATATATAGTTCAGTGTTCACTGTTCACAAGTTCAGTCAAACGTAAAGATAACCCTGTTCACCACTCTCCTCAGGGGAACCTCTTCCTGGCTTCCTGGTTCCACTTATCTGCTAAACAAAGTTTCTCAAAATCCACTGGTGGAATTCCTCTTCCCCAGTCCGTAGCACAAAATGATCCTTTTCAGTCTCTTGTCAGGTCTGGTTCACTAACCTGTCAGACCTCACTTTAGACTTTTCCAATGGTACGTCTACTCGCCTGCCAGACTTGATATTCACCCCTTTCAGTTCCAACAATATTTGTGTTTTGGGCTTGAGTCCGCTGGTCATAATTCTTCTTGTATTGAGGTGGGTATGTAACTCTTATACTTTCCACTGATGGGCTTTGCCTATGTTCATCTGGGTCCCAGACCCTGTTCCTTTGTCTTGTCAGGATCTGTGTCCCTTTGTTACCTAGTGTCCACTTGGACAGACCTGGTATACTCACCTGCCAGGTAGCATCACACCTAGGTACACTCCCAATGTTTGTATCTGACTGTATGCCTCTTCTGTTATTTCCTTTTGCCACTCGCAGCATATTTATTTATTTCACACACTTCATATTATATTCTACATTCTCTTTCTCATCCCCTTGGGGTGTTTTTATAAGGTTTGCATAGTTTGTATCAGGTTTTATAGGATACCTTGCACCCTCTTGGGCTCTTTGGGATGTTTTCAGGATGTTTCTCAGCTCTCTCAAAGCCCCTCTGACAGGTCTGGTCCTTTCCCTACCTTTGGGAAGTTGCAGGGCAGTCTCTGGTCTCTTCTGGAGGTGGAACAAAGCTTCTCCATTCCTGCCACCCTCTGCGTCCTCCGTCTTGCCGCTCGGCAGCTTCATTGTCTCTCTTTTGTCTTTGGCTGCATGCGTCTTTGTTCCTGCTAGGTTTTTCGCTGGTCCTTTGTCACCAGTTAGATTCACGTCATTAGGACCTCTTGCGTACCTGTGACTGTTAGTGCACCCGTCTACAGTCTTTGAGATCCTTGCTATGGGACCAGCGTCTCTCTCCCTGCTCCTCCAAGGCTGCTTTCTTGCCCTGGGAATGAGTCCTTCTTCCCTTTTTTAACATCAGACTCGCCTTTGGGCAGCTACAGCATGTGTTTTGGTTCCAAAGTGGGCTTTTACCTCTTTGCTTTATCTTCCTCGTCACAGTCACAGTGTGCATCAGGCTTGGGTGAGTCTACTTCTTCCTAGTCCCAATCTTATTAAAGATGGCCTTTTCTAAACCATAGCAAATAGTGTTGTGGTTTATCATAGGATCTTTGGTGGGGTAAATGATGTCAGGGACACCAAAGCGGTAAATTAATATTGCGTTCTCTCAGGACCGTTCTCACTAATAACCTGAAGGGTTTCCCTTCCCATGAGCTCCACCCGCTGAGTACCACTCCCACGGGGACTATCGGGTAGCAGCCTCATCTCTTTGGCCTCATGGAAAGGGGCCTCCCCTGTGGAAAATTTGACAATGCCCTGGGATTCGTCACAAGTCCCGATAGAATCCATCCTCTCCCTCATGGTCTTAAAACTTTACATGGAACCATTTGGAACCCTCCTCACTCCACACAACATCTACAACCATCCATATGCAAATGACACACTGCTCCACCCCGAGATAGCCTCCATCAAAGACATCCATAGGCTGAAGGCCTGCCTCTTATTGATCCTTTTGTGGATGTTGAGTTCTTACCTGAAGCTCAAACCTACTCAAATTGAATTCCTGCTGCTGATCAATTACACCGAACACCTGGACATCTAGACCTGGCTCTCTACTATTCACCTTGAGGGCTCCACACCCCAACTGGCCACCTGTGGCAAGTCTGTTGGGTTTGGCATCGACATAAACCTCTTTTTCAAACATCATGTAGCAAGGAAGATAAGCCCTTTATCCCAGTAAATATCTTCAGATCTGCTGTCCAAGCCTCAGTCCTCTGCCATATGGATGGTGGCAATACCTTTTGGCAGGCCATCTGGTGACTACCCTGACACCCCTGAAACTCCCCTTGCTACCTCACTGAGAAACTAAGCTTCTCCGGAGCACTATGATCCGCTAGGAGCAAGGCCGTATGTAAACCTGAACTCTACTGGTGCAGGAAGGAAAGAACCAAAAGACAGGCCTTTTCTATGTCCCAAATCTATGGCACCTCCTCCCCGTCAACATCAGACTTGCTACATTGCTTGTACATTTCAGGAAGGTGCTCAAGACCCTTCTCTTCAGGGAATGGTCCCTCCCTAACACCTAAGACAATACACCCTCCACTCCCCACCCAAACCGAGACTTGGTGATCTGCTCCCTCATTTCCTCTCCTGGTTGCTTTTAGATTCCTTGCTGGCAAACTGCACGTCGTCGTCCCCCTCCAACATTTTTAGCTCCCAGGTTGCTTGTTTCTCTGCATCACTCACGGTGTCCTTCACCCTATGATTTATAAAGTGCTATGTTGCTTACCAAAACTACAGGGCCGAGCTCAAGAAATACCTTAAGGATAATAATAATATAATCGTTATTATTATTATTATTATTATTATTATTATTATTATTATTATTATTATTATTATTATTATTATTATTATTATCAGGTTCTAGTCTTGGATGATGCAAAGAGACAGAATCAGCAATGGCCTGCAATAGAAATTAAAGAGATTCATACTGGGAAAAGCTGATTGACGAAGAGCTCTGAATTAGGCCCATATGAAGCCATTCCAAAATTATTTTTCTTTGCATTCCAGAACTTAATAGTATTTATAATGGAAAAGTTAAAAGTAAAAGTGCCAGAAAGTACAGAAAAAAATATGTTACTTAATTGGCTACCCTATCTATCACTGTATGTCCGCCACGCATGGTATTGGCATGTAGTATGACTTCATGAATCACATATACTATGATGAAATGCTTGCCCTGCTACAATCAAGAGAACCTGGTTTAGTCCTGCTTGTTTCCTTTCCCTCTTGGACCTGAAGTCATACAGTTATAATGTAAAGTGCAAACCTAGAAGGCGCGTGAAGATGTAGCCTCCAGTCAAAGTATCAGGCAAAAACAAGCCTTTGAACATGCTGTGTATGAGGTTGTCATGCACACTCCAGGATCACTGCCACAGGAAGGGCCCTGGCACTACAGCTCTCTAACGTGACTGGTGTCAGGGCAACGTGTATTCATGGCCTCTGATAATGAAAATGGATTATGCATTGCCGTCACTTAAGTAAACTTGTAATGAACGGTTTATAGTTAATATGTCGAATGACATAATTTCGAATGCAATAATGTCGAAATAAATGTCAAAAAAAAGATTTCGTTTTTGAAATTTTTATTTTATTTTATTGGGGGGTTCCCCCCAAACCCCTGTTTTTTTTTTTTAATTCAATTTTTATTGGTTTTTCAAGAGCAAGAAAAAGCAAACTTATGCATGTAATATACCTTGGGCACATGCCCATAATGACTTCAAAACTTAATAGAAACACAAGGCTTTAACGCTTTTCACCCCCCCCCCCTCTCGGGAACTCAGAGTCCGCAATTTGTGTTTCTTCTTTTTGGGCAGCGCCAGCCGGGCCCGGGGCCAACTATTTATAATCGATTCTTCAGATTCCCATGCATAGGGATCCATGCACAAGGTAGTTATGGGCTGGGTGGAGGTGTCCAATTACCCTGGAGACTTGTCCCCTGAGTTGACAAACACCTCCATGAAACGCAGCCAGTCGGTTTCAATCTGTACACTAGAGCCATGTATTGCGGCCGTTAGTTTGTCCATGAAGTAAATGTCACCCATTCCCTCTTCGTTGGGAGTGTTTGTCTTTTCCAGGTCCTGGCCCGAGACGCTCTAGCAGCCAGCAACAGGGCATGTCTCAAGGCCGGTACCTTTTCCCAGTGCTCATCTCTATATTGCAGGCCAAAAATCACCAGTATGGGATCCAACGGGAAGTCCCCCTTCCCCGCATCCCTGATCCAACTAAGCACCTCGGACCAATAAGTCTGGACTTTGTGACAGGTCCACCACATATGCTAGTAATTGGCTTTTTCCCCACACCTATGCCAGCACACTGGGGCTACGTCTGGGAACATCCTGGAACATTCTTCTTGTATTGAGGTGGGTATGTAACTCTTATACTTTCCACTGATGGGCTTTGCCTATGTTCATCTGGGTCCCAGACCCTGTTCCTTTGTCTTGTCAGGATCTGTGTCCCTTTGTTACCTAGTGTCCACTTGGACAGACCTGGTATACTCACCTGCCAGGTAGCATCACACCTAGGTACACTCCCAATGTTTGTATCTGACTGTATGCCTCTTCTGTTATTTCCTTTTGCCACTCGCAGCATATTTATTTATTTCACACACTTCATATTATATTCTACATTCTCTTTCTCATCCCCTTGGGGTGTTTTTATAAGGTTTGCATAGTTTGTATCAGGTTTTATATGATACCTTGCACCCTCTTGGGCTCTTTGGGATGTTTTCAGGATGTTTCTCAGCTCTCTCAAAGCCCCTCTGACTGGTCTGGTCCTTTCCCTACCTTTGGGAAGTTGCAGGGCAGTCTCTGGTCTCTTCTGGAGGTGGAACAAAGCTTCTCCATTCCTGCCACCCTCTGCGTCCTCCGTCTTGCGGCTCGGCAGCTTCATTGTCTCTCTTTTGTCTTTGGCTGCATGCGTCTTTGTTCCTGCTAGGTTTTTCGCTGGTCCTTTGTCACCAGTTAGATTCACGTCATTAGGACCTCTTGCGTACGGGAAGTCCCCCTTCCCCGCATCCCTGATCCAACTAAGCACCTCGGACCAATAAGTCTGGACTTTGTGACAGGGCCACCACATATGCTAGTAATTGGCTTTTTCCCCACACCTATGCCAGCACACTGGGGCTACGTCTGGGAACATCCTGGAAAGAGTAATCGGGTCGTACTGCCACCTGTGGAGGAGCTTGACAGCGTGGGACTTATATTGGCATGAAATCGACGTCTTGAAGGCCCTAGTGCAGAGTTTCCCCCAGAGACCATCCCCTATGGTGCAGCCTAGATCCCTTTCCCATTTTCTTCTGAGGCTCCCAGTGGTTCCCTCTCGGGGAGCAAAGAGGGCCGTGTACAGGAGTGAGATGAGGCCTTTCATTTCCATATGGGAGTCTAGTATTTTTTCCACTGGGGTGAGCCCCCTCTGTAAGCATTCCTTCAGTTTTGGGTTCATTAGGATGTCCTTGAGTATAAGGTATAGGAGTGGCGAAAGTCTGCCGATACCCAGCGCCTCCTCTAGTTCCTGGATCGGTATGAAAGAGTTAACCCTCACCAGTTGGCCAACCCTACAAAGCCCCGCTTCGAACCAGGACTGGTAATGTTCGTGTCCCGGAATCTCTTCCAGTACTGGTGTGGACCATATGTGACTGAGTGGGGAGGGCCATGTGGTGACTCCATCCTTATGTCCCCTCCCTGCTAGTGCCTTCCACATGGTTCCCATAATGGGGTGGTCTTTAATTCTTCTCGGAAGTTTCTTAAGTGGGACCTACAACCATTCACCCAGCGTGACTGGGCTCAGGAAGGAATTTTCAATGTAGACCCACTGTTTGTCGGGGTCTTCTCTAAGGTAGGGGGCCAAAACCCTGAGCTGGGCGGCCCTGTGGTACGTCTCGAGATCTGGGAGGGCCACACCTCCTCTTTCTTTGGGAAGGGTGAGGGTCTCATACCCTATTCTGGGCTTCTGGCCTTGCCATATAAACTTCAGTATGCGTCTCTTGGCCTCTCTGAGGTATGCCACCGGGGCCTCCAATGGGAGCATCTGGAAGAGGTAGAGCACTCTGGGGAGCAGGTTCATTTTTATCGCATTTATTCTACCCATCCATGAGATTTGTCCCTTCCTCCAACCCTCCATCTCCCTGAACAATTTCTCAAACAGAGGGGGGTAGTTTGCCAGGCTCAGGTACTCATTGGGTCTTAAAATGTTGATCCCCAGGTATTTCATCCTGTCGATGCAGACCTGAAGGCCCAAAGGGGGCAATTCAGGTAAGCACCTATCGGCGTCCAGGGCAAATGGGAAGATCACGGACTTGCCGACATTAACTTTAAAGCCTGAGAACCTGCCAAACTGGTCGATGATCTGAAGGGCCGACGGGACTGAACGCGTGGTTCCCTCAGGTGGAGCAGGATGTCGTCCGCGTACAGGCCGAGTTTAAAGGTACGGTCTCCCACCCCTATGCCCCGCACCATGGGAGAACCTCTGAGGTATTCTGCGAGAATCTCCATGGTCATGGCAAAGAGAAGTGGGGAAAGGGGACAGCCCTGCCTCGTCCCCCTCTGGAGGCCAAAAATGCGAGACAGGCGACCATTGACAATCACTCTGGCCGAAGGTGACATGTATAGGGCTTTGACGGCCCGTCTGATCCCCATTCCAAAGCCCAGCTTTTCTAGGACACCATGTAGGAACCCCCAATCGACCCAATCAAATGCTTTCTCGGCATCTATGGACACAAGGACTGGGTTCTCACCCATCGGGGCCGCGACCCGCATGAGATGCAGGGTTTTGCGCAGGGTGTCGGCTCCCTGTCTTCCCTGTATAAACCCCACCTGGTCTGAGTGGATTAGGTTCGGCATATGGCCGTCCAGCCTCGTAGCAATGATTTTCGTGAACAGCTTTGCATTCACGTTACGGAGGGAGATAGGTCTATAGGAGCGGCAGTCCGTGGGGGTCCTTCCCCTCCTTCGGGATCACCGTGATTAGTGCCTTGCCAAATGACGGTGGTGCCTTCCCTGTCTGCATTATGTTCGAAAATAGACCCGCTAGGAAGCCCGCCAGTAAACCTGAGAAAGCCTTCTAGAAGCCTTCGGTGAATCCATCCTCCCCCGGGGCCCTTCCCAGCTTCAGCCCTGATATTGCTTTCAGCACCTCCTCCTCTGGTATTGGGGCATCTAGGGCCGCGGATTCCAGCATTCCATGGGTCGGGAGTGAGACCCCATTGAGGTATGCCTCCCGTGCTTCCCTCTCCACTACCCCCTCTCTTTTGTATAGGGTCTCGTAAAAACTAGCAAATTTCTCTGCTATGTCTTCCGGATCCGTACATTCCCCCACTACATCATCCCTGATTTGTTGGACCCACCTGTCCGCTCTCTGACCTCTGAGTTTGGCCACCAGCATAGCATCGGCCTTGTCCCCCTACTCGTAGTACCTCTGTCGCAGGTTTTGGAGTCCCGCTACTATTTTGCCCAAATCTAGATCCCTGAGTTCCTGTCTCTTTTCCCTCGCCAGGCCTAGGTCCCTCTCTTTTTCTCCTTCCCCCTTCCCCTCAGATCTTTATAGGGAGAGTATATCCGACCTCAATCTGTGAGCTAGAAGGGTCCTTTCTCTTTTCTTGGAGGCTCCTTCACTTATCAGCCTACCCCTCCAAGTTGCCTTCGCCGCCTCCCATACGATATCCCGATCCACTTCGCCCGTGTCATTTAGCTCGAAATATTCTCTGATTGCCGAGGACATTTCTTCTCTAAAGACTGCGTCCCTGAGCAGGAAGTCGTTGCATCTCCACAAAGATTCCCTGTCCTTTAAGCCATAGATGCTTAGGTCCGACCAGACCATATCATGGTCTGACCAACTGACAGGTGAATATCACACGTATCTATTCTACTCATGAACTGGTGACCTGTGAACAGATAATCTATTCTTGTCCTTGTCCCATGGTCTGCTGAGTAAAAGGTGTACCCGTTTGCTCTTGGGTGACGTTCCCTCCAAATGTCCACAAGTCCCCTTTCCCACATCAGGTCTATGAACCCCCATTCTGGGCCTCCCCCACGCCGCCTGGTTGGGTGGCCCCCCGCTATGGTCCAAATCCCGGTCCGCCCATATGTTGAGGTCCCCACCCAGTACCAGGAGACCTTCCGCCCTGCGCATCACCTCTCCCATGGCCTCGTGGATGAATTCCTTCTGGCCTACATTGGGGCAGTAAACGGATACCAAGGAGGCTCTGGAGTTGTGGAGATTACCGGATACCATCAGGACCCTCCCATCCTCCCTCTCCCAATGGGAAACCTCTGTTAGTTTTTGGTGCCTGTGGATCAGGATCCCAACCCCCGCCTTTTTAGTGGCGCTGGACGCCCAAAATACCTGTCCCACGTGCGATCCGGGGATGGCCCTCTCCTTACCCTTCACCAATCTGGTCTCCTGCACGAAGAGGATGTCTGTCCCCGCGTTCTTCATTTCTCGCCCTAGAAGAGAGCGCTTAGTTGGGGATTTAAGCCCTTTGACGTTGAGTGAGCCAATTCTGATCATCCCGACTCGGCCCTTTCTCTCATGGTCTGCCATTACTCCCAAGCATGGTGTTCATCGGCTTCCCGATTCGGCGGGAGCTTCCCTGTCCCCCGTTATGGCTGGATCCGAGGAGATCCTGAGAGTTCCTTCCTCCCCTAGCCCGTTTTCCCCCCTCCCCGTCCCTCCCCTGTTTGTGACACCTGCCAACGGGCAAGCCGCCAAAGCCAAAACATGATTGTGCAACGCAGTTCTCTTGGTCAAAAGAAAATCCCGTCCCCAGCCGGGGTTGTGCCACTATGGACCTGATGTATCCCAGGAGTTCATAGTTGTTTCATTAGTCTCCTCCAGCCTCCGACGGTGGGGTGTTGGGTTTTTTTAAATTTCCTCCGGCCCTTTGTTTTCTTCTTTGTCGACCAGGGACCCAACGGTTCCCTCTCCATTTCCGATCTGGGCTGAGTTCCCGCTCCTTCTCTCTCCTCTGGAGGGTCTCCCTTGAGCGCCTGTAAAACTTGCGTTACCTCCTTACCCTCCTTATCACCCTGTAGTCCACCCCCGCCCGTTCGAAGGATAGGGCGAACGGGAAGGACCATCTGTATCTCATGTCCTGGCTTGTCAGCCATTGTGTGAGTGGACGGCACTCTCTCCTGCGGGTGAGCATGAGGGTCGAAAGGTCCTGATAAATCTTAATGGTGTCCCCTTCAAAGATGAAGCTCCCCAGCCTCTTTGCCTTCTCCAGTACTTCCATTTTCTCTCTGTAGCGGAGAAACCTTACCACGATGGATCTTGGGCCTCCCCCCGCACCGCCTCCATCTCGGTGTGCCCTTTCCAGCTGGACCTCTTTTCCCCCCTCCAGTGCAAAGAGTTGATTGATTAGGCCCTAGACTTTTCTCCCCACATCCGCGGGCGTCTCCCCTCTCTCCTGAGACACCCCCATAATGTGCAGGTTGTTTCGATGTTCCCTGTTCTCTAGATCGTCCATCTTAAGGATCATGCCCTCTTCTCTCATTTCCAAGTCTGTTAACCTGGCCTCATATTTCATGTCGAGGAGGTCCGCCTGTAGATGGTTGTTTTCCATCCCTTCCATTTTGTCTTCCAGGGTGTCCACTCTCCCCTTGAGGTCTAGAATGGAGGCTTGTATGTCTGTGCGGAGCGCCCTGATCTCCTGAAGGATATCCTGGAGGTCATCCCTGGTCAGTGCTGTCGGGGGTGGGTCCCCCACAGCCGGCATGATGACTCTGGGGCCCTCGGGCTGGGTTGGGGACTGGCAGCGAAACCGCTGCAGAGAACTGATAGCGACGGAGAGTGCGGTCTGCTCCAGGATCGGGAGTAGGGCGGGCACCCGGGAGGTGGCGCCACTATGCAAGGTCCCCCTGGAACGTTCTAGAAGCTCAGGTTGGGGATCACGGCCTCTTCTTGTTGTAGGGTGCTGCGGCCACAATGCCAACGCCAACCTGCTTTCCCCCCCTTTGGCTCCTCACCTTGTATCGGCGGCTGATTTCGGGCCGAGTGTGAGAGAACGGGCCTCAACGACCGGTGGGGGGTGTCTGTACTCCCACTCCCTATATGGTGGAGGAGAGGCACAGGAGACCCCAGCCAAGATTCTCTATTCGGTAGCAATGGTCGAGCAATCAAGGCCTAGCTTCTCAGGAGGTGATGCAGGCTGGTTCTTAAGTACAGTGTATCCCCAAGCCCCCACAAAGGAATATCCACACTCTGTATTGGTTAGAACACAGTCTTTGTATAATCAATAGTTAAGGTTATGTACATTCATCATGATAACTCACTTTGTACTCTGGCAAAATCTACAATGACAAATATTTACAATCCTAAAGTGGTACCACCCTAGATCTCATTGAAGTGCATGAACAATACTGTACAATGTCACATAGACCAATAGAGTGAAACCAGCAATAGAGAGAGGTCGTCCTCGACTTTCTCCGGCAGGATAAGCGGTCGACGATGCGGTCGAGAGAGTCCTTCGATTGAATGTTCTTAGGCAATGGAGCGGACGGCTCCGGTCGTCGGCGGCACGGCGTCAAGTGGTTCCCACGGCTGGGCAACACAACTTCGACGGGCCTCCAGCGGTTCCACAAACCTGCGAACCCTGGTCGACGGCAATGGACTTCGACGGCGTCGATGTCCGGGTGCTTCACTTCGATCTCCTCGGCGGTCCCGTCTCAGGTCGACAGCCTTTCGAGGATCTGTCTTCCAGGGCGCTTCGGCGAAGATGGAGCGGTGCTCGATGGTCCCTCGGAGCACGGGAAGAGGGTGCCTTACCAAGTCCTCTCTCGGGTCAGTCCTCGACGAATTCGACAGCCTTCGGATCGGTCGAAGCAAATGCCAAGCAACTCTTCTTCTTCCAGCTGGACGTCGAGGATCAGCAGTTCCAGTTACTCTTGAGTGGAGACTCAGCTTCTGAACGCTTCTGAACACTTTTCCAGTGGTGAGAGGTCCCCAGATATACTATCCTCTCTCTCATCCACGCTGCTGGCACACACTCAGCAGCCAATCATACTGCAGGGCATTCATGCAGTCAGTCAGCCAATCAGGCACACAGTGCATTCAGGCCACACTCCTCCCTTCCAGACACTCACAACAGGGAATGTGGATTGGGACAAGTACCCAGCCATTCAACACTACACACTGCATTCAGGCCAGTTTCGGGCAGGGCTGTCTCAGTCTTTGTCTCTCATGCCAGAAACCAGACAACCACAACAAGAAGTGTATATTGGTCACACACTCCATTCACCCAGGTCCCACCCACAGGAGGTACCCACAACATACAGTCACTGGGAAGGCTCCAGCCAGTCTAGCTGGGCCTTCACAACAATACCATACATGGAACTTCCACCCAACAGCCAGTCAGGGGGAAGGGACAGAGACAGGGCTTCCCAGGACTTTGGGAAAAACAAGATAACAGGCCATAGAAAGCAAGAGGCCACAGGGGCCATCTTGTTTCCTATCAGGAATCAACAGATCCCAATGGCAGGGCCAGGGTGTCCCAAAATGGAGGACACCCAGAGCACCTGTCAATTTCAGCATGGAGCTGCCACCAGCCCATACCCTGCTCTGGGGTCACCCACAGGTGCCCAAAAACATACACTAGGGGCACAGGGTTGTACCCCTACCCATGGGTGCCATAAGGGTATCCCATGGGTCTGTTCACCAAACCAAAAGAGATAGCTGCACTGCCAGGAGTCCCACATGGACTCCGGGGCAGAAAACATAACAGAACACACGGTAAAAACAGAAAAAGGACAAGGATTCAGAGGCCCTGTCCCTCAGATGCATTTCCAGCATCACAGTCGCCCCCCCCAGACTGAGGTGGAGGGTGTCTAATCTCCCACGGGATAGACACCCTCATCCAGACGGTCAACATACCTTCTGGAAAGGCCATCTGCATTATCGTGACTCTTCCCTGGTCTGTGCTCTATGGTGAAGTCTAGCCCTTGCAGGCTAATGGACCACCTGAGCAATTTCGGGTTCTCACCCTTCATCTGCATAAGCCACTTCAGGGGCTTATGATCTGTTTGGACCTTGAAGGTAGGCCCCGTAAGGTAGGGCCTAAAACGCCTAAGGCTCCAAACTATACTAAAACACTCCTTTTCAACAGTAGCCCACCTAAGTTCTCTACCCTTGAGTTGTCTACTGATGAATATGATAGGGTGTTCTCTCCCTTTGTCATCTAACTGGGACAAGACAGCTCCAATTCCGGTGTCGCAGGCATCCGTCTGGACGATAAAGGGTCGGCTGTAGTCAGGCGCACTCAACACAGGTGCCCTACACAGACTTTCTTTCAAGCCATCAAAGGCCCTCTGACAGTCTTCGGTCCAATTAACCTTCCTAGGCTGCTTGGGTGACGTTAGAGCTGTCAGAGGCGCAGCTATGGTCCCATAGTCTGCCATGAAATTGCGATAGTACCCAGTGAGACCCAAAAAGGCCCTCACCTGGGTTTGAGTAGTGGGAGTCTCCCAGTTCTGTACATCCTGTACTTTACTGGCGAGAGGTTGGATTTGACCCCCTCCTACCTCATGACCAAGATAGGTAACTTTCCCCTGAGCTATCTGGCACTTGGTGGCCTTGATAGTGAGGTTAGCCCTTTTCAAGGCCTGCAACACCCTATCCAGATGTGTCAAATGCTCTTCCCAGGTGAAACTGTAGACGGCAATGTCGTCTAAGTAAGCCACACAAAAGGCTTCCAGCCCACTGAGCGCATGATTGACCAATCTCTGGAAGGTGGCATGGGCATTCTTCAACCCAAAAGGCATGACCCTAAACTGGTAGAGTCCCTCAGGTGTTGAGAAGGCCGTCTTTTCCTTGGCATGGTCCGTCAGAGCTATTTACCAATAGCCTGAGGTGAGGTCAAAGGTGCTCACAAACTTGGCAGCACCGATGGTGTCCACGAGCTCATCAGCCCTGGGCAATGGGTGCGCGTCAGTCTTGGTGACGGCATTGACTCCTCGGTAGTCCACACAGAACCTCCAATCCTTGGTACCCGCCTGGGAACTTGCCTTGGGGACAAGGACCACTGGACTGGACCAGGGACTGGTTGAGGGTTCAATAACTCCCAGATCCAACATCTTGGCGACCTCAGCCTGGATGTGGTTCTTAACGGTATCTGACATACGGTAGCACCTGCTTTTGACAGGTACACTGTCACCAGTGTCAATTTCGTGCTTACACCACGGTGTAAGGCCTGGCTTCAGTGAAAACAGAGAGGCATACTGTTGGAGCAAAGCCCTACAGGCCCTCTGTTGCTCTGTTGTCAAATCTGGAGAGAGATGTACTCCCTCCACTGAGCCATCCTGAGGGTTGCTATGCAGCAAATCAGGAAGGGGCTCACTCTCATCCTCTTCTTGCCCAGAAGCTAGCAAGAGACATGAGACTTCCGCTCGTCTGTGGAAAGGCTTGAGCCTGTTGACATGGAATAGCTGAGGAGCTACCCCAGGGGCTCCCATGTCAACCAGATAGTTGACTTCGCCCATCTTGGAGATGATCCTGAAGGGTCCAGTCCACTTGTCTGCCAAAGCCCTAGGCTTGGTAGGCTCCATCACAAGGATTTCCTGTCCCGGAGTCCAATCCACTTGCGAGGCTTTAAGGTCATGCCAGTACTTATTCAATTCCTGGCTGGCCTTGTGATTTGCTGTTGCCTGACCCATCATCTGTGTCATCCTCCGTCTGAGGCCTAACACATAGTCCCCCATTGCTTGGCGGGACCCGGAGGGGTGGTTTCCAAGCCTTCTCTGATCAAGGCGAGAGGCCCCCTTACGGGATGTCCAAAGAGTAACTCAAAGGGGCTGAAACCAACACTCTCTTGAGGTACCTCCCTGTAAGCAAACAGCAGGCATGGCAGGAGGAGATCCCATTTTCTCCTTAGGGGTTCTTCCAAAGCCCCTAGCATGCCCTTGAGAGTTTTATTAAATCTCTCAACCAGACCATTGGTCTGGGGGTGGTAAGAGGTGGAGAACTTGTAGGTTACCCCGCACTCTTTCCACATGGTTTTCATGTAACTCGACTTGAAGTTGGATCCTCTGTCAGAGACAACCTCCTTGGGGAATCCAACACGGATGAAAATGCCCAGGAGAGCCCGGGCAACCACCTTGGCCGTAACCGTCCGAAGGGGTATCGCCTCAGGGTACCTGGTGGCATGATCTACCAAGACCAGGATGAACCGATGTCCACCTGAAGTGGGAGGGTCAAGGGGACCGACGATGTCGATGCCCACCCTCTCAAATGGGGTGCCAACCACTGGCAACGGCTGCAGTGGGGCAATGACACTGCCTCCAGTCTTGCCAGACAACTGACAAGTTGGGCAGGTCCTGCAGTGGGACTCCACCTCTACTCCCATCTGTGGCCAGTAGAAATGGGCAGAGAGCCTCTGCTTAGTCTTCTTGGTCCCAAGATGACCAGCCAAGGGCACTTCATGCGCCAACTGCAGTAGGAAGGGCCTGTAAACCTGGGGTACCACCAACCTCTTGCGGGCACCAGGTTCAGGCTTAGTGGGCTCACTAACAAGGAGCTCACCCTCCCAATAAATCCGGAAATTCCTAGACACCTCTCCTTGTGCCTGGGCCAGGGCCTGTTTCCTCAGTCCCTCGAGAGAGTGGCACTCTCTCTGTCCCTTACAGAAGTCTGCCCGGGAGGGTCCCCCTTCAGCTAACAAGCATTGAAGGTCGGGATGATCCTCCGGGTTGAGAACCTCTCCCACTGGAGAGTCTTCTGCCTCTTCTCCCAAAGGAGTTGAGTTGGGGTTTTCCACTGGACCCAGCCCGTCCGGAGCATGGATCCCAATGGGTGCAGCAGGAAGAGAAGGTGCTCCCTCCACAGAGGTGGCCTTCTTGGTCTTCCTCCTTCTTGCCTTAGGCCTCGCCTTTGGCTCGGGTATCTGACCCACAGCCAGACCCGGTGTCACCTGTGATCTAGTGACCGCAGCAGCAGTCATGGGAAGACCATCCGAGATCAACCCCAACTCTACTAGATCATTCCCTAACAAAATGTTAGCAGGGACATTGTCCTGAACCAGGACAGGAAGCTTCGCCGTCTTGTCTCCAATCATGAGTGTGACTAAGGCTACAGGTGATAATTTGGGAGGCCCACCAGCTAACCTGGTGGTTTGCAGAGGAGCACCTTCATAGTCCTCTGGCCTGAGCAGGGTCCTGTCCACCACTGTCATGCTTGCCCCAGTGTCTCTCAAACCAGTAGAAGGCTGGCCATTCAAGAGGACACGTCTCAAAAACCTACGGGTGTTCTGTGGGATAGTCGCCAGTACTTCCGCGTACTGGTCCCAGGCCCCAAGGGACACTAAGGAAATCTCCACCGGAGCACCAAATGTGATCCCGGCAGAGGAGGGGAGGACAGTGGCCTCCACCTCAGACACGGGGTAAGGGTAGGTCAGGCTAACAGCCTGTACTCCAAGTGCCTTACCTTTACACTTGGGGTCACCCATTTTGTGATCCAGAGCTCCACAGTCCCAACAAGCGCCAGGAGTGCGGGGTACGGTACTGGAACCACTGGGAGCCTGCTTTGCAGCAGGTGGACCACTACTCTTATTCCCACCCCCAGATGACTTATCCCCACTAGATTTTTGGGTCTTAGGAGAGGAAGGTTTTGGTTTACCCGACTGTGACTGCTTGGGGGACTCCTCAGCTTTCTGAGAGGCCCCCTTCTCTTTATCCTTGTCCTTCCCACTGGAGTCCTTAGGGGACACCCGGTGGGAGACCCACTTGTCAGCCAACCTAGCCAGCTTAAATGGGTCCAAAATGTTCTGGTCAGCCACATACTGACGCAGCTCTGGTGAACAGGCTTCAGAGAAATGCTCAAAAAACAAGAGGTGGGACAGTTCAACAAAAGTCTTAACCTTGTATCCATCGATCCACCCCATCATGTTCATGTGCGCAGCACTCACCCAGTCAACCCAAGACATATTCTCCTTTTTCTTAAAATCCCTGAACCTTCTAAGGTATTGGGTAGGTGTCTTGCCGAACTTGGCAATCAAAGCAGACTTCATACACTCGTACTGACCCCTTTCTTCCACACTCAGCTTCAGAATACAGTCATACCCGGTTTGAGGCACTCTGCTTAACAAACACTTCGCCCAATCTCTTATATCCACATCATGAATCTCACAAGCCATTTCAAACGCTTCAATCCATTGGAGGATATCCGAACCCTCCACAAATACACCAACCAAATCTTTCATAAACTTGGTGGCTGGGGACCTGACACTCTCACTGGTTCTAGCTAAAGTCTCCACTCTAGCTTTCTGTAGCTGGATCCTCTGACATTCAGTGTCCTGGCTCTTGAGTTCAAGGTCCTTATTTTTGAGTGCAACTTGTTGAGCCAACTCCTCTTTCTTAAGCTCAGCATCTATTTCCAACTTGCGGTATTCAAAGGCCAATTTCATCCTTAATAACTCAAGCTCTAAGGAATTGCTGGAGTTTGGAACAGAGGCAGCAGGAATGGCGGCATTCCCAGAAACAGATTCAGCTGAAACCCCAGGGGCAGAGTCCTCATTGGTTGCATTCCCCCCCTCATCAAGAGTTTCACTATCAGTCTGGTAGTCCACCAGGGCAGCTATCAGCTCAGCCCTAGACTTATCCACAAAGTCTAACTCCCTAGCTTCACAAGCACTCTGGAGAGCCTCCAAGCTCATCCGAGTTAATTTGCCATTCGCAATAGACTCCATTGTTTGTAATGCAGTTACCTTGTACACAACTAAACCTTAATTCAATAAAGGGCAAATATCCTTTGTAAGTGGCACGGTTATACACTGATTCTTAAAACCATAAGCATCCCACCGCTTGCCACCAGTGTGAGAGAACGGGCCTCAACGACCGGTGGGGGGTGTCTGTACTCCCACTCCCTATATGGTGGAGGAGAGGCACAGGAGACCCCAGCCAAGATTCTCTATTCGGTAGCAATGGTCGAGCAATCAAGGCCTAGCTTCTCAGGAGGTGATGCAGGCTGGTTCTTAAGTACAGTGTATCCCCAAGCCCCCACAAAGGAATATCCACACTCTGTATTGGTTAGAACACAGTCTTTATATAATCAATAGTTAAGGTTATGTACATTCATCATGATAACTCACTTTGTACTCTGGCAAAATCTACAATGACAAATATTTACAATCCTAAAGTGGTACCACCCTAGATCTCATTGAAGTGCATGAACAATACTGTACAATGTCACATAGACCAATAGAGTGAAACCAGCAATAGAGAGAGGAGAGAAAATAAGATGGTTGAGCAATAGGCAGAATACTGACCCCTACCACTAGGCACAGTTCTGTGTGGAGATCCCCCCACCTGGGCAACCTGTAAAGAAAGATATAGCACAAGCCCAGTCCATATATTGCTCTGCAAGTCTTATTTTCCCCTATAATGTTTTTACCCCCCCAATGTACCTGGTGGAGTCGAGTTCCTCGAAAAGGCGTCGACAAACGTCGAGGGACTCGCTGTTCGGCGACGGGGAATCGACGGCCCTTCTTGAATGCCTTCCCTTTCAAGCGGGAGGCACGGGGCGTCGAACGTCCGTCGACAAACGAGGTAGAACGATGTCGAAGAGGCGGCAGCTTCGTCCGAGCGGTGCTCGTCGGCGTCGGGGCGTCGGCGTCCTGCAAGGCGGAGGTGTGCGGGGCACCTCGATGACAATAGTTCTGGACCGCAAAGATTGTAGAGACGGGAGCCCAGCAAGGGCGTCGAGTCGTCCGAGTCTTTGAGGTCGTCGGGTGGCGGGAAACCCACCGGCAGGTTTCTCCTCGGCGCGTTGGTCGTCCTCGACTTTCTCCGGCAGGATAAGCGGTCGACGATGCGGTCGAGAGAGTCCTTCGATTGAATGTTCTTAGGCAATGGAGCGGACGGCTCAGGTCGTCGGCGGCACGGCGTCAAGTGGTTCCCACGGCTGGGCAACACAACTTCGACGGGCCTCCAGCGGTTCCACAAACCTGCGAACCCTGGTCGACGGCAATGGACTTCGACGGCGTCGATGTCCGGGTGCTTCACTTCGATCTCCTCGGCGGTCCCGTCTCAGGTCGACAGCCTTTCGAGGATCTGTCTTCCAGGGCGCTTCGGCGAAGATGGAGCGGTGCTCGATGGTCCCTCGGAGCACGGGAAGAGGGCGCCTTACCAGGTCCTCTCTCGGGTCAGTCCTCGACGAATTCGACAGCCTTCGGATCGGTCGAAGCAAATGCCACAGCACGTCTTCTTCTTCCAGCTGGACGTCGAGGATCAGCAGTTCCAGTTACTCCTGAGTGGAGACTCAGCTTCTGAACGCTTCTGAACACTTTTCCAGTGGTGAGAGGTCCCCAGATATACTATCCTCTCTCTCATCCATGCTGCTGGCACACACTCAGCAGCAATCATACTGCAGGGCATTCATGCAGTCAGTCAGCCAATCAGGCACACAGTGCATTCAGGCCACACTCCTCCCTTCCAGACACTCACAACAGGGAATGTGGATTGGGACAAGTACCCAGCCATTCAACACTACACACTGCATTCAGGCCAGTTTCGGGCAGGGCTGTCTCAGTCTTTGTCTCTCATGCCAGAAACCAGACAACCACAACAAGAAGTGTATATTGGTCACACACTCCATTCACCCAGGTCCCACCCACAGGAGGTACCCACAACATACAGTCACTGGGAAGGCTCCAGCCAGTCTAGCTGGGCCTTCACAACAATACCATACATGGAACTTCCACCCAACAGCCAGTCAGGGGGAAGGGACAGAGACAGGGCTTCCCAGGACTTTGGGAAAAACAAGATAACAGGCCATAGAAAGCAAAAGGCCACAGGGGCCATCTTGTTTCCGATCAGGAATCAACAGATCCCAATGGCAGGGCCATGGTGTCCCAAAATGGAGGACACCGAGAGCACCTGTCAATTTCAGCATGGAGCTGCCACCAGCCCATACCCTGCTCTGGGGTCACCCACAGGTGCCCAAAAACATACACTAGGGGCACAGGGTTGTACCCCTTCCCATGGGTGCCATAAGGGTATCCCATGGGTCTGTTCACCAAACCAAAAGAGAGAGCTGCACTGCCAGGAGTCCCACATGGACTCCGGGGCAGAAAACATAACAGAACACACGGTAAAAACAGAAAAAGGACAAGGATTCAGAGGCCCTGTCCCTCAGATGCATTTCCAGCATCACACCGAGCCCCTCCGTGGGGCCGATAGCAGCGGGAGTGAGGTCCCTCACGTGTGCGGCCCTCCGGGCCTGACTTTCTCCGGGTCCTCTGTAGTCCAGGCACCCAGGCTTTCATGCGGGGCGCAGTCGAGGAGCGCCTGGATCGGCACGGGGCAGTCCCGTCCTCTTTGGCCAGGGATGGGTCCGGAGCAGCCTCGTCTTTCTCCCCCCAGCGTTCTGGTGTCTGGCCCCTGATGTCTCGCTCCGGGCTGTGGACGAGGGGGCACCTCCCCCAGCGCCCCGGCTTCCCTTATATAGTGGTGGTTGTAGGGCGGGTAGTTCCCGCCCCGCTGGCGGCTCCTGTGTGCCTCCAAGGGGCCCGCTCGGCGGAAGCTCGGAGGTGTCTCCCGCGCTGTTGGCGCCGCTCACGTTCAGCGGGCTGTGTCTTTCCCGCTCCCAGCGACTCTCTCCTTAGTTGCGCCTAGGGAGGCTGGCGTCTCGGGCTGCTGGGCGAGTGGGGCTTCCCACTTAATTCGGGGACAGTGGTCTCCTCTGGGGCTGCTTTAAAATCCCGGCCGGGGATCCTCGAAGCACACTAGGCCCCGCAGTGCTGACGGAGCGCGAGCTCACAGGTCCGTCATGTTCCGTGCCCCCTGGCAGTCTGTGCTGTATTTTTTTTTTAATCTACAGTGTATTTTTATTAGCTAAACTCAAAAAAACACATACATTTAAAAAAAAACATTCACATTTTTTTTTTTTGCCATTATTTTTTTCGACATTTTTGTATTCGATTTTTTTTTATTTTACATTTTAACTGGATACCGTAATGAACATTATGACAAGGGGGTTTGTAACTGAACAGCAGTCACAATAGTCACAGTTTTCAAACATTGCACAAGCTTTGCAGAAAAGCTTCAGTTTTGAGTAAATGCCCAGTTTAAGAAAAGGTTTTTAAGTGAGGATTAACAGCATTGGAAGCAAATGAAGGATGATTGTGTAGAAAGGAATTACAGTGGAAAATGCCCGCGAGTCGGGGAGAAGGACGGGAATGTTATAATAGAAAAATATGGTGGGACGGAATTAGGAACAGAAGTGATAGCTGTTCTTATGGCAGTGAAAAACACACAACAGGAGCTATGGGAGGAGAGATGACGTATCCACACACGTTTGCCCAATCAGTGGCAAAGGGACTGCAGTGTGCCGTTGAAAGGGAAGCTGCAACCAAGTCAAAGGACTATTTTGTCCAGTCCTGGATTTGTACCAACAACACTCTTCAAGTTGAGACATTTAGGCACATATTTTGCGTATAACGGAAGAAAAATAGCAGGCATAGTGCTATTGACTAAAAAGTGAGGATTAAAAAACTGCGACCCTCATGGCACGATGGCAGTTGCATCATCAGAATTTTCCATCATTATTGCACCTCATTTTTCGATAGAAAAAAAAGTACGCCAAACTCATTGGAGTTTCAGTATTTCCATTTTGAACGGGATGGTTTTCTCATGCATGAAACGGGGAACCTTCAGAGTTCTGTATGTATCAGGGATCTGAATTTGCTGGCCTTCCACTACACTGACTCACTCTACTTAAACATGGCATTCTGTGGCACAGAAATGCATTCTTGGTGCCGTTTTTGTGGCGCCAATATTGTCTCAGGCTAACTCCCGCCCTTTATCAGAGCACACATTACAGAGCTGTTTACTTGCTAAATGTAGCCCACCCTCTCCTATTATTTTCTTTGCATTATAAATTTCAAGTCCTTCATTTATAATTAGAAAAGCAAAGCACAATTACCAGAATACAAAGAAAAACACAGGACGGGATGCACTACACCCACCAGACATGGAACAACCTGAAAACTCTACAGTGCCTGACTCATACAACCCATGACCATAAGCCTGAGTGACTGAATACTGCATCCGACTTATCCCAGCACTTGAGCTTGCCCCTGCCACCCTTCCAGCTACTCTCACTCACAAAACCCCTCTGACCACAGTGCACACCGGAACCTGGCTCCTGAGACTTGAGAGCTATTGCCACTCCCAGGCACATAAACACCTGCATACTCCACCATGTGACAACATGACTTCTGCCCCACAGAAGTACGAGAATGAGTAGTGGCTAAGCCGCCCACTCAGCCCTCACACTTCAACAATACAAATGTGATCCCAATCATACAGACACAGTTAAGAGATATAGCCCCTTTGCTTTTGTGATAACATGGGCCAACGAAAGGCTTTACTCTCCGAGAGGTGTTAATGTGATTCAGTCGCAGCCCAATCAGCAAAGTATACCAGTTCAATCTAAAGGAAATGTCAAATGGAGGTTCTATATAAATACACATACGTTAATCGAACACACCATCTGCAATAATGACTAAATAGAAAAACATTACACAAAACCCAACCCTGTGGAAAAACCAAGAATATGCAAGGCTAGAAATATGCAGCACTCTGGAGAATGACAGAGGGGGAGACATTCAATAAATAACCACAATGATTTCAGAAATGATATCCTTTGGTGTGAAAGGGATTAAAGGTCATCTAGGCAGTCTCTAGGGCACACAGGTGCAGGTACCCATCAATAATAACTTTCACAGATCTTGGTAGGTCAACAACAGCTAACCAGGCTGATATGGGCTGTTTGTGTGGTTCAAAGAAAGTTGGAATATGGCAGTCGTGTTGTTCCAGACAGGGAGCAGTGACGAGCAGGGGTTCAATTGAAGTTTGCTGTTGATATGATATGTATGATATGGCATTTATAACGCAACCCATACACAAGTGTTTCAAGGCGCGACGAGGCAAGGGAGGGGGAACAAGGGAAAACAGACAATGATCCTACTAGGCCAGGTGTCATTCAGATCGCAAAAGATTGAAGAAGGACAGATCGTGGAAGTCACCTGTGTCAGTTCAGCATTCAGTTCAATGGCAAAGATGCTGGTGAGTGGGTGCACAGTTTGAGTTTGGCGGTTTGATGCAGCGCTCAATGGTTGTTGTTCGATGAGACCACCAGTGTCTGTTTGACTGGCTATTCAGATTGTAAGTGAAGATACTGGAGGTTCAAAAGGCAGTTTGATAACGGTGGATGCAAAAAGACACATCAAGTTCAAACTAATTCAATGACGTACTTACCTAGTGCAGTGAGGCTCCAAATATGTTTCAGTGCGTGAGACAGCGGTTCGAAGGTCGATCGAGTACCAAAGGCAGCTCTTGAGGGTCCTGTTGGTTTGATGAGATTGAACAGGCTTTAATCATAGCTCACAGTGGTTCAATGGCAAAAACAGAGATCTTGGCTGCCTTGGCCCTCAGGTGCTGAGAGTGCCACTGCAGGGACCCGAAGATAAGCTTAGTCCTGGTTCTCAGGCTCCCAATGCAACGTAGTCTGGCACACATGTTCAGGAGTAATTTACCACAACAAGGTCCTGTGCAGCAGTTTGGCCGGCAGGGGTGCAGCTCTCGTTCCAGCAGCAGGTCACCCCAAATGTGCCCTGTGGATGAGTAGGGAACATACCTTGCCCCTGCCTTGAATAGGCCGATTTCACCTCAATGGTTTTGGAACGTCAACTCTCCCAACATAGGTCCAATGAACTCTTCCTCAGGTGTTTGTTCAAGAGTACATCTGAGAAATAGTGGGAGACCCATTATTTTAAAGGCGGATGTCCACAGGTTTTGCACGGAAGCCAACCTGCTTTTAGGGTTCTAATCAGTGTTCTTGAGACAAGTGGTCTTCGCTTTCTGACACAATACCCAAAGTTATTTTTGTTAAAGGAAGTGGAGGAGACCGGAAGGAAGGATATGGATAGAGAGAAACAAGCTGGTGGAATCTTCCTCCAACTATACTGAGCTTCTCCAGTCTACAATAGTTCTGCCCGCTTCCCTTTGCAATAGCATCAAATGCTCTTACGGTTTGTAGCACCCTGGTATGAGGCTTGTCCTTATGGGATGGGTGTGCCCTTTGGTTACTGTTTCCCAGGACAACTCATGCTGGGATGTTGTCCTGCTGTAGAGAGGTGTTTACTTAATTCACAAAAGTCAAAAGGAAATGTCCAGTTATTCAGTCTCCTCCCCTGCAAGTGGCAAGGCCAGGCTGTCTGACCAGAATACACACAATCCTTCCACAGCTGAGCTGTGCTCACAGCGCTGACACATGTGAGATATCAATTTGATGTGGCTTAGATACAAGCCACCATACATTAAACTTAGGTATGACACATTAAAAGTTTACAACTGCCACCAGGATAGTAACTCTCTGTTAGAGAGAATTCTCATAAATGTGCTAATTCCCTTCACCTTAGAGACCCCCTTGATTTTTTTTACCTGGAGAGAGTATGAGCCTTTTTTCCCACTCTCTCATGTATTTTGATTTGTGTTTTACTCTTGTGTTCTTTGATTATGGGGTTTTAGATAACTCCATAGGCATCATCTTTTCATGTGTGTCACACAGCACCCTCAGTGCAGTGGCACAGGGAAGCCTTTCAGGCTGTCCCAAGGTTTAAATACCTTCTCTGGGATAAACTACTGTTTCCCATAGAATGTAAAGTTAAATTGACTTTACTAGTCTTTTTAAATTCCTATACCCAGCACATACTATCTTACAATAGAGTGCTGGAGGGATTACCTAGTATCCCTATGTCTAGAAACTCATGTAGCAGTCAAATGCTACCCTTTCCTTTTGAAATGGCTGGTAGCAGTGGTTTTACAACGAACTACCATGATTTTTCCCAACCGCAAACACCGGTAACTAAAAATCACGGGAGCCATGTTTTTCAAGATGGCGTCTGAGCCCCCTTTGTTTAAAGAGACCCGGTCTTATTTTTTTGCCATTTCTTTTTGGAAAGGTCCTTCTAGTGTTTGTATCTGGGTGCCAAACTAGGTTTGGTCCCTTTATTTCTACGCCTTTGGCGGGCTTCAGGACTGAAGACCGCCTCTGGCACCTGAGTGTCTGGGGTGGGCAGGAAGTGAGGGAGGTTCCCGAAACTCCCTGTGCTTAGTCTCCTAGGAGACCCAAATGCACTATGGCTTGATTGGTTGACTGACTGTCCGGCAAGGACAGCCACCCTGCTGGGTGAATGCCAGTTAGGCTGGAATGAATGGGGGAAAATTGTTTAAACGGCAAGTCTCTCAGACTGTAAAGAAGAGTCAACCACTGGAATGAAAGAACCGAAGACGAGCTGGAAGAGGACAGATGTTGCAACTACTGGGCCGTTGGTTTGACTGGTGGAGCCTGCTGCAGGTCCGAATCGCCAAGCTCCCCTCGACAGAGAAGCCCTTCAACGACGACTTCTTCCTTTGAGTTGGTAGGACCAATCAACTCGTAAGCCACCTGGATACCATTGTCGGAGCTGGTTAGGATTAACTAGGGGGAAGGACACCAGCTTGTGTGCCTGAAGAACAGCAACCGGAATGGAATATTTGGAAATTTGCCAGCCTTGTGACCAGTCCCTGTGCAGTGCAGGAGTCCCCCGATGTCCTCCCTGTTGTCCCCAAGACTGAGGCTCAGGAACAGCGAGATCTGCAGAAACTGCCAAGAACAGAAGTCTTCAGCTGCATCTTTTTCTTTCGACAAAAGGTACTGTGAAATCCCGACCGAGAGAACTTTACTCTCACTGCGAAAGTGCGTACAACTTTGGCAACTTGCAGGCCTAGTCAGCTTGTGACTCGACATATGCACCTTTCTTCCGTGAACTACTTCTAAGAACCGTGTCGAAGACTTTTCCGTTTTAAATACCAGAACCGTTTTTACTTATACGAGACACTAGCCCATTGACTTTGGCCTACCTATTGCATTGAATCAACTCCTCTGGTGAACTCAAACTATTTGCACTATTTTAGAGTAACTGTAATATTCGTTGTATTAACTTATGCCTTTTTGAACCTACTTCTATGCTATTTTGCTCCTACTTCAAGGGAACTCAACTGCTTAGTAATCAGTACTGTAGTATAACCTTTGTGTGATATTGGTTGCCTCATCTAGTGAATGCTTTATAAATGATTGTGTAATAAATTAATAAGTGTTTTACCAAGAAACCTTGAGTATAAGTGTCTATCTGAATACTTGTAATTATAGACCTTTGTGTAACACCCTTACAAGCTCACATTCCCTCTTGAGATAATACCTGGCTGCTCAGCTCGCTACCAAAAACTGTGTGGTACAGACTTATACCAAAGGTTGGTTTTGCTTGCACCTGTAGTCCTAGTTGTGTGTAGTGGTCCAAGAGGATACTGTATACAAACTTTGCCTAACACTCTCATAGTTATGCCAATTGTGAAAAGAGGTGCATATCCCAAATGCAGCAATCGAGAAGACAACTGTGAACCCTGAACATACTCTGTGGCACTGGAGAGTAGGTACTGCAGATCAGGATACTGATGCAGCACGGCACAGTGGAACATTATGCTTTTGGCATGGAGCTTATGAAAGTGGGATCTGGTTAGCAGACCTCCATTTCTGAGATGGAATTACCTGCTTCATTTATTAATTAATACTGATCAATAAGCCCATGCTTTTATACCCTTGCCACATGGCAGTCCTTCACATACCACCCAAGCTTACTACCTGGGTTCTGGCACCTATGCCCCTGAACATACACCAGAACCTGACCTGCCGAAGTACCTGCTTCATTTATTAATTAATACAGATCAATAAACCTAGGCTTCTACACCCTTGCCACATGGCAGTCCTTCACATACCAGCCAAGCTTACTACCTGGGTTCTGGAACCTATGCCCCTGAACATATACCAGAATCTGACCTGCCTTGGCCCAGCTATTGCCATCTCCCCAAAACACCACAATGCCAGACTACTTCAGGCTATATGGCTCCTGTCACGCATATAACCCTGGGGTACACCACTGGTAGTTCCCATCACCACCTCCACCAGGTGTCTGCTATCCCTCATCCCCAAGTTTTTTCTAACTTGGAATGGCTGACATGCAGCATGCCATCTCCTTACCAATATGGGGCACTGTCGGTGCATTTTTTCATTTATCATAGGTGATCCTCTAGAAAGGTATGGACACTTTATTGAACATCTGGGTATACAATCTAAGTTGTCATGTTTTACAAATGATGTGCAAATAATGTGGAATGTGTTGTATTTTATGACTTCGCGTGTGATGCTGTTTGTTATGTATGTCCAAATAAATGTGTTTTTAATTGTTAATCTGTATCATTGGCATTCACTCTAGACACCATGCCTTTTGTTTTATGTGTATCTATAATACCACATTCATAGGTGGTGTATTTAAACCTCCAGTGTTTTGGGTTACCCGGTCAGTCACCAATGTTGGACAATCTACCTGCTCATAGGGCCCTTACTGAGGGCTCTTTCGCCCTTGTTGAATTGTCTCGGCTCCTATTACATTTCTAGGAGCCCTCTCCAGGATTATGTAATCCAAAACGTGGTTCTTTTCCAGCCCTCTCTCTTTCTTCTCTGCTTGCCCTCAGCTAATTCTGTGTCTACGCTTTCTCCAGGATCATTCTGTCATCTTTTAATTTTCTCTTTGTTTCTTTCTATTCTATTTTTGCCCCTTTATGAATTCTGTACCCTCTTTTGGCTCTCTCACTGCCCTCTATAACCTCTATGGGGAAGAACTCATTATTCGCTTGAGGGGGTGACCCTCAGTTGCTAGCTTAAAAGTAGTCAGGGTCATGCTCTGGCCTAAAAATATTCTGTTAGTCTAATGTATTTCAATGAAAAGTCAAGTTAGCCGGTAGGTAGTCTGGGAGAGAAGGACCTGTCGGTGAGGAAAACATTTCTCAGATCAACTGAAGGTGGGCGAAAATGCACCCTTCTCAAATTAACTTTATTTGGAGTGGTTGCCAATAATTGTACCGCCATTTCTACTGATAGTGGCATTTAGTGGTCTGGCTTTGATTCTAATAGGTTACTCGCTAACACAGGTACATCGGTGGGTTATATATTTAATGACATTTTAGTGTTATTAAACCCAGCACTGGATTCATGAAGATTTCTTTGATTCTGAGGCACAATTCATCTGATAGGAACTATGTCCTCACTATCCAAACAAGGAGCTGCTCTGAATCCACTAGTTGCAGAGTTTATATTTGATATTGGCATAGCATTTTAATGTTTTGGTAATTTCACAAGCCTCTGTCAAAAACTGCCTCTGAAAAGAATAAGCCGTTGTTTGGCAGATTGTTAATGAAATCAATTGATTACATTGTGATCAAAATTCTTCTGTCAAATTATATGTAAAATCAAAAATCCTGGAACATGTTTGTGTGTTTTGCATTTTACCCCTATTTTTGGATTCAGGAAATAATTGGGGTATCCTCTATATTTTGTTTGCCAGGTCTGCTTTGTCTCCTCCATTCAATCTCGCTGAAGCTGGGCATCTTTGCAGCATATTTACCCCACCCAGCAGAATTACATGCCATGCTTAGCCATGGCCAGCACACTGGTGAGTGTGATAGGGCTACCGTCCCAGATGGCCTCAAGAACACACCAACTCTCGTAGAAAGGTCAGGAGTTGTTATTATTTTAATAACCAAAGGGCTCTCTAAGGACTGTCACGTGCTACCTCATCTAGAGATAGGCAATCCCTTTCTAGCGCAGGCATCCCTCAACGCCAGGATTGTTGCTAGGGATTGGTAAGCCCTACTATCTAACAGACTATCTAGTTGAATGTGATAACCTAAAGGAAAACGCCTCTTCGAGCAAAGACTCAATCAAAGAACAATTCAAGTGGCCCCTGCTCCGAAATGAGATGTAAATTCTAGGTCGGTGCCCCTAAAATGCAGTGACTGTGCACCTTTTAGTACAGCTTAATTGAAGCATTTAACATGTAGACATGGGTGGCACATTAAAACCCTCTGTGATTGGTACCACAATTTCTGATCCATTACTCAATCATACATATTGTTGTTGTCGAAGAAATACAAAGCAAAGGGGTAAGAATGCTCTCAGCTGACAATCCTTGCCAGAAGAAGACCTGTTAAGCACTGGGCTCCCTCTTCTCTAGCTGACCATCAGACATCAGCTAGATGTGTAAATTGTATGGCACTTTCACCAAAGCACTGCACATAGAACATTTACATACTATGATCGCCCAACTGAAGTTGCTGCCTATTTATCGACCTCGGAAGGATGAAAGGCTGAGTTGGCCCTGTCACCTACAGTTTACACAAAGATTACAGCAGCAATTGCTCAACCCGCTGTCCTATTTAACAACTTCAACATGGACCCTCTCTTTTCCTGAACCTCTCTGGACTAATTGGATTGTTTATTTTACTTTGTCACCCTCCACTATTACTATTCAGAGCAGCCCCCATACCACGCTCTCTCACCATCCACCCCACTAGTGACCTTTCATTAATCGCAACCACTCATCAAGGTGTTAATTTTTCTTGTCATTTTTTAAAAATATAGCCATTAATACGGGGCTATTCATGTCAGTCTTTAATTCACGAGCCACGTGCCAAAGTTAGCATTCCCATGCCCAGCTTTTCAGACTTCAGACAATACTTTTCAGGGGATTCACGAGATAAGAGCCATTCTAAAAATGTTTGGGCACATAATATGTCAGTAATTGAAATTACACAGTTATGGAGCAGGGCATATAGCTATGAACTGAGACGGCGAGATTGGCAAAAAAGCATTTAAGGAAGTTAGTACAGTAGACATGTCAAAACTTGGAAAAGAAAAATATGACTTTTGCTTGTAATCTGACAAAATAATCTAAAATGTTGAGGGATACCTAAAAGCCTACAGAGTAATTTCAACTCAGAACTTGTTAAATTAATAAAACGGGTTTAAATGATATTCTTGCAGCAACCCTTTCAAATGAGTAGGAAAAGGAGATTGAAACAGCATAGAGTTGGAAAGGCAAGTAATGAATTACATTACCCAAGGTATTTTCTTGTTCAATTTATGAATTGCTGAACTAAAGCATGCATTTTGATGGCGGCAATTAAGTCCAAGCAGTACATCTTGCAGGGATGCCAAATTACTCCTTTTCAGGATCTAACATCTGAAGTGTTCACAAAAAAAGAAAAGCTTTTTATGAGGCGAAAAATGTTGCATTGGAATGTAGGATAAAAACGTATGTGTAAGGCTGTTATCATTAAAAATGTGCATTCCCCTTGGCTTTAAAACAGTAAATTCACCTACAGATGCTCTATACAGCTTAACTGTATAGAATACAATCATCTTATTTTATACAGGCAAGGTAGGCTGTCAGCCTCAATTTGTTGCAAACGTTAATTGCATGTTGGGGGCCACCAGCATTAGCATTTACATATGTGGGGTCCCCTTGATGCCATTTGAAACATTCATAGGAATCCATTCATTTTATACCTGCACGAAAAACTCAGACAGCCATAACACGAACTTCTCACACAGGTCTAAAGAGGTTATCTCCACGCTGTGCCCACCCACTGGGCTCTGTAAGCACGAAAATGGGGCAGAGTGGGAAGTGAATGCATGCATGCATTATGCCGGAAACCTACCTCTCTATTGTCCACTCTGCCCATTTTGAAATGAGACCCTGTGTGTCTGTAGAATATACTATATGACCTGATATTCACACTTTGAATGTTCATGTTTAGTGTTTTATGTTTCATTGTTAATGCTGTTAGAGAGAGAGATACAAATAAGCTGGTGATGCATTACAGTAACATACTTGTTTGCCTTCCTCTCCCCCCCATAACAATACTCCTGCAGTAAGCCAGCATTACATTTTTATGTAGTTGTAGATTGTGTAGATTTCTATGGAATCTGCCTGCTTTGTATCCCAAACTAGAGAAAAGAATCAAAGGCTGCCCTTGTCATTGACGCACTGGAGGTCGCCCTGTGTTGGCAGTGTAGCTAGGTTAGTATATACTGGCTAATAGAGATCACCAAGAGTAGCGATATCTTAAAACAAAGTTTAATTACTTCCATTGACATACATTTAAGAATACATATGTGCCAGGTGGCACGTGAGGTATGCATAACAAAAAGGAATATATATATATATGCATATTTGTGGGTTAGTAGACAAAGGGCCTCATTACGACCCAGGCGGAATGGGTTTAACAGCGCCGGTAAAGGTGCCGGTGCCATTAAACCCATTCCGCCCTATTACGAGGTTCCCTTGCGGGACCCGCTCTGGACGTCTGGTCAGACCAGACGTCCTTTGCGGGTCCCGCGAGGGGACCAGGGAGCTAACAACGGGCGCGTTATTAACGGGCCCGTTGTTAGCTCACTCCCCATTCCCAAGGAGCCCTATTGGGGCTCAAATGGGAATGGGGATGTGTTCCCTGAATGGGGAAATACCGGGTCCTCCAAAGTTGGAATGACCTGTTATGTCCCCATTCAGGGACCACGGACCCAGACCCAAGTTTGGAGGCAGCCATGCCCTTATTGAACTCGTAATGAGGCCCAAAGTAAAAGTGACTGTCATTTCATGCACTGCTGCGTCATCTAGCAATGCGCAGCAGTGCATGAAATGGCAGTCACTTTTTTTTTTTTTTACAAGGGTAGCCTTTGACTCTTTTCTCTAGTTTGCTATTGCTACCTAACCATCTAGAGTCAGGCCCCTTCCGAAAAAGAGGGTTCCTGCCCCTTTATTTTCTTATCATGCTTCGTATACCAGCAAAAAGCACATGCATTTAATTTCGAACGCTTCCTGCCATGCCTAAATCAAACACATATGAAGAACCCTACCCCTTCCTTCTGTTTAACTAATATATTGCCTATAAATGCTTCAGTGAGCAGTTCATTAAATTACTCTTCTTGGTACTCCAACTTCTTTTTGTTACAAAATATTCAAAATGATCTCCTTCTTGAATAAAATTAATTCTTATTTTAATTAGTTAAAGTGCCAAATAGTAGGTGCAAATAAGCAAAACACAGTCCGGTGTTCAATCAATTTACAAACATTGATCTCAGGGAGTGCCGTAGTACTTCCAAGCGCAATCTTGTTGTACTCTTACAAATAATACAATGAGGTCCAAGAGGACAAATCAGTCTTCATCACATCTTCTGGTTTTACCAGACTCTCACTGGCTTTTTTTTTGCTCGGCATGACATACATCAACTTCCCTGGGGGATTCTTGGTGTTCAATATCCCTGAACTTTCTACCATAGGATGTAGTATTAACATAATGTCAACACAGAGCATTTCGCCCTTTCAATATGAGATTCTCCCATCAGTTGTAATCTCGAAACAATGTATCTTGTAGGCCTTCATCCGGACAAAAAACGTGATTCTCATGAGATACACCATTTAGTAAATATACATGCATCTCTTGTCACTTAAATGAGCCCTTGCAAATTCAGAAGCAGTGGCTATGTGGATGCAAACCACCACTTACCCGCCGGAGTGTTTGCAGCTCATTGAAAGAATGCAGTGCACAACACACATTCTCTTATCCTAGTCCCGCTTGGCCGCCATGTTAGGGTCAGTCTGTGCGGGTGAGCACTGCAGCACTAGTTAATTTGCAAATATTTCAACTTGTGTAATCATACATCATTTTGTCTCATTATACAAATACACTTAGATAGAAACAATTCACTTATTACGGCAAATCACGAAAAGGAACGGTGTGAACAGAGCCTTACACGCAAGTGCGCCTGCTGTGCGTATTTTGCAGTGTGCCATCTTTAAATGTCTAACAGCACCATAAGTGTAGATAAATCCACCCATACTTGGGCTACTACCTCATCAGAAGATGCACGTACCCAGGCATGATCTATTTCGTGGTTGCATAACTTAATAAAGGTTTTATAGTGCAGCCGAACTTAAATGAATGCAGAAGCTTACTGATGATGACCCAGATGAGTATATGAAATACATTATGGGGAACACCATCTTATGGTGTCCGGCAAAACTATAATAAAGGTCTCTTGACACCACAAGATGGCCAATGCCTTGGTGGGTATAACCTTAAACCAAACACAACCAATGTTTTTTGTATTCACAACATGATTTGAAGATTAAAGTGCAAACAAACTTTGTGTGATGCTCCCTCCCTTGTACTTATGCCAAAGGTAAGTGATATTGCCCATGCCATGGGCCCCTGAATGTACTACTGGGGCTCATGTTCAACCTAAATATCTCTCTCTGAGACCTCCATTACATATATTTTCCAGCTCCACTTCCTTTAGCATTGCCTCACAGGATGGTATTGCCAATATCTCCATTGGCACCCAATAAAATAACCCCCATTCTATACTTGTGTTGAGACCGGTCTTGACACATCCAACTTCCGGATCCACCTCTGTTCTAATTTACGTAGTGCCAAATCTCTATCCCCTCTTCTGAGGGTGGTTTTCACCATCTGTATCACAACCCATAATGGGTCATTGTGGCTATGTTTCTTTGTGGAGAAATGTTCCACCATTGGCTTGTCAGTTACCTTATTTTTGAAGCATGACCTATGTTTACAGATACATTGCTGTATCTCTCATTTGGTTTTTCCAATATGGATCAACCCACACAGATATTTTATCCCATATACGGCCCATGATGTTTTGTAGTTCATGAATTATATTATTTTGCAGTTGATGGCATTCAATGTGACAGTCTTCATGTTGGTAGTAAGCCCACAGACAAAACACTGCACACATTTAAAATGGCCTCTCACAAGAGGCAACCCCCAAATACTTGTCACCGGCATACTTCTCAGTGGTTTATATTCACAAGTGTGAACCAGCATTTGTTTAAAATGTTTCATCTTTTTAAATGCAAAAAGTGGCTTGCTAGGTTGAAACTCTGGTAACTAATTAATGGATCAGTTCTTTAACACAACTTTCTTGAGAGCATTACTTATGGGGCTGTATGTGGTAACCCATGTCATCCACCTTCCATCGGTTTCCCTTGTTTGATCAGACATATTTCTCTCTGGGTGTTCTTGGCTCTTTTCTTAGAATTCTTTATGGCTTTCTGTGGATAACCTCTCTGTTTTAGGCGAGACTTCAGGTTGACTGCATGTATATCACATTGTTGTATAGTTGAACAATTCCTTTTAATATGTAGAAATTGACAGTAAGGCAAATTAGTCCTCAGATGGTAACTATTGAAATGTGACAGGGTGTTTCTGCCCACAGGCTTGTGGTAAAGGGTGGTCTCTAGCTTCCCCTGCCCAGTTTTGTTTAAGGTCAAGTCTAGCAATGCCACATATGCCATGTCATATGTCATTGTGAATTTGATGAATGGATCCTGATTGTCCAACTCTTCTTTAAACAGCTCTAGCTCATCTATGTTGCCTGTCCATTTGACAAAACCATCAACAATATGATGCCAGTTCTTGATGTGTTTCTTAAACGAGTTTTGTTCATCGTACATAAACTGAACTTCAAAGTTATCCATATACAGGTTGGCGATGTTTGGCGCAAAACTGGCACCCATACTAGTTCCATGGATCTATTGATACAACTTGTTTTCGGAAAAGAATAACATGTTCAGTCAATACCAGACATATACATTTGAGTATGAATTCTGTCAGTACTCTCCCTTCTGGGTCTGATCTCCAGTCGTGGTACCTCCTCATTACCTAAATGCTTGCATGTTTTGGTTAACATATATAGAACGCCTCGATGCTCATACTTAGCAGGACATCTTGCTGTGCTATATTAAAATCTCCCAAAATATTGATAATTTCTGTTGTGTCTCTTATATATGACTTTATTTCACTGATGAATAGCCTCAGAAAAAAGTCTGCATATTTCGAAAACGGTTTGAGGATGGAGCCTATAGCAGGCACTATTTGTCTCCTCAGTGAACAGGCACTGTTCTTATGCTCCTTCGGGAGGATATAGAATGCTGCTACCGTTGAGTGCATTTCATTAAGAATTATTTTCTCCTCCTCTATCCATCCCTCTCTGTCTGCATGCTGAATCAGACTAGAGATGTCCTCCCATAATCTGCACGTCGTGCCAATTTCCAGAAGCCGGAAATGTCCTTGATTATCTAAATGTTTTAAGACCACTTTTTCATATTTTGTTTTCCCCAACAACACATACCTCCCCCTTTGTCTGCTGGTTTGATAAGGACGTCTTGGTGGTTTTTCAAGGCTTTTATTGCTTCCCTCTCTTCTTGGCTTAGGTTTTCTCTTGTATGATTATTATTCTTCAACAGTTTCTTCGCCTCATCCATTACTTTTTGAACACAAGGATCTCGGAACAGATAGATGCAGGTGGAGGCATAAACATTGAAGGGGGCTTCAACCCTGGGAAAGATGACAATAAGTGAAAGGTCAGTACAATCTCTGACAATGGTCATAGCCTTCAATAATTTGTGAAGTAGGAGATACAATATGGAAAATACATATAAGTACTCATAATAGTTTTCAGATTACCTGTTTAACAAGCATGTAACAAGCCTGCTTCTTAACCACAATTATGCTGCCACCTCACTCATCTAAGAAATCTGGACTGCCTTGACTTTGCCATCTCCAGAACTATGTGTTAGTTCCCTCCTTATGGACTCTCTCCTACCACCTTTGACTATCACTGTTCTTTCTGCTTGTTACTCCCATGTTGTAATCCTGATGCGCAGTGCTTCCTAAAACCCTTTGCTAACATCTGAATCCCTGATTGGAAAGTCACATCTTACTTTTTTTGCTTTTTGCTGAAAAGTCAAATCTTGCTGTGTTTGCTTTTTTGCTTTTTGCTAAAAAGTAAGATCTTGTTGTTTGTGCATTTTTGTTAAAAAGTCAAATCTTGCTGCCCATTGCGAAATTCTCTGTATTTTGCTTGTATAGTGATGCTTCTCTGTAACTTACCAGCCCAGTGACCTCACCACTCTCTTTTGTCCCACTCCTACCTGCCTTAGGCCCCCAGTTTCTACATCCTCTCCTCACTTTCACCCCCATGGTGCTTCTTGTTTCCCCTATCTTTTCCAACTGCTTCTCCATTGACTATCCTTCCCTTTTTACTAAGTCTGGTAGGAAGAAGTTCAAAAAGGACATCTTGGCCTCTAACCCTGGTCTTCCTATCACCGACACCTACTCTAATACCTCCTCCAGACAGACCCTCACTGATCCCCTCTTTACCGTTCCTTCATCAGATCTATGGACTCCTCATATGATCTATGTGCTCTGTCCTATCTCCTCCTCTCCCATTAATGGTGGCACTCACTGGGAAGTTCTCATGGCATCCTTCGACTCCTCTAAAGTCAGCATTAATGTCTACCTAAATGAGACTGTCATGGTCCAAGGCCCTCAGGTCAATCTCCTCCTCTTTGATAGGCACTTCCCTCGCCTAATCAATTACCTCTAATATCCTGCTGTCCCCTCCTCACCCCCCTTGGCTACCTTGCCCTCTCTCTCCTCCTCCTCTGCCCCTCCTAGGACTCTTTCTCCTCTGCAGGGCATACCTCTGATCTGTACCCTTCCCCAGAAGGTCTTTAAGGCGTGCAACCTTCTTCATATTGCCACTCTCAACTCTCGCTCTGCTGTCAAACACTCCTCTGACATCTGCCACCTCCTTGAAGAACTAGACCTTGATGTCCTTCGTCTTACTGAGACATGGTTGACAGCCAGCTCTGTCACAAGCTTTGACACTCTCCTCCCTGATGGCTACAAGATCCTTTCCACACCCAGATCATCCCGGTCCAGTGGGGGAGTAACCCCAATCTTTCCTGAATGGATTCCTGCCTCTATCATTCCCACTCAGACCTACTCCTCTTTTGAATGCCTTGTCTGTGGGCTCTCTCTCTTGCCTACTCATTTTCTTACTGTGGCTACCATCTACCGGGCTCCTGGTCAAATCACCCCATTTCTCTCAGAGTGGGTGGACCTCCCCTGCTCCCTCCTGGCCTCTACCTGTCAACTCCTCCTCCTTGGTGACCTCAATATACATTTAGACTCTCCTTGTTCCTCCTCTGTACTCTTATGTGACCTCTGCGACTCCCTCTCCCTGTCCATCTCCGCTCTGGCCTGACTCACTCTGCAGGGCACACACTCGATGTCTTGATCTCCTCTGACCTCCCCCTCTCCATCCCTCTGACCACTCCTCTCTCCTGGAGCGATCACAACCACCTCTCCTCTCATCTCTCCCTCTCTTCCCCCCAAGCCAAGCCTACCCCAACACTGCAACCTACCTTCTCAGACATCCGGCCCATGAAGCGTGTGTCAGTTGAGGCTTTTGCCACCACTTCCCCCCCCCCTCCACCTCTGGCTGTCTAACATCCTGACACAGCCCTGTCTCTGCTCTGCTCTTCAATTGCTGATACTCTTAATGCTCTGGCCCATGTCATGAGGATCCGATTGAAGTCCAAAGCCAAGTGCAATTCCTGCTATGAAGTGTAGGGTGGCTGAGAGGAAATGGAGGGCTTCTTGTTCATCCTCTGACAAACTGGCCTGTCGCCTGCTAAAAAGGCAATACCGACTCTCTGTCCTCATCAAGAAGAGAGTCCAAGAAAGAGTGAACTCGGTGGAGGAATGCTGAAAGTAGAGAAGTGGTCTGCGCCCAGAAGAGGGGGACCCCAAGGGTGAGGCCATCACCCGAGAAATTTGTAAAACAGAACTTTGTGTTTGTTAGTTAGTTATTCGTATGGTAAACCGATCAAGCCCTCAGGGCCATGAAACTTTCCACCTAGGGTCTTGACATTGAAAGGAACTGATTTAGGTTTCATGTCCAGAAGAGGGACATCCAAGGGGTGAAAAGCAATCACCCATCACTATGAGGAACAGGGGTCAGCACCCGGAAGAGGGGACTCAAGTGTGAAGAGCCCTCACCCTAAGTAAAACCAGCTAACAAAGTTTCATTTATTGAAGACATTTTTGTTTATTGTTTGAATACTTCAGGACCTCGAAGGCAATAGACTTTCAAGAGAAACATGACTTGGCCATCGCGACTCCTGATAAACTGCAACTGAACTGTCGACTCGTGCTGGAGAAGCTCAAGTGTGTGCTGTGCTCCAAGATCCTACCTTACCCCGTGCTCAAAACGTGGGCAAGGAAGATCCAGGCTACCACATCCTGACATATTATTTATGAACACTTCTTTCTTTTATTGAGGACTATCCCACACCCGTTTTGTATTAGTTGTAAGGTTTGGCAATAGGTTTCTTAGTATAGGCCTTTTCATTTGGTCACAACGCCACTAGGACTGCCTTATTTTCATTTGATGGTCGACACATGCTCCCATCTTAGATTTAGGTTTTGATTAGGCATTTTTCCAACCTGCATACACTTAAATAAACACCCTGGAACTGTGATCACTTGTGTCTATCTTTACTGTTGCCACCATGAGTTCCTTACACCACGACACCAGCCCCACACTTGGATGGCCCTTCCTTCTCTTGCATGCTGGAATTGAAAAAGTAGCATACCCTTGCAAATTGGGTGCTTCAGTAGCCCATGTCTCCTGGAGAATTACTATCACGTGTCCCCTGAGGAAATTCTGCCAGTTGTTGTCAAGTAGATATTTATTCACCCCGGTAATATTCCACAATAGGACACACACCCCAGGTCTTAGGTTGTCATGACTACCAGAAGGGTGCTGGGGTCAATGACCCCCCACACCTACTGGATCCAGCACCTTTATTGGTTTCGCTGGAGCCTGTCCCTGGTCGGGGTGCCTGGTCCATCAGTTGACGGGATTCCTGTAGGACCCCTGGCTCATTTCCTAACAGCCTACACTTGAACCTAGTCAGCCCAACCTTAGTAGGCGAGGAACTTTTCCCCCCTGTGAGATGCCCTTCAGCATCAACTTCCACTGTGGGTCTCAGTAGGTGGAACTGGTGCGGTTGCATCCTTCCCAGCTGGTCCATAGGATAACCAAAATTACTTCTCCCACCCACGCGAGCCTGATACCATGATGGCGGATGCATTTTTATCGTTATGTCCAAACAACTTGGGGGAAGGGACCATAGTTCCATTGGCAAAAAATCCTATAGCATCTTGTAGCCTTTCATCCAGATTTTGATTCGGGCCCTACCCTGCAGACCTGCCAGTCTTATGCAGGCCACTATGTCACTCCTAATAATTGAAAGACAACAACATTTTGCCCTCATCCAGTGGGTAAGCTTATTGGTCAAGCCATCCCCCTGTTCAATCCTCACCCAGTGGTTTGGGGACATTCACCAGATAAAAACAATCAGGAGGTGCATAGCTGCCATTGGTGCCACTGTGCTTCAAAAGAGTGTTAGGAGCCATACCCTTACCCGCCTTTGTTTCGTGGCCCAGCATATGCGGCTGCAGTGGAGGGGCTACATAAACATTTGTTCCTTCCAGAGTGGACCCTCTCACTCTTATACATCATCCCATATTGTCAAGTAGTGGGCTCCGAGCCTTTGACTGTGAACACAGCCTTGTTTATTGTCTGATCCTGCAATGGCTGTCGGTGTGACACCAATCCCTCCACCCTCTATTGAGCCTGCTCAGTTCTAATTTCAGTTACTTATTTCCTTTATGTAACAATGCGACAGGCATAAGTACCTGCTTACAACCCCTGCAACTATTTATTGTGCATTTGTAAGGCGCTTATACATCAAGTAAATTGTGTTTCAAAGCGCCCGCAGGGCAACTAGGAGGGGACATGGGAATGAAGAAAGAGAGAGGCGGTCCTCCTAGGCCTTGTGAGCATTCAGAGTGTTGCAAGCAGTTGTAGATCCCTGCTAGAGATCACTTGGTAAGTGTGGTCAACAGACAAAAACAATAAGTGCATGCCTGTGGGATATCACAGGCCAGTGCGAGCCAAATGGCAAGTGCTGGGTGTGGCGTAGGCTGAAGAAGGCTATTGGGGGGAAGGTCCTGGAGGTACAAATAAGGGCCATGGTCCCCAATCTCAGAGACTGTGGGATTTTGCTCAGGAGGGAGAGGGGGAAGGGGGAGGTGAAAATGGAAGTATTGAGGAGATTCTGGAATTTGAGGAGATCTAGCTCAAGACGGAGAGGAAGGGGAAGGCTGTTCCAGAGGAGGAAGCCAGTCGATGAAAGAGATCTGACACCAGCTCACTGTTTAAAGAAGCGCTTGACACGCAGAGAGTTGGCGCCGGAAGGGCATAGACATTTGGAGGGAGAGTATTTGGTGAGAGACAGTTGTAGATAGCATGGTCCCTAGCCCCAGACAGCATTACGGATGATGCAGAGGGATTTGAATTTGATCTTTGCAGCAACGAGGAGTCAGTGGTGAGATTTTAGGGCTAGAGAGATGTGATCCTTGAGCTTGAGGCCAAGAATATATCTTGCAGCCCTATTCTGGATACGCTGGAGGGGACGTAGAAAGAAAGAGGGTACATTGAGGAAGAGGCTGTTGCAGTAGCCCAGCCTAGAGAGTTCCAGAGCTCTAGAGAAATTGAGCTTTTGGGGTAAAGTGAGGAAAGGAAGGATTCATTTGAGGAAGTAGAGTTGAAAGTGGGCCTTCTTGGCAAGGTCCTGGATGTGAGGGAGGCAGGAAAGAGAGAAGTCGAAGATAACTCCAAGGTTTCTGGCTTCATATGAAGTAGAAGTTGGAGTGCCCAGAGAGACTGGAAAGAGTGAGGGGAAGAAAGCAGGAGCAGGGATCCCGTCCCAATGGGTAGGATCTCATTCAAGCTGGCATTAAGGCGTAGAAAATTGGAGGCACGCCAGGACTGGATGGCAGATAATCAGTCAGGAATGATGGAGGAAGAAAGGATAGGATTAGAGGGCAGTTTGAAGAAGAGTTGCGGTCATCTGCATAACACTGGAAGTAAGGGCAGAATGTGGAAATGAGGTGTGCAAGCGGAGCAAGATAGATGCTAAAGAGCCAGGGAGAATGTTGGAGCCCTGTGGAACCCCACAGATGGAGATAGAGGTGGGAAAAGAGAAAGAGCCCAGGATAACCTGGGAGGGACAGTCATTGAAGAAGGAGGTCAGTCAGTCCAGTGCCTGCCCCGATTTACCAAGGGTATCATGGAGCCATTTTATGAGGACAGAGTGGTTGACTGCATCAAATGCAGAGGAGAGATCAAGTATGATGAGAACAGCTGGAGAGTTAGAATCAAGAGATGCAAGCAGTTCTTCACAGGCGTTTAGGAGAGCAGTTTCCATGTCTCTGAATGCTCGGAATCCAGATTGATGGTCATGTAGGCAACCGACAAGATCATTGTGCTCGGTCAGATGGTGGAAGACCAGCTTCTCCAAAACTTTCCCAAGGAAGAGAGTGATAAAGTTGGGGCGGTAGTGAGTGGGGCATGAGGGGTCAGCTTGAGGTTTTTTCAGGAGGGGGCACACAATAGCATGCTTTAGGGAAGAGGGGAAAGACCCAATAGCAAAGGAGTGATTCAGAAAATCAGCCAATGCAGGGGCAAAAGAGCCAATATTGTCCTTAATGGTTCTGGAAGAACAAGGGGAGACCTGTTTGGAGGAGACCTTCATAGAGCGGACAACTCTAGTGACCTCATTGTTTGTGATAGGAGAGATGGAGGAAAGAAAGACAGAGAGGGTATGGAGGCCATAGGTGGCAACTATGTAATCCATAGTCCACACCAGTGGATGCCTCCTCCTCAACCAACTGGGATAAGGCACCAGATGGCACAGGTACAATGAATAATTTCGGTGGGTCAAAACCACAAACTTGTTGCTAATAGAAAGCTCTGGGGGATAAATAGTGTTATCAATTGCCTCCGGTTCCCGAACTGCACCATCCCCACCCACACTCACTCCTCAGCCCACGCTTCCCAGTGCAAGAGCTAAAGTAGAATTGTGATTAACCTCAACTGGTACATTAAAGGATTTCCCATCCTGCTGGTCAGGATAGTTAGGGACTTCATAACCAGGCAGGATTTTTCCAACATCCACTAGAGCAGTCAAACCAGTTTTAGAGGTAGCCAAGTTGTCCTGGGATATTTTACACATCTCCTCTATGCTTAGTTTCCCACAAGGGACATTTCACTGCCTCAATTGATTGGATGATTGGACACAGCGATATTGTGTTGAGCCAGATCATCGCTAATAACCACACTACAATTTGGCATAACTTTCATTCCCTTGTGGCCCCCTTTTCTCCACTCTTTCTCAGGGATGCTAGTCATCTTGCAAGGGGGTCTAACCTTCTGGGAGTTAAGATCATGCAGGAGGCCTGCAATTTTATTAATCATAGCATGGTCCTCCTCAATTCTATCCACAAACTTAGTGGTCCTCTTACCAGCGGTATAATTTGTGGGTGGGGCTTGCAGACTTTCTTTTCGAAATATCAGGAGGCCATGATTTCACGCTATGCATACTATGTGCTCTGTGTATATATGTATGATATAGACAGAAAAGCGTATACTGCCCGAAGTGCCTTGTGCCTGGTGCAAGACCTGTTCAGTAGTAAGGTGCTGGGTGCTCAAATATATACCAGTACAAAATAGTACAATACCAAAAAGTCCCCTGCACGTGCTGCTCCAGCGGCACTTTTGAATAAACACACTCTAAAACGTGTGTAAGAAGGGAACTTGGGGGCCTTGACCAAATTCACAGCCTCATATGTGCAAATGTGCATTTAAAGTTGGGCACTACATACAGCAACCAGTATATGAATACCAGCAAAAAGTACATAATTCACAAGAATGCATTAAAATAATTAAATGTTAGAATGTACACTGCAAGAAACAAAGCATTTAAAATATGACCATTACAATTAAATTATATTGCTAAAAGTTCACTAAACCTAAGTTCACTAAAAGTTCACAAAGCCTATAAAAACCCAGTTCATTCCATCTAAAAAAAGGGCTTCAAAGAAAAAGAATGACTCAGTTAGCAGAGTTGGAACACAGGATTACAGCCCATGTAGAATAACTAGTTCCTTCCTGAGCAGCCAATATTGCTCAGGGTGAGCATGCCCGACAGCTTAAGGGGCCACCAGAGTCCTTGCCCCCCCCCCCCTTATCCTGTGGCCTATATTCACCACTGTCCAGCTGTTGCCATCATATAATAAACATAGGTGATTCCGGGGATTCAGGCGTATACTGATCTACTTTGCCCTTGCCTGCTCCTAAAACCAACAGAGACCACCAAAGACCACTGGTATCCTCTAGCTGTCCAGTGGTATATACACATCCGTAGGCCCTCTTGAGTCATGTACCAGTCCGGTCGACATGTAGTGCTGCAAGGGCGGCGAGTCTAAGCAATGCCAAGCGCTTTTCGATGGAAAATAAGACCATTCCCAACAATATCTTCAAAAGATTATTCATTACATGTTGGAAATGTATGGAGATGTATGGAGATACATACAATGTAATGTTCAACATTTTAGGGGTGCCACTTCCCAATACTCAGTAATCAGCACGTCATGAACAGAAACGTTAACATACCAGGAGTGCTGCAGGGAAAGCTTCCTCATTAATCAAAAGGCTCTGCGAACCAGCAGAGCAGCATAGAGCAACAGCGCTGCACCTGGTGGAACCAGGGAACAGGGAAAAACAAGAAAGAATAGAAGGGAGTCCTCCCATTTTGCAACCAGAGGAGCTATGCAATACACCTTTTCCATGCGGTTCATTGTGGTTCCAATGTAAACAGCCTATCCTCAGTCATCCAGTCCCTCCAGCCCCAACAGCTCAGCAGAACTACAAGAACTGCCCGCTGCCTACCCCCGCAGCAGCATCAAAACAGGGACAAGACAAAGGCTGCCGAACAGAAGTGCCTGTCAAGAAGAGGCATATACAAGATATTGCAACAGAGTTTGACAGACATGTTCATTATAGAAGAATTATAGATACTCATCGAACATTTTGGAAAATGATCTGCTACTTTTTTTTTTGTTTTATAACTGAAGCAAGCCACGCTCCCTTTTTTGCCAGAACACTATATAATTAAAAAATGGCACACGCACCTGTGCACGTGCACCTGTGGAAGTGCCCTGAGAGTGCTGTTGGGCTGGTGTGCCTGCTGAGAGTCCCGAACTTCGTACAAAGGTATTACTGCTGCCCTATGTACATTGCACAATGGAGATATTATGGCAAACCCTGAACTATCATTAATTTGTTTTATAACTGAAGCCAGCCATGCACCTGTGGGAGTGCCCTGAGAGTGTTGTTGGGCTGTTGGTGGGTGGTGAGTGGGTGTAACATATACCATCATTTTACTCCATCTGAAAAAAGGTGTATGTTTTTGAGACTGGCTGGGCTTAGTTAGTGGGTGGTGTATTTTGCTGGAACTACTCGGGCTATGCCCACCGCTCTCTGGAAATATCAATTAAGGAGTGTGTTTAAAAGCGCTGGTATTACTAGATCAGCAGTGACCTTAAGAAAAATGAAAAATAGAATGATTGGCAAAAATGGTACAAACAACACCTTGAGTGCCAAGCTAAAAAGCAAAGGAGTGGTAGCAGGGTCAGTTGAGGTTTTGTGGGAAGATAAAGGTGACAAAAGGGCAGGGCAGGAAAAGATCTCATTCATCCTGAAACGCACAGGCAGACACAACACTAACGCTGCTAAGCCTATAGCAATGGAGGTGGATGAGAGCCCTCTGGATGTGGAGATTGCAGGATTGGAACCAATTGATAACAACTCTTTGTTAAATATGGTACTGCATTTGAAGGAAAGAACTATTGAGTCCGATAGTGTGAATGCAGAGGAAGGAAGGGTGAACGTTAAGTTGGCTGAGGATGTAAGGGTGACCCCAAATGTGGTGGAGTCCCAAATATCAAATATGGATAGATCACCTGATCTCACAGCAATAGCCGATAGAGCACATGCTTTATCACCAGTTAGCAAAGCTCCTCATCTGATTGTGACTCGGAAGATGAAGATAGACCTGCTGAACCAGAAAACATCAAAATAATGTACCCGATGTAAGACAATGTTCAATGAACAAAAAGAAATAAAAAATGATTTGGCGTTACTGGTAGATATGATGTGCACGATTCCCAACAAAATAGTGGACCCTATGATTAGAGAGGTTAATATGGCAGATACTAGTTTGTGTGAGTGTGATGTCCTTGATGAAAATGGTTTGATACTTGTGGTACATGATGATGAAGAGGTCTTGAATATAGAGAAGAGTGGGGATGAATCCATAGAACTGCCCAACTGGAACAACAGGAATGCCCCTAAGAAAGCCCCTATGTATAAGAACATCAAAAAAGGTGAAATCACGACAAAGCATGTTAATTTTGGCACCAAAAAGAAAGATGGACCAATAAAAGCAACGTCATTAGCTGGATTGTCGGAGGGAATAAGATGTGTAGAAATGCCAAATTCCTATCAGCTTGTTGAAAGAAAAAAAAAGGACTTTAAGAAACAACAAAAAAGCAAAAATTACCATAAGCATAAGCAGTTGGACACATGGGTCCAGAGAAATGTCAATAAAGAGAATAAAAAGGATGAAAAAGAGGAGATAGGAACTAGCCCTAATTGTAGCTAGGAGCAGGTTGATGAGCTCCAATTTGAAGAGAGGTAAATTGGAAATAATGACATGTATGATAATGTAACATATGGAAACAATAAAAAACGCAACCTTAGTTACGGATGTGCTCAATGGCACTGAGATGAATACATCGGTTATAAAGATCATAGATAAATATGCCACCTCCTGCAGCCCCTATTTAAATAGGAAAATTGTGCTTGAATTACTGCATCAAATGCCAGATCTAAGAGCCATAACAAGCAAGGATATAGACTGGGTGGTATTACCAAATTCTTGGTATGATACACATTGGGTAACATTGTATTTGGTTTCACCTGTCATTGCCAAACTCATCATGATATATGCCAAAGAGCTAGACAATATAGGATATGAGGCAATTAAGATGATCCCCAAAGTGGAACATTTGCCTACATCTAAGGGAAAAATCAATAAGAAGCAGATGTAAAGTGGTTTGGTGGAAGTAGAGCGGTTGGTCAAATGTATTGTGGAGGAGTTTACAAGACATACCGAAACTAATCTGAATGGGTATAAAGAAAATAAATATATTTAGTCGATTGACAAAATGGTATTGTAAATGAAAAATGGGAAATTATATCTTGGAATACGAGGGGCCATCACTCCTTTTTGTCTAAATCATATGGCTTTAACTTTTTAATAGAGGCTGACATCTTCGCTCTCCAAGGAACTTGGTTGATGGGGGATTTGACTATAGATGGATATAATATCCTACAAAAGAAGGCCATGAGAAGTGACTGTGGACGTCCATTTGGATGCCTGCTTATGGGGGCTAAAAACTACCTAAATATAGTGGAATACAATGAGGGGCAAATTTCAGCTTATATCCTGACTGTGATAGTACAGACTCACAGAAGTTCCCTTAGCAAACCTATAATGCTTATTAATGTTTATAATCCACAAAATACACTGTGGAAGTAGTTGAGACATAAAAAAAATATTAGTTGGCTGGCTAGGTAATTCTCCTGATGCATTATTCATGCATCAGTAATCTAAATTACCAAAGATATACATCCAAAGGTAATAGTGCCTTGGTACAAATGGAAACTTTATGCAACGGTTTAAGGTCCACGATTATTCCTCCAACAGAGGATCTTAACATGCTAAAGGACCTTTGGTCACAGTTTATTGGGACTAATGGTCTGTACCAGCTGGCTATGAAACAAGAGATGAAACTGGCCTTACAATATATTTGAAGAGATGGTGAATAGATGTCATGGATTGATTATGTTTTGTTCCTCACCTCTGTCTTTTCAAGAATAGGCAATTTGGACTTGGTACAAAATAAATTAAGTGATCATGTTGCTTGCAAATTTAGTTTAAAGCTAGCTATGAGATGCAAAGATGTCACATTTGTGAAAATGATATCTAATTTGAAAATGTCTAGTGCTCCTGATCCTGATGGGATACCCAATTTGGTTTATAAAAAAGACCCAAATTATTGGGCTCCCACTCTGGACCTTATGTATAAGAACATAGTCCTATAAGGGTTTGTACCAGCTAGCTGGAAAGCTTCTTTTCTTAACACTATATTTAAAAAGGGAGTTAGAGATAACCATACAAATTACAGGCTAGTCGCTATGACCGATCTTTGTGCGAAGATTTGCGCAAAATTACTATTATCTGAGATTCAGAAATAGGTAAAAATCAATAAGCTACTCTCTAACCAACAAAGTGGTTTTAGAAAGAACATGGGTGCTATCCGATCTATGGACCTTTTCTTATCTAATGCAAGACTGTTTACGAAAGAAAGAACGTGCACTGGTTATGTGTTTTATAGACACTGTGGATCTGGCCCTGCTATGGAAAAAGATTGAAATGTGGAACATTAACCTATTGGTATTGCACTTTGTTAAAGTAATGTATACTAATACTACGGTACAGATAAGGTTGGGTCAGGAGGGCCTCCTGAGGGAGGAAATTGATGCTCATTTTGGTTTGAAGCAGGGTTGCCCCTTGGTGCCTACATAATACAATCTGTATGTATCTGATTTGGGTACCCACATAGATGCTTGTCATAATTTCCCGCTAAGAATAAATTAGCATTACATTTCCTGGCTGGGGTACACCAATGACACATTACTAATTGATAAATGTCAGATCAGCCTACAAAGGAGCATGGACACCTTAGCCGACTACTCGATTATGATTATGGTATTAAGACCAGGTAAAAAGAGAAATACGGGTTAGAAATGGCAACTGGGGGTAAAACCATAGAAGTGGTACTATCTTATATATATTTGGGAATGTACATCTCAGAAAAAATGGTGATGAAAGAAATTGAATGTTATGTGTCGCTAAAAATGGAAAGAAGGTTCAATGCAATACTAAACTTCATCCGAAGTAAAGGTGGTTACTCTATAGAAGGGTTTTTGAAACTATATAAATCCTGTTTGATCCAGCATATGTTACGGTCTAGAAATGTATACCAGGAGTGAAATAGAGTAGATTAAAACAATTGAAGCGTCTATGGAAGCTATACATTTGGTATTGGGATCTTTCTCACTAAGTACACAATGCATGATATCTAAAGGGATCTTCTATATTCTCATGACAAGTGGAAATGTGTCCAGTGAATCGATATTGAAAAAATTTAATAACATCTTACAGAATCGGGAAGGAGCAAATGGGCCTAACCCCATGGACACTGGAAGTGATGTCTTTCTTTGAACACATTTATTATGAATTCAAGGAAGATCTTCCCATAGCTGACATTGAGAAAAGACTATAAAATCATGTGAATGCCTGGGATAGAGAGGCCTGATTTACCCACCTAGGTAAACAAGGAAAATATAAATGTTATGTTACACAGAGCTTTTCCAATACTTCACCTGGTAGCTATTCAGTTACCCATTATAATCAAGGGTTGAGAAGATTTATCCTCATGTTGAAATTAGAACTACTACCCACAATGTCAAGATTGGGTCCTTGGAAAAACGTGGCATATGAAGACATACTGTGTAGACCTTGTGGCATGAACATTGAGATGCCTAGGCACCTCCTCACAAAATGTGACAAACTCCAGGATGCTCATAAAAAAGCTTATTTTAATCTAAGATACCCTGTGGCCAGTTTCCAACTGGATCAAATGTGGAGCCATATGTATTCCGGACAGAACACCATATTAAATTTTGCCTTGTACCATATGTGGATTTTTTTTAAACATGATATCAAATTTATGAAATATGGAAAGGTAGTATGAATTTACTTGCACTATTTAAAGTTGTTTCTTTTAAAAACTGGTTACCATATAATGTTGTAATATGGAATGCTGATATTTGTAATGGCGATACAGTATGTATATGTAAATATAGTATGTGCTATAATGTAGTTTTTATTATTTGATACACTGCTTGAAGGAAAGAGAACACATTTTATTTAATTGTTTTTTATTTTGATGCGAAAAAGATGTAATGATAAAAATGTAGTTTGTTGTATGGTATGTTGTTAAAAAGTTTAATTAACCAATAAAACAAGAGGGAAAAAAAGAAAAGAATATGTTCATCAGTTCAGTAATGCTTTAGTCTGCATGTGCCAGTCATTGCTTCATGGGAGTGAAGTGGCTGAAACTGGGATTTTGCATAGTCTGGTCCTAACCCACTCTTCATTCAGGGTATGTCCTGTGCATGGGAAGAATATGAGGAGGTAGGTTGTCACTGATTGGACAGTCTCCACATGTTCATAGGTATGCTGGGTTAGCCCCAAGATGAAATCTGCATAATACAAAAGAGTCCAGAGACATTTCAGAATGTCTACCTTAAGATCCATGTACCTGAAGCCACAGGACTGCCAGAGATCTAATGGGGGGCTGTTGCTGTCACCAGCATTAGCAAAAACGGAATACCACATGTTTGACCCCTGTATTCAAATCGAATCAGTTGCCTGCCTTCTCTTGCTGATGGGAACAACCAGTCAGGAACCCTGCTCTGGATCCATTGCAGTTCCCACATCAGATTTATCACTCAATGTCAATTAGTCTCCAATGATCGGAACTGAACTGTCAATTTGCAAATGCCCCTTCCCGATTTGTCATTGGAAACCTTATTCGCATGACAGAGCCCTGCTGGGATCTAGCCAACCTGCTACTGCCATCTCTTACCATGAGTAAGGGCTGACTGGAATATGAAACCTACTGTGCTGCTCTGGAGGGTTTGCTCAGACCAATGTCTGCTTCCGTCTGCTGCTTCTATCCTTAAGTTTTGTTGGGGCAAAATTTGATCAATCTTCACACGGTCCTGGAGTATAAGCTTCAGCCTTAACTAACTGTTACTGGATGACTCGTGCCTGCTGTATGTGAACCTCCTATAGCAAAGGCTATGATAAGCCTTTTCACCCCAAACGGTTCCCTCTCCCATTGTGCCTGTTTTGTTGATAATCAGATTCTGAGAGTCAGGATACCCTAACGTTTTCAAACGGGACAATCCCCATTGATAAGGTAAATGTTGATACCTTATTGGGCCAAACGCAGTGGACTCTGCACAAGGAGCCCTCCCTTCAGTCATCTATGGATTTAACACTGGTAAACTACCCCCTCAATAGCCGAAAGATGCTTTTGAACATTTCTACAAGCTATCACAAAGTTAATGATTGACCTCTAAAGTGTGGCCCTTGTTGCTAACATATTATAGCCTAACTAAGGCTTGTGAACCTGTCCATAACATCCCCACAAAGACACTTTCTCAATTTACAATGTATATTGCCTATTAACTGTGTTCTAATCTAAGTGGCAGGTAACCCATGTTGATGTTTCCAAACCATGGTGGCACATATGTTTAATAGTGCCTTTCCTTACGAGTAGTGTGCTGATTTTATTGAATGTTTGTGTCTAGTAAATAGTATATTTTTGTACTCACCTGTGTTAACCTCTGTTCCTTAACAGAATGTGCTCTACTCAACTGTACTTTCCACCATGACTGAGTGTTAACATAACTGATCAACAACATTACCCTTGTGCACATTTAAGTTGGTTTCTTGGAACCCCCACTAGAGTAGGTTTTAACAAAACCCTCACAACAATCGTTGATAGCTTGTGAGGGAGCTGTTGTTACGTGTCAGAGCAGCAAGCACCTAGCTGTTAACTCACAGGCCCAGGTATGGCTGCAATTACAGCCTACTACTATGAGGGTATTCCTTTAGACATGGACCATTTCACAGAAGAGTCCTTGGCCCAATTTGAAGTAGACAAACATAAAGTAATGTGTAAAGGCGGAGGCCTCTACGTAAACCCTGATTTAGTGAAAAACATACTTAGATATTTGTCTACACCTCCCTCTGATTCCCAAGAAGAGGAGGGAGAGGAGGTACCATCCCTTCTACCCTGAACCCACCCGCTTCATTGTGTTCCTCTTCTGAAGGTTTCCTTCAGAATGCAAAGGAGTCACTAAAAATACAAACACAGAGTCAGACCTGAAGGTAAAGAAATTAGAATGAGTGCTCAGAAGAATGGAAATTAAAGAAAACAGGCAGGATCTGGCCCATCAGGTGAAATTAACAGACAGGAAATATCCCATACACTTCACATGAGAACGTTGGATGTTAACACATCTTCTTTTAGGATCGAGTGGCTCCAATTCCTCTCCTAATCCCAGATCTTCAATGAAACAATGATGTGAATATATGATGGGAATTATGGCATGTGGCAGAGGCTGCTTGCATTGGTGATAGTATGTCAAATATTCAAACTGAGAGTCTATGACCAGTCTGCCTGCATTAAGAGAGTACATGGTTGCATGAAAGAAGTACTCATCAACACATTTGGGAGAACTCCAGTCCAATACTATAGAAACTTCAGAGACCAAAAAGTAAAAGACAAAACCGTCCTACTAGGCCTTGTGACATTTGGATTGTGCAAGTGCAGTAACAAGAAGAGTGGTGGAGAGGGGAGGGGGAAGGGGGTTTTGTTTTTGTCATCTCTGTCCCCCCCCCACTCTTGTCTTGTGTCTTTTGAAGTTTTCATTATGTTTTGAATATAATCACACATTTTGGTAGATTTTCCTCGGCCTGCTTTAAACTGAGCTGCTTGCGAGAACATCTGCACAGCGTTTGCCTAGAAACCACTGAGCCAGATACACAGTATCATTTTTACCGGGGCCCACAATGCACGTCCATTGGTAGCAAGGCTTCAGTTCGCACTTGACCTGTGGTGAGTGAGATCGAAAGGAGCAGGGAGTTTGATCAGGTAAAAATGACTTTAAAAAAAAAAAGAAAAACATAATGCCCATACTGTTATGAAATCAAAATTATTGATCTTAATTGGTCCCAACCATCCCTTAAAATATGGGCTGGCATGCCTACATCATCCCAGGTCTGCTAATATTAATGTGCTGTGGTTGCTATAGTGCACTTTTACGTTTTTTTTATAAAATGCTCTGCCACACCAGGTGATGCAATGTAACATGGCCGTGTAGATTAATTAGAACTTTTAAAAACCTGCAGTGAACCATTACTTTTAGACTGCAAGAGTTTGAGAGTTGCATCTTTACAAGAAAACATAACCTTGCTCAGAACAAACTTCACTTTACACCTTGCAATAAACCGGGAGCTAAGCGGGAGCAGGATTTTCACACTTAATACTATAGAGTTATAAAGCGTATGGAAGCCATTGTTACCCCTCAGCTGTCCCGCTTACTGGAATCCCAGGCCCTTCTGCACCCTTTTCAATCTGGTTTCTGTCATGCCAGAGGTACAGAGGCAGTGCTGATATGTGTCCTGGATGATACAGCCCTTCTCCAGGATTGCTGAGAGGTCAGAGTTTTAATTCTCCTGGAACCCTCTGCAGCATTTGATACAACTGACCATATCACCCCCTGCTTCGGTGCCTGGAATGCCTTGGAATCACAGGCCTTGTCTTGGTTTACTACCTTTCTGTCAGAACGCACACAAACGGCCTCTATGTTTCCTTATAAATCTCCCTCGATGGTCATCACATGTGGTGTCCCTCAGGGGTCTTTGCTGTCTCCTCTTCATTCTGTATCTTCGGCATCTTGCTGATCTTATTCAGGAACACGGCATACGGTTCGACACATATGAGCATGATATGCAGTTGCTCTTGCATCTGTACTCCCCTACACCTGACTCTCCCCGTACAAGTTGTAACTGTTTCGAGTCGGCGGGGGAGTTGATTGCCAGAAACTGGTTAAAACTTAACAGTGAAAAAACAGAGATCATGGTTACAGGCTCTGCTGCGATGCAGTCTGCCTGAACCTAGGAATTATGGCCTAAATCACTCAGACCGTGCACCTTAGCAAGTAAATCAGTAAAAAGCTTGGGTGTCAAAATGTTTCCTTCTGGCTCCCGTGAGCTTCAAAATTCATCGGTTTGCCAGTCCGTATTTTTTAAAGTTAAAATTCCTGAAAAACACATTTTCTTCTGCCCGACTCTAGGGCCAAAGTGGTAGCAGCATCTATTTTAGGATCAATAGACTGCTGCAATGGAATTTACCTCAGCCAACTGTCCTTTCAAATTCAGAGGCTGCAATTCTGCAAATTGCTGCAGCTAGGCTGGCCTTGGGAGCTGACTCTCTTGCCCATTCTCAGGATCTTCATTGGCAGCTGCATTTGCTGCCTGTTAGCAGTCATGTCAAATGTTAAGACTCACTGCACCGTTCACCGTGCTTATCACAGTGTTGGTGCAGAATATCTGCAAAAGAAGCTGTTTCCCTATGTCCCCACAAAGAATTTGAGGTCAGCTTCTCAGAATCTTTTGATAGTTCCACTTTTTTTTATCTTGCAGGAGAAGGAGGTCAAGCTTTCTCGACTTTAGAACCCACCATGTGCAACTCATTCCTCGTGCAGCTACGGGAGATACATGATCATCTGACGTTACGGAAAACTTTGAAAATGTATCTTTTCTAACTGGATGTTCTTCTGAAGTGTCTCCGTTCTTAACTCTTTTTCACTGGTGACTTGTTGTTCTCCTAGCGCCTAGATGCCTCCGGCCAGTGCTAGCCTGGCAGAACACATTTCTACACCAGCTGCTACATCATCATCTGGGATTTATTCCCCAAGAGGGTTTCCCAGGGAGTGGCCCCCTGGGTTGCACAGAGCCCAGTTTTCTGGCATCTGGATGCCTGGGGGATGTTCCTTAAATCTTCTATACAGAACTTCAAGAACACGAAAACTTGTGAGTACCCTTCAATTGACATTGGTTATAAGATCTGGGGGATGTTTTTCAGGATGCATCCTGGCTGGGTGTGGTGCATAGAGGAGGAAGTTGTCTCTAAACAGCAGGGAAATGTGCTGCTTCAGATGAGGGGGAGGGCAATCCTGAGGAGGAAGAGAAGGGGCAGGTACAGGAAGTGGCTGTAATAGAGGGGACTCTCCTTGCTACTTTCCTGGTGGAGGGAGACAGCCAGGGGGAGCCCCACAGAGCAGTGACCTTGATCCATCCTACACATCCCACAGATTCCTGAGTGTGGGGCTATTTTCCCCTGCCACCAGGTAAGACCATCAGGAGGGAGGAGCCTCAGATGTTCTGCATGGCTCAGTGCTATAATAAGTCAATAAAGCAGGGCAGAACGGAAGCAGCCAGGAAGTCTGCATCCCAGGGTGGATAGCAATGAGAAACAATTGTCAATGGTGACACCAAGTGATGCACAAGTTGCATGCATACTCAGAGATCAGCAACCATGCAGTCATTACCACCCTCTCCAGCATTGGTGAGGAAGAGAGGCCTAGTACAACCCAGGGCTGGGGTGCAACAAGGGAACACTATGGGCACACCATATCCACATTTCAGCACCCATCCAGCCTTCACAATTAGCATCAGTGGCACTGACCCTGTGGCCACCGGCAGGCCGCATTTGCTGGCACTGCCACTGCAAGCGGTTGGGAGTGGTGAATCACCACCAGTAGCATACATCTTGAGAAGGACTCTATGGGCAACATCATGTGGCATGAAGGAATCTACTGCTTAGCAGGCAATCGCTTAGCTGTTGGGAGCTGGACGCATTGTGATGTTGGGCAACTTAAGATGATGTATGGATTTCTTCCAACCTTTCCTCTTGTAGGGTATTGTGCTGGGGATAAATAATAAGGCAGTCATTGGGGGGGGATTGGCCTCACATGATAATCCATCACCTGCAAAGGTGGCAGTAGTCTGAGGGTGAATTTGAGAACTTTATGAAACACTCAGTGAGAGATCTTGAAAACATTAATGGGTGGTGCAACCTGTGAAAAGACCCTGAGAACCTTACTGGTTAACTATGCATAGTGAAAACTCCTAAGAACATCAAGGGGCAGCAGCTGCACCATAAGAGAAAATGTTATAATGTGGGTGGGTGGCTAATCCCTGTGAAAAATAATTCAGTATCTTAACGGATCGCTGTATTTGGTGAAAACAAATTAGAACAAATGCATTCCCATACCATTTTTATCTACCCTGAGCTGCATCGCACTGGCCAGAGCTCTGATACTTTCCAAATTGGACTACTGCAACACCCTATATCTGGGCACAAGCAAACAAAACCTTCACAAACTCCAAGTAATGCAAAACAGCACCCTACGTGCAGCAATAAATATACCACAGTCAGACCACATCGCCCATGCCAGACACAATATCAAATGGCTTCCCATACAAGATAGAATCACCTTCAGAACACTAATGATCACTCACAAATGCCTTTCCAACACGGCCCCCAAATACCTTGCTATATTTGGGGGCCGTGATAAATTCTGTAGAAAAACCTCCACTAGACCAACCAGAACCAACTATACTTATTGCCTCAGTATTCCGAAGTTCAAGTTGCAAAACTCAGGTGGTTCCAGTTTCCCTGTCCTGGCAGCAAAAACCTGGAATGTGCTGCCCCCAGCTCTAAGAGATGAACCTTCCGTTCCGGACTTCCGATTCAAATTCAAATCCTGACTCCTGTCACTAATCCCCCTATGATTTCACGCCCCACATTAGCCATATTATGTATACCTGTCTGCTTTTGTCTTTTTGCCTCTGACAAGTCCTCAACCAAATAGCCTATTTGTAAATTTGATAACGGTTTCCACCTATGTATACTTTGTATATATGCTTCCACGTATGTATATTTTGTATTCAATGAAAAAACGTTGTTAAAGGGACGTTATGGTTATGTTGAGCTGCTAAAAACCTATGAAATTCAGTAAAAAAAACATTGTTAAAAGGACGTTATGGTTACAAGTAAAATCGAAAAACCCCTGACATTCGACAGTTATGGTAAACTAAGCAACCATAACTCGCGCCACCACCGTGCACTGCTAAGACTAACACCCAGCACATCAAAGATGACATCACAAATATCATCGACTGAGGCTGTGGTTTACAGTTCTCCATCCAAAGTTGTACATGTATTTGTCATCTGCAATGCTTCCTGCAGTTTTGCAATAACCTGTTTGACTTCCAGGAAAGGATCACTTGTTTCAAGGTGCTCTCACATCTGGTAGCGCTGCTGCGTTGATTTTGTTCCTGCTATCCCATTCCACTGCAGGCACGGTGGGAAGACAGCTGTGTGGTTAACGGGGAACAAGAGTGTAAAAATATTGCGCGTTCATTGGTTTTTTAATTGTACGTACCGGTCATATGTTGTAGAGGTTGGTGACGTCACCCATAGGGCTTGTATAGGACACGACAATCATCTTGTCTTGATCTGGGAGGGAGTTGGGACAAGGTAACGCGGCAAGGGAGGGTTGAAGGGGGAGAGGCGGACACGCACGGAGAACGCCGGCCCGCGCTAGACAAGAGGGACGGGAAGGGATAAGGAAGTACAAAACTGCGCAGGCAGTAAGGACGGGGGAGGTGGAGGAGCTAAGTTGAAGGTATGCCTAGTATCGGCAGCACAGGAAGGTGGGGCGGCTCAAAAGCACGCCACACAGGACACGCAGCTACAGGGGACTTTGTGCGCTACGGCCGAAGGGGGCCATAATTGAACATCGGGAGGAAAGATCAGTAAAGTATTGTAATAAAAAGATTGCTTTCATTTACAGCGGACAGTCGGAAGTCCCCAATTTATGGGGCCAGGTAAAAGGCTGATATTGAAAAGAGTAAACATTGTAAAATGTCCACCTACTACGGGATTGGGGCGGGAGTGGGATTAGGGCCCAGAGCAAGCGCTTTAACCACACAAAAATAGTACAATATAGCATTGAGTGGACACAAGGGACGGACAACAAGCTAAGGATACCCTGGCTGCCGAACGGCAGCTTTGATATGTGTACGCAACCCTCTCTGCTGGCATATCTACACAATAAATACAAGGGAAAGAAGCTAGCAAGTCATTTAGAAATTTTCGATCTCTGGAAGATGTTCCAAGGGTGTGCACCAGGAGCACCAGGAATGTTCACCATGCAGGGGGTAAAGGAGGAGAAAGAGGTAAAGGAGGAGAAGGTGAATGGAGGGGGAGGGGGTACAGTGCCGAAAAACCCACCCAATACTGAAGTAAGTGAGGAAGCGTTAGAAGGATTGTTTGCAGTGTCAGAGGTAAAAAAGGAAGGTGCAGGGGAAATACTGATAGCTAAAGAAGTGAAGAAGGAGGAAGGGGTTTGTATCCAGTAACAGAACTGAGAGAAGCCGCCCGATCACAACTAACAGCCGCTGAGGGGTATTCCAACACTGCATACAGCCCGCCACCATACGTGCCAATGGATAGCTAACAAGAGGGTGCGGGGGTGAAGAGCACAACAGAAACAAAGCAAAAACAGGCAAGCACGGGGGACGGACAACGGGTCCTGGGAGATTTAGCAAACATAGGGCCAGATGAATGGATAGCAGCACAGGTGCTTCTGAAGCACCGGGGGATGCTAACAGGGGAGGAGGAGGAAGCAGGTAAGTAAGGAAGAGATGGACTGCCTACAGACAGGGCACGGGGTAAGTAAAAGGTGGAAGGACAATTGTCACAGGACGAGGAAGAGATGCTGGAGGAAAGACTGGCAGAATTATGGGACGTTCGGAGTGCGCTGATCAGACAGTTCGAGTGGGAAGCGCGGGAAAGAAAGGAAGAAAAGAAAGCAAATAAGGACGAGAAGGAGAGGATGAAGGAAAAAGAAGAAAGGAAAAAGGAAGAAGCGCAGATAAGGGCGATTGCGGAAAGATTGGCATGCATGGAGCAACGGTAGGTGAGAAGGCAGGAGGAAGAGCGAGAAGAGAATGACAGGGAAATGGGAGTATGGAAAAAGAAAATAATATCAGAGCGCGCGCGAAAATATGGAGAAGGGAAGGTTATAGAAAGCATATTGAAAAGGGAGGGGGGAATATGGGGAAGCAAGGGAGAGGAGGAAAAGATATTAGGAAAAGTGAGGGACGCAGTAATGGATGAACTTTGCCGAGCACGAGCAGAAATAGGTGGCGAGGTAGTAAAGAAGAAGAATGGAGAAAGAGGAGAGAGGAGGATGGAACATGGGGCGAAAAAGTATACACGTCAGGACAAGGAAGTTGGGACATCAACACAGGGGGCAGCGGGTAAGGGAGGTGAGTACGCAGACATAGACTTAATAGGTTTAAAGACACTGACGGTGGGGGGAAAAAGCACAGAGTGGGGATTGACATTTCCAGATGGATACTGCAGCCAGGAGGAGGAAGGTTCGTGCGGAGGTCGAAGAGGTGGAAATAGGGAAAGTTTAGGTAAATTATACATAACACGCACTGACTGCGGATCACCCTGGGAATGTGGGACACAGGGAGAGCAAAACACAGAAGAAATGAAAAGTAGACAAATGAACAGAAAAACACCACGGCCACTAACACCAACCCCACTACACACGCCATATGTCAACAAACTAAGGGACCTCCCGGGGCGCAGAATGGAAGAGCGAGCTGACACACACAGGATGGGGAAGGATGGTAGCAGAAGGGGGAACAAGAACATAGGAAGTAATAAAGTAGCATACTGTAATATTGATAGTATTGAAGAGTTACCTAATATGGAAGAAAACGACGAATACACTGACATATCCCTACACAGACGAACGCCGGGGGAGGTGAGGGAGTACAATTGAATGCCACTCCTAGAGATAGGGGGATCTAGACAACAATACGTCCCATGGAAACATGCAGACAAAGAAAATATCAAATGCAGACTTACATCTCTGACTGGAGGAGCTGGAAAGTGGATATATGAAATGGAAAAACACACTGCGGGTCAAAGTTTAGCAGTGGGTGATGTGAAGGGGTTGCTAATTTCAATACTGGGGGATGCTGCAGACAACATCTGGAGGAGGGTGGGATTCCCAGGGGTAACAATAAGTGACACGTCATATGATGGAGTGCCATTTACTAACTGTAAGCACACTCTATGGCAGGCATTGAGGGTTCAATACCTAGACACCTCAGACATAGGAGCAATAACGTCACGCAAGATGCGTGAGAATTAAGATACTGTTGATTACATCCAGGAGATTCAGGAGAAGTGGCGCCTGGAAACGCGGGAACCATGGGATAAGACACTAGCAATGTTTTACCACATACTGGTGCAAGGGTCCCCGGAGCAAGTGCATAGACAGTTAAAGAAGCTAGTGGGAATGGAAGCTAAAGCATGGCCAGAGATACAGCTGACAATAGTACACCACTGCAGGATGTGGCAAGAAAAGGTGAAACAAAAAGAGGAAGATAGAAAGGCAGAGGAAGTGAAATTGGTTCAAAAGAAACTATCCAAATATGCCATGGAGGGCGCACTGATAACAGCCCCCACCCAGGTCACAGTAATGCAAGACACAACACAACAACAGACAGCACCACCACAGCAAGCACAAATAATGACAAAGCAGATGCCACCACCACCACCATACACATACACAGCCGCACAGATGGGAGGGGGTTGTATGCAAATGGCAATGGGCACTCAAACAACTACAGGGGGAGGAGCGGCAAATGAGAGGGAGAAGATTTGGCCCAGCTGCACCACAACAAGGGGGAGGGTTCCGGGGTTACAATCAGTATGGACAGCAGGGGTACTCAGACAACAGAGGGGGATACCCATGGCAAGCACGAGAGCCACCGATATGCTGGATACGTGGACTGGGGGGAAGGGACAGAATATGGGCTTCCCAGGACTTTGGGAAAACAAGGTAATAGGTAATAGAAAGCAAGAGGCCACAAGGGCCATCTTGTTTTCCATCAGGAATCAACTGATCCCAATGGACTGGTAGGACATATGTCACGCACTTGTAGAATGAGACCGACACGGGCAGCTTGGGGAGACCAAGGACAGCAGGGACATAACGGGGAACAACAATTCTACTAACAACAACAGCCACAACAGGAGGCAAGGACGCTACTACAACAACAAGCACCACTGCAACACCAACAACAAACACCACTGCAACCACAGCTACAACTTCAAACATACACACCACAACAACAGGCGGTTACAATGCACGAACAACAGGCCCAACCAGTGCAGCAACTTCAACAAATACAGGACAACGCAATATCACCCACTGACACACCTATACAACAGACACAGCTGGGGAGGGTGACAATATTGGGTCATAACTCTTACATAGGGAACAGACAGTTACTATACCTGCAATAGGACAGCCCACAGATGTCTTTGATGTGTCCCATCCTATCAGTAACAACTAACCCTGCGAAGGAACCACTCATACAGGTGGTGATAGGTGACAAAACATTTTCCTTCCTAGTTGACACAGGGGCCACTAGGTCCTGTATAAGGGAGCAAAAGTTCAACTTGTCAGGCGAAGCTATGAACACTCAAGGATTTTCTGGGGCTCGGGGTTGATTCCCTTCACTGATAACATCTCCTTATCTGTTGGAGATCACGATATGTCTCTCCCACTGCTATACTCAAAACAATCACCAGTTAACATACTAGGGAGAGACATAATGGAAGGGATAGTATGCTCTACACCAGGCATTAACATGCTCACAGCACGCCACATCCTGCAGGCTTATTGTGGCAAAACAGTGGCTAGGGCAGAACCAGTAGATGGAGACCTCTTCCAATATGGAACAGACATGGCAATAGCATGGCTACCAGGAATTGAGGGCAACATTTGGAGGAGACCAGCAGCTTACCTTTTCAGACCCGAAACACCGGCTAGTGAAAAGGAAGGGGCCATGATATCAGGGAGCATTGAGAGTATTGTGGCAGCCACAGACTACATTGCAGTTCATGCTCAGGATAGGGAGGGGAGAGCATGGAGAGCAGTAATAGCGTTAGCAGAAGGTTGCCGACTAACACAGGTATCAGATGAAGAGCTTTTCTTGGACGATAACGGAGATGGGGAGATGGTGTTTGAAATGAGCATCGACATTTGGTTGAGAGTGGCATACAAGGAAGTAGCACAAACGATGGCAATGGTACTAGAGGCACCTGCCCCTACAGAAGTGCTGTTTTATGATGAAGACTTAGCAGCAGTACCAGCATCTCTATGGACCACTAGTCCATATGACGTAGGTTACATAAAAAGCATTGGAGGAATGAAGATAAAGTTGAAAAAAGGGGCAATGCTGCCTAGGGTAAAGCAGTACCCACTATCCAAAGAGGCAGATGAGCGGATCTATCAAACAATAACTGAACTAGTGAATAGAGGAATACTAGTACCATCAGAGTCCCCATGCAACACTGCCGTGTATCCTGTACGTAAGACAAAGGGAGGGTCCTGGCATTTCATCCAAGATTTAAGACCCCTCAACCACATTGTAGAAGCAGAATACCCTATAGCGGCTAACCCAGCCACTATACCGTGTGGAATACAAGCAGAGGTGTCACGGTTCACTGTGATTGACCTCAAAAATGCCTTCTTCTCAATACCTCTACAGCCTGACTCACAAGATCTAACAAGTTTCACATACCGCAATACAAAATGGAAACACACAAGACTACCATAAGGGTACTGCGAGTCACCATCAATCTTTAACAGAGTGATACAAATGGATTTGGAAAACATAGACATGGAAAGTACGGTGCTGCAGTATGTAGATGACATCATCATCTGTAGCACCACAGAGGAGAAGTGCAGGAGGGACTCTGTAAAAATGCTCACAGTGTTAGCCAAGAAGGGGTACAAAGTGGAGAAGGAGACATTGCAGTACTGTCAAGAACAAGTACTCTACATAGGCCAGCTCATTTCACAAAAAGGAAGGAACATTGCACCACAAAGAGCACAAGCCATAACAAACACACCACAGCCACAGACAGTGAGAGAATTGCAGCAAATTTTGGGCCTATGCAACTACTGCAGGGCATGGGTTTTTGACTACATCTCATACATAGGACCACTGCTTGAGGCCCTCAGAGAAGCACAGAGGGGGGAGAAAAAGCTGGGATGGACAAGAGAAATGACGGAGGCCTTCAATGAATTAAAACATGCCATCTCAACTGCACCAATACTAGCCACACCAAACTATGAAGAACAATTCTACATATTCTCACATTGTGATACAGCAGTAATGAAAGCAGTACTGACACAAAAAACAAGCATGGGACACAAACCAGTTGCATTTTACAGTGGACATTTAGATCCTGTAATGATGGGTTACTTCCCGTACGAACAGAGCCTCGTTGCAGCAGCATTTGCGGTAAATAAATCATCCTCAATAACAATGGGATGCCCCACCACACTGTACGTGGAACACATCCTTTTTGCAATATCGAATAAACCAAAATCAACATTGACCACTCAAAGGGCAACAGGTTATGAAATAATACTGTCCAGACTTGAATTGAAATTTGTGAGGTGCAGTAACATAAACCCAGCACAGTTTATAGCAGAGGTAGTGGAAGATGGCAACTATGCCCACGACTGCACACAGGCCATTGAAATTTACTCGAGCACAAGGAAAGTTGAGGAAAATGCCCTAGAGGGGGGAGAGATAATGTACATAGATGGATCCTCAACAATTGACCAGAGTGATGGGGTGAGAAGAACAGACACAGCAGTAGTACGACTGAGGGACGATTGGTCTTACGTTCCAGTAAAATGCGTCCAGCTACCACAACACTATTCAGCATAAGCAGCAGATCTAGTAGCACTGATTTTAGCACTCAAAGAGAACAATGACAAGAGGGTGACAATATATTCTGACTGCGCATACGTCACATCAACAGTGCACTCAGGGTTAATAAAATGGCAACGAAGAGGGTTCAGAAGAGCAGACGGCACTCTGGTGCAGCATGCTCTACTACTTGCTGAGCTAATTGAAGTAATTCAGGACCCTAAAGAAATACCCCTGGTGAAATGTCAGGCCCATACATAAAGGGATGATCCAATATCAAAAGGTAATGAAACAGCAGATGCACATGCTAAATATGCTGCGTACTTTGGCGAGAAAAACAAAAAGTTAAGGGTGGGGCAAGACAGATTTTGATGAAGGATGGGTACACACACATCCCTGAAACTCAAATAATGGAATTACAGGCAGCAGCACCTATGGCAGAAAAGGAACTATGGGTCAAAAGAGGATGCACAATGTCCCCCACAGATGCATTATGGCGACAGAATAATACAGGCAAAATAGTGATGCCCCTGGCCCTATTGAAAACACCCTTGGCCCAGCTACACCACCCCACACACACAGGAAAAGAGGTGATTGCAGCACGAATAAAGGAAGCCTGGTTCTGTCCTGAGCTAAATTCACACGTCGCAAACTTCATTAGCAATTGTCCCACATGCCAGCAATTTACAGCCGGTCACACGCTGCAAGTGATCTAAGTTACTATACCCCGGCCTGAAGGACCCTTCCTGCGCTACACATTGACTACGTTGACATGATCAATGTATGTCAAGGATACAGATACATGATTGTCATAGTATGCCCATTTTCTAGGTAGATCGAGGCCGGTCCATGCTCCCATGCAGACGCCTTCAGAGCAGTGAAATTTCTGGTAAGGGAGGTGTTCCTGAGGTGGGGAGTATGCAAAGTGTTGTGGTCTGACAACGGCCCACACTTTGCCAACGAAATGTTCCAACACATAACTGCCCTCTTAGGAATAAAGCACAAGTTTGCATGTGCGTATCACCCACAAGCGAATGGCGTCTGTGAACGCCTCAATGGCCTCCTAAAAGAAGAGATAGCAAAAATTCAACAAACAACCAAAAAGAGTTGGCTTTACTTCCTCCCGTTGGCGCTGTTCGAATTGAGAAATAGGCCAGGGTTGGACCACCACCTCACATCCCACAAGGTGGTGACCGGATGCCAAATGCACCTTCCACTCACACCACCATCAACAGCAGTAACAGATAGCCATGCTACACACAATGTCTTTGGTGAAGAAATGTATGAATATGTCTCTTCCTTAGTTACTAGTGTCACCTTTATCTCTCAACAGATTGAACGGATACGGGGAGGGTCGAAGAACACCCAACAAGGAGGAACAGCAAACAAAGAACAGGAACAACCTACACAGTGGACAGTAAAAGAGTGAGACAAGGTCCTCCTAAGAAACCTCAACAGGAGGTGGAACATCCCACGCTTCACCGGGCTCCACCAAGTAGAAAAAGTAGCTCCTAGAGCAATAAAAATACAGGGAGAAATCATGAGGACTCACCTCCACGACATCAAGCCCTACAAAGCACAGACCCCCCGCACATCAACGAAAGGGCCAACGCATCAGCAACGACAACTGACGACAGCAACGACACAGCCCAGACGCCAAACCCCCCAAAGCACATAAAGGACCAATCACCCATAGCCCACCCTATGGTAACGAGAATCCAGAATAAGCTAAATCCCGCCCCATCCACCACCTAATAAAGAACATTGTCCAAAGATCAGCAATATACACCACGCTGTGTAGTCACGTGCATGTTCTCTTCTTTTTGTCTCGCACATGCAGGTACCGCGCAGTACTGTTGTATAGGTAATGCAAAGAGAATTGAATACACGCCACTAACGCACACGTCATTGCCCAGGGGTAAATGCTGCCCGCGGACGACAACACCCCAGAAGCATTGTCACACCAATTTGTTTACGTTATAAAAAGAACAAAACACTTAAAGAAAAGAAGAATTTGTGTGTATTATAACACGTTCCTTTTGATAATAGAGCAATCTTTCCCACATCTCCACAAAGCATTACCCGCCCTAAGAAATAGGACGGTAAGGAAAGCGTGGGAACAGCTTTTCGCCTGGGCATTGAATGACTACCTGATAGGGTAGGCTTGAATAAAAGATACTAACAAAATAACACATATTTTGAGAGATTTTCAGGCGGGCATCTATATCATCTAAAAGAAAAGCGGCTGCAGGACCGCAGCAAAGGTAAGAAAGGTATGCCAGTGGTATTAGCAATTGTATTAAAGATGTTAGGGATATTTTTTACCACTCGTCTAATTACTTCCGATGTCTGGCAGGCACACTATGCTTCCTATGTTATGGTATCACCCTCTACTAACACACCCCCTACCGTGGCTGCAACAGGTACGGCATCAGGTGGTACAAGTAGTACAAAGTACAACATAAAGAGAGATAAACATAGTGTTTCTATTGATACCCACGGGGTAGACACATACCTTACAGAATCTGCACACATCTCGAACAACATGCGGTACCAGCACATGTCCAAAATCGGTAAAGGCATAACTAAAGACAACTGCTATGTGTGCTCGTTGATCCCATATGCCATGAAAGCATCAAGAACATTTGTGGCAACTGAAGTACTGTAACATCAGAGGAGTGCCTGATATACTTGGCTTGGTTCCAAACACGAGGACGATTTCAAGGAAGAAAAGTAACACTAAGATGGAAATCAAAATCTACGTACCACTATGGAGACAACTTTATAAAAACACTACCCATGTATGACAAATACTGGCAGCTGACGCAAGGGCTCCAGTACATGACGGATGGACCCGACAAAGGAGACACAAAGGAGGTCACATTGAACTACCTACCATGCGAATGGCATGCCAAAGAAGTTGCAGGTGAAACAGGGTGCTGGGAAAGACCGCTGATATTAATATATGGCAAGGTATACACTAAAGAAGGGTGGGTGGAAGGAGTTGTAGGGAGTAAAATGGTGACGTTGGCAAAGGCATCAATGATGATGGTTCAACAGAGAATGACAAATGCTACACTGAATGGACAAGGAGTGCAGCACTGGTCACATGGTTGGATAAGGACGAGGAACCGATAGCAATACTTCCACTCACAGCGCCAACACTGTGTTATCAGCATGATGGAGAAGTGCATGTTGGGAGAAACGATGGTTGCAAAAGAACAATAAGGATTCCTGAGGGGGGTGCGGGAACCGCAGTTCTGATGGATCACTATTGGGCCTGCGGAGCAAAGGCATACCACAGCTTTCCACCGTTGTGGAATGGAGTATGCACTATGGTACACATCAACGCACTGTCCTTGGTAGTACCACAGAAACACGTCAACATGGGGAACTTCCCTAAGATGGACGAAGGGAACAGAAGGAAGAAGAGGTCAGTGAAGTTAGTAGAAAGCAAGCAATGGGACGACACGACCAGCCTGTCCAGAACAAAAAGACGAGGAGAACCACTGACGGGGAACTACCTGTGGGGAAGGTCAGAAACAGCTCTGAATGACATTCCACCAGAACACAGACTGTTTAGCAGAGAGGCGATGTTCTTTTCCTCCATAATACATCCAGGGATGCAGGCATATGCATATGCGAAGTGGCTCCAGATCACCAGATGCGAGCTAATGATGACGATCAACTCCACCGTTGATGGATTCAACGCGATAAAAGAAGAACTGAGGACAATACGGATGGTAGCACTTCAGAACAGATATGTGCTGGATCTCCTGACAGCAATGGAATGAGGTGTTTGCACAAAAATTGGGAGCTCATGTTGCACATTTGTTCCTGCCAACGACGAGGACAACGGCACGCTTTCTGAGGCAGTATCACAGCTGGCAAAAATGCATGCCAAAATGGAAGAAGAAGTGAAGGGAGTGAAGAAGGATGGTAGCTGGTTCTCCTACATGTTCTCCTGGATGCCATCTTGGCTTTCAGATGGGTTTAAGATTGTGGCAGGATGCATAATTTTAGGAATGGCCCTTATGATGGTGATTAAGTTATGGAAAGCAAGATCAGCACGCACTACTGAAGAAATTATTGAAATGATCGGCATGCACACCCTAATGCCAACTGAAGACGACAAACACACAGACATCATTATAAAGGAACGCGAACGCTTAAAAGTAGAGAACCCAAGGAACCTGAAGAGTTACGTTGGAAAGTGGGTTCATTGCAAACCCGGTGGTGGATGCGTTTATATGTACTGGTCATTTGAAGATCACGTAAACCAGTATGGACACTTGGCAGGAATAACGAAGGTATGGCGAGTACGCGGAGACAAAAGAGTGGATAATTTTGTGGTCGACAAGTCGACCACAGGGGGGACTAAAGAGGGAAAATGGGAAAATCCCTTCCCCCCATTCTCATCCAAGCCATGGCCTAGGACGTCACGACCCAAGCACCCCCCGCGAGAGGAATTCGACCCGTGAAACTTCCACACCAGACGGCAAGATCCACTGTGGCCATGCCCCACACGGCCAGGGAGCCTGCCCGTTAATGAAACCACATGCAGGAACCTCAGGTGGAACTGACATCGACCTTATGGACCAAATTGATTAGACAGTAACCACAAAACGCCATCATTGTTAGAGATGCCATGACGACATAGCTTACAGAAAAGAACACATGTGCCACCATGCACATCGGTCACTCACACACCAACCTACACGAAGAACACACTCAGTGCTTTTACACAGAGGACCGTGTACACCCACAGGCATGCATTGTTGTTATTTTCGACATAGGCCACCTACAGCACCGCAGAAACGCAAGATGCCTGAAGAGCTTGTGTATATGCTTGCAGACGCTTTCTCGCCACTAACGCCATGAAGACACCACCCTACATATCTACTAATGCAGGTGACCCTCTGTCACCCCTCGCAACCCCCATGCTATGGATCATGTACCGCTACCCAGAAACTAGGCCCAGGTAGGCTGCAAAGCAAGAGTCCCCAGGCAGAAGCTTCTCAGATAAAACTGTAAAGCGCTGATCATGCAGAACGAGCCCCAACGAGAGCCCACATCCAAGGCCGCAATGTTGCAATCTACATGCCAAGCTCCCAATGCCAAGGTTACACCTACCACTGCTAAACGCCGTATGAGCCGAAATACAAATCAAATGTTCATAATTCAGCTCCAGCCACGGTCTCGCCACACGTGACCAAGCCGACCTGACACAATGCCAAACATACGGGACAGAAGAGGGATGGGGTCTCACGTCTGGGACACAGTCTGCAACAATAAAGTGACAAATTGGACAACTACAGTGATGGGAAAGACATGCACACTAGCCACTAGTCAGACCTGTCCATTGTCCGGCACTGACACATAGTCACACATTGTTGCCAGCACCAGGTACATCATGAGCTGGGAACAACGATGGTCCAGTCCCAGGCTTGGGGGCTTGCGGGTGAACCAATCAGAATACGAGGGGTGCATCATGACGCCAATATATAGTTTTTTCACCTCAACTTTACTTCTTCACTTTATAACGTGTACTCCAATTTCTCCAGAATCTGGGGCTCAGGGCTCCCCACTAATTGGCTCCCATTTGCATTTCTTTGTAAAGTGTACAGGCAATTTACGCCTCCATGGTTTGCATCCCTTCTTCTCACAATAAGGTATCTTTCAAATGGACTTACATCTCATGGTACTTGGCATTAAATGACACTGCTCGCGCTGTACTCTCATGCCGTACTAATGGCTTGTTGTGTTTTTATTTATTTTTTTCCTTCCTCTCCCTTGTTTGCCTTCTCAACCTCCCTTCCCCCTGTATTTCTATTCATATCCACCTTATTGTTCAATCATTCACTTAATGGGAATTGCATTTGTTGTTGAATTTGCTGTTTGTACCATTACATAATTGGAATTTGCTATTCATTTGAATATTTGAATTACCTGGTTTGACTTACTGCCCCCTGTGCCTTTGAACTTGTTGTGATGGTGACTATGAAGGTTTTTGTTACTTATTTATTCTTTGTTGCAATATGTGTCATTTATATTTAATATCGATCAGCCTCAGATGATCTTGTACAAGCGCTGTGGATAACTTTTATTTTTACTGCCAATTGTTACTTACAATCCTATCTACCTTGCAGCATCAGTCACAGGCAAAGGGGGTGCGGCAACAATGTCACAAAAGCATGTCTGGAATGGTCCCTGTACATGCATGACCCACCAGCGAACCCCTCAAATGACAGGTCACAACACAGAGGAGTAGTACATCACTGGGGTTGCATCAGTCACTGACCGGACCTATCCAACCCCAACAGGACAATGACGTGAAAAGCAGTACAGGTACCAGAATGCAACACCCCACCCCCATGGAATGGCAGTGAATGGGTTGACATGGCCACCTAGGAGAATCACATGTACATACAGGGCACTCACAAGAGCCCAGTGTCAAGCCTGTAGATGATTGAAAGCAACAACAACAAAGACCAAGCTCTACGTACAGTCACAGAGAACAAAAAATTACAGTGATGCACATTTACCTGTGCCTATCCAGTGATGTGCACAGGACCAGACCAGGCTGCCTCAGTCCACACCTACCTGGCATAAGCTCTGGGGTACAGGCCAAGACTAGGTGCAGGGCACAAAAAATAACAATGTTGCCCATGGTAATGCTGTAAATTGTGCCAGCCAGTGACACCCCCATGCATGGGATGAAGCACTGCCAAACAACTACTGAGGGTCACTACCTTGCCATCATACCTGGCATGCACTGTGTTAACAAGTAATTACAAATACCATCATGGATGCCACACAGATCACCTTCACCTGTGACCCAGACTTCCGTCAGAATACCACGCATGGTGGCAATGCAGAGGCCCAACCCACCCCTTATGGCATGGCGCCCTCAGAGTCAGAAACCAAAATGCAATGTGTTTTGGCCGTGCACTGTGTGTCAGTATTTCCATGTCACACTGGACAACCCCCTTGGCATTTCAATACGCATGCAAGAACTGGAACGTGAAACAGTGTGGCACAGTGTGAAATGGGACATGCATGCACATATTGATCAATGAGATGATGCGTAACAGGCAATACCAGTGACGGGTATCATGAGTCGCATTTGTATCTTACCCCCTTGTAGGGGACTCTGGGTAGCCACTGCTTTTTTGGCTGATAACCCCTTTGAGGAATCCCCAGACACTGCAGGAAATGGCATATAGCAGGGCCCTTGTGAGGACCTCGGTGGACATTCAGCAGACCTTCAGCCTCTTGAAGTCCGTATTCAGATGCCTACACCAGTCTGGGGTGCAATGATGTACAGGCCAGACACGGTTGAACAGATATAGTCCTGGCCTGTGCAATGTTGCATGACATCTGCATCAGGCAAAACATGCCCCTTCCCCCAGATCTGGACATGCCTGCCTCAGAGGATGATGATGCAGCACCAGCCGGTCCCATGCATGTCTACACTGAGCGCATGGAGGCCAGGGATGGGTGCATGGGCCAACAAGAACTGCTTGAGAACCTTTTTGGAGCTTACCCTCCACTCTGCACATCCCTTGTGCCTTTTTAAATATCATGCACCATTACAGTAGACACTTGTTGGAAAAAAGGAATGTCCAGTTATTGCTTCAAGTGAAATGTTTTGTATTGTAATGTAAACAGTAGCAACCCCAAACACCCACACCCCTGTCCCTCCCCAAACACCAACAACCCACAACCCCCCTCTCCCTGCCCTCCCCAAACACTGCCCTGCCCAAACACCCCCCACCCAAAACACCCCTCCTGCCCTCATCACACACCCGGTGATACACCCTAGCAGTGTTTTACAGTCACACGTGGCACATCTTTGCAATGCAGCTTGTTGCCTGCTCCTTTGATGACTGGAATTGCTGGGAGCAGCATCCTGGTGTTTCAGGCTGGGAGCCCATGTGGTGATGATGGAGCTTGGTGGGTCAGATTCCTGGCCCTGCATGTGTTGCAGAGTCAATTGTATGCTGTGGTTGAGGCCATCTCATTGCCCTCACACACCCTTTGGGCAAAGGAGACGAGGGTGGCAATGGCATATACAAGGGACCTGGCAGTCCTGTGGCTCGATGCCTGCATGCATTCCCACATCAGGCGCATCTTGTCAAAGTGCTGGCATGCTATGACAGTGAGTTCTGATTGCCTGTCCTCAATGACATGCAGGTTTGCGTCCAGGGATCAGATGCTGGGCATTGGCAGTGGTGGAGGGCTGTGTGGTGGGTTAGGGCTGCAACCAGGTGAGGGGTAGGACATGTGGGCATCCTCCTCTTTGTCAGTGGTGTTCAACCAGCCACCAAGGACTAGTACCTGTAGTGCCAGTGGTGGTGTTGAGGGCACAGGAGGGACAGCAGCACGAAGTGCCCAGACTGTGGCCGGGTCAGGTCCACCAGAGATGTCTCTTGGGGCTGATGTGTCACCTGGCTGACTGGTGGTGAGTCCACTGACCACTGGTGTGGTAAGGACAGTAGACACAAGCACCACTGATGTGCCACTTACAACAGTGCGTGGTGATGGTGGTGATGGGGGTGGCTGATGCGGCTGATGGTGATGGTGCTGGGCTGACACAGGGGTTGTTGTGCCAGTGGCCATGCCCTGCTTACTGGACCTGCTGGCGGGGGTGGGGGGTTAGACTTTGCAAGTCTTGCTGCTGATTTTGACGGACCAGTTCTGTCACTGTCTGTGGGATTGCATTACTGTTAGAGATATTTTTTGGCGTTACATTTTGGTGGTATTTCTGTGATATAATTATTGGGGTATTTTGTGTAGTGGTGAGCCTAAATATAGTGAGCTGCCTGGTGATTGTTTTTATAGTGGGTCACTAAAGGTAAGTCAAGACTGAAATTAGTACACTCTAGAACATAACTTCATTCCCTTGCCTTATTTTATTTACAATATATACCACAATTTGCACTTTTGGGGGTATCTCAGAATGCATTTACCATATAGATAAAATAGTATCATCCACACAGCCCCAGAGAAAAACTCACTTCACCGTGACCAGTTAGTTTTTATATTTTACCACATGTGATAAAGTGAATTACTGCTTGCGGTAATATGAGTTTACCACCCGCTCTGCATCCATCTGTATACCAACCTAAGAAACCTGAACACACAATGGGCCTCATTACGACCCAGGCGGTAAGTTACCGCCTGGGCCGTGACTTTACCACCATGGCGTAAACTACGTTTACGCCATGGTGGTTGGCGGACTTACCGCCCCATTCCGAGTTTGGCGGGGCGGTAAGTCCCCAATCCCCATTTACCCTTCCCCATTCCCATTTTTGCCCCATAGGGCATAATGGGAGTGGGGAAGGCGTTAATTACGCCACCGTAAATTACGGTGGCGTAATTAACTCCATGGTCCCTTAGCGCCATGGATTTTAACACCTGCTAAAAGCAGGTGTTAAGTCCGCCATGGCGCTAAGGGACCTCGTACTCAGGCGGTAAGGGTCGGCGCTGTTTACGCCGCCGTAAAACCCTTACCGCCTGAGTCGTAATGAGGCCCAATAAGTACACTGTGACTAATTCACCTTTCTTTTGGGTTCTTTATCAGAAGCTGAAAATATGTAAAATACAAAACAAGATGTGCAATGCACAATATCCGCATGACATTTTAAATCTGTATTTCATGAAGAGGAAGCATTTATAAACACAACTCATCTGCAGTTGTTTTATCCGCGATACATGAGCTAATGATTTCTATTGAAAGATAACCTCATGGTTAATAGATTTTCTCCAAACAAGCTGCAATTCATTTCTTTTTGATAAATGCCCAGAGCTCTGTTAAAGCTGACCATGTGCTTATCGTAAGGTTTTGCAATGTGTGAGCTTCTGTGACATCTAAAGCGTGTTACAAAAAGAATGCAGCTGCCCACATTTAAGTACTCGGGGCAGAACCTAAAATGTATTAGAACATTTGCCAGCCTACAATTGAATGTAACATATCCTTGTAATCACTCATTTAGCTTGCACCTCAATTACCCAGGCACTCACCAAGAATGAAGCTTAATTGTGTGTACCCTTGGACTGACTGCAACAACCGTCTATCAGCATAACACCTGTATGGGAGGTTCCCTTCATCTGTTTCTATTCCCCTCTGAGCTTCGAAGGAGTAAACAACGTCTTTTCCGCTGCCTTCGCGTCAGCACTTGTCATATGCCTTTAGGGTCAGCCATAGATTACGAGTACCTGAGACTACCAGACTCTTCTGAGACACCTACAGCAGCCTCGGAGAGCCAGCCTACAATTGCAGAGTTATTTAAGCCCTCTCCCTGAGACTGCCCACGTTTCCATTTTACTTACACCAAATGTAAAAGTGCCTGCTTTTCTCTGTGATGTCATTCTCCATCAGAACCACCTCCCTTTTAATCAACCACCCTCAAGCACATGATTATTCCAAGCTGCTTGGAATGGCAGCAACATGGATGTGAGAGTTATATTTCTCCTGCACTGCATTCTAATTCTGCAAAATTAAAAATGGGCTCACTTCAAGCCACATGAACACAGCAAAATGGATCTAACTTTTCATGCTTATCTTTCTTGTATTTCAAATTAACTTAGCACAGCACAAATGCCTTGCACATTCATTTTATCAATCTGCACCAAAATAATATTAACATTATGGACAGATCTTCTCTGAATATTAGTGGGGGATATTAGTGGTTAGGTGATATTATTATAACTTAGTGTATGTTAGTCTCATGTTTTTCAGTTCAACTCAGCCCATAACTGTGGTGTAGTTGTGCAAAGTGATAACATCATGTTATCCAATGCCAAATTCAAAACCTTCAATTTCTGGCATGTGTTTTGTGCATTCACAATACTGACATCTACTATATTCAACTTGAGTCTCAGACATGAGTCTTACACTCTTGCTCACTATTGAGATCAATCTTTTATCCTTTTTGAAATGTGCCTTAGCAAACATCTGAGGTCTCCTTTCCCTACAGTCCATTGACCACTGGTGTGGTGAGGGCAGCAGACACAAGCACCACTGATGTGTCACTTACAGCGGTGCATGGTGTTGGTGGGGTGGCTGATGCGGGTGATGGTGATGGGGCTGACACAGGGTTTGTTGTTCCGGTGGCCATGCTCTACTGCCTGGGCCTGCTGATGGGAGGAGGGTTGGACTTTGCACGTGTGGCTGCTGTCGCTGTCCGTGGACTGTGTGCCTGTTGAGAAGAGATGAGCATGTTGTTAGTCATCTGGGAGCCATATCTGCGGGATTGCATTACACTCATGGAACATTCTGTGTAACCTGTTTTATTCATGTGTCCTCTTTCGATCCTTGGGCCTATTGTGTGTTCCTACATGTAGGTCGTGGGAGTGCAGATTGCCTATTCCGATGCCAAGGTGCCTTTTTTATGTGTGTGTGGTGGGACAACAATTCATATCATGGACTTCCTTGCCACTCTTGGGCATTTTTCATGTGTCCAGGTGTGGGGCTATATTTTTTTGCTATGGTGCTTGTGCTTCACTATATCTACCTGTATCCCCAGGCAAGTGTTTGTGTGTGTGATCTTCCCATTTGCTGTGACTGACATGTGTTGGGCCAGTTCACTTGCACGGTAGGTGGTTCATTGCTTTTGGATGCATGTATTTGGACACAATATTTTCATTTACATGGGATTTGTTGTACTTACTACCTTGACTTGGGTCCCATGTCCTGCCTCTGCCATCCCAACCACCTCAATACCCTCCATGTGCAGGATGGAGTGGCATTTCTCCTCCCAGGGCATGAGTTGGAGGGGTGCTACTGTCCCTGTCCTGTGGCGGACATATGCCTCCTATATTGGGCAATGAGTTTCCCGACACTCAGGCGCAGATCATCCCAGTGCATCTAGCAGCCGCTCTTCATGTGGTGGACAGTACCCACAGCCGTCACCCTGTCAACAACCTCCTGCCATATGGCAGTCTTTATTTGCTGGCTGGTCTTTCTGTGGCCAGCCGCAAATAGTGCCTCTGAGTGCTGCACCACAGTGCCTCCCTCCGAGACTGTAGGTTAATGCATAAGGATGTCAGAGACTCGGGTCTTGTGGCTTTGAGACAAGGTTGGCACCTCCTGCAGAAGTGGATGGCAGTTAGAACTGGGAGATTCAAAGAAGTGGATTGAGTTTTAAAGAAGTCCACAGTAGAGCTTCCTGTTCCAGCGGTGATGCTAATTCTGGCAGTTTGGGTCACAGCATTGCTATTACCAGCACATTTCTGCCAGTAACACTGGAGGATTGATGCCCACGCCATTAATACCGTCACACCCGTATTACTGTTTCCAGCAGGAGGTGTGTACACTCCCAAGGACTTGTGATGTGCCAGTATTTCCAGCAGTCAACTTGCCAGAGAGGGTAATACTGGCATGACGGAATTACTGCCATTTTACCAGAAAACTCATAATGAGGACCAGAAATTATGAAGGAGATTGTTTAGTGTGATGTCAATTTTGGAGCCCTGTGCAATCACATACATTGACCAATTAGATTAGAGAAATTACACACACCTCTTAAGGGAAAGGATTTAAGTTCTATTAAAGTTCAAACTCGTACAGTCAGGGGACAGACAAGTTCCCAGTGACTGGCTGGCTGATGGAGGGATCAAAGGAGAGAAGGGAAATTGTTATCAATGGAAAGGAGAAGCAAATATATTGCATTCCTTTGGACCCATTTTAAGATTACTAGCAGCATACTGTAAAAGATGCCTACCTAGAATTAAAGATACTGGCCTTCAATAGTGGAAGAGACAGCAGACATGCCACCAATAGAACGAAGTGAACTAGACTGTGGAAGGAATCTGATCACATATTGTTGACTGATGCTCACCTGTTTCAGAAGGGGGAGAATTGACCCTGCCCTTTAGAAAGTGCCCACCTGTCTATGAGACAGCCAAAAGAAATGCATATGTAAATATAATGTTAAGAGGAAAAACAATTCTAAAGCGGGGGGTACTCCAAAGGGGAATAGATCAAGCTCCAGCCCCAGTCATTTGTAAGTACTAAAGGATAGAGGTATATAAATAGACTGTACATTGCGAGAAGTTAAGGACCATTTCAGATATTGGATGTTCTTCTGGGATTAAATATTTGATAAAATAGGTCCATAAAACAGGTACTATTGTGTGTATCCTGGGAGATCATCTACCTCCTTCTCTGTGTAATGATTAAACAACAAAGAGTATTCTGGGAGCCAATAAGATGTCTCATTGTGGGCATACATAGAAAAATAATGTAAATTAAAGTCATTTCCTGATTACATCACCAAGCAGAGTTCTGTTACTTTCATTGAACCATTCAATAGCCCAACAAAAAAATGATAGGTAGAATGTTTAGAATTCATCTTACCCTCTAGCATCCCTCTGGGCAACCCTCCAATCCATCATTGTTCACCTGCAAAGCCATTACAGAAAGGTTAAAGACCATATGCAAATCAGGCTTTGTTCCACCCCAAAAGGCGCAGTCCAGCCCTACCTGCTTGGTCACATCCCTTCTGCACAAGACCACATGCATCCCCTGACATGTTTCGGTCTTGTTGAGCCTGAGTAGCTGGAGTCTCTAGGCTCAGCAGGCAAAGGGGAAAGGGGAATTAACCACTACACATTTTCCTGCATATAAGTTGTCCATTGAAAATTGCGAAAGGTACACTCCTACTCTGTAATACATTAGAGAAACCACTGAAGGAAATTTAGCAATCATATATTTTGATTTTGCAAGTGATTCAAATGCAGGAATGTTAAATAGCTTTTTTCAATTCAGTTTTCGGAATGCTGTTTGAAATTCTGACATGTCCATTAAGTTTGGCGGGAGCTATTTAATTTGAATAAATAGGAGATACCACAGTCCGATAGCACAATGAGTAGAGTGCTTGCTTTGACATCTGTGCAGAGCCTGCTGATGCAGGTTCGAATCCTGGCAGGGCCAAACTCAGCCTTTCATCCTTCTGAGGTCAATAAATGAGCACCACACACCGTGGGTAATAATAAGCAGGGCTCAGATACCTCAGGGTTCGTAGCACTACATAAATGCTAAATTATTATTATTATTATTAGAGTTTATTTGCATCGAATAAAATGATGAGAGATTTAGGCAGTGTTTTGATTTAATTTGTTTTCTGATAAAATGACAATTTTATTCTGAGTCCTCAACCTTCAAAGCATGGTGGATACGCGCTCAGTTTAAACCAAATGTGCATGTAGTGATATATGTGTAATATGTGTTTACCAAAGTCTGTCCAAGTAGATGTAGCATAGAATAGTGATGCGACTCGAGCATTGATTATTCTTCATTGAAGTAGAGAATTGAATAATTGCATAATATGTTTTTATTTAAATTGGTTTACTTATTTCCATTTTTATTAATAGATAGACTGTCTGTGCAACTCTGTGTGCTTCTTGTCCCAAAAGGGGAGGGAGGCTTTAAGGATCAATATTGGTCAAATTTGGTCCCAGGTTATTAAAAAAAAAGATGTTCAATAAATAGAAATGGTGCACACCTGGTATGGGGTAGGTAGAACAATGTATTAAGTTAGGTATCACCCAATTAAAACATTCTACAAAACCAAAAATAACCTTCAAATAAATATACAATAGTAAAGAGGGCCCAATTGCATATTGACTGAGTGAGGTGCCTCGTTGCTTGGAATCATGATTCAACCTCCTGTAAAGGGCATTTTAAAACTGTCATGATGCCTACCCCCGGAGCACCAGGCCAGGCCCAGCACCCCCGGAAGTAGGCATCATGCCCTCGGGTAAAAGCCCAGCGGCCCCTTATAGGGGCTCTTTGGACTCAGTCCTGGCGCCTTTGGCGCCAGGCTCATGTTGGACATCAGTCCTGGCGCCATAGGCGCCAGGCTCATAAAGGGAGGTGTTTTGTGCACTTACCTGATGCAGACCATGCTGCACGCTTCAGGCCTCCCTGAGACCTGAAAGGGACTATTTTTTCATAGGGACTATTTTTTCACTTGGGCGTGGCCAGGGAAGGATACATACCTAGTTGGGGAAGGATACATACCTGGGACTTCTTTGGAGGCTATTTAAGCCACGCCCAGACAGCAGCTCATGCTTCGCGTTGTTCTGCTTCCTGCAGCTTAACGCTCACCGTGTCTGCTCCTGCTCCTGGACTCCAGCCACGCCCGCCTCGAACCTGGAAGACCTGCAAGGAAGGAAGAGAAGAGAAAGGTGAAAACCAAGGACTATTTCAAACTTTTTACCTGCATCCGGAATCTTCTCGCCAGCATCCCTGAAGAAAGACTTCCATTTAAAAGCATTGCGTTGCTCGCTGCAGCGCCACGCTTCACTCACCTGTCCTCGAGACATCTCCCGGCTCCATCGCAGCTGTCAGCATCGGACGCCACATCTCTGCACCTAGGGGAGAGAGGAAGAAACAAAAGGTGAGCAGAAGGAACACAGAAGGAAACCCTGATTAACAGCCATAATACTTACCGGCTTTTCTTCCACATTTCGGGTCGGCGCCGCCCCGTTGGCAGGTACCGTACCCCGGCCCCTATGGGGAAAGGACAAGAGACATTTCTGGGGAATGATAAGGACATTTAGAGGGATCGCCCTCATCACTACTCACCTCGGCAGTTTAACCCCGCGACGCATCGCCTTCATTCTGCACCTGAAATAAAGGACAGATCACAGGTTAGAAAGACAACATAAAGGGGGCCTCACTTGAACTTTGAACTTTCATACTTACGGCGCATCGCTCAGGAAAGTCAAGTGGATTTTGCCAGCGCCATTCTGAAAACCAGTGAAGTAACTGGACGAACACGCGCCCCTGCACCAGAAGCAGGATGGAGAGTTCATCCTTCCAAACCATAAGGTGAGCTTAAACCGGGGTTTGGAGGAAGTTAGAGAGGAACGAAGGGAGAAGGGGGAAAGGGGGGAGCTAGCACACTATTCTGCAGACTGTTAATCCCCTTTCTCATCTGCAGAAGGATATTCCTACGGGCCAGGCAAGCACAATTTGGAGGTCCTGTCCAATCGGTGTTCCGGGTCCTGCGCAACACGCTAGAAGAGACCACAGCAATCCAGACTAGACCAGCGCCCCCGTGGGAACCAGGTGAGCGTTACAAAAACATTGAGTGTGCATGGCCTCTATCCTCCTGTCTTTTTTAAGGTTTGGAGTTGTAGACTTCAAATGGGCCAATCTTGCCTAACCTAGAATTTAAAGGCCATGTTCCCTGATTGCTGAGGCACCATGCAGTAATTGCAGTGCTCAATGTAAAACTGAAACTCCATACCTCTGACATCTGATGTGCATGCTACTGCCCCATTTGACATTTACAGGAGCCTTTCAAAGACCATGGTCATTCTTTCTGTATTGCTTCACCCTGCCACATGCTACAGTTAACTGGTACTGCCCAATGAATCAAATAATTTAGAGGTGGTGAGCATCAAGCTCATGTACCTTTGGGCATGATAATGAAAACTATGATTGGTCTTTAACGCTTGGACTTCCCCTCATGTTGTCTTCAATTTCTTAGCACACTTAGCACCAACAGAGGATGATAATAAAACATTAAGACTGGTAAATGGAGATAGAGAACTGTACTCTACTGCAGCAAATGATGTGTTTCTGAACCATGATATTACTAGTTACATTCACCTATATGAGATTCTTGAATCTCTTCTTTAGGAAGTTGATGGAAGAACAGTATTTTAGCTGAACTCTCTGCTTTCATAATTCATGCGACTGAAGTCACAAACAAATTAATACGCATCAAGTCCTGAATTTTCAATAGTTCACAACAAGATGAATTCTGCTTTGCTTAGTGAGTTTTTAACTAGCAGGCACTATTCTTTTAATATTGACCTGATCTTGATCCATTTGTTATACCTTGTTAAAACATTATTTTTAGAATACTTACAGAAGTGTAACTTAATGAAAGGTTGATACACTTATATTCTTCTCTTAAAAAGAACTGACCATGCCACTGAGCCCATTTTTCTATCATCCTCTCGTTCGTTCATGTTAGATTGGTGGCACACCACTCATTGGCCAAGGATCATTTTTTCTTTTTCTTTATTTCAGTGTTTTTATTGGTTAAATAAACCTTTCAACACTATATATTTTCAACATTAAAAAATACACTTATATAAAATACATGTTCACAATAGTATACTTGAGTTTTTCCTAAATCTTTGATAATTCATCGATCCTAACAACTAAAATCTTAATTAACTCCATATTATGCAGCAATGAAAATTACCTTCTAACTTACACATTTCATTAAAAGAAGATTTTGGCTGCAAGCAACCTTCCTATAAAAATGTTCTTCATCTTATTTCCAGCAGACAGTTTTCTATTTTCAACCAAATATGGTAGAAAGTAAAATTTAAAACTGTGCAATGTCCTGAATATAATAGGCTCCACGTCTGGCCTGAATGATAGGTACCCAACCTATACATCAAATTATGGTACCCTTTGATGTAAAAATCGGTTAAATCGGGACAATTTCTTGAAAGGTGCCTAAGAGTTACCACTTGTTTTTTTACAAATCTGGCAGAGATGCTCTTGGTACGGTATTTTCTTCCAAGCACCAAATCATGGGAAGAGGTTCTAAACGTACTAGCATGATAGACATTCTCAATTTTTCATTAAAAATATTTCTTATGTAAATGAGGGCAACTAATACTGGGAAACATCTTACATACAAAGAATATCTTTTTTGGTTACTCAAGTCTAGCATGTTATTATTTCTGTCCCATATTTTTGCCAGTTTTTGTATCTGTTGTTCTGCCACAGTAATGTTCATATTACTTTCCAGGGTAAGGCCAATGCCCACAAAAAAAATTCACATCTTTTTTCCATTGTGTTAAAATATTTGCAAGCAAATCATGGTTCAATATCTTGTCAAAATGTACATACAAAGATTCAAAATTCTCAACCTGAACCAAGATCTTGATATAGAAATTACCAATCAAAATATTTTTGAGGTACTTATTGATATCAACCCCAATTCACAATAGATTGTTTCTATTGGTGCAGTTTTAGACAGACCCATAGCCCTAAATCGCAGTCTGGCCACCGATTATTTAATCCATTTTGTTTTCTCATTCACATAGAGCTCTAGGCTATAGAGTAGGCTGCTACCAGGCTTGATTTATATAAGGACCCCCATGGAAGAACCACCTTTTATTTTGCAAAGTTTCTAATTGCATTAAACCTTCTTTACACCTTTAAACTAATGTTTCTTTCTAATGGAGCCAATTTAATAGTATCTGTGAGCTGCTGTTATGCTCACCTGGTATCCACAGGGACTCCACCCAGCCGGGTTACTCGCTGGTATGCTTCTCAGCTTTGCCCAGATGTGGTCTGCGGGAAAGGTTCTGCCTGAAAATACAGGAGGACTGTGTTAAAGGCTGACCGACCGGGGTAAGTATCCTCCCTCCACCCCGTATGATTTTGGCCCCTCTGGGGCCCTCTCCTCACCTTGTGGTAGAGTTAGGCGTGCTCTCCGTCCTGACTTCTTTGCAGGGGCGCGTTGTCTTTCATGGGCATGTGCGGTCCAGTTACTTCACTGACGCCGGCCCGTTTGATATTGTTCAGGTAGGTCTTATTGCTGTTCTTTAGGTTTGTTGCTATCCTGCATGCCTTTCTTTGTTTAAAATGTCTCTTTTTTCTCCCTTAGGTATGCAGAGCTTCAGTGCGGCGAACTGGCTTGGTTGAGCCCGCTGGTAAATGATGGCGTATTAAGAGCGCCATGAGGGGGTAAGTAAACGCTATGCGCAGCGCTGTGAAGTCTTGCCTTTGATAACCTGTGTTATCCTTCCTTTAGGTCACGGTGTTCTTCAGCGTGAGAGGAATGTCCGGAGTGGTGCCAGCCGAGAGGCGACCAGCCAGATAAGCCTTTTGAGCAGTTCGTAAATTGCAAATGTCTCTACTGCTTTCTTTAATGTTGCCTCTATCTTCCTCTTTCAGGTCGTTCTGTCCGGGAGGCGTGCAGATTCGAGGAAGCTGTTGTAAGAAGATTCAATTCAACACTACAGCTAAGTCAATGCCTAGTCTGGGATACTGAATGGAAACCCTTATTGATATATCTTTATGTCCAGTTCATGAGTTCTGGATGACTACCCTTATATAACACACCTCTCTTAGAATCCCCCTGACCCCACTGAGCCAAGAAGTAGTTCTGTTTTGCAAGTTTAAAAGGTTTATTTGAGAATTTAAACAATATATATATATATCACACTTTATAATAAATTAATATCTGATAGTACACTTATACATATGATGTTGATCAATAATGGGTAATCTGGCACTAGCACACTTCTTTACAATCAATGAGGAGTTAGTATAGGATGGATAAAGTAGCAAAACTACTTTTATGATTTCAAGGGAAAAGCAATGAGGAATAAAATGCAGTACAGAAATACTTGATATGATTTTAGCAAAAGATAAAATAATCACCTTTTCTCTGGCAATTCACCCCCCTCCCCTATGCAATGTAAGAAATGGAAGGAGATGGAAGTAACACATACAGTTCTTAGGAATGCAATCAAATATAATTCAGTTCACCCCAGCAAGCTTAGACCACAGATAGAAGTTTGAAACACAGGCCCAAAATGCTTTTAAAAGGTGATGGCAATGAAGTGAGAAATATGCTGAAAATGGTTTTAGTTCCCTTTAGGAGGTTCAGGGGGAGTGGTAGCTACTTGGGATAAGTTCAGGCTCACTTTAGCAATGATTCAGAGATGGTGATTAAGAGGCAAACAAATTTTTAGCAAGGAAAGAAATGACTGCTGATGGTTACACGTGGCTGGATTTTTAACCAAATCGCAAATCGCAGTAAAATTCACGAGTGCGTGAATCGTGATTGCGGAAAAAGTATAAGGTTCCAGTATAACCCAAACGGTTCCAGAGATACGGACGATTAAATAAAGGTAGTTTTTCGGATTTAAAGTAAACTCAAAATGACAAGTGACAGCTATGCAGCTGCAGAATTGACAAGTGACAGTGGTGAGCTTTACAAAATGACAAGTGACAACTTCTAGGAGGCAGTTCTGGTTAGATTAAAATAGTTTGGATTAGATTATTTTAAACTAAGAGCTTATTTCTGTCACAATCTGACCTAAGTACTCACAATATATTTTGGAAGGACTGGACCTCGTCACGGATCTGATCAATCAGGCTAGCGGCACTTCACAGCGATCTGGTCTCTGGGTCTGCGGTTCTGCATGGTCTGGTCTGGTCTGGCACTGGTCTGGTGTGTCCGGATACAGCGGTCTCTGCACGGCTCCTGGATCTCTGCACTGGTCCTAGCAAAAGTTCTTGGCAAGGGATTCAAGCAGCTCGCCCGGCTGTGAGTAGCTTGCAATGATTTGAGGCCTGCTGCAGAGAACTCAGCTTGTGGTTTTAGGCCTCTGATTTAGGTTCTAAAGTATAAGTTCTAGGTTCTGGAGTATGTAGCTGGAGTCAGTCTGGAACTGGTATCTTCTGGATGTTGTGTGGTCCGGCAAAACGCTCCGCAGCAAATGGAATTGAAGTCCTCTCTAGATTTCAGTGGTCCCTTTTTATGTGGTTTGAAAGTGGGTGGAGAGGCTAGCTTTCTAGGCCCAACCCCTTCAGAGTTCTGATAGGTTGGAGAATTATTTGCGTTCTCACTGGAGAGCAGGATTGTGTGTCAGAATGATGTCATTTAATGGCTTGCAGAAAGGACACTCCCCTGTCAAATTACACACAAATCTATATTTGACCTAAAGACATATTTCATAGATACACAGTGGTTTGAAATTACATGCACCCATCACGTATCACATGAGGTATACTCTGTTCAAACTCTGATGTTTCTAAGAGCTTGCATCCAGAAATGGCAATATTTTGCGCTTTATAGTGGGTTATGCAACATTGGTTTTTCATTAAAATTGATACACATATACACCCCCCTACTACACATATCTCAGTAACTTTCCATTTGTCTAGCTTAAATACAGTGTCTGTGGTGTCAATAAATAGTGGGGTTTGCCTCAGAACATGGCACAGTTTCCTAACACGTCTTAAAACGTACACAGAAAAATCACAAGAAAGATGGTATCATTTAAATAATTTTGACAAGTCTGCACTGTGAGTTATACATCTTTCTTAGAATCATATTCTGGCCAACAGGGGTGTGTCTTTCCAGGTCACATGGTGCAGAAACCAGTCTTTCCACTTCCCCCAAGCCAGCTTGTTCTTAGAGGGAGCTCTTTGTGTACAGTCAACAGTCAACATCAACATATTCTATTCAAGTGCAAGAGCCTATTGTGTGGTCTCCAGGAGGCTGCCAGCCAGTCTGCCTTCTATCAATCAAGAGGTCATGTGAGATTCTAACTCCTGGTGTGAATCTCTGGAGGTGAGAGGTTTCCCAGCCTTTTGGCCTGTTAATCAAATCAGATTATCTTCTGGGAACAGCATGTGGTTAAGATTTTAATTAACTCCCAGCCTTTGATGTAAAGGCCTCTCCTGCAACTCCTGACATGCAGTTTCCCTGTCAGAGTTTAGACCGCTAGCGCCGCCTTGAGGTATTTATCGGTACTGCGTCCATTTTTTGGATCAGTCTTGAATGAATGCATTCCAAACAAGAGATTTTACATGGAAGTATATTATCCAGGTTCAGCACATGGCACTGGTGTGGTTCTGTAGTAAAATAATTGTGTGCCCGTTGAAGGAATGAATTCCCAATAGTTGTGGGTTGCTTTTGGCAATCAGCATTGCCCCTTTTGCAATGGTTTCAGGCTACTGTGTGTAGCCCAATGGTGGTTTTAGGCAGTGCCCTTCTGTGCCCATAACATCGGCAAAAATGGATGGCAGCCTATTCTTCATGGATTTTCCTGTGCATTTTCTGGGAAACTCTGGCCATCATGATGTTTTCAATGCCAGTAATGCACAGTTTTTCTGGTAGGGCTCGGATGCATGGGTATAAAAATCCCACAAGCCCCCCTCTTGCGATGGCCATTCTGTTTCACTGATGGAACAAGCAAGATCTGGGATGTTCTCCTCATCTTCTTCCGGTAGATGGCACAGTTCTGCATCTTTTTCTCCATCCGGTCGGATCGATCGGTTCTCCTCGCCGGTCCTGATGGGAAGATTGGGCGGTATCCCAGGCCCCTTGGGTCTCTGCTTCCGGTCTCCGGATCGTCCTCCTTGGTCAGTCTCCATGGTTTCATCTCTCCTAGGATGATAAAGCAAAGCGGCAATACACATTCCTAGACATTTTTCCACCACTATTAATGGTGTGGTGAACATATACATTTTATGAATCGGAAGATATGAACATATACATTTTCTTTTTTAAATTAGGAGACAAGAACATCTATATATATATATATATATGGATCACAGAATTTTATATGCTATATGTGGAATATTTTAGGGTTGGAACTGAATTACTCTGGAGCGGCCCCCTCTGGTATTGCAGATTTATATGTACCCACTTGTCTTCCCCCTCTGCCAAACCGCCTTTGGGGATGCGGATCTTGTAGGCCACAGGGGAGATCTTGTCTATAATTTCAAACGGTCCCTTCCATGTAGGCAAACATTTTCTCTGTTTGGCCTGGTTTCTTTGGAAATTGTATAGATAGACCCGATCACCCACCTTATATTCCTTTCGGGTAGTTTTTAAATCATAGTGGGTCTTCATGCTCTCGGCTGATCTTTCTAGATTCCGCTGAGCATAGGCAAAAGCATGCTGAAGGTGTTTCCTTAAATTCTCCACATACTCATGAGTTGTGGAGGCATTTATCAACGTTTGCTCTTGGGTTCTGTAGAGCAAATGCTGGGGAAGCACCATCTTGCGTCCAGTCATCAACTCAAATGGTGACATTTTGGTTGCAGATGAAGGGGTAGATCTGATGGCCATTAGGACCAGAGGTAATCGGATATCCCAACTTGGCCCAGAATCTGCCACAAACTTTTTTAAGATGCTCACAATGGTTCGGTTATATCTCTCCACTGCTCCAGAAGAAGCTGGCCTGTAAGCAATGTGTAGCTTCCTTTTAACCCCCAGTATCTCCCACATCTTTGTCATTACTTCACTGGTAAAGTGGCTACCTCTGTCTGATTCAATCCTTTGAGGTAGACCAAAACGGGAAAATATGTGGTTAATCATCAGGGCAGCTGCTGTTTCTGCCTTGCAGTTTGGGGCTGGGAGACATTCCACCCACTTGGTAAACAAGCATGTAACAGTCAACATGTACTTGTTTCCTCTAGACGAGCGAATCACAGGGCCTACAAAGTCGATTTGAAAATCTGACCATGGCAGTGTCATCCCCCTCTTTTGGAGAGGCGCACGGTGTGTGAGGGATGATGGCTGAAATTGTGCACACACAAGACACCCCTTCAAGTATTGGTCGAGGTCCTGCCCCATGTGTGGCCAGTATGCAACCTCTCTTAAGATTTCCAGTGTTGTGTGAAACCCCCTATGACCGGCGACGGCCGCATCATGGGCGTGACTTAACATCAGGCTTCGGAATGAGGTAGGAACCACCCACTGATCATGGCCAGCTTTGGATTTCCTTACCAGCAACCCGTCTTGGATTCAGAACATTTTTGGACATTTCATCAACACTCTTAGGTCCTCTTTCCCAATGTAATCGGTATCCGTCAGGGGAAAGTTCTCAGGGTCCTCAAGGTGTTGGTAAAACTTACCAATAATTGATCCCCCTTCTGAGCTGTAATCAAATCAGCATCAGGGGTCTCCTTACTCCATTGTGCAGTTGAAAGATCATTGTGAGCACTTGTCTGGGACCTAGTGATAGCGGTGACCTTGATTTCCCCCAACAGGGACTCTATTTCGATTAGATACCCTTGGATGGCCCCGGTTTTGGCCAGCTGATCAGCTAAGTCATTTCCAGTTTTGTCTGGTCCCTCTACTTTGGAATGACCCTTGATCTTCTTCCAGTAGATGGTCATCCCATTCGAGGTGACCAGATCATCAATGTTTTGGATTAACTTCCCATGTTTCAGGGGTTTGTTATTAGCGCATAACATGCCTCTGGTTTTCCAGTTGACCAGGTGCTCCACGAACCCGTTCCGTACATAATCCGAATCTGTGATTATGACCAGTTCGTGGAGTTGATGCTGGACAGCAGTGAGGATGGCCTGATGCACAGCCATGAATTCTGCCACCTGACTACTTCGGGGACCAATTTTGTATCCAGCGGAGGGTTCCGGAAACTCCTTCACCCAGGCATTCCCTACGCCGGCCACCAGTTCTTTCTCCCCGTTGTTGTCAACATGGTACGAGCATCCATCCACATAGACAGTGGGCATTCCCTCACACTTGTCCTCTTCAAAGACTTTGTGTGGGGAATTAAGGTATGCCTCCGTGTTGTCCTTGATTTTTAGACTTTCGTCCTCGAGACAGTTTTCTCTGGCACAATCATGCAAGTCAGCCAGACCTTGCGCGAGGGGACTCTTCTTGTTTTGGCCATATCTGACCTCCACAGGAAAGCCTTGCATTGACAGAATCCAGGAAGTAATTCGGGAATTACTCACATTTCCGGCCCGGATTCTTTCACTTTGGAGATATTGCAGAGGCTGGTGTGGAGTCTCCACTATGATGTGTTCCCCATGGATAAACGGGCGGTAATTCTTCAATGCCCACACCGTTGCCAGGAGTGCCTTCTCACAATCGTTGAATTTTTCCTCCACAGAGGATAAAGTTTTGCTCGCATAGGAGATTACTTTATTGACCTTGTCATGCTTTTGGTAGATTACTGCCGTCAAGCACGTATTAGAGAACCCCGTCTCCAGGAAGAACTCCTTGTTTCTGACAGGGTAAGCTAGGCAAGGCGCTTGTGAGAGGCTTCTTTTGAGTTGTCTTACCGCCTCGGCTTGTTCTGGACCCCATTCCAACTTGACCCCCCTTTTCAGGAGATGAATCATGGGTCTGGTGATCTCTGCGTAGCCCTCAATGAACTTTCTGCTGTAATTAGTCAGTCCAAGAAGGCTCCTTAGTTCCCGCAGAGTTGTGGGGTCTTTCAGTTTCTGAAGTGCTTCCACTTTCTTTTCCTGGGGACAGAGACCCTGAGGAGTAATCTCATGTCCCAAGAAATTAACACGGGTTCTACACCACTGTGCTTTCTGAAAGGAAAGATTTGCTACGGCGGCCCTCAACTGGGTCAGAACATAACGGATCTCCGCTATGTGTTCCTCCACAGATGAACTTTTGATGAGGACATCATCTACATAAGCCAGGTTACCCCTTGCACCCAGGTCGGGCATGGCCTTGTGTAGGAAAATGTTGAATTCATTGCCGGAGTTGAGGTATCCAAAGGGAGTCCGGGTCCATGTGTACTGCTGGCCCCCAAAGGTAAAAGCCAGCTTGTATTGGTCCTCCCTACTGACAGGCACAGTCCAGTATCCATTGGTCAAGTCTATTGCAGTGAATACCTGTGACCCCTGGATCTGGGCCAGCCCTTGGTCAATGTAGGGCAGAGGCCATCGGGAAGTATGGACCCGTTTGTTGAGCTCCCTGAGGTCGGCGCAGAGTCTCCACTGGCCGTTTGGCTTCAATATTCCCAGCACCGGGTTATTGAAGGTGCTGTGAACTGGACGGATTATTCCCCGGGACTTCAGGTTCTTAATTATTTCAGTAAGGGACTCCATTGATGCGAGAGGCAAGCGATATTGCTTCACAAACACTGGAGTCATGCCAGGGTCCGTGGGGATTGTTGTTGTGTGGATGTCGGTGCGACCACAGTCATATGAGTCTACCGCACAGAGATCTTGGAAATCCAAGAAAACTTGTTTCAACTTTTGCTTCTGTTCCAGAGTCACACAGGCATCAGCTAGGTTGACTCTCTCTTCCACCATCTGCCTGAAGCCTGGAAAGACTTCTGGTTTGGCTATCTCAGCGGCCTCCTCCAGCTGGGTGGAGAAGTCCCTGGTCAGAGTGCTGATTTGGACTGGAGGCTTCAGGTGGGAAAGGCAGCCCTCATGAACCTGGAAAATCACCTCATCCCTCCTGAAGTCACAAGTCACATCTTCCTCACCATAAGGGCAAGACTTGTACACCAGGAAGTTCCCCCCATGCCGGGTGAAAATCCTGTCTGGTGTTGTGTTGTCATCACTGTCACCGTCAAAACAGTCCTTGGGGATTGGTCCTAACAGTTCATTTCCTAGATCAATGGAAAAATGTCACTCATCAACCGCCTTTCCAATAATGGTGCCTGCGGCTAGAGTAATACTCTTTAAGTCGCTGTTATCCACCTCTATCGGAATGGTGTCATGTTCTATGTTGACTAATGGTGTTGGGTTTACCCCTAACCCTTGCTGTTGGAGAGGAGCATTTAGATGAATATAACCATCAGGGTTTTGCAATTTTTGTCCTCTTTTAACTTTCACTTCCAGGGAGAATTGTCGGGTCCTTTCTGGGATGGTGACTTCCTCTTTGATCTGAATTTCAACTGCATAAGGTAGCAATTGAGCTGACCTAAATGCTTTTTCTGGATCATCAAAGCCCATGGGATTATCCGCTAATCGGGACCAAGCTTTGAAGTTTATTAGGTCCAAACTAATGGCAAAGCGATTGAGAATGTCACTGCCTAAGTAAAAGGCGGCAGTGACGTCTCGCACGACCCAACAATTATGGACTATGCTCTTGTTGCCAATGGAGATATTGAGCATACACCTGCTTGGCAGGAGATGTTTGGAATTGGGTGCTTCCAGGTCCATTTCCCATTTGTCTATCAGTTTGAATGTGGGAATGGCTGGATCTTTTGGGAGTTGGCGGAACATGGCTTTGCTGATGAAGCTCTTACCGTTGTTCACACACACTCGAGCGAGAACAGAGTCCTTCCCATCATTTAACTGAACAGGGATGAACAACTGCTCTCCAATTTGCTGAATATCAGCCAGGCTCTGAGCTGATTTCACATCTTCCTGGACTATAGGAGTGGGAGTTTCTGATTGTGGATTAGTAAAGAATTTCAGGGTGTTTCCTTCCAGTGTGGAATACCACCTTAAACTGGAAGGAAGGTTGATTTTCAGAAATAGAGTGAACCCCCCATCACCAGTCTGTTGTCCTACTGCTATTACTGTCACATCTGGAGTTTGGTTGTTCCGGAAGTGAAATTCTACTTGGTCAGATTTTTGTTCAACCAGGTGGCAGGTGCCGTTTACACTAACATGGTTGACACTCTGTTTTAATTTTATTGGTCGGCTAGTCTGGGTCCAGAGGACCTTGTTTACACAATCTATTAGGGGTGACAACCTTCTCAGGAGGTCATTCCCTAGTAAACAAGGGGTGCCCTCTGGAGTCACTACTATGACCAGGTGTTTCACCTTGTGTCGCCCAATTTTAATGTCCAAGTCTGCAGTCCCCTCAACGGGAATTTCCTTCCAGTCAAAGTTCTGCCTTTGTCCAGGAAGAGAGGTGAGAGGAATTCGGTAATTCTCCCCCCTTCCTGCATTTAGTTCCTCAAAGGCCCTTTTGGACAGAAGGGTAGCTTGGGATCCATTGTCCACCAGTGCCAAAATTGTACCCTGCCCCTGTACTTGTATCGGGGCATAGTATCTTCCTTCCTTCTCCTCAAGAGGGCACAGATAATGCACATTTTTGGACTACTGGTGGGCTAACTTTCTGGTTTTGGACATTGCTAGAGAAGAGATTTGGGCAGAATTCTGTGGAGAGTCTTGGGAATCTGAAAGAAAAAGTTGGCAACTGGAGATCAGAGCCATTGTGGGTTCCCCTGGTTCCGGTTCTGGGCCGCCCCCCCTTTTTGGAGGCAGTCACCAGGATGGGTTTGAACCAGGGGATTTTGGTATTATCGGTTCTGGGATGAGATGATGGGCGGCGGTAGCTCAGTCTCCACATCTCCCCAGTCTGAATTGGCCTCCCTTCGGACCCATTTTTCCTTGGGAGGAGTTCCCCCATCTCTGAAGGAGAAGTTCCTTTCCCCAGGATCCTCTGAGGTTCCCTCTCCCTCAAATTGGAAGATGTGTACCTCCTCCACAAAGTGGGTCTGTTTGGGTCCTTTGTTTCTCCTACCCCCCCTCTGCTCCTTGGGAGGCAGGCTTTCAGGGGCAGGAGATTTTGTTTCCGGTTCCTGGTTTTCCAGGGGCTGTTTACAAGTTGGGAATTAAGCTTCCTCCAAGGCTTTACACCCCCCTTCCCCTTGTGCCTCCTCCCTGGGAACCGGTGGGTTATCGGGGTGCTGCCCCCGTCATTGTTCTGGAGCACCAGGTCCCGAGTTTGGGGCATTCTGCAGTGGCATGCTCAGCTGAGGGTTCTGTTGAGCCCTCCGTATGTGACCCAGATCTCGTGACATATTTTGGACCTGGCGCTCAAGTTGTGAAACCCGCTCAGGCTGATACGGGGCTCTATTTTCTCCCCTGGGCTGATCCTGGGAAGGGTAGCTATCCCTTCTCTGGTAGTACCCCTGGTTGGGAAGATTTTGGTACCCCTCCACCCTTGGCCTCCCCTCTCCCGGATTAGGTTGTCTGGGCTCAGGGAATTGGGGAAAGAAGGATGGATGATTTTGGGGCTGGAAATTGGGTGGATACCTGGGGAAAAAGTTCTGCCCAGGATTTGGAGAATTTCTGCTCTCCTGGGGGAAGTTGGGAGGGAAGTTCCCTGGGTTAGGTGCTTGGCTGGATCCCCCCCCTTGGGCTGGAGGAGTCCACACATAACCCAGGATTGGTCGGGTTCCCTTATAGCAGGGACTTACATAGTCAGGGGAGAGGGGGACCCCATTTGTGGGACTACCTCCTCGACTCCCTGTCTGTGACTGGCCCGAGGGCCTTCTGGGCTGTGAATTATTTGGTGCAGGCAGGTTTTTAGGCCCCCCCATCTCCAAATCTAAAACGGGGGCAACCTTTACCTCTGCCACCTTGGCAGCAGCAGGGGTGCTGTTGGTTTTGGGGTTTTTCGGCGTGTTATTTTTATTTTCGATAGGCTTCTGCACCTCATAGATCCGGGTAGCCTGTTCAATGACCCAGTCTAAAGATCTTTTCTCATGAAAATCTCTCACAAGCTGGGTCATTATATATTTAGGGAGAGCATGGAAAAATGTATTGACAAACTCTTTGCTGTCTGTGCGCACACTTCTGGTGGTCTGCGCAAAAGCACGCTTTAATTCTTGCACAAACTCTTGTGGGGCCTGATCCTCCCCACATTGCAAATTGTAGGCTGCCGTGCGAGCCTCTTGGGGATTTCTGTGCACAGAAAAATGTTTCAAGATGGCCGCCCTGAATGATTTTGGTCCTCCAGCCCCGCAAAGAAACTGGAGTACTCTGGTGAGAAGGTCCACTTTACATATTGAATACAGCTTTGGCGGTCCTTCAAATGAAAAGTCTCCATCATTTGCTCAAACAGCTCTAAGTGCTCCTAAACAGAATACTTGGTGTTCTTATGATAAGGCGTGATAACACTCCTTATTGCCTTTATTTGCTTCAATGGGTCCTTAAGCAAGGCCCTTTTTGCCTTATTGGCCTTTTTGGTTCGGGTAACCCTGGTCCATTCATCCTCTGACTCAGAGGCACTGCTCCCAGAGGTTCCTGTCTGATCTTTCATCGTTTTCCCGGATTCTGCGAGCCTGGGAATGGCTGGCAGAATGTGGGGACCTGGTCTCCTGTGTCCTGCGCCGTTCAGAGGAGTCTTCAGATTCCTCCTTGCTGCCAGGATTTGATGGGTACCCCCCCACTGACCTAACTGGGCGGAAGTTTTCAGGATGCCCTTAATGGGCCTACTCTCCTGGGGTTCCCCACTAAATTGCACTGTGCTTGGGTGCCCATACCCGGATGCCCGCCCCTCCATTCCTGGGAGGTACTGGCCTATGAGCCCCATACTTCTGGTTGGATAGTAATCTGCCAACCCCGTGGCCCTGGGCTCATGTGCGCGAGAGGACATGGGGGTGGCAGAGTCCAGGGACTGAGAGATATGAAGGCCTCTGGTACTAGGGCTCCTGAGGTTATGCTCAGGAGTCTCCCTCTCCCAGCGAACCTGGTCTCTATCCGCCCCTGCTCCCTGTTGCAATGCAAGAGCATGCGCTTTCAGTTCCTCAGTTAAGGCCTTACTAGACTCTATCAGTCTCTCCTGCATCGCTACCTGTTGTTGGAGCCTATCATTGTGCTGACAGAGAGCCTCATTTTCTCTCTGTGCCTCCTGATTGGTCCTGGAGTACTGGGCCAGTCTTTGCTGCAGGAGGATTACCTCCTGAGTCCCTTCCCTACTGGCCTGCTCCTTTCTTGCCAGAGCCTCCTCCACCCTCCTGGTGTGCTCTAACAAGTTCTGGTGTTCTTTTTGGAGGTCACCCAGTCCCTGGAGGGCCAGGTGATTTTCTTCCATTTTCCTTTTTAAATGGCAGACTTCCTGGCCTAAGGTGTCCCTTTCCTGACTAAGAGTCTGCATCTGTGCCACCAGGTCGTCCCTTTGCCTTTGGAAGGCACCAGCTCTCTGGCGCTCCTGATCAAACTCTGCCTGGGTATCCAGGTCTTTCAGAATCAATTTATTGCTTTCTGCCTTTTCCCTATCTAGGTGGCTTTGCAGGGTGACTACCTGCTCAGCACATACCCTATTGAAATGTAATTGTTGCTCCAGCTTTTACTGGCTCTGTCGTAGAGAGTCCAAACCTTCTTGGTACTCCTTTTGCAAGGCCAGAAATCTGGTATCCTGGTCAGCCTTTTCCTGTTGCAGGATGTCCATATCCTCTTTTATTTTAATGATATACTGCCTACTATCATTTTCTAACTCCTGGCTCCTCTGCAGCCTCTGCTCAGAAGAGACCAGGTCAGATTGGACCTTCTCTAACGCCATCTGTCGCCTATTTGCCAGATCTTGGCTTTCAGTACATTTATGCTGCATGTCTCCCATATATAGGTACAGGTATGCGGCTATCCTAACCATCTTGTCTTGTTCATCCTTAGCTTTAGGAGCCATGTATAGTTCACTCAGGGCCACATGTAATGGACCCTGATATCTCCATATGTCTGACCCTGTTTCAGTGACCTGTTGCGCGATGGCCTGCAACCAGACCGTTTGGTCCTGGTGAGTCCACTCACCTCTCACAAATAGCTTATGTAAGAGGTGCTCTCTCGCTATTTTCATGTCTACCAAGGTCGTCATTCTAGAGATTGATCTCTGTCCTGACTTACAGATATTAGTATTTTATTTTTGCAAAACAGACCTTTTCCTTAGAGTGTCCCTTTAAAGAGTGCTTTACAGCGTAAAACAGCGTGGTGATCCGACCGGATGTATGTATCCCGTCAGTTAGCACACTGTATTAAGCTGCACAAGTGATAGATCTAACCCAGACATCGCGGACGAGCCCCCAATTTGTAAGAAGATTCAATTCAACACTACAGCTAAGTCAATGCCTAGTCTGGGATACTGAATGGAAACCCTTATTGATATATCTTTATGTCCAGTTCATGAGTTCTGGATGACTACCCCATATAACACCCCTCTCTTAGAATCCCCCTGACCCCACTGAGCCAAGAAGTAGTTCTGTTTTGCAAGTTTAAAAGGTTTATTTGAGAATTTAAACAATATATATATATATCACACTTTATAATAAATTAATATCTGATAGTACACTTAGACATATGATGTTGATCAACAATGGGTAATCTGGCACTAGCACACTTCTTTACAATCAATGAGGAGTTAGTGTAGGATGGATAAAGTAGAAAAACTACTTTTATGATTTCAAGTGAAAAGCAATGAGGAATAAAATGCAGTACAGAAATACTTGAAATGATTTTAGCAAAAGATAAAATAATCACTTTTTCTCTGGCAATTCACCCCCCTCCCCTAGGCAATGTAAGAAATGGAAGGAGATGGAAGTAACACACACAGTTCTTAGGAATGCAATCAAATATAATTCAGTTCACCCCAGCAAGCTTAGACCACAGATAGAAGTTTGAAACACAGGCCCAAAATGCTTTTAAAAGGTGATGGCAATGAAGTGAGAAATATGCTAAAAATGGTTTTAATTCCCTTTAGTAGGTTCAGGGGGAGTGGTAGCTACTTGGGTTAAGTTCAGGCTCACTTTAGCAATGATTCAGAGATTAAGAGGCAAACAATTTTTTAGCAAGGAAAGAAATGACTGCTGATGGTTACAAGTGGCTGGATTTTTAACCAAATCTCAAATCGGGGTAAAATTGGCGAGTGTGTGAATCGTGATTGTGGAAAAAGTATAGATTAGATTCTAAGCTTTCAGAGGAAAGTTAAACCAAGTTCGTAGCCCAAACGGTTTCAGAGATACGGACGATTAAATAAAGGTAGTTTTTCGGATTTAAAGTAAACTCAAAATGACAAGTGACAGCTATGCAGCTGCAGAATTGACAAGTGACAGTGGTGCAGCTTTACAAAATGACAAGTGACAACTTCTAGGAGACAGTTCTGGTTAGATTAAAATAGTTTGGATTAGATTATTTTAAACTAAGAGCTTATTTCTGTCACAATCTGACCTAAGTACTCACAATATATTTTGGAAGGACTGGACCTCGTCACGGATCTGATCAATCAGGCTAGCGGCACTTCACAGCGATCTGGTCTCTGGGTCTGCGGTTCTGCACGGTCTGGTCTGGTCTGGCACTGGTCTGGTGTGTCCGGATACAGCGGTCTCTGCACGGCTCCTGGATCTCTGCACTGGTCCTAGCAAAAGTTCTTGGCAAGGGATTCAAGCAGCTCGCCCGGCTGTGAGTAGCTTGCAATGATTTGAGGCCTGCTGCAGAGAACTCAGCTTGTGGTTTTAGGCCTCTGATTTAGGTTCTAAAGTATAAGTTCTAGGTTCTGGAGTATGTAGCTGGAGTCAGTCTGGAACTTGTATCTTCTGGATGTTGTGTGGTCCGGCAAAACGCTCCGCAGCAAATGGAATTGAAGTCCTCTCTAGATTTCAGTGGTCCCTTTTTATGTGGTTTGAAAGTGGGTGGAAAGGCTAGCTTTCTAGGCCCAACCCCTTCAGAGTTCTGATAGGTTGGAGAATTCTTTGCGTTCTCACTGGAGAGCAGGATTGTGTGTCAGAATGATGTCATTTAATGGCTTGCAGAAAGGACACTCCCCTGTCAAATTACACACAAATCTATATTTGACCTAAAGACATATTTCATAGATACACAGTGGTTTCAAATTACATGCACCCATCACGTATCACATGAGGTATACTCTGTTCAAACTCTGATGTTTCTAAGAGCTTTCATCCAGAAATGGCAATATTTTGCGCTTTATAGTGGGTTATGCAACATTGGTTTTTCATTAAAATTGATACACATATACACCCCCCTACTACACATATCTCAGTAACTTTCCATTTGTCTAGCTTAAATACAGTGTCTGTGGTGTCAATAAATAGTGGGGTTTTGCCTCAGAACATGGCACAGTTTCCTAACACGTCTTAAAACGTGCACAGAAAAATCACAAGAAAGATGGTATCATTTAAATAATTTTGACAAGTCCGCACTGTGAGTTATACATCTTTCTTAGAATCATATTCTGGCCAACAGGGGTGTGTCTTTCCAGGTCACATAGTACAGAAACCAGTCTTTCCACTTCCCACAAGCCAGCTTGTTCTTAGAGGGAGCTCTTTGTGTACAGTCAACAGTCAACATCAACATATTCTATTCAAGTGCAAGAGCCTATTGTGTGGTCTCCAGGAGGCTGCCAGCCAGTCTGCCTTCTATCAATCAAGAGGTCATGTGAGATTCTAACTCCTGGTGTGAATCTCTGGAGGTGAGAGGTTTCCCAGCCTTTTGGCCTGTTAATCAAATCAGATTGTCTTCTGGGAACAGCATGTGGTTAAGATTTTAATTAACTCCCAGCCTTTGATGTAAAGGCCTCTCCTGCAACTCCTGACATGCAGTTTCCTTGTCAGAGTTTAGACCGCTAGCACCGCCTTGAGGTATTTATCGGTACTGCGTCAATTTTTTGGATCAGTCTTGAATGAATGCATTCCAAACAAGAGATTTTACATGGAAGTATATTATCCAGGTGCAGCACATGGCACTGGTGTGGTTCTGCAGTAAAATAATTTTGTGCCCGTTGAAGGAATGAATTCCCAATAGTTGTGGGTTGATTTTGGCAATCAGCATTGCCCCTTTTGCAATGGTTTCAGGCTACTGTGTGTAGCCCAATGGTGGTTTTAGGCAGCGCCCTTCTGTGTCCATAACATCGGCAAAAATGGGTGGCAGCCTATTCTTCATGGATTTTCCTGTGCATTTTCTGGGAAGCTCTGGCCATCATGAGGTTTTCAATGCCAGTAATGCACAGTTTTTCTGGTAGGGCTTGGATGCATGGGTAAAAACATCCCACACTGTTCTCAGTACCTGCGAGTGGCTAAAGATGAAGACTGCAGGTAAGATGCTTCTGCTAATGATGTTCCTTTTGTCTCCTTGCAGGTTCTGCTTCTCCGAGGTTCGAGGGAATAGCTGGACACAGTGAGAGTCACGTTGCAAGCTGCAAAGTAACACAAAGCGTGTTGTCTTGCTCGGGTGTGGTTTAAATAGCCCCAACAAAATAGTCCAGATAAAGTAGTCCCTAGGCTACCACACCCAAAACACTAGACCGCATAGCTTGGTTCCTTGGAACCAAGCTATGTGGAAGCCTCCATGTTGGCTGATAACACATTAAGAAGTTCCCAAGCACATGTTTTTCATGGTGTATGAGCCTGGCGCCATAGGGTTTTGGAAAAGGATGCCAGGTTCTAGAGGCCCGAGTCCTGACTCCACCTGGCCAATGGGTTTGCCGGAGGGGGTTTTGGGCGAGCGTTGTGACAGCACTCCCCCCTAAGGCCCCTCCCATGGTGTTCCTTCTGTCTGGCCCAGGTTTGGTTGGGAAGTTCCGATGGAAATTTCTGATTAGACGTGGTGCGTGGATATTCTCACTGGGCTCCCAGGATCTATCTTGTGGTCCAAATCCTTTCCAATTGACGAGATAATATAGCTTGGTCCTAGAGTATTTAGAGTGCAAGATATCTTTGACTTCGAAATTCTGGTTCTCCGTCAAGAAATATGGGATTAGGTGTTGTCCCAATCCGTGTGCCGGGTTGCATTGGTTTCAGGAGGGACACATGAAATACCGGGTGGATTTGTAGATTAGGTGGTAAATCCAGTTTCACGGCTACTGGGTTGATAATTGCCTTAATGGATAGGGTCCTAAGAATCTGGGATGAAAGGTCCGGGTTCCCTTGATGGGTACGAATTTAGCAGCTAACCAAACTTTGTCTCCTACTTGATAATCAGGGGCCTTTTTCCGGTGTTGGTCGGTGAATCTCTTTTGTTTTTCTTTGGCATGAATAAGGTGTTCCTTTGCCCTTTTGAAAGCCTGAGTAATGGTTGTGTGTAGAGTCTTTACCGCTGGCATTTCCAAGCTGGCTGGAAGGTCTAATTCAGAGGTACGTGGATGTCTGCCATAAAGGGTATAGAAGGGCGTTTTTCCAGTGCTTGAATGCAAAGAATAGTTATATGCATATTCAGCTATCCATAGTAGCTCTTTCCAATTCCTTTGTTCGTGGTGCAGCATGCACCGTAAATATTGCTCGAGTGTCTGATTGGTTCTCTCGGTTTAGCCATACATTTGGGGATGGTGACTGGTAGATAGCTGAACGTCGATCTGTGCCATTGCACAACATTTTTTCCAGAAGTTTGAAACAAACTGGCTGCCTCGATCAGAGACCTAAACCGAAGGGAATCCATGTAGCTTAACCACACCCTCCAGGAACACTTTTGCTAAAGTGGCTGCGTCTGGGAAGCCTTTGAGAGGAATAAAATGGGCCATCTTCGAGAATAAGTCCACAACTACAAGGATGGTGTTGAACCCTTGGCTTGGAGGTAGATCAGTGATGAAGTCAAGGGAAAGAGTGTGCCATGGAACTGGAGGAATGTCCAATGATTGTAGCAGACCAGATGGTTTTTGTTTCTGAGATTTATTTTGTGCGCAGATACCGTAGTACTGAATATACTGAATGATGTCCTTACACCAGGTAGGCCACCAAAAGTTCTCTTTCATTTTAGCTAGGGTTTTGGCGATCCCAGAATGCCCTTCAATCAGTGAATCATGATAGTTTGAAATAATATGCTGTTGTAATTCCTTCTTGGGTACATATAGGCGATCCCTAAAAAAGGGTAGGTGGTCCTTGATGGTATATTGTTCTCCTTGAGTTTGCCATGCGAGGAAGGCATCAGGACTCATTGTCCGTTGGATTTCTTTCCGTAGTTCTACTTGTGTTAAGGCTGTCGTGATACCCAAGAGTTTGTCTTCAGGTATAATAGGTACTGGGTCTGGAGTTATATATACTGTTTCATATATGCCCGTGTGAGATAAGGCATCTGCCTTTCCATTTCTGACTCCTGGTTGAAATGTGATTACATAATCATATTCGGCGAAGAAAAGGGCCCACCGTAATTGGCGCAAGGACTGGGCCTTGGCTGTTTTGAGATATTGCAGTTTTGGTCTGATGACTGTAATGGTATGTCTGGCCCCCAGAAGGTAGTGCCTCCAGGCTTTAAAGGCGGATTTGATAGCCAGGAGCTCCTTGTCCGTGATGGCATAATTAATCTCTGGAGGTGAGAACTTTTTCGACCAGAAGGCCACAGGATGTAGCTGGCCGGTTTCCGGGTCTCTCTGTGAAAGGACAGCCCCCATTGTGAGGCTGGACGCATCAGTTTCAACGACATAAGGGAGGTCTGGACAAGGATGTCGCAGGATTGGAGCGGAGGTAAATCTTCATTTAAGTTCCTGAAAGGCTTCTTCTGCTTCTTCGGTCCAAGTAAACTTTTTATTGTTTTTTCGTAATAGTACTGTGATTGGATGCATAACCTGAGAGAAGTCTGGGATGAACCGGCGGTAGAAGTTTGCAAAGCCCAGCATGCTTTGTACCCCTTTCAGAGACATTGGTGAAGGCCATTTCAGAATGGCATCTACCTTGTGCACGTCCATTCTGATGCCTCCTGGAGCAAGGATAAAACCAAGAAACTCTACTTCGGTGACGTGAAAAAAGCATTTTTCAAGCTTTGCAAACAAGCGATGTTGACGGAGCTTGGTGAGGACTGAACGAACGTACCTGACATGATCTTGTTTCAAGGCTGAGTATACTAAGATGTTGTCTATGTACACTAAGGCGCACACATCAATTAACTCCCCATAGACGTCATTCATGAAATATTGGAATGCTGCAGGAGCGTTGCATAACACAAAGGGCATGACTTGATATTCAAACAAGCCATACTTAGTACTGAAGGCGGTTTTCCATTCATCTCTTTTTCTGACTCGGACCAGGTGGTACGCTCCTCGAAGGTCCAATTTCGTATAAATCTGTGCATCTTTAACTTGGTCTAGCATCTCAGGGATAAGTGGCAAGGGGTAGCGGTTCTTCACGGTGATCTGGTTCATTGCGCGGTAGTTGATACAGGTGCTCAAGTCTCCTTCCTTTTTCGGTACGAAGAACAAAGGACTGGCTGCGGGGGATTTCTAAGGACGGATACATCCGTTTGCAAGGTACTGGTCTAAATAGGAGTTCAAATGAAGGTTTTCTGGTTCTGTGAGAGCGTAGATCCCGCTGCAAGGGATTTGTGCACCAGGAACAAGGTCGATCTGACAGTCATAGGGCCTGTGCAGCGGCAATGTATTGGCTTGGTCCTTTCGGAAAACATCCGGGAAATCATGGTATTCACTGGGCAAGGTATTAGTTGCTCCCAGGGTTGATACTGTCACTCTGGGAGTCATGGGGATACAGACATTGGGTTTCTCCTCTTGGTAATAGCAGGCATGGGAGCAGTCACCGGGGAAGGTTAATTTTCATACCCGCCAGTCTATCAAAGGGTTGTGAGCAACCAACCATGGCATCCCTAGTATTAGCCTGAACTGAGGTGCCGTGATGAGATCAAATTAAATAGACTCCCGATGTCCGTCCTGACACAGCAAGGTTACCCTTGCTGTGCACTGGGTTACTGGTCCGGAAGCGATTTCTGTCCCATCCATGATGGTTACCTTGTCCATAGTTGGCTTAGAACACAAAGGAAGCCCCATCTCTGCTGCCAGTTCTTGATCAATATAATTTCCAACTGCTCCGCTATCGATGTATGCTTCAATGGCATGCATTCTTGACGACTGTTGGTGGTTAATTAAGATCACTGGTATTGCAAAGTGCGAGGTCAGCAACTCTTTCTTCTCACTCGACAAACTGACCTCTATGTTTGTCGAGCTTGGTAGTTTTCCGATTCCTTAGCTTCATCCTTCTCTGTGGCCCCGACTGTTCATCTTGGGGGTTTTACTGGACAGTCCTTCAGGAAATGTCCTAGTTTCCCACAATACAAACAAAGCTGTTGTTGTCTTCTTTTGTCCCGCTCTTGTTTTGTTAATGGAGGCCGTATCCCTGCAATCTGCATGGGTTCTACAGCATTTTCAGGTACACGTGGTGTGTTTTCCCTTGGTCGAACATACACGGTCTTAGACCGGTCTGCTTTTCGGTCCTGCAACCGGTGGTCTAGCTGCATGACCAGATTTATGAATTATGCACAGTCTCTGGGTGGATTAACCACCTGAGCTAAGACGTCCTTTAATTCTCCTCGTAAGCCTCGATGGAATAAAGTGGTTCTTTTGTTTTCTGGCCACCTAGATTTGGCAACAAAGTCTGTTGAAGGTAGCAATGTACGTTAACAAGTCCTGATTCCCCTGTCGGAGGGACAAGAGTACATTGTCTACTGCTTGTTCCTGGGTATGGCGAGCAAAAAGTTTTTCCATTTCTCTCTGGAACCCCCCAAAGTCATGTAATAGAGGATCGTCATGGGTTACCAACGGCACCGACCAATCTGCTGCACTACCACTCAGGTATAATAAGACAAAAGCTACCCGAGCTTGGTCGTTTGGAAATGCTCCAGGCCTACAAAGAAAATGAAGGCGACACTGATTGATGAAGGCTGCATACTTCTGTGGGTCGCCTGAGAACTGTTCTGGTGGTGCCAGGGGAACTGTTCCAGGTAACGGGATCTGTACCGGAGTGGGTGGTATGGCGGGGTTTTACATCATTGGATTGCTTCCAGGTAGAGGCGTCTGTCCTGCCTGTGATTGCAAGTATTGCCTGCTGATCTCTTCAGTGCATTCTTTGGTCAGTATTAGGTCTCTCTGGAGGGCATTAGTCTCTTGTCGGGCAGAATGAACCTCAGCACGAAGCTCTCAAAGTAATTGGGCCAATTGGTCCATTTCTGATGTCTGCATGGCACCCAGGTGGATGTGTTATGGTAGTCTTCGCATTCTGTTACGCTCACCTGGTATCCACAGGGACACCACCCAGCCGGGTTACTAGCTGGTATGCTTCTCAGCTTTGCCCAGATGTGGACTGCGGGAAAGGTTCTGCCTGAAAATACAGGAGGACTGTGTTCAAGGCTGACCTACCAGGGTAAGTATCCTCCCTCCACCCCCATATGATTTCAGCCCCTCTGGGGCCCTCTCCTCACCTTGTGGTAGAGTTAGGCATGCTCTCTGTTCTGCCTTCTTTGCAGGGACCCTTTGTCTTTCATGGGCGTGTGCGGTCCAGTTACTTCACTGACGCCGGCCCATCTGATATTGTTCAGGTAGGTGTTATTGCTGTTCTTTAGATTTGTTGCTATCCTGCATGCCTTTCTTTGTTTAAAATGTCTCTTTTTTCTCCATTAGGTATGCAGAGCTTCAGTGCGGCGAACTGTCTTGGTTGAGCCCCGCTGGTAAATGATGGCGTATTAAGAGCGCTATGATGCGGTAAGTAAGCGCTATGCGCAGCGCTGTGAAGTCTTGCCTTTGCTAATCTGTGTTTTCCTTCCTTGTAGGTTGCGTTGTTCTTCAGCATGAGTGGAATGTCCGGAGTGGTGCCAGCCGAGAGGCGACCAGCCAGGTAAGCATTTTGAGCAGTTCGTAAATTGCAAATGTCTTTGCTGCTTTCTTTAATGTTTCCTCTATCTTCCTCTTTCAGGTCGTTCTGTCTGGGAGGCGTGCAGATTCGAGGAAGCTGTTCTCAGTAGCTGCGAGTGGCTGAAGATGAAGACTGCAGGTAAGATGCTGCTGCTAATGATGTTCCTTTTGTCTCCTTGCAGGTTCTGCTTCTCCGAGGTTCGAGGGAATAGCTGGACACGGTGAGAGTCACGTTGCAAACTGCAAAGTAACGCGAAGCGTGTTATCTTGCACGGGTGTGGTTTAAATAGCCCCAATAAAATAGTCCAGGTAAAGTAGTCCCTAGGCTACCACACCGAAAACACTAGACCGCATAGCTCGATTCCTTGTGGAAGCCTCCATGTTGGCTGATAACACATTACGTAGTTCCCAAGCACATGTTTTTCATGGTGTATGAGCCTGGCACCATAGGCGCCAGGAGTGGCCCCAAGAGGGTTTTGGAAAAGCATGCCAGGTTCTAGAGGCCCGAGTCCTGACTCCACCTGGCCAATTGAATTATTAAATGTTCAGGTTCCGTGTTGTCATCTTCATCCAATGAATCAGAAGTGGAGAATGTTGGATCCCCGCTTAATGGTGATGAACAAGCATTTGATGCAATTTTAGCCTGGTCCGGTGATCTAGACAGGTTTGTTTGTGGGATATCCCTATTAGCAAGCTCAGTAAGGTTCACAAACTTTCTGGGCAGCTGCACTTGTTTTAACAGTGTTACTTTTCAGACGTATACACACATTTTAAAGTGAATTGTTATCTATCGGCTCCAATTCAGATGTTTTAATACCTGTCTGAGTCTCAGATGTTGCCATATTTATTAGGGCAGTATGTGTGTTGGTTAGGAGAGTAATTTGACTTGTTATTCATTTTAAAAAATCCATAATTATTTCTTGGCCAATACGTGGTCCTCCACTTTTTTCCCACACTGCTTGTATAACAACCAAAGCCGCCTATTTAGACTGTAGTTTGCTTTTGGTTTTGCTGGTTTGCCTTTTCCCTGCACCAATAGGCAGAACCGGACTACAATCCACTCTAACTGCACTTCTTAATTGATTTGTTTCTCTGTGCTGCGGGCATCGCGTTATCAAATAATATATAGATTTAGCATCAACATTTAATAAAATATGATTCATTAAAATTCATATATATTTTAAACCCAATAACTTTTATTTAAAAAGAAAATAAAGACTAGGTTTGCATTTTCCCACACGTGTCTTCACTATATTGTTATCAATCACTCCTCAATTGCAATAGCTTATAATCCTGTCTCCAACGGCTCAGAACAGAAGCCCAACGGTGCCTAGAACTACCTCCTGTACAGGTCAATGTTTGCCACAGTGAAGTGTTCCCAAAAGCCGAAGCAATAAACGAACACTTAAATGTTCTCAAGTCCGACGAAATAAGCAAGTGGACTATCGTGTGTGCCGGACAATATTAGAATCCGTAAAATGTCCTCAGAGATGAGGTAGTAAACCAGCAGTTAAATGTTCCCTTGTCCGACGGAATAAATTAAACAACGCAGTGCACCTTCTTCAATAAAATAAAGGACCATTGGTCTCCCAGTGCACAAAAACTGTACCGAATAATAATGCATCATAGGCACTCTTAGCTCCGCATGATGTCAAAGTTTACTTCAAAGCTCTCAAGCTTTATTTAAATTGTGGGCAAAATCAACATCTCAAATGTTAAAATCTGTTAATCAATTGCAGAACATAAAATCACACGGGTGCATTGGTGCATCACCATTCGACTAAACAAACGTCCAGTGTCACTGCTACAAGCATAGCCTGGTGTTTGGAACAGCCTCGCTAGGCTGCTATGCGCATGCACGTGAAAACCGAGAGAGCACACCAGACTGCAAGCAGACAGGCTGATGAAAGGACACTTCCCAGCGCTCGTCCTGACGTGGGCTTGCAGCCTGTGTTACACTCATGTTAAATCGAGTTCAAGATCCCAGTTATAAACCCAATCTCAGCAAGGAATGAACAGCCGATATTGACTGAGTCACTTTTCCCCATTGAATTCCTGCAATTCATCATCAAAGCCTTTCACTCATAACCTGGCATTCATTCATATGTACAGGTCTACATAATTGACAAGGAACCACATCTTTTTGAACGCTGACAAAACTGAAATTATGGTGTGCAGCAATACTGCCCTTCTCCCACAACTGCTCCCATGGCCACCCTCCCTCGGACCACCCCCCTCCCTCCAATATAGTCAAAAACCTAGGCTGCACTATGGACTCAGGCCTAACCCTCTCCCTTCAGATCAATAATGTTAAAAAATACTGTCACTGCCACCTCAAACTTCTTAGATGCATTTTGCCTTACCTCTCCTACCCCAACAGTCTCGCAGCTGTTAGGGCTATTGTTATGTCGAGACTGGACTATGCCAACTCCTTATACCTGGGAGCACCAGCATGCCAACTCAACAAACTCCAAAATGCGTACTTGAAATCCAGAATAGCGAGCTTGTTAGATCAAAACCTCCACCCAGACACTCACCTCTTCTATCACTAGGCTCACTCTCTACTCTACACCAACACTCAATTAGAGCACAGCTACACCCCTCAATCAATTTCGGCCTTGCTGCTCACATACCAACGTTACTTCATGAACACCTCAACATTCTGATAAAACGCAGCTATACCCCACAAAAATCTGCCTAGCTGCACACATAAGCGTCCTACACAGACCTAATGCAGCCAGAACCCAGTCTTGATGACCAAACCTCAGACTACACACATTCAAATGATACCATATACCACCACACATAATGAAAGGATGAAGCTACCATCAGGCAATCGCATCAGATGCACACATAATCGGTGCACCCAAGCACCCTATGACACCTTACCCTCTCGACTGACCTGGACTATGGTCCCTGAGGGCGTTCAACCTACAAGCGCTTTGAGGTCATACCAATGATATATAGAGCGCTATGTAAATGCAAAATAACATAACATAACATAACATAATTGGTGACAAGGATCTGAGAAGACAACCTATGCAGTCAACATGCAGGGATCTACGCCATCTCCAGCATGTCTCCAGTCCCCAGGTAGGCCAGGGATACCATGGCAGCCGTGGGTACCATTGTTTACGACATACCTGGAAGCCATGGGGGGTATCGACTACACAACAGGGAGAAAGAAGGCAATGTTACTTAATGCCATGGGTGTTGAGGGGCATGGGATCTTTGCTGGCCTCAAACAGGAACCAGTGGAAGGACGATGACCATGTGTTCAAGTCGGTTGTTCGTCATATTGTGAAAAGTTTTCAAACAAGGAGAACGTGTGCGACACAGACTAAAACTTTATACCAGGAAGCAGGAAAATGGGGAGCCAATAGATGACTATCTCACCCACAAGAGGGAGCTGGCAGCAGAGTCTGGGTTTGGTAGAAATATGGAGAATGTCATATGCAACATGCTGGTTGTGCAAACAAACTGCAGAAAGGTACAGGACAAATGTATCCTGGAGAAGGAGTTAAACTTGGACAAAGCAATTCAGATAGCTTGCGCAGAAGAGGAAACCTCATGCAGGCAGAGAAAAATGGCAGGACCTGTGCCTTCCGTGCAATGGAGAGGCCAGCGGGATAGGTCCAAGAAAGATGCTGCTGATAACAAAATGTTGAAAAGAATAGAGCCCTTAAAATTTTACCGGTGTACCACCACAAGACTACTGGCTAACAACAAGGAATGTCCCACGAGGAGCAAAGAGTGTTCGAACTGCGGGAGGTTCAGCTGCATCGCAATAGCTTGCAGGTGGAGAACAAAGAAAGTCACGATGATTGAAGGATTCACAAGCGGAGAGGAGGACGGCAATGACAGGCCGACAGTCATTATGGTGAGAAGATCCCAAGTAAGAAGGGAAAAACCACATTGCGTAATAAAAGTGGATGGCGACGAAACATGTGTTATGGCTGATTTGGGTTCTGACTTGACAATCCTGCCCATCCAGACGTACAAGTGCATAGTGGACGGCAGTCTGTGAAAGTCAGAAGAACAAGACACAAAACAACCGCCTTTGCGGGAGCAAGGCAACAACCAAAGTCTACTTCAAGGAAGAAGGTCCAGCGGCGCTGGGGTGAGCTGACCAACACAAGCTAAAAATAAGACTGGATCCTAGCACCGATGATCAAGTACTGTTGGTCAATACAGGAGGAGCGTCAGAGTTGAGAGGAAAATGTGCTGCCCTATTTTCTGAAGAACCAAGAAAGATCAAAAACGACATCTGCAGCCCAATGCAATGCCAATTAAATACAGGGTGAGGCCTGTGCCGGCCACTGCAAGAACCGCATTACAGGCCCAACAGGAAAAAATGGTCAGGGAAGGCACCATCGAGACCATGGAGTTGTCCGAGTAGCTGAGTCTGGTTGTACTTATCAAAAAGCAACATATAAATGACATAAAGGTGTGCATCGATCTGTGTAATCTAGATATGGAAGTGGTAACAGACAGCTACCCCTTCCCAGCATCAAATAACTGATTCTCATGATGAAGAAAGCAAAGTTCTTTTCAAAACTAGGCATGTCTGATGCATATCACCAGATAGGTTTGTACAAAGAATCCCGACCACTCACCACCCTCATCACACCTTTTGGCACGTAGCAGTACACACGCATGCCGTTTGGTGTATCATCAGCCGCTTTAGCGTTCCAAAGAATGATGGACTCCCTGTTTACAGAATGTAAGAAACGGGTCGTACATCCAGGATGATATCTTCATTTATGCAGATGATGCCGAGACACACGACAAGGTGCTGCGGAAAGTGTTGGAGAAGATTCAAGAAGCAGGGGTAAGGTTGCGAGATGAAAAAAATGTATTGTATGCTCATGAAGTAAAATAGTCAAGGCCCCAAACCTGGGGTCAAAGGAAGAGTTGCAATCCTTCCTAGGACCCGCAGAGTACTATGCAAAGTCTGTACAAATATTCTCACAGACAACGAGCCATTAAGATAATTGCTGAGGAAAGGAGCAGAGTAAAAGTTGGGTTGGGAACCGCTTTCGAAGCAGTCAAATCAAGGCTACTCAATGTCCTATGTCTGAAGCCGTTCAATTCCACATGCAAAACATACATCACTACAGATGCAAGTGCCTATGGGTTGGGAGCCATGCTCACCCAGAAGAAAGCTAATCAAAACTAATAGTGGCGTTTGCTATCAAAGCAATCTCAGATGCATTAAAATAACTACTCCACAGTCAAGAAAGAAATGCTTGCACGTGCCTGGGCTGTGGAGTACTTTCGGACATGTGTTTGGTCAGTGACCACAAACCCCTTGTCTATATGCTAAGTCAAGGGGGCACAAATACCTTGATGCTGAGACTGGTGTGGATAGCTCCCAAGCTGCAACAATATACCTATGAAATTCTACACATAGTAGGGTGGGTGAATGCACAAGCAGATTGCATGTCGATGTTACTAGAACAAAGAGCTCTGGCCACCACGTTTCTCCAGGGCGAATGTGTAGGCATATCCGTTAGTGACATAAGAAGCCAAGAGTTCCTGGAAATGAGCAAGTCTCACTGGAAAGAAGAGCTAGACAAAGATGAAGCTTTGCGTAAAGTGGCCGATTAGGCTCAAAATGGGTGGCCAAATGAAAGAACCATACCAGAGGGCGCTGCAACCTTACTGCAAAGTGAATGAAGACATTTTTGTAACAGATGGGTTGGTGATGAGAGAGGATCAAGTAATACCGCAAAATACCACCATCGGGATTGCACAATGTGATCTTGTGCAGGGCACATGCAGGACATCCGGGTGGGAACATGACCATGCAAAGAGAGCGAGAGACATACTGGTGGTCGTGCATGTACCAGGACATTAGAGTCATGATAGAAAGGTGCCATGAGTGTGTGAACAGTGACAACATACTCATAATATGGCAGGCACTGCTGATCCCCACCGAGATACTATCAGGAGTATGGGACAAGTTGGAACTTGAATTTATCGTTCTACTGGACACCATGTCACCTGACCACTCTACCTAACATCACCACGGCTACTGTGATAGAGGTGTTGAACAGAGATTTCTTCAGAGGGAAGTCCTGCCTAGAGAATTAGTCACAGACAATGAGGTACAGATTGTTTCAAGAGAAATGGAACAATTCCTACCGAAGCACAACAATTTATGATTCAAGTAGAAATTACAATGGCAGGGAAAGGCTGGTAATCAAGCAGTGTCTATGGCATTTTGCGTTTGCGTTTGCATTTTTATGGGATTCCACTAAGTTCAATAAATCAGGTTTCACATTGGATTTTAATCCTACCGTGAGGGGGCTCAACAAATCAGCAGGCCTCCAGTCCTCTGTGGTTTCTCCACACTTGCCTCTGATCAAGCGATCCATCATCATTCAAGAGAGAAGGAAGTCTTGCAGCAGTATAATGCGCTCACAGCGATCACAGCAGCAGCAGCAGCAGCAGCAGCAAAACCCAGCTCAGTCAGTAATCACACTGTTCAGAATTCCATCTGTTTTTTTCCTTTGAGACATGTTATGTTTTTTCCATACATTGATTTGCAGATATTGTTCATACGATTCTCTATCATACATGCATAGATTGAGATTGCATTGCATTGAAAATTCTTCCTTCCCACGCTCGCTTATTGCTAGCGAAATGCTCCACAAATGCTAGGGAAATGCTCCACAAATGTTGAGCCAATCACCATAGAGAGCTTGGCTCAACATTTTGCATAGAGCTGGCAGCTGTGCCTTTGTTAGACAGATGGGAAGGAATAACACTGGTACAACATGTTCGCGCCTTGAAACACTTGTGCATAGGCGCCTTATAAATGCCATGTTATATCATATCATCCTCTCAATCTTTGCAGTTGGCTAGGTTTCCCTAACATCACTTGAGTTCTGAGGTTTTGCTTTGCAAAGCCCCTGTGTAACAACTACAACTGTAGCAATGGTGGAACTGAGAATCCATCTCAGAGAAATTCCAAAACGTGTCATGCTTGAAATCCAACCAGTCACAAGTAGCGTAAGCTGTTGCTCACTTCCAAGCCTCAAGTCCACTTGCCAGATGACAAGCATTCTTCTTTTGCAAGAGTCCAAGAAAGATTTTATATTGCTGTTGTCTTCCAGCCCCCAAATGTGTTACGGTTTTCCATACGTTGATTTGCAGATATTGTTCATACTTCTCTTAACCATATGTGGAGAATTTGTATCCACACCACTGCGCCACACTGCACTCCTTCGCCAAGGGGAAAGGAAATTGCCAAGAATGGAGGCAACAACCCCTATGCGCACTAATTTTGCAAAATTGCGCAGAGTTCATAACCCACCAAAAAGAGCTGCACGCCCTGCCACATACACTGGCAAAGTGGTGTAAAAGCAGGCATCACTGCTGTAATCTGTCATCTGTCATTTGTCACTGGAAACAAGCCCACAGAATGGCTAAAATCCAAAAATGCCCCTAAATACAGTTTCCTGATCAAGAGTAACCTTCAAAGTGCTGTTTTGGTGCTAAATTCAGTTATTTTCCCTAGTAAATTATTGAAAGGAGAATGTGCTGGAATAATGGATCCTCAAGGCAGTCAGAGGGATCCAGGCATCACAGCCTGACAGCTGCCAAAAGAAATTGGCTGTAAAACTTATTTTAAATGTATTTCTTTGGCCATGAAAAGTTGCAAAATCCACTATTTCAAGTATGTTGGTGAAGGGCTGATTCTTTTAAAATTGTTGAATCCTTTATACACTGTACTTATATTTTATATGTGAACTGAAAAGATTTTAATGTCACAGAGCCCAGTCTGAAGCCAATCCACATGTGAACTCTGATCTGACAGGGCCTGCCCTGGGACACTCCCTTGAGAACAGGAAGACTAATGGCTTTTAATGGGTCACGCATAATCCTAGCAAGCCACTCAAAGGATTTGCATTAGACATTCGTCTGCTGACTAATCAAAGAACAAAGGACATGCTGAGAATTGGCCTCTGCCCGGAGGAGCAGGAAGTGGGGGAGGTACTCAGTGAACCTCAAAGGACCAGCCATCTGCTCACTTTGGGAAGCAAGAGAAAAAACAAACCTGGACTGGATTTTGAATGGCAGGAGTCCCAGTGAGTCCCACTTTGCCCTCCTTGCTCGACTGCTGTGGACCGCTACAAGCAAATTTCTTCGTTATGCCCTGAGTGAACTGAATTTCCCATAAGGTGAAAAAAGATCAATTTATAGTTTAACTATTACTGCTCAATTACTGAACGGGAAGACTATTTACTTTTTTATCTTTTTTTGTTCAGGAACTCTGCTGCCTAAAGTGGGCATCTGCATAAAATAGTGCACACGCGTGCGCGCATCGAAGGAGTCCCGGTGAGTCCCGCTTTGCCGCTTCGCCGCAGCGTCGCTCAGGGCTCGCCTTGAGACTCTGTGTTTGTTTCCTGTTTCTCCTATTCATTTTTTTCCTGGGCTTTCGGCTCAAAGATGAATCAACCCCTCTACACGTTACGCACTGGCATGCCAGTGTAGTTTGACTCAGGCATAAATGGATCATTAGAGCCCAAACAACGAACCATATCCTTGAAAAGTTTTTTTTCTCGGAATTGCTCCACGCCGAAAAAAGCCCAACCAGCACCGTTCTTGTTCCCAGCAAAGCCACTGTAAGACTTGGCAACTGTAGACATCCGAACCTTTTACCCAGGAGTATCAACAGGAGTACTGAACAAGTTGCCTCTTCAGAGCCAAGTGGGGAAATGCCCTGTTGAAAAAGGGGCAGAAGGTGAGCATGCAGTGGCGCGAGTAAGTGCCTCCACACATACTATTTCTTGTGATGTGTTGCCCTCAACTAGCACAACTAAGAAAACTGAGATGCTAGCGAGTGACCAGGACTTGGGGGTTAGAAACCCCAACACGAATTTGACAGACATAGCAGTGATTGATTTAGACTCTATTCATATGAGCTATTCTGCACAAACGATCTCTGAAAGACTTGCTTTTTCACCGAAAATGTTTTCTGAAGTAGAACTTGAAATTTCTAATACATCCTCATTGCTCCTGGAACCTACACCCAGATACACATTAAATAGAGATACTCAAATTAGACAATCATCTTTTAGAGAATCTCAGTCCTTGCAAAGTGGCGGCAGAGTTGTGGGACTGGCCTTAGAAGCCATGAACACAACCATGAACACTCTGGTTAAATTGTTTGACTCACTTAACAAAAAGTTAAACACTCAAAGTGCTCAGATTGCAGCCATCATAGCCTGGCAAGCCACTGTCCAATCAGTAAAAACAAATGACCCTTGTTTGACTGAACCCAAGACTTTGCCTCCTTTGAAAATTAAATATAATGATCGAGCTTCTTCTCCCTTTAATCGCAGCCACTCTAGAGAGGAACCCTGTTCTAACTTGGAAGCAAATGCCGTTGCTTTTGCAGTACCCCTATTCCAAAAAATCATCCTTGACCCAACGGCAACTGAAATTGTGGACTCCAACCGTCCGCCTTCTCCTTCAGAATTAATAGCCAAACCCATTTACACCATTTTTACTAAATCTAACAATGGTGAAACCCTAGCATCTAATCCTCTAAGTAAAAATCTAAGCAATCCTCAAAAGAAAATGTTAGTAGCACAAGAAAAAAAGAAGTCCAAGAACATAAAAACTAAGAAAGGTGGTGTTTCAAATTCCACAAAACAATTTATGAATGCTCTTACTACCCCAAAAGCAGCATGTCATCCGCTGCTATCACGAAGAAATACATGCTTTTGAATCAGAAACGGAAAGCCAGAGCAGGAAACTCAAAGCCTCCACTAAATCCTATACCACATGCCCCTTTGGACAAACTGGTAGAGGCCATTGAGAGTCATGAGTCATCGTCAGTAGTTGAACGGTCGAATCCTCCTATTGACACCCCCAGAGAGCAGGGCAATTCTAATGTCCTCACTGGTCAGACCACCAGGCAAGATGAAATTTGAAGGGCTGTTGAAGCCTACATGGTTAACTTTGTCCACCTGCCATTAGTAAGTGCACAGCAAACAATCTCTCCTACACATTCGGCCCCTGAAAGAAACTCACGGGAACAAAGTCATCCTTTACCAAATGTTTGCTGTAAATCTGGTACTAAAGCCCAAAAAGTAGTTCACTTCGCTCCTGACAAAAGAGAAGGTGCACATTCAACTGAAAAAACTAAAACAGATGCGAAAACACTGGAGGGTCAAGGACTAGAAATAGCTATGATGTTACAGGCTTTATTGCCTAAAGCTCAATCTAAAAACACACCACGGCCGGTGGCTGAGTTGCAGCATCAACCTGCCACCGGAACAAAACAACTAGCAGGTCCCTTGCGGGACAATAATTTGTATTCCCTAATCATTGGTTGCCGCCCGGCCCCTCATCCACAATATCTTTTAAATAGAAAAAGCATTCTTGAGATATTTTCTGACATAAATCAACCAGAGGATGTAGGGTCTGCTGACATTGAACAAGTCAAATTTATTGATAAAAATACACTGACAGTTAGCTGTTTGAAGCTGCGCTCCCGTTTGGTTCGCAATATTATATGGTCTGCTAAAAACCAACTCTTTGATATAGGTTTCCTCCTGACCATTGGTCCCTCAACAGCTAACGACCTAATCAAAGCTCCAGTGCAAGATGTTGAAGCAGCAGCTTATGCAGGTGGTGAGGAATACTTTGAGCGTGATTTGCTATCTAAATGTGAATGTCGCAGTGTAGTACCCAGTTAACTAAGCCCACACATTAAAAACAGGCCGCTATCATTTGCCTCCTGGAACTCTTGTGGTCATTCTCACTTGTTTAATAACTACAAAGTAAACTTAAATCAATTTGACATAATCATGTTCCAGTAAACAATGCTTACCAATCACCCCACCTGGCAGGATCACACTATGCACTTTATTTTTTTTTTTTTTTATTATACGAGTATATAATCACCGAAGTGATTTTTACAAGAAGATGAACATAAAGTTTCACAGCGTATTTATCCCAACACGAGAATAAATCTGCAGCAACACGAAATTAAGGTAGAAGACCCTCCCCACTGCCGTCATCTATCTATTTATCTATGTCCAGTCCCCCTAGCTCGTAGGTACATGTGCAAAGATCTGGTCCAAGATTTTAGTCGCTGCGATAGACCAAGATGTTCTCAAGCCTCCTATTAAGCGCTCCCACCAGAGATCTTCTTCCCTTAGGTAGGCATTTTTTAGGTGATGAAGTATGTAGGGTGATCTAAATTTCTCAGTGCCTGAGCACAGTAATAAAAGGTGCCGTAAGGTTTCACTTTGTTCAGTGTTATTACAGAAACGGCAAGTATTCGTTGTTGCAAGGCCCCTTGTGTACAGAATCTCGTTTGTGGGTAACAAGTTTAGCCTTGCACGTAGTAGAGTGCTCCGAGTTTTCCTGTTTGGATGCCTTATCAAGAAAGGTTGGATTTCATTCAGTTTTCTGATTGTTGGAGGTAGATGTCTAGCTAGTTTGTACTCAGATGCCTTATCCAGTGTAATTATCCAGTCCATTTCTTCCATTCGTGTTTTGGTTTTTGTCGGGTTACCCAAAAGTTCTTCCATGGAGCTTCCGCAGATTTCAAGTTGCTGTAGGCACATTAGCTCCCATTTTGATAGTAACATGGATTTACTTGCGTTCATCTCTGCCTGTACCATCAGAAAAATTGCCGAGGAGGAAGGATCTTTTATCTTTCGATATAACATCACTGCCGCTCTTTTCACTATTGATTCTAAAGAAGAGAGGGAAAGTTCACGTCTTATCAAGGCGATCGGAGTGGAAGATGGTAGATTCAAGACTGAACGCCAGAACAGACTCTCCAATCTAGCCCATAAGCTGTCGGGTAAAGACGGCATAGCCTCTGCTCCGTAGGTAATAGTTGGAATAACTTTGCCCCTATAGAATTTAATTAGGGGCAGCAATGAGAAGCGACCATATTTGTTGTCCAATATTTTTGCTTGTGAGGCGAGAGTTTTTATTTTTTCCGAAAGATGGTGTTGCATCGCTGAATCTTTGGCCGTGGAGTCAATAAGGACTCCAAGATATTTAAATTCAGTCACTTGTTCGATTTTGTTTGTGGCCAGGTACCACAAATTCTTCTTTGTCTTTTTTTAGATTTTTTCCAAACACCATTATCTTCGTTTTTAGTTTATTTACCTCTAGGTCGTTGGCGGCTGTGTATGTAGACAGTGCAGACAACTGCCGTTGTAAGCCAATTGGAGTCTGGTCCAATTGGATAAGATCGTCTGCATACAGAAGTCTCGGGATCTTTTCTTTACCCAATTCTGGGGGGAATGCTCGTGTGCTAGTTGAAATATCTTTGTAGTCCCCAAAATAAGACAGGAAGAGGGCTGGAGCTAGTGGACAGCCTTGCTTGACCCCTCTGTCAGTTTTTATGGATGACGAGAGTAGGCCACTGGTGTTCAATCGTACCTGCATTGATGTAGAAGCGTGCAAAGCTTTGATAGGCTTCAGAATCTCCTGGGGACAATCCCAACTGATGAGTTTTTCCCAGAGCTTTCTTCGGTTGACTAAGTCAAAGGCCTGGGTCAGGTCTATAAATGCCAGGAATAGGTTCCGATTTGTTTCCCGAGCTTTTGCTTTTAAAAGGCTGAGGATAAAGATGTTTATACTAGTTCCTACTCCCTTTTTAAACCCTGATTGGAGAGGGTCATTACAGGGTGCCCTTTTTGCCCATTGATTAAAGTGATCCAGCAGAAGGGAACCATAAACTTTCCCTATAACATCTAGGAGGCCCACCGGACGAAAGTTTCTAGGGTCGTCCTTCCTTCCTTTTTTGAATATAGGGATAATAACTGCTGAGGTCCAAGTCGGCGGGATTGATCGGGAGATGGTACATTTGTAGAAAATTAAACTCAGCAGGTTTGCCCATTCTTCTGGTGCAGATTTCAAATTCTCATTAGATAGACCATCTGTCCCTGGAGCCCTTGATTTCTTTAGTTTGAGTATTTTATTCAAAATATCCGTTCTGTCGGAGAGGTCGACCCACCGTGCTGTCATCTGAGGAGATAGAGGGCCTTCAGCGGGATCTGGAGATTTGAAAAGTGATGAATAGAACCCAGTCCATGCTAGTTCCGAAATGCTGTTTAGCATCATTGAAGATGCCTCTTTAGCTCGTGGGTTAACCAGGCTCCAAAAGTCTCTAGAGTTGGACTTTCTAATTTGTTCAAGCATATTTTCAGAGTCCTGTTGATGTAATTTTAAACAGTAGAACCGTAGCCAGTTTTTGTAGGCTCTTGTTATCTCCTTTATATGCGCCCTGTTGGCGGGCGTGTTGTTTCTTGCAGCCATCCTTTTCGCTCTGCGGAGGATGTTTCTCTGTGCCACCAAAAGGGCATCAAAAGTATGTGCGTGATGGCTCTGGGATGCATTTGGCCCATTCAGTCTTTTTGGCGTGGCTCTGTAAGGTTCCAAGAGTGGTCTGTAATCAACCTTTGTGGCCTCCTTACTGCTTCCATACGAACAAGTGATTTCTTGAATGTTGGCCCGTGTGATCCTTACCCGATTGCCTTTTCTTTCCGGTTCAATTCTTCCTGGATAATGGTCTGTATCTAGTTTTGTAAAGGCCCATTTAATGGCCAGTAAATTATGATCGCTTTGGCTCGTCTGGGTAATTATGAAGTCTGTCAGCCGGGCTAAGAGGAGATCAGAGACAAATATGTAGTCTATTGTTGAGTTGGACAAACCTCTTTTCCATGTTGGTAAAGAATTACAATCGGGAAGAGTGGCTGCAGAGTTATAAAGATGTCTGGCCGACATTAGCTTCGGCCAGGCTAAGCCTTGTTTGCAAGGATTACTCTGTGCATGACCTGTGGTACTATTGCAAGCCGTTGGACAATTAATGTTTAAGTCTCCACATATTATAACATCGCATGCTCCGAACTCTAAGTAGACTGAGTCCAAAGTAGAGGTCACTGTGTCAAACAGTAAGGTCTGTTGCATCCCTTTGTGGTTCCAGTAGATAGACATCACCAACAGGGGAGTGCATGTCGGATGTTCTTCCCCAGCCTCCTTTCGTCGCCAAGAAATGAGTACCGCGATGACATAAGGGGTCTTCAAGATTATTTTGGTTATATCTAGTCCCATGCCCAACCGGACTGCAACGATTAGACCTGATGAGGGTCTTCCTTTATATCCCGTTAATGCTTCTGAGAAAGCGATCTCGAAGCCATCCAGTGCTGGTTTAGATTGTAACCAAACTTCTTGGAGACATAAAATGTCATAGTCCCCTAAATTGATGTCTCCAGGAGTTGTTAAGTGTAAAAACCCTCTTGTATTCCAGGTCGCAAGGGACAGTTGGTGGTGCTCTTGGTCAGTTTTAGTGGATTCTGATGGCTATTTGTGAAGGCGTGTAGATAGAGCTTTTGGGAGCCAGGCCCATGTAGAAGATTCAAGAGACGGTCTAGCTTGAGTCACCTTTTGGTTCTCCTCTAGTGTTATGATCGCCTTTATGTTAGGAGAATTACTGGGGGGAATGGCTTTCCCCTGAGGCGTGGAATGGACCGTATTGGACTTTAAGATTGTTGCTGGTTTCTTTGCGGGATTTGCCTTTGAGCTAATGTTCTGGCGTTCTTCATTCAATCTGTCCTCTGTTGTACGATCCTTTGTCTTGTCATGGTCTGTTGTAGGTTGTCTAGTTAGTGTTAGCTCAAAACCTTGTTTGAATAGTGCCTCCGCTGCTGCTGACAACGAGGTAGTCACGTCGGCTGATGATATATATAGGAGACACTGTGCCATATGGCCCTCGTGGAAAGGTTCAACCATTTTGAGATCTTCTGATTTTATGTTTCTTAGAGAAGAGATACTATGTAGCAGTCTCAACACTGTATGTCTATTTAAGACCAGATATTTTTGGTTGCCAGACCGTTGACGAATTTTGGCCGTTGGGACCATCTTATGGTTTTTAGAGTCTTGATGTGACTTCTTCGTATGGTAAGGTCTATAGTCCCCACTCTCATGATGTTTATATTCCTGAAATCCCCTTCTCTTGTGGGAGTACATCGAATCCTTAGAGTGATCTGATATGTCAGATTTTGTTTGCGTGTGAACTCTTGATCTGTATGTCACTTGAGGCCGGTGTAAAGGTGAGACCAGATCTCGATTTTGTTCAGAACGCTTTTCAATAGGATTTCTAGTTTGGTCCCCATGAATGCTTCGTAGAGATTTAAAACGCTCATCTAGTGAAGTGAAATCTGAGAGGTCTCTAGTAACTGTCTGATGACTAGGTGACCTCTTAGTTAGATGGAGATTCGCCCCTTTCTGTTGACTATCGGGGCAGTCATCCCAGTCTTGACTTATATCCATCAAATCCTTTTGCATAAGAAAATCTTCTATTGTTTTAGGTGACTGGGGTAAGACTTCTGATTGTTTCTCTGTATCTATCGCATTTATTGATACTGATTTCTTCCCCCCCAAGTTTTGAATCTTCTTTGGTAAGGGATCCTTTTGTTGGAGGTCAGATTGCTGAGTCTTCTTCGGTATGGGATCCTTTTGTAGTAGGTCAGATTGCTGAATCACTGAGGTTGCTTTAAACAAAGGGGCCGTTTTGAGGCATATGTGCGAGTTAAGAGTCTGTTGCTTAGGTCTCATATCCAAGTTCCCCTCGAGTGGCGGCCCTGGATTCAGTTGCTTGTTGCTTAGGCCTTGGGTGATTTTCGTTTCTAGTTGATCTTTCTGTGGGAGAATATCGTCTAAGCACATCACGTCATTATCGCCCAACTTGTTAGTTATCGGATTTGCTCTGAGTGGCAATGTGTTGAGGCAAACTGAGACGGAGGTTGAGCCCGATTTTGGTCTTGTCCCACAATCCTTGTTGGAGGCGTCCCGGCGCAGTGTGTCTGGTGTTGTTGTTTGAGTGCTTACGTCCCTCCCTGGCCTGTCTTTGTTGATTTTTCTTAAGCCTGTAAGGACTTCCATGGGCTCAGCTTGGTGAACATGCGAAGTGCCAATTGGGTCATTTTTTCTTTTCTCTAAAGCGTTGATATAGCCTTCTAAGTAAATAAGCTTAGAGTTCATCATCGCAAAGATAGATGTTTGATCTTTCAGGGAGTCGTTTATTGCCTCATAAAGTTTGCAAAAAGGTGCTAATGCAATTGTTACAGCAGACATAATGTACATGAAGTCCGCTTTTTTTGACGGAGTCTCCTTCGGTATAGTATAGGAAGACTCACTTGATCTTCTGTTAGATGCAGACCTCACAGGTGTTGACGGAGACCATAACCGCGATGCTTCCTTTGATTTCTGTTGGGAGGTCGGCGGCCTCGAAATGGGGCCCTCCCGGAGATCCAACAAGGCCTCTTTACTTCCATTTTCCTTGTGTGTTTCACTCTCCAAGGGAGCCACCAAGGGGGTGGACTTAGACCCGAGATTACCTTTCTCAAAGATATGAGAAGTTCGACTAGCAGTGTCGTTTTGCCCCACGCTATTTATTTCCGGTGACACTGGTGGAGCATTTGTGGAACAGACTGACTGGGGTAGAGAGTTCTTACATCCCAGTGTTGATTCAGTTAATGGCACAGCCTCCAAATCAGTTGGGGCTTCAAAGCTATGAGAAGTACGACTAGCAGTGTCGTTTTGCTCCACGCTATTTATTTCCGGTGACTCTGGTGGAACATTTGTCCGACAGACTGACTGGGGTAGAGAGTTCTTACTTCCCAGTGTTGATTCAGTTAATGGCACAGCCTCCAAATCAGTTGGGGCTTCACTATGAAACTCCTGTACTTCACTACAAGACTCGTTGTACACTGGCAAGGATGATGAAATTGCCATTTTCTCTGGCCGAGATTCTTGTAATTCCAAGATGATTGGTAAGCCCGGTGGTCCAGGAAAAGAAGCGTCTTTTGGATGTTCCCTTTGGTGAACTGGTGGAACAAAGGTCTCAGTGCTAGGGGGATTCTTCTGGGAGCTAGATGATACACTGAGTAGAGGTTCTAAAAGAGCTTCTAATAGGTCTGCGTCCGAAATTTCCCCAAGCCCTGGGTGATGCAATTTCTTTTTGGCTTGTCTGTAAAAGAGCGTTTTTAGTGAATTTTCCAAGCGATGACTCGCAGATGGCGTTACTGAGGTAGAGGATCTCAGAGGCTTTTTTGCTCTTGATCGCGTAGGATTTGAAGGGAGATCAAAGTTTTTTTTTTAGAGTAATCTAAATGGGATTCCATGTGGGTGACGAATTGGAGGCCCCTGTTTGTTGCCCCCTCTCAAATCTGTAGGTTTAACAGCCTCAAGTTCAATAGGCTCAAGAATTAAGGTGGCCAAAGGAGAAGGTGTTGGTACGGGCGAGCTTGAAGTCATCTCGTCCGGATTTTCAACGGTCTTGGCCCCCCCCACTGGAGACTTCGGGTCAAGTATTGCATAAATAGTATTTTTGACTCGACACATTTAGCTGGTGAGAAGGAAAGTTTGTTGTGGACTTGAGCCTTTGTTAGGTTTTGCAATGGAGACTTTGTAATGATGTCTGTAACCACCTGGTGGCGCTGTGGGGCAGCTGAGCCATGAGAAGCCGAGTACAAAGGCCTCTCCACCCCAGAAACGCTGGTTTCCTCGTCGGGACTCTGTGGCACTTCCGAGTCCCCCGCGGGTGCAGCGGGACCGCGGCAACCCGGCCACGGCTCCCCCGGCCCTCGACCCGGGTGGCCCCCCCTCCTCCGAGGGACGGCTCCTCCGCGTCGTCCACCGGGCCGGGGTGCCGTACCCCAGTCAGCCCAGCTCCGCTGCGTCGTCCTCCGCATGCGGCCCCGGCCTCCAACGGCTGATGAAGCGAGGCTCCCCTGCAGCTCCGCTGTCCCTCGGAGCCGCAGTTAGCCGCAGTTAGCCCGATTGGGGGCTCCTCACAGACGCCACCCGACCCCAGCTTCTCCCGGGTCCCAACATGGGAGGCCTCTACCCCTACGAGGGGAGGACCCTCCATGCTGCCCGCCGTCGCAGCCAGGGGCCGAAGCGCCACTGATCCCCTGAGGCTGGAGCCCATCACCGGTTCTGGATCGAATGTGCCGTGTTGCTCCAATCGTTTCGACTTGCTGGCGGCGTCCCCAATCATGGAGAAACCAGCGGAATGCTCAATCCATTCCTCAGGTAAAAGTTGTTGTTTGTGCTTCTGAGTAGGGTGGTTGGGTTTAGAGGCGTGCTGTTGAACAGTTAGTTTAGGCAGCTTTCTTGATGGAATGTTTTGTAGTTTGCCTCCCGGCCTTTTCAGAGAGCCTGCACATGATAAAATGGTAGATTGTAACGTGGATTGAGTATTGTTAGAGGATGGGGAAGATGAGGGGGCCAGCAAAAGAGTAGAGGCGTTGTTGGCACTCCGCAGCCTTCGTGGTTCGTTTTCATCTTCAAAGATGTTGTGTCCCAGGTCCAGGGCTTCTCCCCCATCCGCCCTAGACGCCATTAGACTGCCACAGACTGCCCACTCTCACACCACTCCGCTCCGCTTCGCTGCTGCCTTCTGGTTTTGAAGGGAAATGGCGTCAACTGTAGCCACTGTAGAGAGACTGAAACAGAGAGGGACTGCCACAGACTGCCCACTCTCACACCACTCCGCTCCGCTTCGCTGCTGCCTTCTGGTTTTGAAGGGAAATGGCGTCAACTGTAGCCACTGTAGAGAGACTGAAACAGAGAGGGACTGCCACAGACTGCCCACTCTCACACCACTCCGCTCCGCTTCGCTGCTGCCTTCTGGTTTTGAAGGGAAATGGCGTCAACTGTAGCCACTGTAGAGAGACTGAAACAGAGAGGGACTGCCACAGTCACTTTATTCCTGCTTTGCAGGGCGAAAAAGGACACCCAATGTCAGGACTTCTAACTGCCTTTAAAATCAGTTCTACCATCAAATTAGTGTCATCTTATTCTCCAAATGCCTTTGTACAGCTAACTATAATTTCTGTTGAACTTTGTATGCTTTAATTAATGTTTATTGGAACCATAATGGAATCAATGATGAAAGTTTCTTTAAGGATATGACCTGCATGTTGGATTTTATTGTGATGTCACCGGAAATCTGTCACACTGTAATTGCTGGTGATCTCAACTTGCACCTTTTTTCGGCTAAGAAACATTTGGAAAACTCCAGACTAATGCAATGGGAACATATGATGTCCTCTTGAGGTTTGTGCATGTCGAATTGATCGTGTACAGGGGATATTCCTCCAAAATACACCTGGCAACGTGGAACATACAAATCCATCATTGACTATATATGTCAATTTAAAGTTATTCATGAATGGGGTCTCATTTAATGTAATGTTTGTTAGTGACAGTGATCACCAAATGTTAACAAGCCAATGGTTGACACCCTCGACAACACCTGAAAAGCCAGCACCAATTTATCTGGGTGTCCTTAGTGCAAATGCCAAACTAAATCGAATCAAGTTGTGTGATGAAACAATATCTCAATATGCTAACTCACTAACAACGGCCTTTACTGACTCATGACTAAGTAACGAACACCCTAATGTCTGCTATTACGATCTTATGCAAGAATTTGTTCCAATAGGTCACAACACTAAACGGCCATTAGCAGTCAGAAATCAGGTTTTTGACACACTGGTTAAAAGAAAGAAAACTGAACACCGTGCTCAGCTACGCAATGTCGCTCTTCTTCCTCCAAAATATAGGGCAACTATCCTGACTAGAATTAAAACAAGACATACAAATTGGATGCAATCACATTGGGCTTCTCTTTACCAAAGGGATGGCGAGGCCATGTTGTCTATGACTCGTAATCAAAACACGGCCCAAATGTGGACCTTTCTATATGCAGTTACATCCACTTCCCAAATTATGATACAATCACACAATGTCTCAGAGAAGAGCTGGATTGAACACTTCACTAAGATCTATGCGAGACTCTCAATGGAATTGGTGGAGCTACAATGTGAAAATATCGCACCATTCCATCTTAATTTCACAAAATGTGATATTCTGCATATTATTTCCACACTAAGTGATTCCAAAGCCCCAGGCATGGACGGGCTTTCGAACAAACTATTCAAACTCAATCTGACCCTATGGGCTGAAGTTTTATTTAAAATCTTCAAAAACATCATTGTTACTCAATCTATACCAGCCTCTTGGAGACATGCCATCATTATACCATTGTATAAGAAAGGTGATTGTCAGTTGCCCCAAAGCTACCGACCGATTGCCATATTAGACGCTCCTGGCAAACAATTTAGTCGTATCATCTTACAGGAGTTAAATGATTGGACGAAATGTGAACGCAAAAGACACCCGTTTCAGTCTGGTTTTGTAAGCGGAATTGGCACTGTTTCTAACATGCGTGTGCTCAATTTGAGCAAACACAAATATGTTAACGAAAAATCATAACCTTTATGTAGCCTTTGTTGATTTTAGCATTGCATTCGACTCCATCGATCGCCAACTTCTATTTAAGAAACTTCTCCAACACGGCTGTCCCTCTTCGATTCTCACATTAATCAAACTCTTGCACTCGCACACCTCCCTGCAAGTGAGACTATCTTTAGAAGGGTTACTATCAGCCATAATCCCTACTGAAAGAGGTTTAAAACAGGGATGTACTTTAGCGTCTACCCTATTTAATTTCTTTTTATTAGGTATTGGCCTCAAATTTGAGAATGTAATAGCTGACTCACCCAAATTAGGTAAACAAAAGGTTACTTGGCTGTTATACGCTGATGACCTGGTGTTACTGTCTTGCACACCTAATGGTCTTCAAAATCTTCTATACAAACTCCAGGAATATGTTACTGAGAACAATTTGATTATCAATCTTGAAAAAACCCAAGTAGTAGTTTGCCACAAAACTGCTATAAAAAGAACGATTAAATGTACCTGGTCTCTTTACAATCAAGACCTAACCGCAGTTCAGCAATACAAATACTTGGGTCTTCCCTTCACGGAAGTTATGAACGACAACATTTATCACGTAACCCTTAACGCGAAAAATCGCTCACTAACTTCACAAGCTAAAATTTTACTATTTAGACATGGCAAATTCACATTAGTTCATATTATCAGTTTTTTTCTACAAAAAGTAACGCCCATAATCACCTATGGGGTCGGAGACAGTAGCACCAAAGCCAAGAGTCTTCTGGGATCATCTTGAATCTTACTTTTGGAAGGGTGTTCTGGGTTTGCCCCAGTGCACCCCTACATCATTGATTCGTTACGAACTAGGCTTAATTTCTGTGTGCACTCAAGTATTGTGGAAATTCTGTTTGCTCTATCGGAAATGTCTAATTGGAGCTTCATCCTCCAATAATTTGGGTGTGCTAGCCAATTATTTGTTAATTTCTGGCAAGAAATGTCCCAAGAAATGGGCGGACTGTGTTCTGGACACTTTAGATAAAGCTGATATCTCCCTTGAATTATTGTTGATGAATCCAACAAAGGATAAACTGAAATTATTTCGCTTTGACTGGATAAACACACGTAACCATTGTTTGGAATATGTGGATTGTGAAGTGGTAAAGTCAGCCCACAAAAAAATGCGTTGCCCTGAACCTTACTTAATTAAATGTGCTTCTAGTTTCGTAAGGGTTCAGGTGATGCGCATCCGTTTGAATTTGTGCTTAACGAGACAGATTTTGGGAAGAAGACAATTGGTGCCCCAAGATCAAACCTTCTGCAGATATTGTTGCAACCGCCAATTAATTGAAACATTATGTCATTTAGTGGTTGAATGTCCAGCTTTAAGATGTTTGCGACTTAAGTATTTTCACGCAAAATGTAACCCTCAAATATTCCATTCTAAAGAAGAAATATGGGACTACTTGTTAACTAGTACGAAATCTTCTGTTCAGATTGAACTGTCTCAATTTGTTAAGAATGTGACTCCTTATCAGGAATTGAGTCGGTAAAGCATTGTAAACTTTGAAATTTAGCATAAGTTTATCTGTTAATTTGGTTTTAACTTTTAGGTTTAAAATTGTGTAAAATTTAATATTGAATGTTTTCTTTGTTTTCGTATGGTATATGTTCTTTTTGAAAGGTTGATTTACTCAGCCATATCAAAATAAAAAAATGGAAATTACTTGTTTTTGCCTAAGATCTTTATGACATTTAACATGGCAGTCAAAATAAGTAGACAAGTGAAAAATACAAACTTATATGTCTAAACACATGCTAGACAGTTGAAGAGGTGGTAGGAGTTTTTACTACATGAGGAACCAAAGATACACTAAAACGCTGATTATGGCAAAACTATGAATGTTGAAAGCTTAAAATTGTATGTACACAATCCACTGATCAGCGCTCAGAGGTCTATCGAATTAGAAATAATGAATCCAAAGCGTTCTGGGTAAAATGGATGAAAATCCATAAAATGACCAATATAGCTCTCACAAAGATGGAAATTGAATGTAAATGTAGACAATCAAATGTGAAAAATGTGTGTCTAATTTTGTGAGGGTACATAATGGAACAAATGTACATTTGTGCAAAAGTATGTTTTGAGTAAAAATCCAGGTGGGAGTTCCTAAATCCTGTCATAAAATGACAGCTCTGTTTAAGCTGCCAACCATAATGAAGTGCACGCCTGGAGCCACTCACAGATAGGGAGGTGTGTTCTGAAGTACTGCCCATGCCATAATATTTATAATGGATAACTATAGGAAGGACTCAACTCAACTCAACACTCTACACACACTGCTTTCAGAACACCCTGCTTCCAGAACCCATACAGATGTCCGCACAGCACCTTATTCCAGAACCTTTCACTTTGTAGCTGACTCCAGAATTCTTTGAGAGATCCAGATTTCTTTGCAGAATCCAGACTCTAGCATTGCAAAATTATTGCTAGCCTGACCCAAGTACAAACATCCCAAACTGGAAGGGATTTAATTTTAATTCAGCTTGGCTGGCCACCACTAGGATTTTCCCATGTTTAATTCAGAACCATCATCTTGCTAGAAATATTTTTGGGCTGATTTCTTTTCACATCTAAAGAAGTAGAGTATCCAGAGCAGGTGGGTTACGCTGATCATGTGACTGTAAGATCCATCTGTGGCATTCTCTTTTTCATAGTCCTAATCTATTGTAATCAACCCATCTGTCATTTTCAAAAGTGCATTTCTGTTTTCCATTCTCGCGCCTATTTGCAAAAACAACCTTTACAAAAACCTCTATAACTCCCTCAGTTTTTATGATGGAAACGATATTTCAACTCCTACTTGTACCTTACATCAGTAGCTATCCATAGAACAATTATCCTGTTATAGCAAAAATCGTGCAAGGAAATGTTTGACGCAATCTTAATATTTGAAAGCTTTTACACGTGTGAAATAGCTTTAAATTGTTTCAGACTTGGACTTTGAGATTTCAAACCTAAACCATTGTTTGTGACTGTGTGCAACTGTTCAAAGCGGCTCCCATAGGAATTTATAACAATTTAAGTATTTTTTATCAGATTTGGTGTTTTTGCTCAGTCAATTATAAAGACAATTTCAAAGCCATCTGACAGCTGAAAAATCTTTTCCGTTTTTCTCTTGTGTTTGAAGGGGGAAGGTGGGACTGATATTCTGCTTGATTTGTGCTATTCCTGAATACCTGTTCTCTCCTCACATCTATTTATTGCCTATTGGGGTGTTGAGGGGTGTTGCAGGGGGAACCTCTAACCATAGTGCCACCTGTCTAAACCAACACAAAAGTATTCTTTTCTGTGCTGCATATGCTTTTAGTGCTCATTACTTGATTCATAGTGTATTAAAGATATTATTCTGTGTTCTGTCATTGGTGATTGTTGCTTACCTATTACAATATCCTGTGATAAAATTTTAAATACATAAATAAATATTTACCTTTGCAAACTAGCCTGATTCCTGGTTCAGTGTGACCGGGGGGTCTCAGGAGAAGGGTGTGATATGAGTGGTATATCGTTCAGAATATTGAATTTATAGACAAAAGTAAATAAGGGCTTCAATTGTGCACTATATGCTGGGCGAGACTTCGGTGCGTGCCAGATTGAAATCACTTACACATGCATGCCTAGATTGAGATTGTATTTCATTGACAATCTTCCTTCCCTTGCCTGGTCATTGCTATGGAAATGCTCCGCAGGTGGCTTGGCTGAACATTTTGCATAGAGCTAGCAACTGTACGTGTGTTAGCCTGATGGGAAGGAATAGCACTGGTGCAACGTTCTCCTCTAAATCTTTGCAGTTTGCTGTGTTTCCCGAACATGAAATGAGGTTTGGGGGTGCTGCAGTGCAATAACTCCAACTGTAGTAAAACTGGAACTGAGAATCCATCTCAGAGAAATTCCCATCATGCTTGATATCCAGTATTATTATTTTGTAAGAGTCCAAGGAAGATTGTATATTGCGTTTGTGTTGAGTGTTCCCAAGTCATGCAGAGGGATGGCTAACTTCAAATTAGGGAGTGGATAGAGATGTTATGCACTCTGCCTTATCTGAAGGAGACACTACCAGAATAACAGTTTTAAGGGTGGGTAAGACTATCTATGTTCAACCCTTCATGGCTTTTTAAAGGTCCAATTTTGAACTGTTGACTTGGTTACCTGCCGAAAGCAGAATCTATTTTAAAACTGTCTGCTCGTCCTTTCAAATGCAAAAATAGTAATATTTGAGCTGTTTGAATGAATATTCTCTACAGTTTACATTGGAAACATTGGATTCAGACATGTATTCATAACGTATACTGAATAATACTGTATCTGAATGTGCATGCAGCAAAAGAATGAAGCAGTGAAGCAGAATCCAGTAAGCACTGACCAATACTGTCACAATCGTCGCTCTTCTCATGTTGGAAACAGTCCCCTGGTGTACCCAAGGGCTACAATCACAATGAAGAGGATTGTTCATTCCAATAATTTACAGAGGATGCATATGCAATTACGTTTATGCAGCCTGCAAAGAGGAGAGAAAATGATTGTGGCCATCATGCCTCGGGCTCAGGGATATTCCTTTAGAGTTTGACAACTCATTTACATGTGACAGTAATAAGAAAAGTCGCACAAGCCACTGCCCTGGTGAGGGCACACATGAACGTGTCTGCCTTGATAATGGAACTTAATGACAAAAACCAGCAAGCACGCAACATTCAGCACTTGAAAGTTGCACGTGTGCACCTATTGGGCCTCAGTCTACCTTTGCCGGTATCCTGGGGGTGGAGCCGCCAAGATACCAGCAAACGTAGTTACCATTTTTACCACCCGGTCCGGCGGCATTGCCGCCGCATTACGGGTGCCGGAGGGATAGTGTAAATACTCATTCATGGAGTCCCATTGGACTCCATGAGGGGATTTGCCATCATTACCGCCACCCTCATTGCCGGTGCAGGTAATGATATCATGTTTTGACTGTAGGGCGCCTGGCTTACCGCAAGCATTTAGCTGGAGGTAACCCAGGTACCCCAACGGCAAACCCGTAGTTGGCCAGTGCAGTACAGTGGTAATATCCATGAATACCAGCACCTTTCAAGACCGGCTGACTTAGAATGAGGCCGATTGTGTGTTCATTGTCAAATCTCAAAAGACAGCACAGGCATTTGGTGGTGCATTCCTTTCCCCAGCCAGCGAGTGCTGGCACTTTTAATGCCTGCCTGTCACCCATTCTAGGCTGTCCTTCCTGATTGTGAAGATCTCCTTGCCTCGCTGCTTCACACCCATGACTCCCTATGCATCTCTCTTGCCACATCCTAGTGTACTGGTGGCTTTATGATCTGCTTGCCTCGCTGCTTCACACCCATGACTCCCTCTGCATCTCTCTTGCCACATCCTAGTGTACTGGTGGCTTTATGATCTGCTTGCCTCTCTGCTTCACACCCATGACTCCCTCTGCATCTCTCTTGCCACATCCTAGTGTACTGGTGGCTTTATGATCTGCTTGCCTCTCTGCTTCACACCCATGACTCCCTATGCATCTCTCTTGCCACATCCTAGTGTACTGGTGGCTTTATGATCTGCTTGCCTCGCTGCTTCACACCCATGACTCCCTCTGCATCTCTCTTGCCACATCCTAGTGTACTGGTGGCTTTATGATCTGCTTGCCTCGCTGCTTCACACCCATGACTCCCTCTGCATCTCTCTTGCCACATCCTAGTGTACTGGTGGCTTTACCTGCTCCCATTTCCAGACCACAGGGTTCTTAAGGCTGCTCATGCACAGCGTAGTTGCTTCTCACTTTCTTGCGATATGTTCAGCTATGAAACGAGTCTCTGGAAGTATTGCGCATGCACTATTTCATCTGAACCCTGTAGATTGCCATTATTAATTAAGACAGATTCGGCTTGAGCTTGTTTTCATTTAAATGGTAAACAGGCCATTTTTAAATAGATTCAGTTTGCCTCAGGTATCCAATTCAGTAGTAGAAATGGGGCTTTTTAATGTCTGAATAAATTGATTATGAACAGCCTACATCAAATATTAGAACAGGACCATGGCTGTTCATGCACTGATTGCTGAATATGCTTTATCTGAATTTTGCATTCTTCCAGAGGTTGTTGGGTTTTAGTTTAGCAAACATTGCCTGCATTCTCCTCTCATTGTGATACATTTTAAGGCAATGCATTGTATAAGGATGCAGTCCTAGGCATTCTTTGAGTGTATTTATGCCAGAAATCCACAAGCATGTGTACTTGCAGGCCTCATTTAAAGATTGTTATTGGTAGAAGATGGTCCTATGGTTGAGTACAGTATTATTCTCCTACACCTGCCTCATAACCGAATAAACACTGGGCCTCATTAGGAGTATGGCAGCAAGGCAACAATGGTGCAGGTATCGCTACCGGCACCGTTGCTACAGTACCGCCATACTAGGACTTCAGCTCGCGGGTGCCCTTGCAGCCACCTGGCCTGCATATAAACGGTACCGCTGCTACCATCATCCCCATTCCCTCTGAGCCCTATGGGGGCTCAAAAGTGAATGGGGACGTACCGGCTCCAGGATCCACGCAAGGTGAATTACTGGGTCCGCCGAGGCTGGAATGGCCCGGTGATTCCCCTTTCGCGGGTGCCGGATGCGAGTTTGGGGGCAGCCTTGCCGGTAAAACTGGCAAGGCTACCTCCAACCTCGTAATGAGGCCCACTGTCTGTTAAGGCTATGTTAGTTGCATGATGGCTTGTCCATATATATATATGTATATATATATAGTTCCGGAAATGTTACTTGTTGAAAGGACAGTCATTGTTTAATGCAGAAGTCCAGAACATTCCTCTCTTTGGGACGATGCAAAATCTAGAAAGTGCTCCAATAGGTACCAAGTTAAACTCTCCAATGCATAGCTTCACGCGTGGAATCACATCACTGCCAAATGCAGCCATGCCCCCCAAACAAAGACCTGAGGTAACTTATTTGTACCTACAAATGATGGTGCCTTTCCAGCCCCTATTTGTGGGGCTTCAATCTGGATCTTTTAAAACCCCATCCACCAGTCATGTATTTATTTATAGTTTTTGTATAGCGCAAACTTGACGAATGAATTGTATTAGAGCGCTCAATGCACACTTCGACATAACTGAGTGCACTGTGGTGGGAGGTAAGGACTAACATCCCGTCACATAAAGATTTTTTTATGGAATGTCTAAGGATGTTATAGCACATTCACAAACTTTTTAAAAGTTCAGAATTCTTTTAACTATATTTTAATTTAATGTGTAATGATATACAATGACACTGTATCAAATGTTTACCAAGCATGGCCCAGTACCGTAATCTCCGGGAAATGATTTTGAGGGGCCTGCAAACTTAAGAAAGACGGCTTCGAACGCAATCACTGTTTATGTTTAACAAGCATGACACAAGAAAGGGCATGTGAAAGAAAATGACACTGTTTAAAATTGGGGACCCGTGTCATACGCTCAGTCAATCTCAGTAAACTAGTTTACTTGCACTGTATCACTCAACGAGTAGGATTTATTAATGAATTAGGATTTATTCATGACACCTGTATTCACATATCCTTGCAGTCAAAAATCAACATACAAGTTCTCAAGTCAGCAAATTATGGTACCCGGTAGCAGTAATTTCAGAGGAATAGCAAAGCCTTAAATTTAAAAGTGATCGTTGTTCCATTTATATTATTAATGGCATATGGCCCTTTGATTCATAAAAACAGCTAATAAAGTGATTATTTTGGGAGGTTAATTTTAGATTCCAGATACCAAGTGAATTCAACAGTCCAAATCTCTGTATTAATCATCACGCTCATTATCAACTTTGCTCATGGTTAACAAACATCACCTGATTCATGGAAATAGTTGCGTGGAAAATCGAGGATTTGCGTGCCAATCTGTGAGCAAATACCTGTTCAACGATTCAAGGGACCGAAGGCGTGGAACTCTTCCTGGACTTGCGTAGAGTCTCTGCGAGTGGACGAGTGCCTTCCGTGAGTCTCCAAGCAGAGTGTGGGCCGGGCCTACAGAGCGAGCCAAACAGGGGGCAGCAAATGAAGAATGAGGAAGAGCATTTGAAAATATGGGTACGTTAAGAGACGGTCCACTACCAAGCAATCACATGCCCATACCCACGCAAATACAACAGTTTTCATGGATTTGAACTCAGAACATTGTGAAAAATCACAGGCAAACTCCAGGACCCATGCGCCACATGATAGCAGACGTAAAGTCCAAAGGCCCATAGGAAACAATGAGCACACAAACCGCTGATCATATGTGTAATGGCACCTACAATCTCAGGGTTGCATGCAAGTTACGAGCACTCGTAACTTACATGGCCTCTGTAAATTACGATCAGCATCACTCAACTTGCGATTAGCATCACTCAACTTGCGATCAGCATCATTCAACTTATGATCAGCATCACTCAACTTGCATGCCCTCTGTAAGTTATGATCAGCACTTGGTAACTTGGGTTCATGCAAGTTGAGTGGTGTTGATCGTAAATTGAGTGATGCTGATCTTAAATTGAGTGGTGCTGATCGTAACTCGGGTGCTTGCAAATTGGTGATCCCACACAGTTCTCAGGGGTGCTGGATGGTGGGCAAAGGTAGGTGCAAAGGTTGTTGTGTGGTTTATGTGGGGATGTGTTGTGGGAGTTCCGGCGCGACTTGCGTCTACGGTTACTTTGCGTGAACAATTCCATGAACACGTGGAGTGTGCAGAAAAACATCTGTGCGCCGGCTCACGCAGTCTTTCTTGGCATGCAGGATCTGCGGGATCGATGAACCCTTTTACTTGAATCGGGCCATGCGTCTAAATTGAATTATTACTAAATAAGGTCCAAAGTCAGAAGAAATTAAATGGTATGCAAATGACACAGAATAGAACATTGAATGTTAAACAGCATAAATTGCACCATTAAAACTATAACTTTGATTTAAACCTTTGGCAAATTTTCAATGAAAATAAGAAACTATTGGAAACAGGTTGGATGCATTCTAGGGATATTATGGTGCAGATGTGTCAAGCAAAGTTCAAGTTTTGAGAAACTAAGAATATGTTCAGATTTAAATATCTCTCTAAAGAAGTAACTGTTCTGACTTTCTGATGAAGTAAAAATACGGTGACCAGTGTTGCACAAATACAATTGGATGATTTTCCAAGAGGATCCAGTTCTTATGGCAACTGATCACTAACAATGTAATTTCCAGGCGTGTGTTATGTCTGGTTCAACTTTAACTGCATGTGTGTATCTTTTGTCTGACAATGTTACTCACTAAACTCCCCAGTGACTCCAGGTGCCAGATTATCAAAGCTTTGCACTTGTGTAAAACACTAGAGCAAATTAATTTAGCACTAATATTGCTGCTTAGATCATTGGGAATGGAGCAAACACGTTAAGTCCTAATTTGAATTATCAAAAATATATTAACAAGGGTAAATATAAAGTAGAATGTTTTATTTAATATGTTTGCCGAGTGCACACGAAAAGAAATGTAATTAACAGATTTATTTTTATGTTATGCAGCAAGCAGTACAAAAAAAGTCGGATTCATTTTTAGATAATATGGAGTGTGACGAAACCTGTTTGCTGTGTTCCATATTATCAAAGTATGTTCTGACTTTTTAGAACTGGTTCAAATGTTAGATAATATGGCTGATGGTATTTGTCTGTCTGTAAAACAGGCAACATTTCTGTCTGATTCAATGAAAAAAAAAATGTTACACATGAAGTGCTGCAGTGGAAAATCTGTTGACAGATATCTTGTTGCAAAGTGTAAGAAGCAATCAAAATCGCTGCATAGAAAATGCCCAAAAAAGCTTTTTCTCACTCAGGAAAATAATCTTCTCCAGCACAGGTCCATTGACTCTGTAGAACACACTAATTATGCATACATTTTTACTTTCACAATCTTCAAACCACCTTTTTACACCCTCAAATATTAGGTGAAAGCACAGCGACAGGAAACTGGATTTGGCAGATGGAGACATTTTTAGTGAATTCCATAGAAGACACACTTTATTTTATTTACACTATTAGTACTAGCCAAAACACTACAAATGTCTGTAAAGAATGTAAAGTGACATTTTATATTTTATTTCTTATGAATAACACTGTTATTTTCACTTGTAAATATTGTAAAGAATGTAAAGAATGTGATGTAATGATTCCACTTTATACTATATGTAACTTGTAACCTCACATAGCATGTAACTTGTAACCTCACATAGCATGTAATGCGCCCAGCTACCTCAGGGTGTGTGGATCACTAAATAAATAAACAAACAAGAACTGATATGCCACGACAATCGCACACATTTATTGGCATGCTCATTCCAGGTGAGTCGAACCACATTTGTGTTGGTGGAAGTTCTTCCTTGTTCTGTTTTTTGGGGAATGTTTACTTAAGCATTCGCACACAGAACACAGACCATTTGTGTGTATCACGGTGTCTGCGGCATGCACATCTTCATGAATTCCACAGCCATAATCTTAAACCTGTTTCCTGTTTGGACTGGCATCCGGAAAACGCTTTGCGATTCAGGCTTTTAGTGCACACAATTGACCACATGGTTAAAGATGGGTGCAGAAAATATGCAACTATCATTCTTGGATATATTTAATTAATAACTTGAGTCATTATATAACAAGTTATGATTGAGATTTGAAAAAACATCATAATGCACAGAAACTGGCTGTCCTCGAGTCCTGTGTTAGTGTGTGCAGTTTCAATAAGAAACCTCATATGGAAACAGCTTACATTATGTCTTAGACACCAGCCATGAAACCAGAAAGGCCACCCTGCAAACTGATACAAAATCACCTTCTACAATATAAACTCTAATCGTGAAATCTACATTTCCTCGGAGGTTGAAACAAGGCGCACTGCATTACTCCTCTGATTCTCCAAGGACCGTAAATCTCAGCATTTAAAGAGAACATCTCCCTGACATGACGATGAAGGATTTAAATGCTATTTTACTTCCAAACATTTGCATACATTGTAATTACTTTCATCTAAAAGGTTCCCGAGGAAACCTATCAAGTTGCATCTTAATTAAACAGGAATTATTCATGCAAGCTATATTTATTTTTGAAAGGTTAATTAAACTGCGTTGTATAAAACACTATAAAACATCCATTGGAGTAAAAGAGTTACAGTGCAACTTATTCTAAAGTAGCGGATTTTAAGCAGTTCGAGTGAGTACACCAAAATACACAGCACTGTTTTAGAACACATATGTGAGCATATCAACACAAAGATAAGTGCAGTAGTGTGCGTGTGTCGTCTGTTTTTCAGGGTAGCTATTCAGGACCCAGCTTCTCCTCAGTTCATGAGAAATGCAGAGTGCCCTACTGCCGCCCTACCTGCTCCCCTCCTTTCTTTACTTTCCCACTTTTACATGTGGTCATAAGCAGCATTTGCAGTTGTTGTACGTGCTTTTCAAAGACACACATCTAATGAAATTCACATTTTAAACCACTAAAATCTTTAAAAATCTCAACAAACAGAACATGTAAATGTTCTTCCCAATTGGCATTCTTCATTGCTATTGCTGGTTTGTTTTGTTTGTTTTATTGATTTATAAAGCGCACCACACCCTGGTGTATCTGAGCGCATAAATAGAGAGTGTGTTCTTAAATAGAGAGCCTGCCAAACACCATCACAAACTCCATATAATGAATACAGTGGTGTGTCACACGGACCTGCAAGCTCTTCGCTGAGACACTACAGGCCTGATTCGCAAAAGTGTTTAATGATGGCTCAATCCCATTGGAACACGCTCTGTGTGGCAGGCTCTGTGTGTATTGCCGCCCATTCTGCTTCTTGCCTGCTATAGTCACTTTGAGTGGATAGGTACGGGAACTTGAGGGTAACCAGAGTGAGGGTCACCGAGAGGTAGTAGTGTGAACCAGGAAAGCAGGGAAGGCACAACCCATGGTAAATCAGAGACGACTGACCCTGCAGCAAGTGACATCAAATGTACCCGAACAGTCCTGTAGTGTACATATAAGGGATGTGCAGTACGTCCTGAATGCAATTATAATACTATCCAAGATGTGCTGACTCATGTAACCTTTAATATGGACCCCCAAGATGGGCAGACATACAACTATGAAATGTTCTTGCCACCCGTTCCCCCTCAAGGTACCATATACACCAATCATCGATGCTTGCATGGTTTAGTTATGCACTTAGTTCTTTACTCCAACATAATCTATTCTCCCGTTGATTTTGGATAATGTTCAGCAGATCCGTCAATTGAATGCAATGTAATGTACTGTGAGTGCCCTTGTATAGTGCCCTTCTGCCACTGTTGCTGGCCTCATCCTGGCTCTGTAGGAAAAACTAGGGCAGTGGAGGATCATCAGTAGGACAGTGGGAGCGGCAGATGCAAATTCTGTGGTGTTGAGGGGTGCAGCTCAGAGGTACCCGATTCCTGTGTGCCAATCTGCTTTCTGTGGGCTTGGCAGAGAAACATGGGAGTCAGTTATCCATATGGACGACCCCAAGAGCTGCTTTGGGCCTGGTTAGCCACTGACGCGAGAGGGTTCAAGAGGAGAACTTACTCGTGGTATGGTTAGTATGCATGTCCTAATTTCTAGGCCAGTGGCAGCTATCTGTGGGGGTGTGTGTTTGTAGTGTAAGGGGCTTTGCAATCTTAGCAGTGAGTTGGTTAGTCGGGGGAAGTGAGTTGAATAGGCATGTAAATAACCTGCAGCCCTGCAGCCATTTGCAGACAATGCTCATTTCTTGAGCTTACAGCGCATGTGTTGATTCCAATGGTCAGAGTGTATTTCAGCGCGCATAATCTACACCACTTCTAATGCAGTTTGCATGAATATTACTAACAGTGAAACCAACAGTGAACATTAATCAAGGGAAAACCGGCAACCGGGCAATCCGGATTTGGCTTCTCATAATTATTTTTCAAGGGAGCTGAGTGTTTAGCAATTCTTCATAAATCTCTGAGAGTGTGAACAGGATGTTATCAAAACACAGCAAAGCCCATGTCATCACTAATGATGCCAAATAAATGAACTGGCGAGAGCGGATCAGGGGAATATCAGAGTACAGAAAAGAGCAGGTTTCTGATAGAAGAGCACAGCAAGGCGTAGAGTATTGCAGATTGTCCTTGTATTGATATGTAACTGGCAGGTGTGCGTCTCCCTGCGTGTGTAAATCAAACAAGCAAAAATCCGCCCAGTACGTCAGAGCTGTACACGTATGAGAGTGATGTCACCCACACCCTAATTTAGCACGTGTGACGAAACATAGAATGAGATTTTCCCAAACTGTCGTGACATCTCTCATTGTAGCCGAGGAGTATTTACCTTTCTATACCTAATATAAAAAATAAAGTAACCCTCCCTCTTTTCGGGGATCCTAAATCCCAGTTCCTATTAACTCAAGTACCCCAGCCCTCTTACCTCTTGTGGGTTTAGTATCCATCAGCAACGAAACCTCAGCCCCAAGACGTAGTTTATTCTGTCATCCTCTAAAAATGGAGAGAAGCATTACAATAAGCTCTTTATGCTTCCTTCAGAATTCTGTGTTCAAATCATTCTGCATTCAGATGCATCTGGCACGTCTACATAAAAATGACAATTTCTCCAATATGTGTGGTGTCTCTGTTTACATATATTGCCTGTGCATGTTTTACACAAAGTCATGCTAAAACTACATAGTGTAAATACTAATGTAGCACTAGGGTCAAGTGGATTATGGTCCAAGAGACTGCCAGAAGATACAAGATCTATTGAGGACTACATTTCCCAGAACTCCTTGAATGGAAATACCTCTTGTATACACAAACAAGTTCCTCCGGTGTCTACAACAAAAGATAAGGATTTGCCTCCTATTGTCACATCGACACTTGGTTCCTCTTGGGGGTCTGGTGTCACAGATATTACTGAACACATCGAGTCACCCTGTGAGCTGTCCTATTGTGGATACAGGCTCATCCCCATCCATGTGAAAGGATTTCCTCCTACCACAGGGACACCTTCTATTCTGGGTGTCAATACTTGTCCTGTGTTTGCATATGTCTGTGTCTGCATAGGGTCTTGTTGTGACTGCCCTTGTGGTGGATTCAGTTGTACTTGTCCCTGCTGATGTACCTGTTGTACTCGCTGTGCTTGTGTCTGATAAGATGTGTGATCCTGGGCAAAGCCTTCTCTGGTCTGTGTCTTATATGGTGGAGGGTAAGCTGTACCCCCTTTAGAGAACTGGCCATTTTGTACATTCCCTTGGCTCCCACATATGCGCACAATATGCCTTGTCATTCCATAATTCCAACATACTGGAGGAACTCTCCTATTAGTCCCTCCTTGGTTATATCCTCCCTGAGCACTCTGGTTCTCATTCTGTGTACCTTGAAACCTACCTTGATTATTTTGAAATCTGCCTCCTCTTCCCAAACCCCTGCCTCTTGGTGTAAACCCATATCCATCTTGGTCCATCGGGCGCAGATTAGTCGCCTGCGATGCACCCATTGCTTCCTGCATTCCCAACCTGTCTCCACTTGTCAATACTGCCCCTTCAATGGTACATTTTGATAATTATTTCTGAACTAATTTGGCTTCCTTTCTTTTTCTATACACATCTTTCTTTTTGTTTCTCTCTTGTAATAATCGACAATGGTGTACTATCATCAGCTGTATCTCAGCCCATGGCTTCGCTTCCATCCCTACTTGTTTTTTCATCTGCCTCTGTACATGCTCAGGCAACCCCTGACATAAAATGTGGTAAAATGATGTCACTGTCTTTTCCCACAGCTCACAAGTTTCAAGTTGCCATTTCTCTTGGGTCTTCATCCTCTTTCATTTTACGTGTCATAATTGCACCCATATCTGATTTGTCAGGATACTGTACCCTGAGAGCCTTCCAAACATCTGCTTTACGATTAGTAAACAGTACACCATCATGCGCTGTGTTTTGTGAAGTCACACTTGAATATCCCGCTCTACTCCATATGTCATCAGCCCTCTCTCCAAGAATGGCTGCCAGGAGATCTTTTATGTCCCCTATGGCCACGTATATCCATTTCCCAGCACCTGAAGTCAAACTAGGAAGCTTGCATTTTAAGTTATCCTTGTCCATCTGTGGCCATGGAATGCATTGTGGTCTTGCTCCCCCTTTCACCAATAAGGGAAATTGTATAAACCCCATCCCATAGTCGGATCCCACTATTAGTCTATCCATGGCAGAGATAATTGCCCCTGTCTGTCTCCTGGTAGGTAATGACCTTAACCTGCTTACATACTGTGGCGACTCTCCCTTCTCACTATGTGATCGTCCTTGGGGACGCTCAGGATATGCTATGGGATCTGGCATTCTATCTTTAGGTTGTTCCAAATCTGACCATCTCACTTATCAATTTGCAGACTTCCTTCAGGGGTGCACCCGCTCCCTCCTTCTGTCCCAAGACCGGACTCTCTTCCTTGTCTGACATGTATAGTCCCAAAAAAGTGTGACTATCGTCCCCCTCACCCTTGTCTAAATTCAGTCTGCTCAATTCAGTCTGCTCAAAGACAATTCCCGACATTCATCAATGAACAGGTTTCCCTCCTTACTTCGTGGTTGACGTACTGGTGATCGATCACTGTTCCCTCGAGTTCCATACTCGCTACTTTGCCTTAACTGTTGATAGACCTTATTGATCCTTTCTCCAATGCTTTATGCATCAAATCTTTCTACTTCTAGTGCTACTCTAGAAACTGCTGCCGTTAATTCCTTTATCGGAAGAATCTCTTCCACTCTGTCCCATCGTATTTCTGTGCTCGGCCTCATTTGTTCTTTATGAATAAGATTGCCGTTGAAACCTCGCTGTCTCCTTTTCTGTTCTATATCTTTATCTACTTCCCTTTACTTTCTTGCATCCCTTCTATTTCTTTCTTCCTCTTGCCTTCATTCTTCTCCTCTCTTTACTCTCTTCCTTTCTTTCCTCTTCTTCCCTTCATCGGTTAATCTTTTGTCCCTAAATATTTGTGCTTCTTCCTCCTCTCTCTTTCTTTCCTTTCTATCCCTTTCCTCTATGGATCTCTGTCTATTATCATACTTTCTTTTTTCTTCTGCTCGTTCTTCTATTTTCTCTTGCTCCTTCTGATGTATCTGCTCTCATTGTGCCCTGCTTTTCCTTTTCTGATCACCTTCTTTCAATCTCTTCCCTTGTTCCTTATCTTTTCTTTCTTGTTCATCCTTCTCTTTGCCTAACTTCCTCAAAGCTTTTCCCATCCATCTCGAGTAATATCTGTCCTCCCATCCATTCGTTTTGTACGAGCACCATCTTGTCAGCCTTATCTTTCTCTCCTTTCCATCTCTTAATCTCCCTGTCTATTTCTGTCGACAAATTTGACCGCTCACTCCTTTCTTCCTTGTCTTGTATGATCTTATAAATCTCTTCCTTTCTCTCATTCTCCTCAGAACTATCGTCACTGCTATAAGCAGGGGGTTCATATATCAGATTACTATACCCCATCATTGCTCTTAGTTCCTTTAAAGGATACACTCTTCCGTAGCAACACCCTTTGCTTCAGGCAAGATAAGGGGAGCTGAGGGCTCAATGCCTTCCTCTTTATACTGATTAAGCATCCACTCCTCAGGTTGCAGGTCTTCTTTTTCCTCTTGATTCATCTTCCAGAGCTCTAAAATTGCTAATTGTGTCTCTAATTGTGGTCATGTGTTGCAATACCGCTTTTGACAATGATCCCCTTGTGGCCATGGCATGAACATTTTATCTGCGGTGCCTTTTACCCATTCCACACTGTACTCTTTGAGCTTGGGCATATGCTTTGGCAGTGTCTTACACAGGTGCATGAGAGGAGTATCCCCCATCATGACAAGTCTCAATCGACTGTCGATACTTACTAAACTGTTAAATAACCATTTTACCTTGGCTTGAATCAGCACATTTCAATGTTTTAAAAGAGCAAATATGAGCATGCACCATCAATCTCTGCTCAATACTCTTATTTCAATAGCTATTCGCTTGATTGGCGAGTCTATTCTCTTGATTGGCACCAATCGCTTTACTGCACTGTTACTTTTTCAATTTCTCACATACTTTATCGCTCTTCAATATTTTACTCAACAAACAACATTCAGACTAGTTAAACATTACACATTGTAAACACAGTGATCACCTTTTCCCTCGCCTTTACTTTTTACCCTATACAGGGTTTGAGAAATCCCCTTCATAATTCTGATTACGAGTTTTATATTTCACTCTACCCCCGCTGGGATTTGAGATGTCTCCTTCTAACTCCCTAGCCAGGGCTTCTAGGTGCTATCTCTTCTCTTACTTTAAATTACGCACAATTGAATTTGGCTTGAAAGAAGCCTCTCCCTATGAAAATTATTACCGTAATTGATCCAATTCCTCTTCTTCTTCAACCTCCTGGGCCAATGTACCGCCCTAGGGGTACCCGTGCGTGGCGCTGCATCAGTTAACACACCCCTGGCCAACAGTCAGGCCACAATCAGTAACATCAGGGGTATTCCAATATTGTATTTATTTTGCCCACCCATTAGGGCACTGCCAACCCTTGCCATTGGCCTTTTATGACGTTATTAGCTTCTATTTCCTACTAGCTGATGTTCTCAGAGCTCTGAGATTTTCTCTATACATAATAACTCAGATAGGGAGTATATAGTTACACCATCCTTCCTGCCTTTATTATGTATGTACCATTCCTTATCCAACTGCACCCACATACTAACTGAGTTAGGCTTCACACAGCTCTAGCCCTCTCATTTTCCAGACATGGCAGCGTTACATCTATGTGTAAGACCTGCATACCGCAGTCCATAGGGCTCGCTTTCCTCTTCCCTCTGAATTTGACTCATGTAGTGCCCTACGCTGGCGCGAAGACATCTAGGCTATACCCGTGGATCATGAAAACTTCAACGTTGCCAAGCACTAATCTCCTCGTGCTTGGCAACACACTAGATCGAGTGTCTCTTTCCTTTAAAGTGACATACAGCGCAGGACTGCAGGACCGCACACTGCCCCGAGGCGCATGCGCAAAGGCTACGCTGCGGCCGTGTATAGGGATTTATACTAATCCCATACACATGCGCATTGCGTGGATTCCATCGCTCCAGCAAAACACAACCTGGATACTTCCGAGCGCCCCTCTGAACACTGATTCAGGACGCGAAGACCTCGCTCTACGTCTCTCCACCTCCTGCCCCTTCTTATGCAGGTATGTCTACCCGATAGAGGTGCCCCAATCAGGCACTCTCACAGAACTTACTCCAATGTAAAAATGAGTATTATTTTTAAAAGCAGTTCCTTCTCCTGTGCTGTCCCCTAACGGCATACCCTTTTGTTACAGGAGCCTCCACAGATTTAGTGAGAACACCACTTTTCCACACTGTGATTGGCCATCTAGACATATCCCAAGCATCCTGGCCACCCACACCATCATATTTTCCAGCAGCCAGCATTCTATTAGGTAAGAATGTTTTATCTACTTTAAATCACTAGATTTCAGGCGCTAAAAAATATTAAAATAGTAATAGATAATTTTACATTGTCTTTGTTTCCAGCTGACACAGAGGTTTCCATTGCTATACATCTAACTTGGACTACACTGCCTATCAAACGTCCTCACTCCACTGCATCTGGGGTCTCCAAATCAACTCAACGCCAGTGCAGTACGATTTCCCTTCCTTCACTCTTAGCCCGGATTCACAAACTTAAGGATAGAGGGTCCCCCTCTCTTTTATCAGAACACACATCTTGATGTTTTGTTATTGTTATTTTTTTAAAAACATTTCTGACCCAGCATATCTTGCTAAAATACCCGACAAGCAAGACTCCAATTTAAGTAGTCTTTATTCTGCTTTCTGTTCACATTATGTAGGCTGTTACAATCCAACTGGCCCAGAAGAAGGCTCCACATCTATAAGCCGAAACGTCACTGCAGCAGGTTTTACCATCACCTGCCATCAGTTCAATATCCGGGAAGTCTCCTTCCCTACGTAGATCCAGGATTGGCCATTACCAAACTAATGTGTAACATCTTACTTTAATCTACTTTTACAACAACAAGGTTCGTTTTCATTTCCATCAAACAATGAGGTTGATGCTCACTTTGGACAATGGACTTGAAATACTTCCTATGCCCAGCAAGTTGACATGTTTGAAAAACACTAATAGACAGCAACTGTGTTTTTCCGCAAATGTATACATTTCTTTTTGATGCTTTGCTTGTTTTACCTTACCTTAATTACTTTTGCAATTACTTTTGCAATACTGGCTGTATTGAAATTCCTCAATACACTACAAAAATTGTAAAAACAATGAATTGCTGCTTGTTTGAATTGCTGCTTGTTTTTGTTTTTGTCTGAATGTAAGGAATGGATTCTCTCATGACAAGAATAATGTCCAGTCAATTCTAGTACATCAAGTTCACGGTTTCTCAATGGTCTTCAAACTATAAGGTCCTTTGTTATATGGACCACTACAATTGGTTTGCACGCATGTGTCATGTCTGGAACATTCGGTTCATTTAGTAGCACGTAAGCCCAGACCCAGGTACAGATGGGCCTGACTCTACCTCCCCACCCAATTAGCCCATCATCTCTCATCACCCAAGCCTTCTGCCATGAAGATTGTCTTTGAACTTGCCCTTACAAAGTATCCTTGTCTCTGGGAAGTGCAGGCATTCACAATTGGGTTTCTAGGACTCCAAGTTTGCACTCTATTTACATTCTTGGCTTCACGTGACAGAAGACCACGATTTGGTCCATTTTGCAGGTTTTAAATGTCTTAAATAAATTAAACTTTGTACTCTTTGTGTTCTTTCTTTGCACCTTAACAAGAGATGATTCACCCTTGCACGTCCACTCTTTTCCAGAATAGATAGCCGACCTTGGCCTCTCCAATCTTGACTTCAGGCCAGACCGCCTTGCCATGCAGCTCCACCATTTCAGCTTATTCTTGCTGCGACACAATTCTCCCTTTCCCCTACATGGGTCCTGGCTTACTAAATTCATAAAACTGATGTCCAGCTCCTATACAATGGTGGCTCAATCTGCATTCTATTCATTATGTTTAGCCAGCTTCTATGATGACGTAATCTACCTTGCGTTTTAACATCTGTACAATTATTGAATGGTTGATTCTCGGTTGATTTTCAAAAGCACTTTGTGCATGTGTAATCTTCTTTTTCATATTAAAAAGTTCACTTGACTCTTTACTTCGTCACTAGTTTCTGTAGGACACATACATCCTCTTCAGCCACTATCCTGTGATGTGGTTCATACTCTCTTATGGCGTCACAGACTTCTTACTTTGCTCTTTTTCAGATTCCTTTAGGGAGTTATTCCCTCAGATTGTCGTCCCTTCGCGATACATTTGATATGGTTATCTCAATGGGTACCTTCTTTCAAATATATAAACTTTACAGTTACTTTATCAAATAGCTCATGCGCACATGCTTTTCTGAGAAAGAAAATCAGCTCAGGAGGACGTATTCGTATGAGAACAGGACTAAGAAGCTTGGGATTCAACCCGTAACTTGATACATAAGACAGAGATAGAGACGTGGACAAGTACCATTGGCCCTGATTTGAAAAAGACGAGTAAACGTCGAAACACGTGTCATCACATAGGGCACTTGCAAACAAGTACAAATCTGAAAATTAAATGCACTTTGGAAAACTGAGGAAAGGGGTCACAAGTCTTTCCTTCTTTCTCAGAAAGCGTGGGCGCATGGGCTATTTGATAAAGTAACTGTAAAGTTTCTCTTTTTGATTAAACAGAGTTGAGGAACCAAGTACTCCGTAGTTTCTATTCCATGCGACCAGTAATAAGGAAATCCATACATCACCAAAAAATACAAAATAATATATTTAAAAGGGCGCTGAGGTCCCCACAAAGGAATACCCACCAAAAAGAGGTTCCTCACACTTTGCAATTCTTTCAAATATACGCTGCTGTATTGGCACAACTGCTGGTGTCAAACATGGCACATATAGGAGGTAGGGGGTAGGAATTCCCGCAGAGGCATGCAGCTGCTCATCTGCAAGATCGTTTCTGTCCTTTCCGCAAGGAATGATTTGATCCAGAGAAGTGCTGTCTCAGTGAGCCATATTTCTTACATTCTTTTTATTAGTATGTTGTGGTTGACTGATTGAGTAACATATGGGCTGATTTGATATTGGTATCTGCGTTCATCTTTAGGTCATCCCATATATAGACTAGTGCTGTTTCAGTTACCCTCACGGGTCTGAATCCTACGTGCGCCTGATCCAGTAGTTGGTTATTTTCATCATGCTCCAGTAGTTCTTCGTAGACATAGGTCTCTAGTATTTTTGCCAGGTAAGGGATGTTAGAGAATGATCTGTAGTTTGAAAGGTCATTCCGCATTGTGTCCTTAAGAAGAGGTTTGATGTAGATAGCTTTGAAAGCTGTTGGTACTTTCCCTGTGGAAAAGGGATTGATTGAAGAGGTGTAGGTAGTACACCGCTGGTGTCTTCTGTGCAAGGATATATTTATAGATATCTGGAGGGCAGGGGTCGATTGGAGAACATGCCTTGTTTCTCTTTTTCACCAAACTTAGTAGTTTTTCTCTCAACATCTGTCGGAAGCAGTACGTTTTGTTAGCTGGTCCCGGGATTGGTGGTAGCTGGTGGGTGGTCTGGTCGATTTGTCTGCTTTGTATGATTTGGTGTATGCTGGTGATTTTGTTCTTAAAATGACCTTCAAGATCATTGCATAGTTTTTGGGAGGGTATTGGTGCGTTGTTGCATCACAGTGGGTTTCCCCCTGTAATGTTGAATAATTCTTTTTGAAGGTTGGTGTTTTTTTCAATCCACTATTTATAGTATTTCTTTTTTGCTTTTAGAATTTCGGATTTGTATGCACTGATTTCTGGTAGGTATATATATTTTTTTCCATCGGTCACGTTTGTTCCTCCATTCTTGTTCTAGTTTTCTGTTAATTCTTTTCATCACTTTTAGGTGGGTGCGTAGGTTTTTGCCACTGCTTTCTTTCTTCATGGGACAATGTGTTTTTCTGGGCAGATGGCATTTATTGTTTCTGCAATCCATTTCTGGGTTAGGTTTACTTTTTCGTCTATGTCTGTTGCATCCAATGATATGGTAGCTGGCTTTGAGATATCTAGTCACTCTTCTAAGTTGCTGTTCTTGATGGTTCTAGGGATAATGAGGTGGTCGCTCCATAGTATTTGGATAGGTGGTGACATTGTGACCAGGTTTTTATTGGCTAAGATTGCTTCCAGGGTGTGCCCGGCTTTGTGTGTTGCTCCTTTCACCATCTGTCAGAGGTTCATGGTCTCTAGTTGCTTGATTAACATTTTCATTGAGTTGGGGTTCTCATATTCAAAACATATTTTGAAGTCTCAGAGAATGATCAGATGTTCATTCTATATGGCTAGATTTGTGACTGCTTTATGAAGGAGTCTGCAAAGGTTGCTTCATAGGTTGGTGGCCTATAGATCAGAATGAATGTGAGTTTTAATTGTCAGTCTGTGGTAAGTTGAAGGACGAGGGACTCGCAGTTAGGTATTTTTAAAGGGTCAGCTGTTTTTATTATTAGGTGTTCTTGTAGGCTACCATGATTCCTCCTACTCTTTTCCCTTTCCTGTTCACTTCGTTGCATTTGAAGTTGTTGGGTAGGCAGCTGTGAAGGATCACTTTGTAGTTTTTGGCTAGCCCAGTTTCTGTGATGAATAGGATGTCAATTCCCGCCATCGCAGAGTAGGTCGTAGAACTTGGTTGCGTGTTTGGACATCGATCTGGCATTGATTAGGTTGCAGTGTAGTTTCCTCTTTAAGGTCATTTGTTTTGTTATGGCTTGTGGCTTTGGGTGGTTTTGTTGGTGGTTCTCCCTGCCTTGTGTGGGTTGTTGAGCAATCTCAATTGTTCTAGGTTTGTCGTTGGACAGATTGGTTAGGTTTCTTATTGGGTTTATGGCCCCCTCTGGTTCTTCCTCAGATTCAGGAGGGTGTTGACGGAGGTTCCCTTAGTGTTTGGTGATGTACGGGGTGGGGGTGTGGTTCTCCAATCTTCAAGTCTTTTAAAAAAATATTCTTTGAGGTTCTGATATCCCGGTTGTGTGTATGGTTGTTTGTTCTGGTGGACTATCTATTGCGAGGTAGGGTGTAAGGTAGAGTGATTTTAGACTTTTTGGGGGCCTGCCCTTGTTCTGGTGATGTTTATGGGTGTGGGTTCTGTTGGTGTTCTGTAGTTCAGTGGTGTGGAGGTCTGTCATGGTTCCCTTGCGTTTGTCTCTTTGTCTTGCTTTCTCTTGAGTCTGATGGTTCTTTGGCGTGGCATTGTCTGTTCTTCAGGCAGCTATCAGATTGTCTCATGGTTGCGAGTGGCTTCCCATGATTTAGTGGCTGTTTGCCTCACAGTTGCAAATGACTTCCCATGGTTGGTGGTTGTTTGGAATGCATCCCACACACAGGCTTGACAGTTACTAAATGGAGCTCCATGGTGTGTGTCACTCTCTACTCTAACCTCTGGGTACCCAGATCTTTTCCAAATGGTGTTTGTCTGATCCCGTATTCTGTTTGCTAATAAGATTTTCATATCTCCTACAGCTAAAGTGGCTTCTGCGGTGTGCTTTTCTAATGCCTGGATTCACTTGCCCGCCCCTCCTATAAGAGGTGGTATGGTTTTATAAAATTATTCTTGTCCATATGGGGCCATGGTAGGTATTGTGATCTGCCTACCTCTTTTTGTATGAACAGAAATGTCTTCCCCCTTTTTGGGCTACAATGTGTCTTTGCCTTTTTCTTCCCTCTAACTACATGCATATGGTCTGTCCCTCTCTGTAATAGCTTGCCAGGTGGAGAACGATGGTCTGGATGGAGGGTTGCCCAGAGCAATGCCAGAGGTTCAGATTCTAAACCTTTCAACCATCACCTCTTTGTTTTCGCTCTAACTACTGCAATCATTCTGGGGCGAGGTCGCAGTCTTCTCTCCAAAGGAGACATCTCTTCCTGAACCTCTTCAGTTTCTCAATTCTACTCACTCCCTGTTCATTTTCACATTCAATAACCTCAGATTCATAGTCTACATCCTGTTTCTCTGGCTCTTCTGTTTCTACTTTCACATCTTGTATCACTGTTTATTCAATTTTAAAAGGTGTCCAAGTGTCACATCTACAATAGGGCAAGGCCCCTCTCTCTTCCTGTCTTCCCTTTGCAATTCCTCTTCGTTCTTATATATCACTGCTTCTAAATCTCTATGCGCTTTATTTTCTATTTTTACTATAGCTGGATCTCATCTGTCACTGGGTGCACCTGGTCCACGAAATGTGTTTGTTTCTGTATAGGCAGGGTGTTTGTACTGGGGGTTGGTATACCCTGCTGAATGTTTTAAAGGATAAATTATGGTTGTGGGCGGGGTTGTCAGCTGGCGCTGAAGACTATGCCAACTGGGTGCTTTTTTTAAAGTGTTTCTGGGGTGACAAATGTGCAAGCGTCAAAGCCTGTGTGGTACTTGTGCTACCTGAAACGGGTGGTGCGGTTCTAACTTCTGTATCTTCCTTTCCTTTATTTCTGCCCTCATCTTCCTCATAACATTTTCATCATTCTACTATACTCTGGGCCTCATTCCGAGTTTGGAGGTAACCACGCCGCTATTTGCGGCATGGCTGCCTCCAAACTCGTTCCTATTCCGCCCTGGTGAATGGAGCAATTACCGATCCATTCCAAGGTTGGTGGCACCAGTGATTCCCCATTCACCAGGGCCCTTCTCCATTCCCCTTTGAGCCCCCATAGGGCTCAATGGGAATGGGGAAGGCGCTAATAACGGTACGTAAATTACGGTACCGTTATTAGCTCTAAAGTCCCTTTGCGGGTCCCGTCCTTAACGCCTGCTAAAAGCAGGGGTTAAGGAAGGACCCGCAAAGGGAACTCGTAGTAGGGCGGTAAGGGTTTAACGGCACCGGTCTCGTTACCGGTGACCGTTAACCCTTACCGCCCTACTTGTAATGAGGCCCTCTGTCTCTTTTTCATCTTTATACCCTTGTATGTAGACAGTAAATGGGTATACATGTGCACTATTATATTTATATCATGTGTGCCCTCGATAGACTATGCTGTAAATATTTTCCCTTTGGTTCCTGCCCCCACTCATAATTGTACTTAATACTCTTTTCCCTATAGGTTGGGAGCTCCCTGCACATATGTTCTACTGGAATACTCATTTATTCCATGTAATACAATAAAATCATAAACACAACTGACCAATACCTACTACTCACAAAATATCAAAACAATATCTTTGGTAACACCAATGGTCGCCCCCTATGGCGTACCCCTCAGTTTCTTCTTGTACCCAAGACACAGAAAAAACAGAGAGAAAACAGTGCTGAAAACAAAACCACAATGTGCTGCCGCACACAGAAAATATAACAAAAAACCACAACCATTCCCAAATCCGATCTCTACCCCATTCTTTTCCCCCACTCTCAAAACCTTACATCAAACACTTGTCTATAATCACCCAATACCTCTTTTATATACACTTTATATAATGCAATTGAAAATAGCACTTCTTTACACCATGTTTTTATGTTCTCCCCCTCTCGTCTGTTACCATGGACAGAGGGTACAGTCCTCGCTAGTGTCGGACTCCATATTTAAAGCAGCACTGCCCTCCCTCCTCCTATTGAGGGATGTGCACACTTCACTTACCAAGTCTTTGACTACTATGACGTCACTGCTCCTTGCTATCGAGCTATCAAGCTCTCTTCAGTTTCTACTAAAAGGAAAGAATGAAAAAAACAATCAAAAACTACCACATGGTTCACACTGTCACTCACTCTCGGGCTGTAGTTCTCAGATCAGGTGCGCTGGCTTGCTACGGTCTTCTGAAGTTCTCCGGGGCTGCCTCACCCCACAATGGACCTGCCCTCAGGGGGCAGGCCGAGGCATGAAGCGATCAGGCAAGCCTCGAGATAGCACCAGCGCTTTGTACCTCCTCGTGGTCTGTGCAGTCTTTTGCTCCCTGTAGGTGGGCCTCGCTTGCCCAGGAGTGCAGCAGAGGAGCCCACAGCTGTCTAGATGAGACTTGGCTCCCTGTACTAGCCACCAAATATGTGCGGCAAGTCCTAAAATCGGATAATAAAAATCAGTCCAATGAGCCAAAACAAATAATACATTCACGAGATGTGAGAAAAACAAAAGTGTATTACATACAGCCCGGGCTGGGAATAATGGTAATGTTTATTTGTAAAGCACCTATACACAAGGCAATTGTTTCAAAGCGCTCAAGGAGGGTGGGAACATGGGGTCACAACAACAGTCGTTCAGAGCCCTTGAAATTCTCAAATGATAATAGTCTGCACAGGCACAGTAAATGCATATAAAAACAATTAACAGTTGAGACAACAGCAAATAGGTCTGACGAAGATTCTGCAGCTTTCCAAGTGCAATTTAGGAGTGAAGACATGGGGGAACAGACAGACGATCTTCAGGAAGGTGCATTTAGATCATGCAAGTGCACAGACGGTTACAGGGGAGGGGAGGTGGAAGGGGGGCAGGTCCTGGGGCTGGGGTAGGGGGGTCCAAGTACTCCCAGTCGGTGGAGACTGGGGTAAGTGCAGAGAGACATTATAATGAAAAAGACATTGAACATTGTCTGATAATATGGCTGCATTTATTGTGAGAATCAAAAGTGAAGTGACAAGAAATGTTACAAGTTATTCACACATTGCCAGCTTGTGATTGGGCAGCATCATTTACACTTTAGGTGAATCTATATAAATCCTAGCCCTATTGGCATATCCTACCCTCGTGACCATGTCAAAACATCAGTTTATTAATTAATTGACACTGAGATCATCTTTCTTTCCATGGTGCTGATTGGACATTAACCTTTAAAGCGTGCATCATATAGACTTAGCTTCTGATTGGCTATTTCATGTGGAGTGTCTTTGGAGTGAATGACTTAATAGATTTAAACCAATCCTTATGTGAGGTGTGATAGTGTTGCAACAACATGGATACTTTTATACCCTTTCCCAAAGACTGCATCGATTGCCACCACCTTATCATTCCCACCATTATGAATCGTTCAACCGACAGCCAATGTTGCACTCCTCATTGGAAACATTACTTGCTTCTCTTCAAGACTTCCTTTCTCATGGCTTGTACATGCCTCCATTGCCACAGACTTTGACTTCATGAAACGGGGACTAAGATGTCTGTGGACTTCATTTCTTTGTAATGATACATACATGGGTGAATTAGAATAGTATGATTATAATGCTGTATATAACTGTGTGTTTGGGTAAGTTCATAAATCATCTTAAAAGGTCATCAATGTCTGATCAATTGTACATTAGTGGCCACAGGGCTTTATATGGCTCTTAATATGGGTGGTTGGTTTCTGTCAGTATGATTTTCCCTACAGAGGACAGTGTGGCACCTTGATGCAGAGGCTTTTTAACTGCTCATTATTTTATTCCTACCAAAGGCTGACCTTTATTGTATTATATTTTGATGTAATTATAATTGTTCTTTTATAACATGCTTAATAAGAGCGAGTGGTTACTAAGCGCAGGATCATTATTCAAACTTGTGTTGCGCTGCCTTGTCTTACTTCCAAGACACATGAGCTATCTTTCCTCCCCCTGGTTAGGAACTTAATTTGTTATATGCCTTTTGAACATGAGCTTGAGAACTCAGCTAAGGTGATGCGTTTCAACCAATCCGTATGCAGTATCTGTCTCTTAGCTCGAGAGTCTGTTATTTCTTTGTTGCCTTTGCATGATCTCATTGCCTGGAATCAAGGCTTGAGAATGTGTTCTCCCACCTATATTGATCAATCACTCTGCGGCTTTCTACTCTGCTGTTGGAGGCCATGCCTTTGTGTATGTGTGCTTTTTATAAAGGCTTAGCTGATATTTTTTGCTAATTCATGATACTTCTCAGGCTTCAGTGATGGCTAAATTGTGTCTCGAGGCCTACTTATGTGTTGTCTATCTAATTAGTGTGGATGCTTGCTCTCATTTGCTAACATTATTAGTGCCCCTATTGGTTTCATAATTAGAGATACATGTTACCATACTAATTAAGACTAGGGGCCTCATTACACGGTAGGCGGTGAGCCATGGCGCTATTAGCGCCATGGCTCATGCCGGTAAAATACCGGCACCGCCTTGGCGGAAAGGAGATTTACCGCCCCATTCCAAGGTTGGAGGGGCGGTAAATCCCCCTTCCACCATTGCCCTTCCCCATTCCCATTTCTGCCCCATAGGGCTCTATGGGAATGGGGAAGGTGCTAATTACGGCACCGCAATTTTGCGGTGCCGTAATTAGCTCCGAGGTTCCTTAGCGGGTTGGATTTTATCGCCTGCAAAAAGCAGGCGTTAAATCCCCCAACCCGCAAAGGGACCTCGTAGTAAGGCGGTAAGGATTTACCGGTACCGGTATTCTACTGGTACCGGTAAATCTCTACCGCCATCCATTTAATGAGGCCCTAGATGTGTATACTTATAGGTATGATTTGCTTCTTGTAACTTATTACTCGTCTGGGACTTTGTTTACTACTGCACTGTTGCTCGTGTGAGTTGGGCCTATGAAGGGAGTTCTTCATGAGTGAGGATGATTTATTTATGGCCCTGCTTTACTTCAAAGAGGCTTTTAGAGTGTGTCCTTCCTTGCATGTTGGGGGCACTGGATGTAGTTGCCAACATTGTGAAGCCACACAATATTGAATGTCAGAGACGTAGTTGGAACTATTGATAGAGAGATCAGAGGAGAGTTCAGGAAAAGAGAAGATTTGGGTGTCATCCATGAAGAGATGGTACGAGAACCCCAAGGAGGAGATTTGTGCCCCTAGAGCACAGGTGTAGAATGTAAAGAGGACAGAACCCAAGACAGAGCCCTGTGGAAGACCAACATTTAGGAGTTGAGATGTGTTGCTGCTCCAGGAAACAGAGAATTATTGAGGTGCCAGTTAGGATTCGATCCAAGCAAGAGCTTGATCATGAATCCAAAGGAGATCAGAGTGATCGACAGTCTCAAAGGCAGTAGACAGGTCAAAGAGAATTAGGATGGAGGATATGTTGGAGTGCTTAGAGGTGGTGATGAAGTTGGAGACGTTCATGAGAGCAGTTTTGAAGGAGTAACAGGAGCAGAAATCTGCTTGTAGGGGGTCTCAAAATTTGTGGATGTGTAACAAATTGGTAAAGCAGTTAAACACAACCCTTTTGAGCACTTTGAAGTAGCGCGGAAGGAAAGACACAGGGAGAAAGTTAGCCGTTAGGTTGGTTCAGTCCCTTGCTTTTTTAGGAATGGGGTGACTGGGTCCATTTTGAAAATAGAGGGAAAGTAAGCAGAGTCGTAGTACAGGTTGAAGAGTTCAGCGAGGTGAGAGGCCACTAGAGGGGCAACACACATGACTGGCTCAGGATGAAGAGGGTCTGATGGGGCATAAGAGGAGTTAGCCTTCATCACTAGCAATATGACTCAGTCAATATTAGTGTGATTAAAGTGGGTGATAGGGGCATATGATAATGGTAGAGTAGGCAGAGTGTAGAAAGTAAGAGGAGAGAGTGTGAAGAAGGTCAGGAGAGAGTGCCTGATTTTGGAAATGTTTGCAGCAAATTATTCAGCTAAGTCAATAGCTGTGAAAGTGGATTTAATAGTCATAGATTTAGGAGGAGTGAGTTTAGGGTGCCCTGCAGCCGCGGGGATGGATAACGTGAGAGTCAAGGAGGGTGAGGTAGAATTCCCTTTTCTATCTATCAAGAGAGGACCTGAGAGAGTTCAGGGCAGAGAGATAGAGTTGCAGGTCCTCATATAAGCTCCATTTGTGCAGCAGCCGACGCATGTCTGTGCAGAGACAGCATATGAATATGGTGACCCATGGTTGAGGATGCTGAGACTTAGGGGTGAAAGTTAGCAATGGAAAGGGAGAGGAAAATGAGTCATATAGTTGAGATTAGAAGCTGGAGAAGTGAGTCACAGTGGAAGATCCATCAGGTGTGAAGGAGGAGAGTGAGAACTTTAGGTCAGAGAGAAAGGAATGCATGGCAGAAGGTTTACATTTCCTTTCAGTAATAGGTGGGGCAAGTGGTGAGAACAGGTCAGAGTGTGGAAAGGAGATGCTGGTGGAAACAATGGAGTGATCAGATAGGGATGGTGTGACAGTAGTATTAGTGGCTGCGGGAGAGGTGAAGATGAAAAAGAGATCCAAAGCATTACCCCAGGTGTGGGTAGATAATGAAAGTGGTCATTCCCCAAAAATACAAACCAGAACTCAGAATAAATGGACACACCCCAGTAGGGAATGAGACTAGAGGAATGATTGTGCGTCAAACAAAGGATCTTTTATATAGCATAAATTAAGGCATGCAAAGGACTCTTCTATTCCGAGAGCGCTCTGCCCACAATACAGAAGCATGACATTTTTAACCCCAATCCTCGTCATTGGTGATGATTTCGATAAGCATTACATGGTGTCACTTCATTGGCTCGTTTAGCCAATACAGTATACACTATAAGGTGACAGTGCTGCTTGATTGGCTGGTGATGAACTTGTTGCTTCTTGTGGCATGTGGGTCAGCTGGCCTCCTCTGGGAGGGGTGAAGGTCAGGTTGAGTCCACACCATCAGTTGTCTAACTAATCTAAGCTACACAATAATTATTGGCATGTAGTGATTAATATAAGACATAAACCTTGTACAGAGTGTGCAGGGTTGTCTATACATTTTAGTAAAAGGCGCCCTGTCTTGACCTGGGACTCAGTAAGGACAGTGGCGCAATGCTCCAGGTGCCTTATCTGAGCGTGCCCTCCTGAGAATCACTGATGTGGCGCCTCATGGTTAAAACAAATGGATTGATAGGTGTTAGTACATTGAGAATATATGATTACTCTGGATTAGTTATATGGGTGGCCATCTAGGGTGGCCCATGAGGATGTGTCTCACTGTCTATTACACAAAAGAAGCGCAGGGGAGCAAGGATTACACAGGTTTTCATTCCTAAAGGTGGGGGGTCTGGAGGAGCTGGGGCAGGTTTGTGGAGATGGATGTTTTTGCAAGCCAGGCTTCTGCCAGGTCACACACAGGTCAATGATCTCAGAAGAAGAGAAAAAATACATTGTCAGTTTGCAGCAATTCATGCCCAAGCTTCCCTGAGAAGGGGACAGCCATGGCACAGACAGGGAAGGAGGAGGTGGGGGTGGTTGGGCTTGCTGTGTGCGACGCTGGAAGATGGAAGAGAGGGCTCACTAGGAATCACAGTGCGGCCTAGCAGAAAATGGAGTCAGGAATAATACAAAATGGAGTCTGGGGATGTACAAAATGGAGTTTGTTATGTGTCATGCAATGACTTCCAAGCTCCATCTCCAGCAATTGAATGAGCATAATTTACTTCATACAGGATGTAGGCGGTGTTCAAAAGGACCCTTCCTCCCTTACATTTCCCCCTTTCGTTAAATCTAAATTAACAAAGATGTTAGGGCCCTCAAATGTTTCAGTTCTTCTGCCTCCAGCACGGCTTCATCCCAGGCAGGGATCCCCTTGATGGGCATCCATGCTCTATAGACAGATCTCAGGCCTTGTCCCCTTCTAGCATATTCATCAGTGGTGCATGTCATATAAATGCACCCCCCTTTCCTAGCCAGGTTCATCCATACCTCCTTGTACCATTTTAATTCATAGGGTTCCTTAATAGTGGTATGGTGTAGGTTGTCTACTTTGCCCCCTGTGTTATACACCGGGGTCATTCCAAATTTAGGTTCAGGGTTCTCTCTGGTTTGTACTTGGGCATCTCTTGCAACCTGTAGCACCTTTGCTGGTTTGCCCATTGTTACCATCATCATTGCACTGGTGGGGATTAATTTTGCACAACATCGAATCCCTACCTGGCACACACAAAAAATCAGCAGAAAAAATACTACGATGGGCGCCAGTAGCTTCATGACAGTCCCAAGCCACAATGGTACCCACTCAAAAAGTGTGTCGAACCAGTTGCTAGATTGTACGCCACATTCATTTTTCATTCTTTCGCCGAGATTGTGTACTGCAGCTATCACGTGTGAGAATATCCCATTGTTAGCATCGGCGGAAGGCACGAACGTGCAACATGCGCTCCCGATTTTTCGGCAAACACCACTCTCCATTGCTGTGAGCAGGTCCAGCACATATCTATTCTGTATGGTCATCAACCTTAGGGCTTTGAGTTCCACCTTGATGACATTGAACCATTCTTCAGTGTTGTTTGCCAGTTGGATCAACTCCCAGCAAATGATTTGGAGCCATCAGGCGTTTGCTCGAACCTGGATACTTGGTATGAGCAATGCAAAACATTTCTCTGCTGATGTGAAAAGCTTAAATTTGTCAGGTATTTGTGCTAAGAGTTCAGAAGAGTCTGTGGAGATGTAATTTGAGGACCTTCTTTTTTGAAGCACTCTGTTGTGCAGCTCATCTTCCGGCAGTACGTCATACGTAGGGGGTTCTTCGGTTGTTGATTAGGGTGCTGGAATCATTTTGGCTGGCACCCACTCCCCTTGGATATGACTCTGAGGAATTACCATCAGGACTGAATGCAGCGTGGCCAGGGCACAAGTACTTCTCCATGATGGTGGGAGGTGCGAGTATGCATGTTTGCCGCACACCCAATAAGTGTCCATTAAAGCTGCTGTTCCTTTCCTGGTATCAGGCAGGATAAGTGTCTTTTTGCAGTGCTTGTTTGTGCCCATGGGCACTTTCCCTTTCTGTGGAAACAAAGTTCGTATTGCAACTCACGTTGGATATTGATTGGTTTTTCGAGAGCTGTTACCCAGGTCAGTTTGGTGATGTGCTGATACCAGGTGGGAATGCATGTTTTTCCGACCCATTGGAATTTTTCATCAGCTAGTCCTTGCAATGATTCTGCTTTACACATGACTGTTTCCTCTTGCCATCTGTTTTCTGTGATCATTGTCCCTTTTATGACAAAAAAATTGTTCTTTTATGCAGAGCACTGCTTGGGGCTTGCTGTGGCAGGTTTTTGCATTTTTAAGCATTTGTAAGGAGACAGTGGCCCTCATTACGACCCTGGCGGTAAGTGAAAAATGATGCCGGTAAAGGATTACCAGCATCGCTTACCACTCCGGCCGATTATGACCTGATAAAGCGCTATTAGTGGCACCGTAATTAATGGTGCTGCTAAAAGCGCCAAGGGCGCGGGCACGCGACCACCCATGCCGCAAATACCGGCATGGCGCAAAGTGGGAAACATTACAAGTCGTGCGGACATGCAATTAACGCCCTAGTAAAGGCCGTAAAGAACCTTACCGCAATGGTGCAAATACCGCCATCGCGGACCACCCGTAAATGACCATGTGCAGTGTTCCCAACTGCCACAGGTGCACACAATCAGCCCAGGTGGAGGCAATACAGACTGGGCAAGCACAAAAGGAGCACACCCCACCCCTTCCCACACCCAGTCACACTCCACAATGATTCCAATACTACTAGCAATGCTGGGGCTGGAGGACCTGATTGCAGTGGAAGTGCTACTACAACAACTACGACAACAACAACAACAACAACAACAGGCAGCACAGAGGAGACGCAGGAGGAGAAGGAGGGCAAGGCAGGGCCAGCATGCCCCACCAGCACAGCCAGTGGCACCACACAGGCAGCCCCCAATCCCACGCATGAGAGCCAGTCCATTCAACCTAACCGCTGAGCAGATCCACACCCTGTACCGTCTGGACCGGGACACCATCACCACCATTGTGGACATGATACATGACGACAATGTCAGCCTGATTTAAACACGCACCGCCATCCCACCCCTACTGAAGATAGTGTCTGTGATCCACTTCCTGGCCACAGGCATCTACCAGAACACAGTGGGGCACTTGCATGGCATTTCATAACCATTATTCTCACGTACGCTGAACCAAGTGCTTGATGCCCTCCTCAAGCACACAGACAACCACATTTCCTTACCACTGTCTGCCCAGGAGATCTCAAACACCAAAGTAGGTTTCCATTCACTGGCTGGCATACCTGGTTGCATTGGAGCCATCGACTGCACCCATGTGGAATTGGTGGTCCCACATGCCATGGAGGTAGCGTACCGCAACCGTAAACTATACCACTCAATCAACGTGCAAATGGTATGTGACTTGTACAGGATCATCACACATTGCTGTGCCCGATTCCCCGGATCAACCCATGATTCAATGGTCCTATAATACCAGGCTACATGGAGCTACATGCAGGGCAGAGATCCTGGCTTCTCAGTGAGTTGCATGTTATGCCCATGGAAATGTGATGTGGGTAGGTGATTGAGGTATAGATGCATACTTCACCTGGCTGAGATGGGGGGGGGGAGATGCATACTACACCTGGCTGAGATGGGGGGGGGGGAGATGCATACTTCACCTGGCTGAGATGGGGGGAGAGATGCATACTTCACCTGGCTGAGATGGGGGAAGAGATGCATACTTCACCTGGCTGAGATGGGGGGAGAGATGCATACTTCACCTGACTATGAGTGCCAGAGGGAATGGAGCATGCTCATACCCCAAAGCAGCCTAGACTGGAGCTGACACCTGACCACATAATGCAAGATGAAAGCAGCCCTACCATGTAAATGAAGCAGTGTCACAACCATTCCACAGCCATCTGCATGTGCACTGTACCAAATCAGACCGCATACCCCTCAACAAAATGCAGCTACAAGCAATGACTATAGCCAATACACAGCACCAAACACCATCAACTGAAAGGACAGTCCCCCATTACTGCGTACAAAGGAGTCACATGAGGGTCAAATACATCAATACACCAGTACACTGACACAGAGGCCCAACTGAATTGCATGACACCATTTGTGGTGCGTAGTGAGATCATTATGAAGCTGACATCAATGGTGCCAGGATGAAAGCATACAAATTACTGGACATCTGCCAGATCACAGAAACAACCGCCGTGGACTAACACAGTGCATGAGCACTCACAAGAAACCCCCCTGCACCCACTAGTTGATGGCATGAAAACCAGTCCATAACAGGAATACACACATAGCAGTCACAACATGTGTCTCCATTCATGCATGGAAATGGGGTTGAATTTAAGAAATAAATGCATGCCATGGTGTCACTTAATGAGGTCAAATATGATGTGATGACTTACACATACATTGTTGCCCACATGCAGGTGATGCAGGCTATCCCTTGAAGAGGTGGCTCCTTACCCCAGTCTGGAACCCACAGAACAGACACAAGGAGGACTATAATCGTGCCCATACACGAACCCGTGTGGTGATCGAGCAGACATTTGGCCTCTTGAAGGCACGGTTTCGCTGCCTCAGCAGGTCTGGTGGGGCACTCGGGTACCGCCATGAGAAGGTGGCAAAGATCGTCATTGCATGTGTCATGCTACACAATATGTGCATCAGACGGAATGTGCCCCTGCCCCCTGACGCTGAACTGCAACCACCTGACGAAGAGGATGAGGAGGGTGGGGATGGGGCAGCACCTCAGGGAGGCAGCGATGCACAGGAGGGACGTGCCATGCGTCAGACTCTGATCAACCAATGTTTCTAGCACACATGGACGGGGGTGTTACATGGAGATGGCACTCAGGGCACTGGGTGTGTCAGGGACATGGACACTGTAGACTGTTAACCAATAAAGCACACGTACGCAATAAGCAGTGTCCACACATGTGAATTATGAGTAACCAAAATGTGTATTGAAGAAGCATAACTAAGTGAACAAGCCCTCCACCCCACACACCCACTCCCCCCTCCCCCCTCAACTCCCCAACACACCCTCTCCCCCCCATCAACTCCCCCACACACCCTCTCCCACCTCCCCCTCAACTCCCCAACACACCCTCTCCCTCCTCCCCCCTCAACTCCCCAACACATGGTGTGCAGTACTGTCCACCAGTGGACCACATGGCACCAGTATGCAAGGCTGTGCCTACTGGCATCCCCCTCTTCCAGCACCAGGTGCCCCCCTGTCTGATCGGCACAGGTTCCTGCAAGACCTGCGCACGGGGCTGGTCCTGGTGGAACTAGCAGCTGAAGATGTACTTGGTTGCTCGGATAACTGTGTTGGACGCATGTCCCGTATTGCTGCCTTCATCTCAGACAGTATGTGCCGCACTGCGGCCAGTTCTGCACATATGTCCTTTGAGGATGACTCTATTGCTGACTTCAGGGATGCAGCACATTCACGGATGTTGTCCCTTACACTACCACATTCAGTAATGTGCTGCGTCAAGAGGCCAGTGAGCTGCTGCTGGTGCCTTACAATGTCCTGGATCCCCTCTTGGGTGTTTGGGGCTGGGGTGGATGTTTGAGGGGTTCCTGAAATACTGTGTTCCTCGGGCACAGTTGGGGTGAGGCTGGGAGTTGCTAGCCATGAGTTAGCCGGAGACAGCCCGTGCATGTTGGTTTCGGGCAGGCTGCATGGGGACGGGGGTGGGGAATGCAGGGGGCCAGTGGGGGGAGTTGCAACATGCAGCACATCCCCTTCCTCGTCATCAGAGATTGCTGCTGTGGCAGCTGTTTCGCCAACTCTGCTGCTTGCAGCCAATGCAGTCCCTTCTGCCGCCGACACTTGGGTGATGGTGGCTGTTGTGGGCGCCATAGTGGTGGACGTAGAGCACATTGGTTCTGTGGCCTGTGGAGTGGTCTTGGCCTTCCAATGTTGTGCTGGTTGGCCTATGCCCCTTGAAGTGGAGGGACAGTGTTGTCCCTCCTCGGCCCTGGCCCTCTTCCATGGTGTGGCACCGGTGTCCTCATCAGCGCTGTCAGATTGTGTGCCTGTGGGGGACCAACAGAGAGAGAGGGTTAGTGATGGGTCTACAGGCATTGAGCATGCATTGGGGTGGCTGCATTGATTTGGATTGGTAGATGAGTCACATTGGGGGGAGTGACATACAGGTTGCCTCACTCTTGGGTGGGTGATGCATGGAGGCATTTGGGTTGCAACACAAATGGGCTGCATCATGCATGTGGACAAGGTGATGCTCTGCACTGCCTGTAGGCAGTCTTGTGCTTATGTGTCTGGTGGACCCTGATATACATCATTGCACTGTCAGTTCATGTGGACATCATCGTGGTGGTATTGGCATTGTTTGATTAGAGACACCTACCTGCATCGGCTGATGACGGGGCTCCTCTCTCCATGTCCCCGACTCGCTCTATTGACTCGGTGCTTATGGTGGAGGCACATATCTCCTCCCATGATTGGAGTTTTATGGGTGACTCTGCACCTCCACCTGTCGCCATCCCAAGGTTTCGGTTGGCCGACAGTATACTTCGCACATGTAGACGTAGGTTGTCCCATTGCTTGCAGCATTGTTTTGGTGTGCGGGGTGTGGTGGCGACAGCATTGACTCTCTGGGTGACCAATGCCCAAATCTGTTTTTTACGCAGCAGCGCTGGTCGGGACATGTCAGTTGCAAACACCACGTCTGCATGCTCTTGCAGTGTCTCTGCCAACATGGTGAGCTCCTCTCTGGAGAAGCGCTCCTGGCGCAGCCGATCTCCAGTTTTTTTGACAGCTTTTGGCATCCTAAATTCAAACAGGTGGTGTTTGAGGTGTTTGGGTGTTCTGGGGGTCAGGTGGCTCCTGGTTGTGGTGGATGGCAATGGATTGTGTTTTTAAAGATGGCCGCCGTGCTCTTTCCCGTTCCTGTGCGATGACGCTACTTCCGGTTCCGCTTATTTACGGTGACCGCTAATAGCGGTTTCCGCTATTTGAGGTGACCGCTATTAGCGGTGACTGCTAATGCCAATGGCTAGGATGCCGGAGGTGCTATTTCCACTGCAGACGATGCCGGAAAGGGGGATTTTTCGGGCTTTTGCGGCATGGCGGTGAGTTCATTACCGGCATGGTGCAAAGCTCATGCCCACGAACTCGTAATGGGCCGCTTTTAGCGGTCTTTTGCCAGCACGGACACGGTAATTGCGCCATGCCGGTAATGACCAGTACTTACCGTCAGGGTCGTAATGAGGGCCAGTGTGTGCTTGGAAGGTGTTCTGAATTCGACACAGTGCAAGATGAATACGACACTGGGCATCCGCAATAGACGTTTCCTTGGTTATTAGGATTTTTGGTGTTCCTGAGGTGTGGGGTATCAAGGAGCACACCTAACAACTTTCATTGGTTGCTTGCTTAGACATGGTGATCATGTCAGCATACCATTTATTTGATTGATCTGGTTGGTGTGGGTCGTCTACTGCGTCTAAGCCAAGACCATGATATGCATCATATCTTGTCTGCCCTGCCCCCTTTTCGTTCTATCCCTCCCCCCTGGACCATTGTGCAACTTCATTAGCCTCTGGTGGTGGATAGGAAAAATGCCAGCAACCCGCTTTGTGCTTTGCTCGTAACTTTGCTGTCAATACTGTGGAGTGGAGGGGATGGGCGGGGTGAGAATTTCACTCCTAACATGCATGTGATGTCGCTTGAGGTAGGATCTGAGGTTGTTTGTACATTAACATGTGGAAGCATTAACACATCAGGAGGTAAACTGTTTTCATCATATGCACTGAATTCATTCTCATCTTCATCAATTATTGAGTATTCAACCAATGGCGATGTAATAGTTATGTTTTTATGCATAGTAGTGAGGGTTGTGGAAACATTGTGAGCCCAAATTATTTTAAAACCATCCCATATCTGGTGCGTTCCCTCTTGTATCAGTTTTACCCCCTCCCCCATCTTTTATCCCTTCACCAATAAAAGAAATTGCCCAATACATTCCTAAACATAACAATATTGATGAGAACACAATAGCAGTAAAACACAAGCCACACTCATATAAGTAGGCTCTAGTTGCACTAATGTTTCCCCTACTGCTAACTACAGGTGTAACACTGTCATTGAGGGGCCTCCTTTCTGCCATGTTTGTACCTACAGAGTGAGATATAATGGGTTAATTACACATTCATTTACTTACATTTACTTTTTATATTTCCTGAAGGTAAGTGTACTGTTTCTAGAGAGAGAGAGAGAGAGAGAGAGAGAGAGCGAGAGAGAGAGAGAGAGAGAGAGAGAAATATAGTACGAGAGTACCAATTATGGTAAACTTGTTTTAAGAGAACAGACAAAGGGGGAGGGGCAATGGGGTAGAAATCATAAATGCAGAATTTGTGATTATATTAATATTGTAATGTCTTACTTTTGCTGTACTTATTTACATCATTTTCACATGTTCTTATATTTACACACTGCACATTCTTTTTCCCTTTTGTGTCCTTATTTACTCATTAATCTATAATGTTCCCTTAGGGTATGGCTGTGCTTTGTTGTCCTTGCTCTTCCCTTTCTGGACCTGTGCTGCTGTGTGCTTTCCTGACATCAGCGAGGTGTATCCAATATTTCAGGCCCTTCACTTTCACTTCAGATGGTGTGCAATACACTACTTCATAAGGGCCATGAAATCTTGGAGAATTCCATCTTCTTACAAAACTCATAATGTACACCCATTCTCCGGGCATTAACTGCGTATCGGGGCTATCTGCTGCTGCAGTGTTTGTGTCAGTTTCATTTTCTTATGTGAAGGGTTGTGCAACTTGTTTTGCTATACTTTTTACTGCACGTGTGAGTTGAGTCAAATAATCTTTAAACTCTTCACCCAATATTGTGGCTGCTCTATGTGCATTGGATGTCCTCCTAATTGGAGGCATTGGTGTTTGCATATGTCTCCCTGTTACTATCTCGTGTGGGGACAAGTGGTGGTCTTTACTTGGCTGTATATGCAATTGAACCAGTGCCAGTGGCAGGCAATACAGCCAATTCTTCTTGAGAGTGTGACACAACTTTGATAGCCTACTCTTAATGAGGCTGTTGATTTCGACATCCCGTTCACCTGCGGGTGGTAAATGGAACATCATTTGTGTTTTATTCCTAGTAGGGATATCACTTCTTTAAATAGATTGTTTACAAAATGGGTCACGTTGTCGGAGCGTATGATGTCACAAATGCCCCATCACGGGAAAACCTCTTTTACTAAAAACTTTGCTGCACATTTCACATCCTGGTGGGTGCACAGTCCTGCCTCCACCCAGCGTGAAAAGGGGCAGACCACCACTATGATATATCTTGCTACATTGCACCTTTCCCCATGTCTGCATTATCACTATGCAATTCACCGATGGGGTGGGGCAACTTTCCTCGCAGTGTTCTCAAAGTCATACCAGAGTTGCATATTTGGCATGTCGTGCATTCAATAGTCAATTTCGCTATGTGTTCCTGCAACTGTGGAAAAACCATTCTTCCTATATATCTGCTGCTATGTGTTGTTTCGCTATATGTGCTGGGAAGTGCAACTGTTGAAACGTGAGTTGTAAAAGCTCTAAGGGCATTAATACTTTTCCTGTGCTTTCTTGGCACCACAGGAGGTCTGTTGCTGACTGTGTACACCCTCTTTTTGTCCACTGCTCTTGTTCTTTGATCAAGGCTCTTTTCTGTAAATCGATTATTTGTGAAATTGGCATTGAGTTGTATCCCAATTCTTTCTCTTCCTGCACACTTCTTTTCAATATATACTCTGCTAGTTGGGGTTTTTGAAAGTATGCTGCCTCTTTCGCAGCGGCATCTGCTGCCGCTTTTCCCAATGATATGATGTCACTGTTATTTGTGTGGGCCTGGCACTTTACCAAGGCCACTACTGATGGCTCTGCTAATGCTTGTATGAGGTCTTTCAAGAGTTCTGCCTGCTGACTGGGGACCCATCTGCCCTTCTAAAACCTCTTTTTCTCCACCTTGGCAACTCAGCATGTACTGTTGTGGTCATATACACCGAATCAGCATATATTGTCACTGTGCATCATTTTGCTGTGTGTAATGCTTCAATTAATGCTACAAGTTCTGCTGTTTGTGCTGAAAAATGTATTGGCAACAGTTTCTGTACCAGTATCTCATACTCCTGTCTTCCAATCTCACCACTGCTGCTCCCACATGTTTTTCCCCTGTCTCTGGACAAATAGAAGCTGACCCATTAACAAAGGGAATGCTTTGGGAATGTCATCGATTTCTCCCTCATATGTAGTACAGTCATAATTTAGCATGTCCTTTACTGTGCATGGCTCTGTGATGAATGTGGCTGGGTTTACTGTTTTGGAGTGCACTATGTGAATGTTGGAGCTAGAAAGTATAATTGTGTATGCTGACGCTCTTTGCGTCGTGAGTGTGGACTTGGATCTCTCGAGGATTACGAACAAGGAATGCTCAACGAACAATGTTACCGAGCATCCCATCACAATTGTTGTGCTTTTTTCAATTGCAAAGGCGGCGGCTACAAGAGCCTGTTCGCACGCAAAGTGTCCTTGCATCACAGCATCAAGTGTGCCGCTGTAGTAAACCAGATGTTTGTGCCCTAGGGATGTCTTTTGGGTCAGGACCGCTGTTATAAGAGTCCATTCACAGTGTGAGAACAGATAGAAATCTCGATCATAATCTGTGGTCGCTAAAACTGGTGCTGTGCTGATAAGTTCTTTCAGTGTGTTGAAGGCAGTGCTCATTGCTTGTGTCCATGTGATGCCTGTGCTTTCTTTTGTGCTTCCTTGAGTGCTTGTAACAGGGGCATTCTGTATGCTGCATAATCGGGTATCCATGCTTGACAATAGTTACATATGCCGAGAAGTTTCTGCATATCCTTAACTGTTTTGGGTCGGATTGCTGTGCGCACAGCTGCTGCTCTATCGGGAAGTATGTGCTTTCCATCTTTTGATATTAGTTGTCCCAGGTAAAACACTTCTGCCAGGCAGTACTGCAATTTCCCTCTGTCCACCTTGTACCCCTTTTGTTCCAAAATCTTTAGTAATGTGATGGAGTCTGTCCTACACTGTTATTCATCTTCCCCAAGGACCAACAGGTCATCTACCTACTGTATCACCATACTTTTGACATTGATATTTCCAAGGTCTTCGAGAAGCATTCTGTTAAAAATACTCGGGCTCTCAGAGTAACCCTGTGGTAGCCTGCAATGTTCGTACCTCACCCCCACCCCCCAACAGTGAATGCTGTCAAATATTGTGAATCCGGGTCCAGTGGTACAGAGAAAAAAACATTTTTCAAGTCTAACACTGTGAAACATGTGGCAGATTTTGGGATGCTGCACAAAATGGATGCAGGGTTTGGGACAAGGACAAACTCCTTCTGTATGATGTCATTAAGTGGTCGTATGTCCTTTATCATTCTCCAATCCCCGCTGTTTGCTTTTTTAATCAGATAAATTGATGTGTTACAAGGTGAATTTGATGGCACAATGATGCCCTGTTGTGATAATGAGTGAATTGTCTCTTTTATCCCTTCTTCTGCTTCTCGTGACAGGGGGTATTGTTTTACCCGGGGCAACACAGCGCCAGGCTTGAGTTTGATTTTAACGGGCATCACCTCTTGCAAGTGTCCTACATCATGGGGGTTAGTTGTCCACAGTGTCTGGCACCTGTTGCATGTCTTCATCAAACATTTTTGGGGGTGCACTGACAATGGCCATGAGGGGATTTGTCACTTGTCTGTGCTGAATCATTATGTCACAGGGCATGCAAATTTCCATTATGATTTCTCCATCATTGTCATTGTCAGTGAATAGTTCTTCATCTGTTAAATCACGCAATGCTATGTTGGGGTCTATGCATAGGACTGTTTGCCACTCGCATCCATGCGTTCCAAACCTATCAGCGCGATACGTGTCACTGACACTTGTACTCCCTGCAAATCTAGGGACAATATGGACCCAAGGACCACCTCGGGGGAAGCCACGGGATGGAATACAAAGTCGCAAGGTACCCTCGACTCTTGTCGTGTTATTTCAGGCACTACTCTCGCCAAAACCTGTATTCAATACACAAACATGTCTGTGTCAATGGGCACGCCACTGACAGCTATCTCATTTGCTATTCGGTTAATTAGCAGCATCGCTCTGAGGGGATATATTCCCGGGGTTGAACACACTCTCCCTCTTTCAGTAAAGGAGATGGTCATGTTGAGCTTGCTAAGAACATCCCTCCCCAGCAAATTTATTGGTGAGTCTTCATGGTACAGTAGGGATGCTTTCACTGTCTTCCCATCTACTCTTGTCTGTATCCACCCATAGGTAGGCCATATGGGCTACCTGGGTGGGGGTGACCATACTGATGTTCACTGTTCACCCCTGGTCATTTGGATAGTATGCCATGGGACGGGCACAACATTCCCTCGCAAAGTGACCACACCTACCACATGTCAAACATATTCCCTGTCCTCCTCCCCCTCTGGGTCCCTGTCCTCCATACCCTGCTCTCTATCCTCGGTACCCACCTCTTCCTCTTCCAGGTCTTCCTTGCCATTGGGGCCCTCCATACTGTTCCTCTCAAGCACATTGCCCTTGTCTGTTTGTGGCCAGGATGCTGCCATTCTCGCTGGTACTACCACTACTGGCCCTTCCTCCCCATCTCCCTATCTTTCTGCAGGGAGGGCGGCCGTTACTGCTGCAACCTTCACCAATTTATTTTGTATAAGCATTGCTTTGTCTGCTAATCTCCTTTGTACAATTTCCTTCTCCCTTTCTTTGATCCTCCTGCAGTGGTGTATTATAATCCTCTGTATTTCTGACCAACCGTTGGCTTCTATCCCATCAATTTTATCTAAGGCCTTCTGTACTTCCTTTGGAAGGCCTCTTTTGATAATGAAGTAAAAAAGGGAGGTGGACTGGTCCCAGGCTGTGATTGTGTCTGCCCTCCACATATCCTGCACTCGAAAAATGTACCGCGTAGCATCTTCCAAGTCCCCCATTGTGCATTGCTTCACTGACTGTAGATCGGTGGTGTCGGGGAACATACTCCGCAGTGCATCCCACACCAGGGCCCTCACGTGTTTGAATGAGGCCCCATCATGTTGGTCACAATCTAATGTTACACCCGGGAACTCCACCTTCACCCACATTTCATTTGCTTGGTCACCCACTGCGGCCGCTAACAAGCTCTTGACATCTCCTATTGCTAAAGGAACCCCTGCCGTATTTTTTCTCAAAAGCATGTATCCACTTAGTTGCACCCCCGGAAAGCATGGGTAGCATCTTCAACAAGTTAGCTTTATCCATCAATGCCAAAAGCACATAGTGAGGCCTCTGTGCCCCCTTGTGGATAAGAGGCATCTACAAGTTTGTTTTTCCTCTCCCCTTAGCTACCTGTGTTTGCTTTCTTTTCACCAATGCCATCCGTTCCATCTCATCCTGTTTCTCAACCTTCCTTGCCATCCTTCTTCCTCGTGCCTCTCCCTCTGTGGCAATTTTCGTGGCAACTGTATGCCTGCGGCAACTGCTCCTTCCTCGTATTCATCAAGCATTCATCGTCTCCTTCCCTGTCAGATTTTATACTACCACGTTCTTCGCTTGCCTGGTCATTCTCTTGTTCAATACGCAGTATTTTAACGAGGGTGCTATCTATACGGAAGAGGAAGGCCCGGACTTCCATTCATCCGCTGCTAATGTGGAGGTGCTTTCAATGGTGGTGCCAGTGGAGTTTGCCCACCCTCTGGCAGTAGTTGTGTGCTCTCACACAACCGTCCTAATCGTGTTAGTTCTGTTTGATTAGTACTTAATTGTGACTCTAAGTTCCGGGTACGACTTTCAAAATGTACCGGGCGCGTGCTAGTGGGACCATATGAACCTTTAGGATCACAAGTGGGAGGGGGTGCTACTTCCAGCTCAGGTGGTGCGCTTGGCTGGAGTAGATACGATGGGTCACTATATGCCCAGTGTGAAAACAAAATCAAAATATCAAGGCTGAGTACCCCAAAAGGAAATACACCGACCACAGGTTACAAAGGAACATACAAAGTACTTTATTTTACACTGAACAGTATTCCAAGAAAAGAAACAGATAGCTATCGGCCCTCAGTACAACACAACGAACTCCAGCGTGGTTCAGTGTGTTCAGTGACAGACGCTGTACATTAGAATTTGTTGCTCTTTTATACTATTTGCGAACACGATGTCCAACCATACTTCGGGTTAATATTCCTCTATTACATCACTGATCTAGGTTTCATGCCGAGTTTGCATATCCACGTGTAACTGGTTTGCCTTTAATACATACGTCAACAAGCCTACACGGCAACTGTGTGTTTTGGGATTTCCCAAACAGGTCTTCTCAAACATTAATACAATGTGGTAAAACAAGTGTTCTTAGTTCAGTATTTGAATACATTGTTCTTAACATATGCTTGTCGATTAGTTTCATTGCACTAGTAATCCTTTACACACAGGTCAACGAAGGACAAGGTCTCAGTTCACGACCTCAACAAGTGGCCTGCAGGCAAGTTATATATTAATTACACACAGAGGTCAAGACGGCCATGTTGTATTTCGGAATGACATCGTCCACTTTACAAAGCAAACCTAAAATGGCGGCTTACATTGATTTTAAGGTCAGGACCTTGCAACACGGATTTCTTCGCAAGTGACTTACAAGCTGCTTGGCGAATGCCAATATACATATATTCATTGCAACAGGAGGCACGATATAATTTCTCATTTGACACCGGCAGGTTTGGTCAACAGTGGGTACAGCTTTTTGGGTTCCTCCCTTTTGCCTCCTTCTTTCCCTTTCTCTTCTTGCGTAGTTGTCACTACAGATGGGGACTCTCTGTCCTTGATTTTAACCTGTGGAACCTCTTCAAACATAAGCCACAGGTCTAGTACCTCCTTCTATTTTGGAGCTGCTTTACTTTATATTTGATCAATATGTATGTCGCCACAAGCTCCAACACTCTTTGATCAAAAGACCCTCCATCTGGCCATATTTGGGTTGACCCAGCCCCCTTCATCTCCGTTAACCATTGCTCATGATTGCTCATGATACTGTTTTATCTTCTCGCTGTATAATGGGAGGTGTTGGCATATGTGCAAGAGGGGTGTGTCTGCACCCATTATTTGTATTATCAGGCTAAGTGCGTGTATATGTATACATGTCTCATTCGCTACTATCAACTATCAATTCTTTATTTCTTTACAATTCTTTTACCACGCAACCCTTATTCTATACACTAAAACACTGTGATTACTCTTTCAGTCCAATTTTTAACATTTAATAATGATGGCAAATAATCAAAGGACATCAAACACTTAACACATTGACGTGACACACTGACGACCCTACTCATGACAAAGAACAGTAAACATGTACCTGTGCTTCCCTTATTACTCATTACCCCCTGCTGTGGACCCAGAGTCTTCCCTTCTCACTCACTCTCCACAATCACCCCTCCTTGGCCCCGCTTTTGGGCCGAACTCTAATAAACTTTTACCCAGAGTAAAGAAAGATAATAATTAATATTTTCTGAGTCTTCTCCATATACAAGACTCCCACTTATTTATTTTTCACTGTATAATCTTGTACTGGTCAGGACAGTACTACGCGGCACTGCCTTCCTCCTCCTTTTTCGGAGCTAGGTTCCCGTATCTCCTCTTGTTCTGTCACCTTATAAAAAATCCTAATGGCCATATACAGAAAAGAAAGAAAGATTGTTCAACCCTACGTACTCTAAACCCACCAGTCGTTCCCCAGCTACTTAATCTGACTCTTTTGCCATTACCCGTACCCCTCCTTGAAATTTTATCACAATCAGTACTTGCGTGTTTGTGTTGATCCGAGAGCCTCTGTGCACTGTCTATCCACAATAAGGGTGCCGCCCCCAATCAAGAGCCGAACCTGGCTCGGGCAAGCAGTAGGTTGGGTATTTGCAAAGCGGGGCCCACAGAACTGTTCAGGAGCGTGCACATTTTAGGGTACCAGTCAGCCATAGGTGCAAGCGGCCTTGTTGCAGGTGCCCAGATCTCACTGCAATGCTCGGGGGCTTTTCTGTATCATCACCTAGTCGGGGTCACCAAATGAAAGTGGTTGTTCCCCAAAAATAGAAACCAGAACTCAGAATAAATGGACACACCCGAGTAGGGAATGAGACCTGGAGAACAAAGGATCTTTTATATAGCATCAAGTAAGGCATGCAGAGGACTCTGCTGCTCTGAGAGTGCTCTGCCCACAATACAGAAGCATGACATGTTTAACCACAATCCTCGTCATTGGTGACGATTTCTATAAGCGTTTCATGGTACCACTTCATTGGCTCGTTTAGGTAATACAGTATACACTATAAGGTGACGGTGCTGCTTGATTAGCTGGTGCTAAACTTGTCTTCTTGTGGCATGTTGGTTGGCGGGGCTCCTCTAAGTGGGCTGAAGGTCAGGCTGAGTCCACACCATCAGTTGTCTAACTAATCTAAGCTACACAATAATTATTGGCATGTAGTGATTAACATAAGACCTAATATTTGTACAGAGTATGCAGGGTTGTCTATAAATTTTACTAAAAGGCGCGCATTCTTGACCTGGGCATCAGTAGGGACAGGGGCACAATGGTCCAGGTGCCTTATTTGAGAGTTCCCTCCTTAAATTCATCGACCTGCTGCCTCATGGTTCAAACAAATGGATTGACAGGTGTTAGTACAGGGAGAATATATGATCACTCTGGATAAGTATATAGGGGGCCATCTAGGGTGGTCCATGGTGATGGGTCCCACCGTCTGCTACATGAAAGAAGCACAGGGGAGCAAGGGTTACACAGGCAATCATTCCTAAAGGTGGGGGGGTTGGAGGAGCTGAGGCAGTTTTGTGGAGACAGATGGTTTTTGCAAGCCAGGCTTCGGCCGGTTACACACAGGGCAATGATCTCAGAGGAAGAGAAGAAATACATTGTCAGTTTGCAACAATGTGTGCCCAAGCTTCAGTGAGAATGGGACAGCTGTGGTGCAGACAGGGAGGAGGAGGTGGGGGTGGTTGGGCTGGCTGTGCGCAGCGCAGGAAGATGGGAGAGAGGCCTCACTATGAATCAAAGCGGGCCTAGCAGAAAATGGAGTCGGGAATAATACGAAATGGAGTCTGGGGATGTACGAGATGGAGTTTGTTATATGTCATGCCATGGCTTCCAAACTCCATCAACAGTAGCTGTTACATCTTTTTATCGGCGCTGGTCCCTGTGGCATCGCGGCCGCCTTTGCCATTCATTGTTGGTTTCTTCTCCCAAGATGGCCGACGATTTGCCCAGGCTCTCTTGGATGGATTGTGCAGCTTATACACGTACGTTTCTGATGTCTTGTGCTGATCATGTGACTGCATATAACGATCGCATTTCCGACAGTCAGTGCGTCGCTACTCATAGGAAAGACGCTTTGTAAGTTACCGATTCTAGGTGTTCAATATCCTTTCTCTTTATTGTTCTTCATTTCTAACCCTCGCTCTCTCTTGTGGTGAATTAGATCTGTGCAACCCTGTCTCCAGCATTTAGCCGTCCTCAGCGCCTACCCTGCTTCCCTCACGACAGACCCGCCTCAGACGTCTACCTTCCTCCCGTACGGACTGACTTCACCATCTACCAGCAGCTTTCATTTGGCTCCCAACCCACCAAACCTAATCTCTTCTACAGCTTCGGACCTATTGAATGATACATTCCATTCTTCTTCCGTTTCAGATTGGGCCTTGTAGGTACCTTAGAACAGTTCTTCCACATTCCCATCTCTTTTTTCTCGCTTGGGATTAACTTATCCCTTTTGTTTGCTAGGAGCCCTTCTGCTCTTATCGACTTCCCATAGATCTTACCTGTTACTGTTTCCCGGTAGGTTTCACTTCCGATTACACTTCTTTCTTTCCCCAAACTTGCTACTTTCACTCCCTTACCTGTTGTCTTATCTTCTCATTGAAGCTCATTCGCTGGAACGATCCCAGGAACAATGCAGCTCATCATTCCGAACCCGAGGATTAGTACCGGCATTTCACATCATCCAGATTCTGAAGTCCTCCAGATCCTCCGACACATCAGGGTTTTCTTTCCCACAGGGTCTCCCTGGGAACACTGCCTTCCCTCAGTCTGTAAGGTTCCCTATTCAGGCGGAGGGAGGTAGAATTAACAGGGACATCTTCTACATCTGCAATCTAAAGTCACTGCTGTCTGACCAGGTTAGTCTGTTTCTATATCTGCAATACCAAATATATTCATTGATTGTGTTTTACGATATCAACTGTAGTCAGAGTTAACAGTAGCATGGACCCAGGGACCTCTCCAGCAATTGAATGAGTATAACTTCCACTTCATACAGGATGTAGGGGGGTCAAAAGAAACCTTCCTCCCTTACAGTAGGTTGGCTATGAATAGAGCGAAGAGTGGGGTCACTAAGAAAAGCATGAAATATAGATTTCTGAGAAGTGGATGGAGAGGGAAGGTTAAAGTCACCTGTGCTTATACCTTTTTATTTTTTCTATTGTTCTAAAGTATATATTAAATCATAATTGCTGCGCAGAGAAAAGGATACACTGGTGCATTTTCTAAAATTTGAATCAACCGATTAAACAATATATGTTTTATTTTTTATTTTATGAAAAAATGTACTCATGAGCTTTCAGTTGTCTTGCATTTGTCTCATTCTCTTCTTCTCTGATATTCCATATTGTTTTTGATAATTGTGCTTTTAAATTTATGATGTTGATCATTTTGGACACTTAATAATAATATAGGTTTTAGCCCTGAAAAAGCACACTACTTTGTGATACATATTCACAGCCACAAGAGTAAAACACATTAGCTTGGATACATTTGCATGTGTTTACTCTTTGACATAAGCAGTAACTACAACATATAAGTGTAACCTAAGGATTAACTTTATCCTAGGGCAGGTACAATTGAAATAATATTTGTAAATTATGGTGTAATTATTACAGACATCTTTCTTTAAGAAGTGTTATAAAGAGAAATGATTTAGCACTCTTGTTAACTTCAGAAATTAATGACAACTGCCAGTATGACGCCTGCGATCTCCGGTGGTTCTGTCTAGATTTACTCGATGGTCCCCCAGCCCCTCTCAGTTGTTTCCCCATTCCCCCATGTGCCGTTTGTGGCCCCAGCCCCCAAGATATCCCTCACCCCTTTGATCACCCGCCCATCTCCCCTACCCACTTAGATCCTGGACTGGAGCTTTATGCTCTGGTCGTGGTGCACCGTTGCTGTCTTTCCCACACCCACAGAATAAGAAAAGGGACTAAGTTCTATTTACTATAGCAGTGCCCTTTTGATTTTGTCCCGGAAGATTGGGCAGGACCAGTCTCCCATAAAAAAACGTCACCTCGGAAAATACTCCCATGTCGGTAGGCCGTATTGCCCCTGAACCTTTGCCGTGGATGCCCCTGACGCGGGAGTGTTTGCTATATTCATTGCACCCTGATCTCTGAAAATGGCTGGCAAGTGCCCATTTATATACCACTGCCTTCTCCCTGCAACCGAATCTCTCTAAACAAGCCTTAAGTGCTCCTTTACACACCACCAGTCTCCTTCTCTTTGCACCCTGATCTCTGAAAATGGCTGGCAAGTGCCCATTTATATACCACTGCCTTCTCCCTGCAACACAATCTCTCTAAACAAGCTTTAAGTGCTCCTTTACACACCACCAGTCTCCTTCTCTTTGCAATTTTCTTTTTCTTTTTAATTGATTTAGCTGAACTAAGTCAGCTTTTCAATTTATTATTACAATGCATTTAAAATACGTAACATGCCAATATATACAAGACATAAAGGACATTAAAAGGCATTAAAAGACATTAAAAGACATTAAAGAACATTACCAATCGAGGTCAGACTAATCTCAATGGTATTTCATAAAAGTAGTATATATAGGTCTAAACGTGAAACCTTGTCAAACACGACAAAGGTATTGTATAGCTGCGTGCTTTGATGACTCTTCATGTTTCTAATTTCATGTCTGAGCTATGAACTTGGTTTTTTCAAGAATTGTACTTCTTGTTACTCATGTTTCATCTAAACCCAGTAAAATTAAAACCCAGAGCATTAGTATCACATCACATGACAGTATATTAAGGACTATAAAATCAAGTTATTCAGAACAATATTTCATAAGTTATAATATGTATGCATACAAAAATACGGCCATGATAATCACAACACAATTGTTACACGAGTGCATCCATGCATAGATAACCAATTCACGTCTCTGATTCGTCACTTGAGCTGTAGCTTAGTCTATACTAATGTTCAAATTCAAATTTCGTCTAACTGCAGTGAATTTAAAAAGGTGAAAATTGCAATCGCTAGCGAGACTCTCTTCATACAAAAAATTATCTGTCATAGTGTATCAGCGTCGAGAATTTTAAAGTGCTCAAAATGTCTTTTTAGGTAAAAGGCGTGTTTGTCCTTTAGTTCTTGATATTCAACCATTAAATGTTTGATAGTTTCAGGTTGAGTTGCCTGTTTACAAAATCGGCAGATGTTCTGATCCGCATTGATGATTTCTCGATTAGTTAATACATCTTTGGTTAAGTTAAATCACAGACGCATTATTGCATTTCTAACATTATTTGATGGAAATTTTTCTAGATACAACTCCGAAGTACGGTAACTTTTTACATTGAAGGGATTATTTGCAAACTCCTTGTGAGCCAGACACATTTTTCGAGTTTTGATCCAATCAGCTTGAAATAATTTGAGCTCGGCGCGTGTTGGATTCTTGACCAGCAATTCTATTGAGATATCTGCATCAGCTAGCATACTCATAACAGCAGATTTCCACGCCTTCATGAACTCATGATTAGCCTTGTGAACATATGAGGCTAATATAGGAGCTGTTTTGATTCAGATGCCCATAAACACTTCCTGTATAGTATACACATGTTCCATGAATATTTTGAATTGAGTGAGATCAGGCCCAGTGCATGTCTGAATATGGCAATTGGTACACATTGTGGCAAGAGTAAGAGACGTTTCCAGAATATTCCTTCCAGTTTCACCCAAAAGACATCTGGGAGTAATGGTTTAGTTTCTGCCCCATACAGAACGTGTGGGACAGTTTTCTGATTATAATATGTTAATAGTCCCCACTGGTGAATTTACCTTATTTGTAGTGAATTATTTTCACCTGCGAGAGAGCCGTACTCATTTTATTCTCGATGGATGTTAAATATAGGGGATCAGATGATTAATCATTAATGTTCACATATATATACGTGTACTCATGCACTACCTCCAAGGGTACATCTTGTAATGACCAGGACATTGTTTTCTTTAGCACTCAAGAAGTACTAGAGCGCATGATTTTCATCTTTGATAAGTTGATCTGGAGGTGGTTTTCAACAGTGTAGGAGTTTGAGGCATCCAAGAGTCTTTGAAATCCTTTCAGAGTTTTCGACAAGAGCACCAAATCATCGGCATATAGCATGCATGTTATTAACTCATGACCTCGCTCTGGTGCATCTCTTAGAATGTTATTAAATTTCTCTTTCAAGTCTGAAATGAAAAAGTTAAAAAGGGCGGAGGCCAGGATACAGCCCTGTATTAATCATCTGTGTGTTGGTATTGATGTCGACAGCGAGCCTTCCAGCATGAGTCGTATCTGAATTGATGTATTGGTGTTTAGTAATTTGATCAGAGTCCTTATGGTTTGTTTGTTTTGTTTTATTCATATTTATATAGTGCACAACAGCCCGAGGACATTGTGGCACTTGTTACAGTACAAAGCTTAGTTACTTAGTTACATGGTCATTAGCAATATATATACATGTTGCAATATAGTTACATAGTCATTAGCAGTATATATACAGGTTACAATATAGTTATATTGCATTTGTGTTATATTACAATATACATTGCAGAAGTGGAGGAGGCAGTCCTCCACTTCCTAGTTGAGGAGAGTGGCCTTGAGGTTGTTGCGGAAGACAGAGATGGAAGTTTCAGCTCTGAGGATGGCAGGGAGTGAGTTCCAGAGTTTCGGTGCAATATAGGAGAAGCCTAGACCTCCCGCTGTGGCTCTCTTTATGCGTGGTATGTGTAGCTGGTTGGTGTACTGAGCTCTGGTGGGGCGAGTGGATGTGGTCCTTGATATTGCTTCAGATTGGTATGCTGGAGCGGTTTTGTTGATGCACCTGTGAGTGTTGGTGAGGATTTTCAGAGTAATACGGTCTTTGATCTGGAGCCACCGTGCTTCACGTCTGGCGTGGGATATATGGTCTCTTCTAGGGATGTTCATAGTTGCCCTGAGGGCATTGTTTTGTGTGGTCTGAAGTCTGTGAATGTTTTTGGCGGAGGTGCCAGATAAGAAGGGCATTACAATAATAGAGTTTGGCTCCTATAGTTGCTCTAGCTATGGCCAAGCGGTTGGGGGTAGATAAGTAGGGTTTAATGGCAATGATGAGTTTGGTGCTGAACGCTGATGCAGAGGCTATGGCGCTGACTTGTTTGTTCAACACCTAGAGTCTTGACAGAGGATGATACAGAGATGGTTGAGTTGTCTATGTTGAAGTTGTTGTATTGGGGGCTTAGTTTCGATAATGTGTTTGTCTGGCCCAGGATGAGAATTTCAGTCTTCTTCCCATTAAGACAGAGGCCATTGATTGACATCTAAGCTTGGATAGTGGCATAGATGTTGTGAAGGGCCGTGGCGTCTTGGTAATAGAGTCCAGATAGGGGTAAAAGTACTTGAGTGTCATCTGCATAGTTTGTACATGCAACACCCATGGAGTCAAGTAGGTTGAAGAGGGGTTCTGTGAAGAGGTTATAGAGGGTGGGGGCTGTACAAGATCCTTGGGGGACACCGCAGTTTATAGTGGTAGGATCTGCGTTAGCTGTGTCAGAGTAGACCTTCATGGCTCTTCCTTCAAGGAAGGAAGTGATCCAGGATGCTGCTTGATTAGAGAAATGGGCTGCTTGGGTGATGTGGGTGGTGAGTGTTTGGTGATCTACCAGGTCAAAAGCAGCTGATAGATCGAGGAGGAGGACCAAGGCAGGTTTGCCTTTGCCCATGATCTGTGAGTTTTGATTTTTTAGGTCTAATAAGGCGGATTCTGTTCCATGCTCGACAAGGAAGCCAGATTATCTTTTGCCTAGTATGGAGTTAGCTTCTATGTATGATTGGATCTGGATGTGAGCTGCTTTGTCCAGGATTTTTAGGAGGAACGGGATGGTCATTATCGGTCTGTAGTTGTTGGGTTGCGCTGGGTCAAGTGTGGCCTTTTTAGAAGTGGCCGCACCCAGGCTTCCTTGAGATTGTTTGGGACAGTTCCTGTTTGGAAAGATGCGTTAATGAAGGTAGTAATCAGGGGTACTAGGTCATTGGCGCATTCCTTGATGATTTTGGGAGGGCAAATGTCTGCTTTGCAGAGGGATAGTTTGAGGTTTTTGGTGAGATTAAGGACCTCAGGTTCAGTGACATTTCTGAAGGAGAATTGAGCGTGAATGAGATTATTACACTTGTCTTGTGTAGGGCGGTTGGTTTTTTGGTTTAGGAGGGCTTTGCAGTGGTTTTGGATTTTGTTCTGGAAGAGTTTTATTTTGTTGAGCATGGCGGACTGAATGCTGGCACACCAGGCTTTGTCTTTAGTTATCTCGTCAGCGGTAGCCGGAGGAGTGACTAATTTATTAAAGATTGCGAATAGTTCTTTAGCTTGGGAGTTGGCCTTTGAGATCCTATCATTGAAGGAGTTGGATTTTGCTGCTAAAATTGCTTTTTTATATTGGAGGGCTATTTGTTTGAAGAGGCTCTTATTTAGATCACTCAGATCTGTTTGCCAGTTTTTAAGCGACTGGCGCTTTTGAGCTTGGAGGGTTTGGAGTTCTTCCGAGAACCAAGAGTTGCAATGAACTTGTTTTTTTTTCCTTCTTGCTTTCAAGTGGGGCTATAGAGTTTATGGCATTGGTGAGAGTATCATTGAAGATAGCTGATAGCATATTTGGGTCCTGAGTTTTTTAGAACTTCTTATTGTGGCAGGTGGTGCGTGGGTGAGAGTCTTAGGTTCAGGGTTGTTGGGGATGAGGAATTTGATGCATGTGTGGTTCGTCCAAGGAAGGGCGGTGTTTGAGGTAATGTTGGATGCACAGTTGTGATCCATGACTCAGTCAAGGGTGCGGCCTTTGGAGTGAGTAGGGGTGAGGACTCTTTTGGAGAAACCTAAGTCTGCGAGTTCTTTAACTAGTTTAAAGGACAATCTGCTTTGAGTAGCTTCTGCATCAACAGTTCTCCAGAAACTGAGTCAAAAGCATATCGAAAGTCTACAAAAGCAAGATAAAACGGTTGATGTTGTGCTGGGCAAAGGGATTTTAGGGCTGTTATGGTCATCAAATTCACCGATGTGCCAAGACCGGGTATAAATCCCGTCCGAAAGGGATCTCAAACTAAGGATGTCATTAACCATTTGTTGAAGTCATGAAGGATGAAATGGGCAAATATCTTGCCTGGAGCATTCAACAGTGCGATGGGTCTGTAATTCGATGGAGTCTGTCTGTTGCCATTTTTTATAAATCGGAATGATTATGGATTTTTGCCAAGATGTTGGTAGGCAATTGGTGTTTATTACATGGGAAAAAATACTATGGAAAATTGAAGCCCATGCATCCGGATGTTGTTTGAACATGGCGTTGCTTAATCCATCTGGGCCCGGCGCTCTGGAACAATTCAATTTTTAGATGTACAATAGTATGTTTTCTTTCGATGTGTAAATATCCAAAGGCTTGTGTAGCTGGTTGGCATCTTCATTCAAAGGATCAGTGGAGAGGGCCACCAGAGAGGCATAACGTTCTTTAAAGTGCTCTATCCACTGGGACTCTGAGACTCCATTGATTTGAATGGATGTTTCGGTGAGATGACAGGCACGGTTTAGGAGTTTACAAGTTTTGGCTGAACTTTTAGTGGCAATGGCCTCAAGCATGGATTCACCATCTCTTTGATATATCAGAGATTCACGCGCCTTTATCCAATTTTTGCATCTCATTTTGATTTTTTTGAGAGCTTGCACTCTCTTATTAAGAGGAAGGAAGCAAACAGATCTCTTATCTTTGCGAAATTCAGATTTTTTTTTTTTAGCGTAGTTCTGGATCATACATATGCTTCTGTTTATGTATCCTCCTGGAAGACATAGAGGGCTGAAGAGTGAAGAGGTGAAGTGCCACCATGTACTGATTTCGAAGGTAATCTGTTCAAGGGAGACTTCATTCCATAGGAATCTATTTCTTCCTCCAGAGAGAATCAATTGATTTGCATATGTTGTTAGTGGTTTGGTTTGACTGAAGTACCAGGACCACCTCAAGGCTAGTAGATCATGATAGCTATGAGTTTGCTTCATGATTTCCAGGTTGGCTGCTTTGGAGAAAAGGATCCAATACCCTATATACAGTCAATGATCGATGTCTGAGGGCCCCTTTACCAGGTGCTTTGAGCTGGAAGGTCACCAGGAAGGGCTCTGTTAGTCATTATTATTTGATGATTTTCCATCAGGATTATCCATCTTTGACATATCAAATTGTTCTAAGTCAATACGTGGAGATTTAAATCACCTACTACAATGGCGTGTGTGATAGAGGCAGTTTGGGTTATGTGAGATAGAACCATTTCCATGTGTGATAGGAATCTATGAGAGTCAATCCCTGAGTGATTTCAATAAATGTTAATGAAGGCTGTTTGTTTACTCGCATACTCAATGTTAACCAGTTGAAAAAATTGGTTTAGGGTGGCCCATGGTTTGATTGACAATCCAGCCGCAATCTTCACTGCAACAAGCAGGCCTGCTGATGGTCTTCCTTTAGCAGATATCTTTGCTGGATTTGTTGCAACTTGATAGCCATCCCTCAAGGGGGTGTCAAGAAGCCAGGTTTCTTGCAGAACTACAATGTCAAAACAATTTAGGGAGTTCGTAAAGCCATCCATCAAATGCACAAATCATCTGGTATTCCAGCTAGCCAAAAGGACGCTGTAATTCAATTGTTGGTTAGATAGTTATGCATCTCGGTTGGAACATGGTTGGGATGGGAATGTTTGTATCTGTTTCTGTTGGTCAGCCACCGCTAGGACAAGATTGTCCAGAGGTTCATACGCAATTACCTTTTTATCATTAGTATGGTTATTGTCTTTTCTCAATAGATATTTTTGTGTACTTCATGAGTACGGCAGAGCTGTCCAATGTGTTTGATTTCTTTTTTTGGCATAGAAATGGGCCATATAAAATGCTTGGAACTCGACGATGATCGAGTGCTTTGAGTAGTCATATTTTTAATCTTGGGTTCTTGATGTATAGAGTTATTTTTTTTTTTGTTAATGTTTTTGGACAAAGAAAATATAGTATATGTTTGTTTTTTCAATTTAGCTGCTGGTGAAGCAGTGTTCAGAGTAGTTGAAGGTGATAATGGGCATGTATCTGCACAGAATGCACCCGTGGGGCTTTGTTCCCAAGGTCTAATGATGGTGTTGAAAGTCAGTAAAGCAGATTTCTTGAATTGTGGTAAGTTATCAACTTCTGAACCCGTTGGTGGCAGTATCGCGTTTAAGGATTGTGCCAGTGATCTCACATCTAATACAGATTCTGATGTTGGTATTGGCACATTGGGTAGAATGTTTTGCTTCACTCAAGGATTTGTCTTGTAACAATTGTGTTATGAGAAGCATCTGATGGTTAATCTTATTTTCCAGGACCGTATAATTTGAATAGTGAGTTTAAAGTTATATTCATCGCTGTTAAAGCAATGTCTAAATGCAATGAGGGTTGAGGCATGGAATGATCATTGGATTTGATTGATGGCCCACCTCCTGGTCTTCGAGGTGTTGGTAGCGCAAAAGAGGGAGATGAGGTCGTCGAATCATGCTGAAAGTGAACAAACATAACAAAGGGCAGTTCCCCAAATGAATCATTAACCAACTGGTTCCAAAACCAAGTTCTTGCATCAACTTGGCCCTATTCAATGGGTTACTAATTTGCCACAAATAACAGTGAATAGAGAAAATAGTGTTTTTGTTGCATTAAAAGAATTTATAATTTATTACGTAGGCCATGGGTCCTACAATTTCAACCTTAAAAAAGCTAATTGAATCTGTTTGAAATTATACAGATGAATCAAGACATAAATACTGAGAACAATATGAAGGATACATACATTCACACATGAAAATATTGAATAAATCGATTCTAACCTAGGTGACACTGTATGGATTTCAGTTTGAGGAAGCACAGAGAAGGGCTACCTTACTTGCCCTATCTGTCTAATAAATCACAGGCATCCTCAATTCAACAGTGTCAAAATTCTAAAAATCATTATTCATGACCGAAAACACATCCCAGGTCTACGTCCTTGATTCTGATGTTAAACCGTGCAGCAGAACTTAATGGCACGGGGTTGTAGAAAGGAAGTTTCGGCAGGAAATCTGATGTACGACCCTAATGGAAATGGAGCTGTGTGGATGTGATAAATTACATATTAACTGCCATGTTAGAAGTTCTGTTATGTTAAAAAGGGAGTCCAAAAATTATTAGAATTGTGCCAAAAAACAGAAACTAAGAAGAAAAAAAAATCAAGTGTGAGGAAAGTGAGTGAACAAACATGTCAGGTGATTGTGACGGTTACAAAGTGCCAACGTGCTTTAAGGAGTTCCTCCAATCAGCCTCAAAGTTTTCCGTTGCAGGAATCAGTGGTTATGAGGTGTCAATGTTAAGATTACTCTGAATTTTTAACAGCTCCTTGACTGTACAATAGGGGGTGTTTGAAAACATCAAGGACTCTATGCACGGATGTAAGTCGGGAATTGGCTGTACTGGTGAGGCTTATGTTTTGGTTATTAGTCTCGACAGCCTGAGATTCGCTAAGGTCTTCGGACATTCCATCCGCAGCTGTGTCGATGCCAACTCGCAACGGATTCCGAAGGTCCGACAGGCAGATTGTTCTTTGAGTATATCCTGCTTCAATTAGCAAGTCCATTATGATTATTGGAGTTACGTCTATGAGCTCTGGTAGATCGGTGAAAACAGCAGGCAGACTTGTCACACCCTCTGCTAGTAACTTTTCTTTGAGATTAATTGCATAGTGTTGGCCTTGATCTGAGTGACAGAAGACTCGAATGTCGGACCTGTGTATTTTTTTTGTCTGAGAGATTTCATTTATTGGGAAAGATTTCTTGAATCCAGTAGATGTGGGTGACACTCTCTGGGGAGACTTCTTCAAGTGTAGGGAGGCTTTATTTAGGTCTTTGAAAGCCAGCATATTGGTTTTGAGCATGAATAGCCTATTTGACATGGGGGAATGATGGGGGCAGAAGATTGTAAGAAAGGATCTGCAAAACACAAAGTGAAATTTCAATTTTACCCAAGACAACGGAAAATGTCTGGAGGAGCCGCTCATCCAAGTAAGCAGCAACTCTGTCGGAATAGAAACAATATTATGCCTCCTATCATAACAATTGTATGTGTATTGGCCTACGCCAAGTTGTCTAAACATCATATGCGAGCAAACTTCACGGCAAGGTCTTGACCTTAGAGAAAGTAATGTAAGTCGCCATCTTGGATTAAGCCGCCATTTTAGGTTCTCTTGTTATATGGAAGTCACCCTGAACATCAAAATGGAGGCCAAATGACATTCTGAGTAAAACTCTGGCCGTTGTGACCTCCGTACACATGAATAATTAATATGCCTGCAGGCCACTTGTCGGGGTCGCGAACTGAGACCTTGTCCTACCATTGACCTATATGTAAACGTACAACTATATCAGTGAAACTAATCGAAATGCATATATTAAAGGATTGACCTTGCAAGGAACCCATAGACCTGTTTCACACAATGGTTAACCCGCAAGAGGGTTGGCCAAGAGCTGGACAAACTGTATAAAAGGCCCAGGTATTCCAATGTGCGGTCTCTCACTAACACATCGAACCCTTGTTGAAGTTCGTTATGTTACTCTGAGAGCCGAATAGCTATCCGTTTGTCAATTGACTTGGTAACTGTTGTAGCTTTTAAATAAAGCACTTGTATGCTTCTTTGTAACCTGTGTTGGTGTGTTTCTGTCCCTCTAAAGATTTCCATGTTTCTGAAGAATTTATTGAAAAATTGTTAAACGAACGCAGGCCTGGTGCCTCTGCGCCACCTCCGTATGATCCTCTCCCTGGTGCGCTGCCCATTCCTGCTGTTATTCCTGCTGTTATTCCTGTTCCCCCTGTACAACCTATTGTTCCTTTTCCTCTAGTTGTTGTTCCTCCACCTATCCTACCACCCCTTCCTCTTGCGCCGATAGTTGCACCCCCATTGAATTTGCCCGCACCTCTGCTCCCGAGTGGGCTTGTACTGACTGAAGTTGATCGAGGTGCAGGGTCAAAGATTGTCACTCGAAATACTGTCTCTGCAGAAAAGAAACAGGAATTATTTGCATGGGCTAAGCATTGTATGGAGAGAGGTGATCAAGCTGACGTTTTCTCCACATTATCAAATATGGGCAATTTTCCCGAGAAAAATGTTTTTATTGAAGGTTTGGGGACTCATTTATGTGTAATGTGGGGTAGATTACATAATACGGATCTCCCACAAGGGTTGAGGGATCTAAATACTTTAGCGCTTTCGAGGGACACAGAGGAGAAAGTACATGGAAATGTTGAGAGGTTGTTTGAGTATAAGAGGGACCTAGAAAGATTACAGGATGAGGATGGTGAAGACGACAGTATGTATGTACTGAAACGGTTTCTTCCGTGTCGTAGATCGGCATCTGAGGAAGTACGAATTTGTACCAAAGATGCGATTCGATGGGTCTCGGATTCATCGATACCACCGGATGAAGTATATGACACGTATAGTCAGTATACAGTAGAAATGCAGAGGAAGGTCATTCAGGTAATGGTACAGTACCTGCAGGATGAATGTGTAAGGAAGAAGGTTAGTTGTCCTATAGAGTTATAGGGTATTTGTAAGAGGGCTTTTTCGCCCGACACTTCTTTGACTGCCTTAGCGCTCGACCTGGCTCTGTTGCTCAGTAAGCGGTCGGAGTTACCTATATCTCAGTTGCCAATGAGAGAGGTTCCTCCGACATTTGTCCCAAAGGTTGAGATTTCCGCTAACGCTGGGACAGGTGCACCTGCTGTGGACATCCCTGCACATTATGTATCGCAATTTGTTCACGTCCCGTTCTCGCGACAGGAAGTGAACACTATCAGACAATCAATTCCCGATATTAGGAAGAATCCGACAGGATTCTACAAAGAGATAGAGTCCGTTTTGCAGTCCTCTGTGTTCACCTTAAGTGATATTGACTTGCTATTCCCTGTGCTCCTGCCCGTAGATTTGTGGAAACAGGTTCGAACAATAGACGATGTACCAGGGTTGGGAGATACGTGGGCTAACATGACTAGGTTTGATGGGGAAAGACCAGCTGGTGAGAAACCACCTCAGGTAATACTCACTTTGCCTGATAGAATTGTCGCAAAATTGAAAACCATAATTCCTGAGAAAAGAATTATTTGGGACAAGCTTACAGCCTGTGTTCAAGGAAAAGCTGAAGGTGCCACCGAATTCTTTAATAGATTTGAACAGGTATTCTCTGACTTTAGTGGACAGGACTTGGGCACAGAGTCTGGGAAAAGGTTGTTTGTGGACAAATTTGTACGTGGATTGTTGCCCGACATCCAGTCACAGATTATGTCCTCTGAGAGTGCTTGGCAGGCGAAATCCCAATCTGAAGTTTTACACATGGCTCAGTATTATGAGAACCGTGTTAATAATGAAAAGGAGAAAATAGAGGAAAGGAGATTTGAAGACTAAAGTATTGTTACAACAAATTGTTAGAAATCCCAGAGGAGGTAATTCACAGACCACAGGTCAGTATGTTCCAAAAGGGAACGTTCCCTTGGGTCCTGTGAATGTTAATCAATGTGCCTATTGCCGCCAGGAAGGTCATTGGCGTGCACAGTGCCCCGTCCTTCGACAAAGGTCAAACAACACATTTGGGAGTATGGGTAGACGACCTAGAGGTCGCCCCGGAGTGGGGGGTCCTGATAGAGGTCAGTTCTCGCAAGATCCTCAGCATCCTTTTTCACGGGAAAATCAGACTTCGAGTGTGGACACGAGAAACCTATTTGATCACCCTTCTACTGCCTACCTTTCTGAAGAGCTTCCTTCCGACGACATTTTATTTCGTTAGGATTGCCCGAAGCAGGGTTTGGAACCTTCATCTATTCCCGTTAATCAGAAAGGTCCCTACGTTGAATTGTTAGTGGGGAATAGGAAACATCAGTTTTTGATAGACACTGGAGCACAGAAGTGCTCCATTGATCATTCCCGGGTTCCAAACATTCCACTGTCAGGGCAAACAAATGTTTCTGTAGGGTTTTCTGGCATACCAATTGCTTGCCCGGTTTCTTCGCCGGTGCCTGTTTCTTTGGGTCCCTTCATGGACCATTGTCCCTTCCTCCTGACTTCAAACTGTGGAGAGAATTTGCTGGGGTTAAATTTGTTGAAGAAACTGAATGCAGTAATTCATTGTTCCTCTGACGGAGTGCGACTGACGGTTTCACCACAGCAACTTCCCAGTTCTCAGTTTTTGACTCGACCATTGCCTCCTGAGTTTAGCGTTGTCCCGGAATGTTTGTGGGCGGTTGACGACAATGATGTCGGTGTACTACAGGTCGAACCCGTTAAAATAATTTTGAAACATGGAGTTAAACTACCACGCATTCCGCAATATAAAATATCAGTTGAGGGCGAGCGTGCTTTGAAGTGCATTGTCTCCGATTTTGTGCACCGAGGAGTGATTGAAGAGATTGCAGGTAGCTTATGTAACAGCCTGATTTTACCCGTATACAAGAAAGGCGACAATGCAATCCCATACCGTTTCATAATTGATCTACGTGCTATTAACAAAGTTGTCGCCCCACAATTTCCAATTGTGCCTGATGTGACAACGATACTAACGATGATCCCTGCTACAGCTACGCACTTTAGTGTTGTGGATTTAAAGAATGCTTTCTTTAGTATTCCTATAGACAAGGAGAGTAGATATTTGTTCGCGTTCACCTTGGGGAGACGTTCGTTCACATTTACTTGTGCACCTCAAGGGTATACTGAAAGTCCAAGCATTTATAGTAGGGCTTTGAAAGAGCAGCTTGATACCCTTGAATTGCCATCTACTTGTACACTGCTTCAGTATGTCGATGACTTGCTTTTAGCTGCAGATTCTGAAAGTGCTTGTAAAGAAGGCACTGTATTGTTGCTTATTCATCTGGCTGAAAACGGTCATAAAGCTTTGCTTAAAAAATTTCAATATTTTTGTCAGGAGGTCGCCTATTTAGGCTATCTCCTGTCAAAGGAGGGGAGAAGACTGACACCTGAAAGAATAAAACACATTTCTGGCATGTCTGTTCCAAATACACAGAAAGAAGTCAGAGCCTTAATAGGTATGGCTTCTTACTGTAGGCTGTGGATCCCGAACTTCGCATTAGTGATAAAACCGATGTTGGCTTTGGCAAAGAAGGGCGTTTCTTCGCCGCTGCCATGGAAATCGGAACATCAACGATCATTTGAGCTTCTCAAAACTGCGTTATGCTCTGCACCGGTTCTGGGTACTCCAAATTATGACAAGGCCTTTGTGTTGTTTGTGCATGAATGTGATGGATGTGCTTTGGCTGTGTTAACACAGGAACACGGAGGGAAGAATAGACCGTGCGGCTACTACTCTTCCGCCCTTGATCCTGTCACATGCGCTTTGCCAAGATGTTTGCGATCTGTCGCTGCTGCTGCTGCGTCTGTAAAACAGAGTGAGGGAATGGTCTTAGGCCATGACTTAATCCTGATGGTACCGCACTCTGTAGATGTCCTATTGAATAAAACCCAAACGCAACACCTCACCTCTGCACGGCTGACGAGGTATGAATTCATTCTCTTTGCCCCTCACATTCACATTAAGAGGTGTTGTGCTCTTAATCCGGCTGAACTCTTACCTTTCCCGCAAAATACTGTTTGCGGTGACGAAGAATCACATGCCTGCCTGTATACTACTGAACAGGAAACGAAGGGCAGGATAGACCTTATAGATACTCCTTTGGGAAATGCGGAAGGGGAGCTGTTTGGCGATGGCTCCTGCTTCAAACTCCCAGATGGTACATCTACAGCTGCCTATGCAGTTACTAAATTGAGTATGGTTGTTGAAACTAAGAGAATTCTGCATAACTCTGCGCAGGCCGCAGAGATTATAGCGTTGACCCGAGCTTGTGAACTCTCCGAAGGGCATACAGTAAACATATATACTGATAGCCAGTACGCCTTTGGGGTGGCTCACAACTTTGGGAGGCTCTGGTCGGAAAGAGGGTTCCTAACCTCACATGGGACCAAGATTCAGCATGGCCTCCTGATAGTGCAATTGCTCTCGGCACACTCGCTCCCTAGTCAGTTAGCGATCATGAAATGTGCAGTACATCGTAAGGTCATAGATGATGTGGGAAGAGGGAACGCTTTTGCTGACCAGATAGCCAGGCAAACGGCCACAGACCTGAGCGCATGTATGCTCTAAGAGAAACAAAAGATGCCTATGTAATGGATGAGGGTATTGGGTCTGTGCGAGATATCCAAGCTGATGCCACAATAGAAGAATCAAAAAGGTGGCCCGAAGGGATAGGGAAACTAGATGACGATGGGTGTTGGGTGGATACATCTGAAGGGAAATGGTTGCTCCCTGATTCATATGTGCTGGCGATGGTTACAATGGCACACGGTCCGACGCATGTGTGTGCTCAGCAGATCACGAACATGTTAGAACAAGTCTGGGTGAATGATAAAATTTTGAAGATCGCACAGCGCTATTTTCAAAGTTGTATGATTTGCTTACAGCACAATGTGGGGAAGGGGACAGTAACTCCAAGGGGTAGCTTTGGGCCCCCTTCTGTTCTCTTCGAGGTCATCCACTTTGATTTTATTGAGATGGAATGGTGTAACAATCTAAAATATGTTCTTGTGATCATTTGTGCTTTTAGTAAGTGGGTTGAGGCTTTCCCCGTTAAGGATGCTACTGCCATGACCACTGCAAAGACTATGGTAAAGGAATTATTTCCACGATTTGGGCTGCCAAGGGTAATTTGGTCGGACAACGGTCCCCATTTCGTTGCAGCAGTAATTTTACAGATATGCACAGCATTACACATTGAAAAGCGATTTCACTCGGCTAGACATCCTCAAAGTGCTGGGTTGGTAGAGAGACATAATGGTATCCTAAAGAATAAGCTTGCCAAAACATGTGCCGGCACCAAACTGAAATGGCCAGATGCCTTACCTATTGTATTGTTAGCCATGCATGCCACACCTCAGACTAAGACTGGGCTCTCTCCATTTGAGGTAGTGATGGGGAGACCTGCTAACATTTGCGGCCTTCCGAAGCCCAAAACTCTGAGGGAGGTTGCAAATGTATTGCTTGTGGACTATTGTAACCAGTTGACTAAAAATCTGTATCTCATTTATCATCAGGTTCAATCAGCTTTACCTGTCCGGTTTATGGACCCAGGATACAATATTCAGCCTGGAAGTTGGGTCCTGGTGAAGGCCTATGAAAGGTCTTCCTGTCTCGCGCCTCGCTGGCGGGGACCCTATCAGGTGCTGTTGGTCACCCAGACAGCAGTGCGGGTGGCATTGGATCCACGCGACGCATGTCAAGAAATTTCCTCACCCGATGCCACACGTTACAGAAGAAGCAGAACCCCTCGCTGATGATACAATCTCTGATCCTGGAGTAGCAAATAGCGCTGTGAGTGTGTCGGAGAACCTCTCTGAGACCGTGAAGCTTGGGGAACAGTCCATTTCGTCTCCACACTCTTTGGAAAGGTTGCTTCCGGAAAATGTTGTTTCAAGTCCTGCGACTTCCGTCGCCTCTGATACGTTGCTTCCCTCAGGAAGTGATGTTACCTTATTTCCAGATCAAACAGTACCAGGAATCACCAGGTACGACCTTCGACGAAGAAAATAGAACTACGGCAGGGGTTTTTCCTGTGCATCTGGAAAGAAAGAGTCATTGAGAGTTTTGCTCTTGCAAAAGAAAGTTTTTGTGAAAGGAAAAAGGGATTCTGCTGGCTAGGGTTGGGGAAGGATTAAGAAGTCGCGCGACCGTAGTGTCACCAGCAACGAACATTTGGGTCGTCGATTGAGAAACTACGATGCCTGCAACCTCCACCGCTGCTGCTCGCATTGGACTTGTAAATAAGGGGGTGACCAACTCGGACAACGAACAATGTGCCTGGGCCCCAAAAATGTATTGCTGTATTGTGTTAATAGTAATTGGAATTTGTATAGTTACTGCTGTGGGACTTTGGTACTTCGAAGAAATTTATCCTCTAAAACCTCTTCTGCCAATTGAAATTGTACCTACTGCTTTGACTCCCTCTGTACACCTTCATACTTTGTCACCTAGGGACTCCCAGCATAGACGAAAGTACCATAATAACACTTTAATGATAATAATGAATTCAACTCATGCCATTTTTAATAAGAGTAATTGCTGGATTTGCACCCATTTACCGCAACATGGGAACAAGGGGCTAGGATGGTATATTCACCCTTTACCTTTAACAACAGCTTGCTATGCCTCTCTTAGAGCACTATTCTTTGGCCGTTGGAATGACAGCATCTCAGGGAATTTTGATGGAACTAATTTAAATGATTTTGAGAAACGTGAATTGACTCCTCTGGGATGCTCGCTTTTTGCAAATAGAAGTAAACCTAATGTTGCATCTATTAGGCCATCTGATAAACTGTCTCTTCCCTTCCAAACTCTAATTTCCTTTAAATGGCTCCGATAGGCAATAAGGACGCTGTGCCTCCTTCCTACTCTATTAACCATAGCCCTGATTCAGTCCCCTTTTGTGTACAAAGAAATGGCACTCGGTCAATGGGAGATTTTGAAGGTTGTGTGAACATTGTAAATTTGACCGGGGAGAACAGGCCTCTGTATGTAGGGGGGCCTGTCTATTTCGTTTGCAGGAGTTCAGCATTTCCCTGGTTGCCCAAGGATTGGCAGGGAACCTGTTATTTAGGAATCCTGTTACCTGGGGTATTCATAGCTAGTACATTGGAAGTTTCTAAGGCTCGCCCACGGCGGGACGAGAATGGAGATACCCCTGGGCAAATCTTGGGAGATATAGCAAAATCAGTTGTGCCATTTTGGGGACATATAGCAAATTCTGAAAATATTAGGGGGCTAGCAAGGGTTCTCAACCGGACCACGGATATACTCTACAATATGACACTAGAACAGAAAGCAATAAGATTGGTAGCGCTCCAAAACCAGATGGCATTAGATGTCATTCTGGCAGAACGTGGTGGAGTATGTAAATTTGTGGGGTCCGCTTGCTGTGTTTTCGTACCAGATTCCTCACCGACAATTTTTAAAGCAATACAGAACTTGCACATCCTTAGTTCATAAGTGCATGTTCCTGTGGGAGATTGGAGTATTAGTGCTTGGTTCTAGGATTCTCTACGATTCTGGGGTTGGAAGGTGCTTTCTGTTATACTAGTTATTTTTGGAATCCTGCTATTCCTGTGTTGCTGTATCGAATGTGTACCTAGTATATGTGCAATGCTAGGGGGATGTTGTGCTCAGGCAGTGAGCACGATAGGGCACAAAATGTATGCCCCAGATACAGCGTCTAAAGAGTTTGTGTTACAAGAGGTTCTGGTGAACGACCCAATGGCTATAGATATTACAGATAAGGATTCAGGATGTATGGACGACAATGCATGGAGTTATTTACAAAAACGTTAGAAATGATATTAGCACTTGGCATAGGCCAAAAGGAGGGTTTGTCGGAATAGAAACAATATTATGCCTCCTATCGTAACAATTGTATGTGTATTGGCCTAAGCCAAGTTGTCTAAACATCATATGCGAGCAAACTTCATGGCAAGGTCTTGACCTTAGAGAAAGTAATGTAAGTCGCCATCTTGGATTAAGCCGCCATTTTACGTTCTCTTGTTATATGGAAGTCACCCTGAACATCAAAATGGAGGCCAAATGACATTCTGAGTAAAACTCTGGCTGTTGTGACCTCCGTACACATGAATAATTAATATGCCTGCAGGCCACTTGTCGGGGTCGCGAACTGAGACCTTGTCCTACCATTGATCCATATGTAAATGTACAACTATATCAGTGAAACTAATCGAAATGCATATATTAAAGGATTGACCTGGCAAGGAACCCATAGATCTGTTTCACAGAATGGTTAACCTGCAAAAGGGTTGGCCAAGGGCTGGACAAACTGTATAAAAGGCCCAGGTATTCCAATGTGTGGTCTCTCACTAACACATGGAACCCTCGTTGAAGTTCGTTATGTTACTCTGAGAGCCGAATAGCTCTCCGCTTGTCAATTGACTTGGTAACTGTTGTAGCTTTTAAATAAAGCACTTGTATGTTTCTTTGTAACCTGTGTTGGTGTGTTTCTTTTGGGCTTCCCGGCCTCATATTATTAATTCTGTTTTCACACCTCCAGCACTTCCAGTGCACTTCCCGGATGCGCGCAGCTGCTGCCAAAATAGGAGATCAGTTGTTAGGGGTGGAGTTAAGGCTCGTGATAGTGATTTTCTCCAAATATGGCCACAATAATCGCACAAGAACGGGTATCAGGAGAGTAGAAAGTAGAACGCAGCTAAGCAGTACTTCCAGCACTTCCAGTGCACTTCCCTTCTCTTTGCAATCTGATACTTAATAACAAGCTGCAAGTGCCCCTTTACGTAGCCCCAGCCACCTACCAGGTGTACCCAGATACTAGATAGCAGGCTGCACGTGTACCTTGGCCCGCCATCAGTCGCCTTTTCCCTTCATCCTGATCTTTGATAAGAAGCCGATAAACTAAGTTCCGTTTCCCAAGTTATTGTTACTGGCAACATGCTGTCCAGTAAAGGACTGGCTTACATTGCGTCCTTTTTAGTTTCTTTCATGTTCGCTGATAAATCGGTTTATAGCATGTTCCTATACTCCTAAACCTGCACTGTGCACCACCAATGCGTGTGCACTTTTCTCACCATAAGCCACAATGTAATTTTTCGGTTCTCACCTGTTTTGTCTGTTTACCCCATTTTGTGCTTTACCAAATGTAGACTGTGAAATGCCTTGTTCATCATGGAGTGTGTGCACATTCTGAAACGTGTAGGCGGCGGAGTGCAACGTCACTCCGCCACGTGCATGCAGCCCTTAAAGGGGCACCATCACACCACCCATTTTACTGTCGTATACTTCGCAGGCTTTTCAGTTCCTTTTTTTATTCGGTAATTCAAGAGTCACAGGTCAGAAAGGTCTGAATGAAACGTGTACAGTTTGGAAAGTGAGCTACAAGTGCAATGTTGATCACCCAATCCCAACATTAAAAAGCTTGCAGAAAACCGCAGATGGCCTTAGAGCATAGCTTTACAATGACCAGTGAGCAAGGGGCTTAATTGTCTACATAGCAACAAACCGCTTCGCAGTGCACTCTATCGCCCCTTCGAGGATTTACACTGATTACAGTGCAGTGCAGGGGGCACATCCATCAACGGGGCAGTGTCAAAGTTTGAGTCGTTTGTATTAATCAGCATTTTACATTCACATGAGGATCGATGGCTTCTTCAACTCGTGTGTTTTCTTCTAAAACACATGCAGCTCACGCACCGCCTTCATAGCCTGCAAGAAAAGATTGCCTCGTGTGAAAAATAGGGTTGCCAATAGGTCGAATGTTAAGGGGCAAAGCACAATTCCAGGGGCAAAGCACAATTCCAGCAAACGTTTCCCACCCCCAAGTACCCTCAAGAAGTGAATGCGCCAGTTCACTTACCCAAACAGGGTACAGATTTGTTTTGTTTACTAAATCATTAAAAACAGGTACATTGGCACCTGATTTAGCCAGCAAACTATTTCAGCAAAAAACAAGCACTGAACAGGCCAGCCCCTGAAATAAGGAATTCGACAGCAGGACATGGAAGGGCCTCACAGTGAGAAGTCACCTACCAGCAGTTTACTGAATAAAGCAATTTTCTAAAACCTGATGTCTTGGCCATCAGTCCCTGTCGTGCTATTAACCCAAGGCTGTTTAAATGCAGCTCCGTTCTTTCTGACCTTTTTATATCTTCCTCAAAGTTAAATTTAGGCCGTTCCAAGGGAGACCTTAACTTTCATATCTAATTGTACGCCATCAATCAATCCGCTCTCTCTTTACAGTGTGTTGCGACCAGGATGAAGGTCATCCTTACTCTAAAACTTTACCCGTCAGGTAATGCGGCCTTTCAATGTCTCCCTGTGTGGAGATGCCCACCAAGGAATCCTTTCAAAGTCAGTACTAGCATATGTTTCCAATGCATTTGTTTTAGTATGCTCAGCGAAAGATTCTTAGTGGTAACTTGTCTAACGTTTGCATTATTAGTTCATGTTCGTGTCCATATAATGATGGGCATCTGCCTCACGTTATGTTTATAGATGCGAATATATTCGTACTTAACCGATTGAAGTTGTGTCTACCCTCACTGCAGTCCCTGCTAGGTTTATATCTTGACATTTTTCAACTTTGCATAGCAAATTTGCTTGCCGTCATTTCCTGTTTAAGCCGTGCGTCGTAGGTCGATTTTTCTTCAGCACTACAAAGAAACCTGCTGAATAAGACCAAGAGACGTGCGCACAGCCACAAATCAAGCCCACGTATTTCCAGAGATTACCTCACTCAATATGCTTCTTTCTTGTGAGTATTAATCAGCTGCCTGCCCTGACCAGGCACATCATAATTTAGCATAGAAACATTCCAATGTCCTTTAACAAAGTGCAAAGCTTTAAAATGTGTGACACGATGAGTTTAATAGACAGGGAAGCTCATCCGTAATGGACAACCAGGCATCGATCCACCTATTTTGGATGAGCCGCGAAGGCAGCCCAATGAAAACGCTAAGCACTCCCTCAACTGCATGGCCCATTCAGGATGCAGGTTGCAGTACTGTGGCACATAGTGGGTGCTTCTGCATCTCCTCACACATTCAGAGCTGCTGGGGCATACTCCAGGGGGCAGTCTGGATTGTGTACACATTTGCAGGAAGCAGGACGCTCTCCCTGCTTCCTGTTTATGTTGTGCAGGAGCCGGGTTGCCAGAGAGCCATCACTGGATCCTGTGCTCCTGATGGCTGCGGAGCGGATGCTGGACCAGGGTTGTTGGAGGTAATAAAAACACAATGTGTATGAGAGCATGTGCGTGGCTCCATGTGTAAGAATGAGTGTGTTTGGGTGTGTGCATGAATGAAATATTGCATGTTGTGTGGGTGCACATATGAATGAGAGAGTATATGTTATGGATGCGCGGGTGAACAAATTATAAATGCTGTGTATGGGTGCATGAGTGAATGTCTATGAGGGTCCGAATGAATGTGTGTGATTGGTTGCATGAAAAATGCACCCAGCTCCTGTAAATCAGTGTCCAGTTCAAAAGCTCGGTGAGGGAGCCTATGATTTCAGGGTGGAGGGGAGAGGGGTGCATTAATTTCTTATTGGGCATTAGTGTTAGAGCAAGTTGCTACATGGCTAGACTGAACTGTATTGCTGCAGTCAATCTTGTTACGTTTTATGCTTCTGACATGGTATTTTTTACTGGGTATCACATTTAAAGCAAACAATATTTGCTGATCTTTTTTGCTTAACATTGCTGACCTTTAAAAAATGCTATGCAAGAGTCAGACATTTTAACCAGAATGGCTTCAACAATGTGAGCCAGTCTAGCTACACAATAACTCTCACCATGTTTGCTTTAACCACAATGCCCAGTAAAGAAATGCCATGGCAGAGGAAAAACATGAAACCAGATTGGCTCAAGCAATGCAGACTTATCTAGTCACTTAACAACACTTATCATGTTTGGCATGTTTAGTACGGCAAATAGATAACGAAAAACATGGAAATGTGCACAGAAATCCCGTAGGTGCCGCGTGCCTAGAAGGACACTGCATGAGCCTGCGTGCAGAATGAAAAATGCATGCCCCGTGTATTCATGGAATTTACTGCGCAAAGTAACCGTAATCGCAAATCACGGCTGGAAAACACCCCGACACGCAAGGCATAAACAGCCAGAACAGCTACCTTTGCATGCTCCCCCGAGTGCAAATAAATGCACCCTTCAAACAGTGCGTGGGGTCCTCTGCAAGCAGGCCAGCATCTTGGGGACCCTGCACGGGATCCCCCGTAACTGTATCCAGCACCTCAACAACATATGTATAAAAAATCATAAGTAGTAATTACTCTGGAAATCTGTGTGCCAACCCTCTTCAACTGTTCCTGCACCCCGCTAAACTGCATATATGCACCCCTAAATTAGATCAGAGCCCCGGTTGCGTACTTTTAAGAGGGATTTCTGAACTCTGACCTGGAGGGGCAGAGGTTCAGAAGGCCAACCTAGTTTCTGGAAACAGGGTAATCTCTGCACAAGCCAGACCAATCAGGGTAGCTTTGGCAGGTGGTCAAGACTAAGTCTCAAGAGGGGTGAGGGTGACTGAAAGACCTCAATGAGCACACAAAGCAAGGACACTTACAAAATACTCCAGACAGGTGTTATATTAAAAATATAGACACATTTATTACACAGCCTTTGGAATGTAGACCATAGCAAAGAATCACAATAATACTAAAGTAAACCAACACATCACAATCAACACAATATATATACAAGACCAGAGTGGTCTAACGGATTAAAAGGCACGAATTGTGTAGACCACCTAGATGGGGAGGAAAACAGGCAGTGCAAGTAATCTTTAGACCCAGTTCCACATCAATAATACACCTAACTAAGAGGCAGTCCAAGCCCTACGAAGAGAGGAGCCTTATGCTCAATAGTACATGCACGCGCTTGTGCCAAGGGACAAAATAGGGTCTCTTCGAGGGTCACTAGCAACTCAGGAAGGTGGATAAGGTTGATGAAGAACAAGTCCCCACTATTCAAGCAGGACCTCCACCTGCGGGCAGAGGCAGGTTGAGAGTGTGGGATGAAGTCGCTATTTCGCAATAGCTGTGGAAAGGAAAGGTGCCCTCGGGGGCCACTTTGTGTGTAAAAATGGGCTCCTGCGCTAGGGGCCACTGGTTGGGGTATAGACTACTCACCATTCCACAATGCAGGCAGACCCAGACTTCGCCGGTACAGTCCACTTCGCTGGCAGGTTCAAATGTGACAATCAGGACATCTTGACACCGTTTAGTTTCCGCGGTACAGCAGGGATTCCCAAACGGGACAGGGGAGATTTCTCTGCTCCAGGTGGATGAATCAGCCCAATTCTACTGCAGCAGGCTTCAGGGTCAAGGGGGTCACAAGTGTAGCGAACTTGCACAGGTTGTTGCCACAGCAGGGCAACACGGTAAATGCGTTTACTCCGGTCGGGGCGCACTCGTCTCACTTCAGACATGGCAATGCCAAGTGTACGAAATTCGGTGTGAGGGTGCCGTAGACACAGAGCAAGCAGTATCCCAAGTTTTGAGGGCTTCCTCGAAACCGCAGCAGTAAAAGAGCAAACGTCCCGAGTAAGATGGTCAGCCCACTGGCTGGCCCAGGGACACTTCCAAAGAGGCTTACTTGCAGGTTTGATGCCGAGAATAGCTGGTCCCACTATTCCAATGGGTCGAAGCATCTTCTCAGACCTTCTAGGACGATCAGATGCAGAGGGGTCTCGCCGGACGACAGCTGGCTCAGGGTGCCAAACCTTCCAGGGGGTCAACCGCGGTTCGTCGACTCGGCTTCTTGTTGCAGGATACTTGACTCCTTATCCTTTGTTTGTGTGAACTCAGGAGATCAACCTGGTAGTGGTGTTGTCGGCCTTGTTCCTTTCACGCCAAAACGGAGAGGACCCAATGGTAGATCTGCTCACATACACTCACTCCATACGTGGACCAATCACGGACCACAGTGGTCCCAGGCATTCAGGACACTCCAGACTCTCTGGCACCCAGGATGTGTATTGGGAACAGACATCCCAGCCCACATCCTGGAGGCACACACACAAGGCATGCAGAAGCCCGCGAAAGCTTTGGGTTTCGCGGGAAAGTGCATGACCAAATAAGGACTGACCCAGGTCGGCTCGACCTGGGGAAGGTGAAGGGGAAAGATGGTCAAAGGACAGGACAAAGAACCTTGTGGCATGGCCATTTTGGAGCCAGGCCACCTATTCGTGCCAAACTCGGTAAGCGCGGATAACATGGCAAGAAAGCGTTGAAAACATAAGAAAATGATAGCTGCCACCAGTCCTGTCCGTGACACATCTGCACAGTTCATAAAAAGTCCAGCAAGAGTTTCTAGGGCCTTTGGAATGACTAGAGACCCAAGGGTGCGTTAAAGTAAGTTACATTGCACTCTTGTTACATGTTGCACAAAAGCTGCAACATGAGGAAAGGACTAAGGGAAACAAAGTCTCCCAGTAGTGACTGTCTTAAGGGCATGTCAGTTTCCCCATAAGAAGTGAGCGAAAGCCCAGAGGAGTGCAGCTGAGGGCTGCGCTTCTCTGGCAAAGTTTAGATCAGGGTGTAAAACAGCAGCAAAAAGTTTGGCAGTTGACACATGGAGGGAAAATTACATTCTAATATGAAATCTTTCCTAACAAGTACACACACCCAAAAAGAAGACATGCATCCCCACCTCCGCACTGCGAATCCTACCTGCAAGTGCACTTATGCCTGCCTATGGGTGGCAGATAGTATGAAGGACTTGCAAGAGGTTGCGTGATCGATTCCATGAATATATCTCATGCCATGCAAATGTGGGCATGTGAGGGATGTCCTGCAGGCCATCCCTCGGAATGCTCACTTTTTTGCAAGTTCTTCCCCATTTCTTGTGTTCCACCCCCTTCCCAAAACTCTGCGCAAGCCACACACACGCACTGCATCGAGTATCGCGCAAGGCCCTCGATGGCTCGCAGAGAGGTGCCGAGCCTGCGCAAACTCCGCGCATGTTCCGGAAAAGTACAGCTCATTTGATTCCATGAATCGACGAATGTGGATTTGCGAATTTGCGACCAGTATCCTTTTTTCCATGCAAATAATTCCATGAATCGAGCCCTATGTATCTAAAGATGGATGAATTTTTATGGACTTAAAATAGCATGTAAACCTCCACGCGTAATGTGATGAGACTAGGGGCTCCAAATTTGGCCTATCACTAGCATTATGCCTTGTAACTGCAGTCATAAATATTTCAGAGGTTACAAAATAAAAGTCGTGCAGAAATAAAATTAAAAGAATCAGCCTTGACAAAAAAAGACGTCAATTTATTGCTGAGGTGGTAGTCCTTAAACAATTTTAAATTTCTGGATTTGTTCAGCTGTTGGCTTTAGCCAAATATTTGTGTCTGTTGCTTGTGTCATATTTGGGGGCATGACAGGGCTGTTAGGACTCATATTCTAAGACCCACAAGAGTGCCTGCTTTCAGGCTAATCTTTTTAGCCCGATTGGCTTTTTCTAGCTTTAACATTACAAGCCCCTTAATATTGCAATGAGTGGCAGCAGGTCAGGTCTGGCTAAGAAGCTAGAGGGGTTGTGCAAATCTGGCATGCACACGGGATCACCATGCAGCACTTCATATGACGTGTTATCATCCCATTGCTACTGGCTTGGCTTATTGTTTATACTTTTTCCTACGGGAAACGTATCCACCCTGTTTCTTCCCAGAAGAGGCAATGCATTTTGACAGTGTATCTCCTCAAATTCTATTTGCACTCACTCTCATCTATACAATTTTCTGTAGCGCAAATGGGCATGATAATTGTAAAGTTCATTTCCATCTTAGCAGGGCTTTTTGAGGGGTGATGTCCCTGAAGCTTGGCACATTGTGAGCTTTGAAATGTGTTCATTGCTTTCACAGCTACTAAATATTAAAATACAATACAACCGCCTCTATGAAACCAAATAGGAGTACATTCTACAAATAATATACCTTCACTGACTTCTCTACGTATGTCCATGTGATCCATTTAAAGGCATTACACCACTTGTGTTGCCTCTAGCAATGATGTATCTCTGTATGCCTTCGTGTTTTCCATGGTCGTTTATAGATGTGGCAAATCTGTATACAGTATCTTCTCTCCCCCTATCTGGGTACTAGTACCTGGCTATCAGATGCTGAACTATTTTTATCATCGTAAACCTACATAAGCAATCTATATCACATTAGGAAACATCACTTTCCTTTGAATATGTGTTGTGTGTTTGGGAGAACCCATCATAAAGGGCCCCCAAAACGCTTGGGAATTGTTACTGTTAATGCACATATTCGTGTTTGGGAATTCTCAGGGGCTAGGGCTGCTTGCTTGCCAGCTGTTATGCCCTCATCTAAGTATGCAGCCAAGCTTGTCTGAGCTACCGCCATAGATTTTACCATCTGCTTTTTAGCAGGCAGGTTGATCACCACATTGTCAATAATGAACAAAAGATATATTCCTTGTGTTATATTGTAAAGTACTCATATGAGAGGGTTTACCTCTTTGCATTTCCAAACCTGTTGCATGAGTTATCCAGATTCTATATGGTTGCCCTAGGAATTCTTGAAGGCATTTCGTACCCACCATTGCCAATTTCTAACCACGTTTAACTAGTCTGAGCTTCAATGGACTTAAGTTGAGCACCTTGTTTGTGTTTCAGTAATAGACCTCTTGCTTTAGCTGTCTTTGCTCACATTCCTCTCTAACAGTCAGGGTCTGATTCGTGGAATTATCTGCCCAGAAAATACTTGTGCTCGAAATACCGTTTGTCGTTTCATGGACTCGACTGCGCAGGACTTTTTCGTACTTTGCGTGGACTACGCCCAGGCTCAGCACGTCACTGCGAGAGGCCGAGTGCCTTGCGCAAGACACTGTGCAGAGTGTGGCATGACTTGCACAGAGGGCAAGTTATGGGGCAAAACGTGGAAAATGAGGAAGAACAAGGGAAAATGTGGGCATTACGAGGGATGGGCAACAGGCAGTGCATTGAACGCCAACTATTGCGCTGAACGGTACGTATTCATGTTTCTGGCCATGCAACCCCTGCATACTATCCGCCACCCAAAGGCAGCATACACACACTTGCACATAGGATTCACCAAGCAGAGGTAATATTGGGTGTCAGATTTAGGGAGGCGTGTACGCATTCAGGGTTCTGATATAACTTAGGGGTGTGCAAACACAGTGTAGCGGGGTGCAGGAATGGTTTACAGGGGTTTGCATGCAGATTTTCCGAGTTACAATAAATATTACACATGTTGTTGGGGTGCCGGTGACAGTTACGGGGGACCCCGCATAGGGTCCCCGAGATGCAGGCCTGGTTGCGGTGGACCACACACACTATTTAAAAGGTGCATGAATTTGCGCATGAGGGAACACGCAAAGATAGCTGTTTCTGGCTGTTTTTGCTTTGCGTGGGGCGAGTCAGGGGCATTCCGGCTGCGACTTGGGTATACGATTACTTTGCGAAAACAATTCCATGAATAGACAGAGCACGAAGAAAAACATCTGTATGCAGGTTTCCGCAGAGTCGTTCTCAGGACGTGGGTTTTGTGGGATCTCTGCGCACTTTCATGAATTGGGAGCTAAGTCTCTCTAGATAAACGGACACATTGAATTGGCTTCTGTACAAGTTCCAAATGCTGCAAACAATGGGTCTTCAGCGTACCGTATCTGTGAACATGGTGTTGTATAGTGGCATACGTGTTTATCATGTAGTAATACATCTACCTTAAATTTTAAAGTCAATTTAAGATATGTCCAATCACACCTCCCTGTGTCGACTCCGCTTTGTAGTGATATTGTATATCATGAGAAAAATACGTTTAAATATCACACTGTATGTTTGAATGCTTTTTGTTCAGTTAATAGGGTTATTTTCAAGTTGGTGACTAGCAGCTATAAGTCAAGAGAGTGTACATGGCCTATAGAAATTGTATGTGGTGAAACCGCCCCAGTGCAAAAGAGTACCTGATTTCATTTGAGCTAAATTGTGGTTTCAAGATCTGTTGTTTGTTAGATTGCATTGTTGCACTTAAAACCTCCACATAATTGTGAATACCTATTTTTATGGTATCGCGTTAATTTACTGATGCAGGTTTTTTCAAAGTAATGTTCTCAGATGAAATCGCATTAAAAAAACGAATTTAAAATATATAGGGGATGGGCGTAAGGGATTAATTCATTCGGGGAGGGGGTTGGGGTATGGGTACCAGTGTAAGGAAAAACTTTTTTGGGGGGACCCCCAACATTAAAAAAAAATAATGTGGATGAGTTTTTCAAAGTAATTTCACCTGATAAAATGACTTTGTAAAAATGTGCATCAGCAAAGGGACATGGAACCAATTTTTATAGTTGTTCTTCAATCTCACTACTATAACGTTGGCTCTCGCAAAGTCTCTAGCATATAATCTTATCATTTGATATGTGTCAGTGAGGCAATTAAGTGTTATGTGTGCAATTGTGTGTACACAACCCTTATGCTCATTTACGTGATCACCATCAAACATATCTGCCACTAAAATGTGCTTGTGTTTTCTTGTAACCTGGTCACAGGACTATGGGCTGGTGGGTGAATACACACACATTTAATGACCTTTCCCATGATGTGGAAGTGTTGAAACCGGAATCAAAAAGTTTTCCGATCGAGCAATTGATCTCCCGCTGATATTGCACTGGCTGTTTGCAAGGCCACATACTGATTTTTCTCCCATCTATTCTTTTCCCCAATTATTCTTTCATTCCTGACTGGTTTCCCTTGGGTAATGGGCCCTGTCTTTTTCTGTGTGGTTGAGAAGAGGCATAGTCATCAACCATGTGCCATTTTGTTTCCTAAGGTGATCTTATCCCTGAGGTACTACTTATGTTTATGAGTATCCAATATATCTATGCTTGTGTAGTGGAGAGTGAAAGAGAACTAGAGATTGGCACAATCCAAAGTTAGAGGTGCTGGAATTCTGCCTTGCTGCTTCAGATGAGTTGTGAAAAGGTGTGCCTGCAAAATGCAGGTAGTTACCTTCTTGCCTGAAAGACTGTAAATTAACAAGGGGGGTCCTGGGAGTCCCTCTGCCAGACATTAGTCCTGGTTACAAGAAACTTACTCAGAGTCTTTAACTCACTATCTTTCACAGAAAAGAAATATCCCAAACATATCAGTCTTTGTCCTGGCCTGGGGCAGCCCAGCACCGAAATGCTAGGCAATTCTCCTCTGAACAAGAGTACCAACAGCAACCCCAGACACGTGTTTCGGTCTGGTTGGACCTCATCAGTACGGTGGAGATGTGCCTCTCAAAGAATAGTGAGTAAGGGGTCCACGTCTGGATTCCGCTAGTAACTTAGGGTGAAACCCAAAGTTCCTTAAATACACAAATTAACAAGGGGGGTCCTGGGAGTCCCTCTGCCAGACATTAGTCCTGGCTATGAGAGACTTACCCAGAGTCTTTAGCTCACTATCTTTCACAGAGAAGAAATATCCCACACATATCAGTCTTTGTACTGCCCTGGTGCAGTCTGGCACCGAAATGCTAGGCAATTCTCCTCTGAACAAGAGTACCAACAGCATCCCCAGACACATGTTTCATTCTGGATGGGCCTCATCAATAGGGTGGAGGTGTGCGTATCTAGAAATAGTGAGCAAGGGGTACATGTCTGGATTCCTAGTAACTCAGGGTGAGACCCAAAGTTACTTAAATGTGCAAATTAACAGGAGGGTCCTCGGAGTCCCTCTGCCAGACATTAGTCCTTGTTACGAGAGACTTACCCAGAGTCTTTAGCACACTATCTTTCACACAGAAGAAATATCCAAAACATATCAGTCTTTATCCTGCCCTGGGGCAGTCCAGCACGGAATTGATAGGCAATTCTCCTCTGAACAAGAGTACCATCAGAAACCCCAGACATATGTTTCGGTCTGCTTGGACCTCATCAGTAGGGTGGAGCTGTGCCTCTCTAAAAATAGTGAGCAAGGGGTCCATGTCTGGATTCCTAGTAACTCAGGTTGAGAGCCAAAGTTACCTAAATGTGCACATTAACAAGGGGGGTCCTGGGAGTCCCTCTGCCAGACATTAGTCCTGGTTATGAGAGACTTACCCAGAGTCTTTAGCTCACTATCTTTCACAGAGAAGAAATATCCCAAACATATCAGTCTTTGTCCTGCCATATGGCAGTCCAGTCCGAAATGTTAGGCAATATTCCTCTGAACAAGAGTACCAACAAAAACCCCAGACACGTGTTTCGGTCTGTTTGGACCTCATGAGTAGGGTGTAGCTGTGCATGTCTAAGAATAGTGAGCAAGGGGTCCACGTCTGGATTCCCCTAGTAATTTAGGGTGAGACCCAAAGTTACTTAAATATGCAAATTAACATGGGGGTCCTGGGAGTCCTCTGCCAAACATTAGTTCTGGTTACGAGAGACTTACTCAGAGTCTTTAGCTCACTATCTTTCAAAGAGAAGAAATATAAAGAGAAGTCTTTATAAATATAAAGAGAAGTCTTTGTCCTGCCCTGAGGCAGTCCAGCACCGAAATGCTAGGCAATTCTCCTCTGAACTAGAAAACCAACAGGAACCCCAGACACATGTTTCGTGCTGGTTGGACCTCATCAATAGGGTGTAGCTGCGCTTCTCTAGAAATAGTGAGCAAGGGGTCCATGTCTGGATTCCTAGTAACTCAGGGTGAGACCCAAAGTTACTTAAATTTGCAAATTAGTACGGGGGTCCTGGGAGTCCCTCTGCCAGACATAATTCCTGGTTATGAGAGACTTACCCAGAGTCTCTAGCTCACTATCTTTCACAGAGAAGAAATATCACAAACATATCAGTCTTTGTCCTGCCCTGGGGCAGTCCAGCATGGAATTGATAGGCAATTCTCCTCTGAACAAGAGTACCAACAGAAACCCCAGACATGTGTTTCGGTCTGGTTGGACCTCATCAGTAGGGTGGAGCTGTGCCTCTCTAAGAATAGTGAGCAAGGGGTCCATGTCTGGATTCCGCTAGTAACTTAGGGTGAGACCCAAAGTTACTTAAATATGCAAATTAACAAAGGGGGGTCCTGGGAGTCCTCTGCCAGACATTAGTCCTGGTTACGAGAGACTTACTCAGAGTCTTTAGCTCACGACCTTTCACAGAGAAGAAATATCCCAAACATATCAGTCTTTGTCCTGCCCTGGGACAGTCCAGCACAGAAATGCTAGGCAATTCTCCTCTGAACTAGAAGACCAACAGCAACCCCAGACACATGTTTCGGTCTGGTTGGACCTCATCAGTAGGGTGGAACTGTGCCTCTCTAAGAATAGTGAGCAAGGGGTCCACGTCTGAATTCCCCTAGTAACTTAGGGTGAGACCCAAAGTTACTTGAGTATGCAAATTAACAAGAGGGGATCCTGAGAGTCCCTCTGCCAGACATTTGTCCTGGTTACCAGAGACTTACCCAAAGTCTTTAGCTCTATCTTTCACACAGAAGAAATATCCTACACATATCAATCTTTATCCTGCCCTGTGGCAGTCCAGCAACGAAATGCTAGGCGATTCTCCTCTGAACAAGAGTACCTACAGAAACCCCAGACACGTGTCTTGGTCTGGTTGGACATCATCAGTAGGGTGGAGCTGTGCCTCTCTAAGAATAGTCAGCAAGGGGTCCACATCTGGATTCCCCTAGTAACTTAGGGTGAGACCCAAAGTTACTTAAATATGAAAATTAACAAGGGGGGTCCTGGGAGTCCTCTGCATACATTAGTCCTAGTTACGAGAGACTTACGCAGAGTCTTTAGCTCACCATCTTTCACAGAGAAGACATATCCCAAACATATCAGTCTTTGCCTGCCCTGGGGCAGTCCAGCACCGAAATACTATGCAATTCTCCTCTGAACTAGAAGACCAACAGCATCCCCAGACACATGTTTCGTTCTGGATGGACCTCATCGATAGGGTGGAGCTGTGCGTCTCTAGAAATAGTGAGCAACGGTCCATATCTGGATTCCTAGTAACTCAGGGTGAAACCCAAAGTTACTTAAATGTGCAAATTTAACATGAGGGTCCTCGGAGTCCCTCTGCCAGACATTAGTCCTGGTTACGAGAGACTTACCCAGAGTCTTTAGCACACTATCTTTCACACCGAAGAAATATCCCAAACATATCGGTCTTTATCTTGCCCTGGGGCAGTCCAGCACGGAATTGATAGGCAATTCTCCTCTGAACAAGAGTACCATCAGAAACCCCAGACACGTGTTTCGGTCTGGTTGGACCTCATCAGTATGGTGGAGCTGTGCCTCTCTAAGAATAGTGAGCAAGGGGTCCACGTCTGGATTCCCCTAGTAACTTAGGGTGAGACCCAAAGTTACTTAAATATGAAAATTAACAAGGGGGGTCCTGGGAGTCCTCTGCCAGACATTAGTCCTGGTTACGAGAGACTTACTCAGAGTCTTTAGCTCACTATCTTTCACAGAGAAGAAATATCCAAACATATCAGTCTTTGTCCTGCCCTGGGGCAGTCCAGCACCGAAATGCTAGGCAATTCTCCTCTGAACTAGAAGACCAACAGCAACCCAAGACACATGTTTTGGTCTGGTTGGACCTCATCAGTAGGGTGGAACTGTGCCTCTCTAAGAATAGTGAGCAAGGGGTCCACTTCTGGATTCCCCTAGTAATTTAGGGTGAGACCCAAAGTTACTTAAGTATGCAAATTAACAATGGGGGATCCTGGGAGTCCCTCTGCCAGACATTTGTCCTTGTTACCAGAGACTTACCCAAAGGCTTTTGCTCTCTATCTTTCACACAGAAGAAATATCCTACACATATCAATCTTTGTCCTGCCCTGTGGCAGTCCAGCAACGAAATGCTAGGCAATTCTCCTCTGAACAAGAGTACCTACAGAAACCCCAGACATGTGTCTTGGTCTGGTTGGACATCATCAGTAGGGTGGAGCTGTGCCTCTCTAAGACCAGTCAGCAAGGCATCCACATCTGGTTTCCCCTAGTAACTTAGGGTGAGACCCAAAGTTACTTAAATATGCAAATTGACAAGGGGGGGTCCTGGGAGTCCTCTGCCAGACATTAGTCCTGGTTACGAGAGACTTACTCAGAGTCTTTAGCTCACAATCTTTCACAGAGAAGAAATATCCCAAACATATCAGTCTTTGTACTGCCCTGGGGCAGTCCAGCACCGAAATGCTGGGCAATTCTCCTCTGAACTAGAAGACCAACAGCAACCCAGACACATGTTTCAGTCTGGTTGGACCTCATCAGTAGGGTGGAGCTGTGCCTCTCTAAGAATAGTGAGCCAGAGGTCCAGGTCTGGATTCCCCTAGTAACTTAGGGTGAGACCCAAAGTTACTTATGTATGCAAATTAACAAGGGGGTTCCTGGGAGTCCCTCTGCCAGATATTAGTCCTGGTTACGAGAGACTTACCCAAAGTCTTTACCTCTCTATCACAGAGAAGAAATATCCTAAACATATCAGTCGTTGTCCTGCCCTGGGGCAGTCCAGTACCAAAATGCTTGGCGATTCTCCTCTGAACAAGAGTATCAACAGCAACCCCAGAAACGTGTTTCTGTCTGGTTGGACCTCATCAGGAGGGTGGAGCTGTGCCCCTCAAAGAATAGTGAGCAAGGGGTCCACATCTGGATTCCCCTAGTAACTTGGGGTGAGACCCAAAGTTATTTAAATATGCAAATTAACAAGGGGGGTCCTGGGAGCCCCTCTGCCAGACATTATTCCTGGTTATGTGAGATTTATCCAGAGTCTTTAGCTCACTATCTTTCACAGAGAAGAAATATCCCATACATATCAGTCTTTGCCCTGCCCTGGGACAGTCCAGCACCGAAATGTTAGGCAATTCTCCTCTGAACAAAATTATCAACAGCAACCCCAGACACGTGTTTCGGTCTGGTTGGACTTCATCAGTAGGGTGGAGCTGTGCCTCTCTAAGAATACTGAGCAAGGGGTCCACGTCTGGATTCCCTAGCAAATTAGGGTGAGACCCAAAGTTACTTAAATATGCAAATAAACAAGGGGGGTCCTGGGAGTCCCTCTGCCAGACATTAGTCCTGGTTATGAGAGACTTACCCAGAGTCTTTAGCTCAATATCTTTCACAGAGAAGAAATATCCCAAACATATCAGTCTTTGTCCTGCCCTGGGGCAGTCCAGCACCAAAATGCTAGGCGATTCTCCTCTGAACAAGAGTATCAACAGCAACCCCAGAAACGTTTTTCTGTCTGGTTGGACCTCATCAGGAGGGTGGAGCTGTGCCCCTCAAAGAATAGTGAGCAAGGGGTCCACATCTGGATTCCCCTAGTAACTTGGGGTGAGACCCAAAGTTATTTAAATATGCAAATTAACAAGGGGGATCCTGGGAGCCTCTCTGCCAGACATTATTCCTGGTTATGTGAGATTTATCCAGAGTCTTTAGCTCACTATCTTTCACAGACAAGAAATATCCCAAACATATCAGTCTTTGCCCTGCCCTGGAACAATCCAGCACCGAAATGTTAGGCAATTCTCCTCTGAACAAAATTATCAACAGCAACCCCAGACACATGTTTCGGTCTGGTTGGACTTCATCAGTAGGGTGGAGCTGTGCCTCTCTAAGAATAGTGAGCAAGGGGTCCACGTCTGGATTCCCTAGCAAATTAGGGTGAGACCCAAAGTTACTTAAGTATGCAAATAAACAAGGGGGGTCCTGGGAGTCCCTCTGCCAGACTTAGTCCTGGTTATGAGAGACTTACCCAGAGTCTTTAGCTCAATATCTTTCACAGAGAAGAAATATCCCAAACATATCAGTCTTTGTCCTGCCCTCGGCAGTCCAGCACCAAAATGCTAGGCAATTCTCCTCTGAACAAGAGTATCAACAGCAACCCCAGACACGTGTTTCAGTCTGGTTGGACCTCATCAGTAGGGTGGAGCTGTGCCTCTCTCCGAATAGTGAGTAAGGGGTCCACGTCTGGATTCCCCTAGTAATTTAGGATGAGACCCAAAGTTACTTAAATGCGCAAATTAACAAGATGGGTCCTGGGAGTCCCTCTGCCAGACCTTAGTCCTGGCTATGAGAGACTTACCCAAAGTCTTTAACTCACTATCTTTCACAGAGAAGAAATATCCCACACATATCAGTCTTTGTACTGCCCTGGTGCAGTCTGGCACCGAAATGCTAGGCAATTCTCCTCTGAACAAGAGTACCAACAGCAACCCCAGACACGTGTTTCGGTCTGGTTGGACCTCATCAATAGGGTGGAGCTGTGCCTCTCTAAAAATATTGAGCAAGGGGTCCATGTCTGGATTCCTAGTAACTCAGGGTGAGAGCCAAAGTTACTTAAATGTGCAAATTAACAAGGGGGGTCCTGGGAGTCCCTCTGCCAGACATTAGTCCTGGTTATGAGAGACTTACCCAGAGTCTTTAGCTCACTATCTTTCACAGAGAAGAAATATCCCAAACATATCAGTCTTTGGCCTGCCCTATGGCAGTCCAGCACCGAAATGCTAGGCAATTTTCCTCTGTACAAGAGTACCAACAAAAACCCCAGACACGTGTTCGGGCTGTTTGGACCTCATGAGTAGGGTGTAGCTGTGCATGTCTAAGAATAGTGAGCAAGGGGTCCACGTCTGGATTCCCCTAGTAACTTAATGTGAGACCCAAAGTTACTTAAATATGCAAATTAACATGGGGGTCCTGGGAGTCCTCTGCCAAACATTAGTTCTGGTTACGAGAGACTTACTCAGAGTCTTTAGCTCACTATCTTTCAAAGAGAAGAAATATCCCAAACATATCAGTCTTTGTCCTGCCCTGGGGCAGTCCAGCACCGAAATGCTAGGCAATTCTCCTCTGAACTAGAAGACCAACAGGAACCCAAGACACATGTTTCGTTCTGGTTGGACCTCATCAATAGGGTGTAGCTGCGCTTCTCTAGAAATAGTGAGCAAGGGGTCCATGTCTGGATTCCTAGTAACTCAGGGTGAGACCCAAAGTTACTTAAATGTGCAAATTAGTACGGGGGTCCTGGGAGTCCCTCTGCCAGACATTATTCCTGGTTACGACAGACTTACCCAGAGTCTTTAGCTCACTATCTTTCACAGAGAAGAAATATCCCAAACATATCAGTCTTTGTCCTGCCCTGGAGCAGTCCAGCATGGAATTGATAGGCAATTCTCCTCTGAACAAGAGTACCAACAAAAACCCCAGACATGTGTTTCGGTCTGGTTGGACCTCATCAGTAGGGTGGAGCTGTGCCTCTCTAAGAATAGTGAGCAAGGGGTCCATCTCTGGATTCCGCTAGTAACTTAGGGTGAGACCCAAAGTTACTTAAATATGCAAATTAACAAGGGGGGGTCCTGGGAGTCCTCTGCCAGACATTAGTCCTGGTTACGAGAGACTTACTCAGAGTCTTTAGCTCACTACCTTTCACAGAGAAGAAATATCCCAAACATATCAGTCTTTGTCCTGCCCTGGGACAGTCCAGCACAGAAATGCTAGGCAATTCTCCTCTGTACTAGAAGACCAACAGCAACCCCAGACACATGTTTTGGTCTGGTTGGACCTCATCAGTAGGGTGAACTGTGCCTCTCTAAGAATAGTGAGCAAGGGGTCCACGTCTGAATTCCCCTAGTAACTTAGGGTGAGACCCAAAGTTACTTAAGTATGCAAATTAACAAGGGGGGATCCTGAGAGTCCCTCTGCCAGACATTTGTTCTGGTTACCAGAGACTTACCCAAAGTCTTTAGCTCTATCTTTCACACAGAAGAAATATCCTACACATATCAATCTTTATCCTGCCCTGTGGCAGTCCAGCAACGAAATGCTAGGCAATTCTCCTCTGAACAAGAGTACCTACAGAAACCCCAGACACGTGTCTTGGTCTGGTTGGACATCATCAGTAGGGTGGAGCTGTGCCTCTCTAAGAATAATCAGCAAGTGGTTCACATCTGGATTCCCCTAGTAACTTAGGGTGAGACCCAAAGTTACTTAAATATGCAAATTAACAAGGGGGGTCCTGGGAGTCCTCTGCATACATTAGTCCTAGTTACGAGAGACTTACTCAGAGTCCTTAGCTCACCATCTTTCACAGAGAAGACATATCCCAAACATATCAATCTTTGCCCTGCCCTGGGGCTGTCCAGCACCGAAATACTATTCAATTCTCCTCTGAACTAGAAGACCAACAGCATCCCCAGACACATGTTTCGTTCTGGATGGACCTCATCAATAGGGTGGAGCTGTGCGTCTCTAGAAATAGTGAGCAACGGTCCATATCTGGATTCCTAGTAGCTCAGGGTGAGACCCAAAGTTACTTAAATGTGCAAATTTAACATGAGGGTCCTCGGAGTCCCTCTGCCAGACATTAGTCCTGGTTACGAGAGACTTACCGAGAGTCTTTAGCACACTATCTTTCACACCGAAGAAATATCCCAAACATATCAGTCTTTATCCTGCCCTGGGGCAGTCCAGCACGGAATTGATAGGCAATTCTCCTCTGAACAAGAGTACCATCAGAAACCCCAGACACGTGTTTCGGTCTGGTTGGACCTCATCAGTAGGGTGGAGCTGTGCCTCTCTAAGAATAGTGAGGAAGGGGTCCACGTCTGGATTCCCCTAGTAACTTAGGGTGAGACCCAAAGTTACTTAAATATGCAAATTAACAAGGGGGGTCCTGGGAGTCCTCTGCCAGACATTAGTCCTGGTTACGAGAGACTTATTCAGAGTCCTTAGCTCACTATCTTTCACAGAGAAGAAATATCCAAACATATCAGTCTTTGTCCTGCCCTGGGGCAGTAATGCACCGAAATGCTAGGCAATTCTCCTCTAAACTAGAAGACCAACAGCAACCCAAGACACATGTTTCGGTCTGGTTGGACCTCATCAGTAGGGTGGAACTGTGCCTCTCTAAGAATAGTGAGCAAGGGGTCCACGTCTGGATTCCCCTAGTAACTTAGGGTGAGACCCAAAGTTACTTAAGTATGCAAATTAACAATGGGGGATCCTGGGAGTCCCTCTGCCAGACATTTGTCCTGGTTACGAGAGACTTACCCAAAGTCTTTACCTCTCTATCTTTCACAGAGAAGAAATATCCTAAACATATCAGTCGTTGTCCTGCCCTGGGGCAGTCCAGTACCAAAATGCTAGGCGATTCTCCTCTGAACAAGAGTATCAACAGCAACCCCAGAAACGTGTTTCTGTCTGGTTGGACCTCATCAGGAGGGTGGAGCTGTGCCCCTCAAAGAATAGTGAGCAAGGGGTCCACATCTGGATTCCCCTAGTAACTTGGGGTGAGACCCAAAGTTATTTAAATATGCAAATTAACAAGGGGGTTCCTGGGAGCCCCTCTGCCAGACATTATTCCTAGTTATGTGAGATTTATCCAGAGTCTTTAGCTCACTATCTTTCACAGAGAAGAAATATCCCAAACATATCAGTCTTTGCCCTGCCCTGGAGCAGTCCAGCACTGAAATGGTAGGCAATTCTCCTCTGAACAAAATTATCAACAGCAACCCCAGACACGTGTTTCGATCTGGTTGGACTTCATCAGTAGGGTGGAGCTGTGCCTCTCTAAGAATAGTGAGCAAGGGGTCCACATCTGGATTCCCTAGCAAATTAGGGTGAGACCCAAAGTTTCTTAAGTATGCAAATAAACAAGGGGGGTCCTGGGAGTCCCTCTGCCAGACATAAGTCCTGGTTATGAGAGACTTACCCAGAGTCTTTAGCTCAATATCTTTCACAGAGAAGAAATATCCCAAACATATCAGTCTTTGTCCTGCCCTGGGGCAGTCCAGCACCAAAATGCTAGGCAATTCTCCTCTGAACAAGAGAATCAACAGCAACCCCAGACACGTGTTTCAGTCTGGTTGGACCTCATCAGTAGGGTGGAGCTGTGCCTCTCTACGAATAGTGAGCAAGGGGTCCACATCTGGATTCTCCTAGTAACTTGGGGTGAGACCCAAAGTTATTTAAATATGCAAATTAACAAGGGGGGTCCTGGGAGCCCCTCTGCCAGACATTATTCCTAGTTATGTGAGATTTATCCAGAGTCTTTAGCTCACTAACTTTCACAGAGAAGAAATATCCCAAACATATCAGTCTTTGTCCTGCCCTGGGGCAGTCCAGCACCAAAATGCTAGGCAATTCTCCTCTGAACAAAATTATCAACAGCAACCCCAGACACGTTTTTCGGTCTGGTTGGACTTCATCAGTAGGGTGGAGCTGTGCCTCTCTAAGAATAGTGAGCAAGGGGTCCACATCTGGATTCCCTAGCAAATTAGGGTGAGACCCTAAGTTTCTTAAGTATGCAAATAAACAAGGGGGGTCCTGGGAGTCCCTCTGCCAGACATTAGTCCTGGTTATGAGAGACTTACCCAGAGTCTTTAGCTCAATATCTTTCACAGAGAAGAAATATCCCAAACATATCAATCTTTGTCCTGCCCTGGGGCAGTCCAGCACCAAAATGCTAGGCGATTCTCCTCTGAACAAGAGTATCAACAGCAACCCCAGACACGTGTTTCGGTCTGGTTGGACTTCATCAGTAGGGTGGAGCTGTGCCTCTCTAAGAATAGTGAGCCAGGGGTCCAGGTCTGGATTGCCCTAGTAACTTAGGGTGCGACCCAAAGTTACTTAAGTATGCAAATTAACAAGGGGGGAATCTGGAGTCCCTCTGCCAGACATTAGTCCTGGTTACGAGAGACTTACCCAAAGTCTTTACCTCTCTATCTTTCACAGAGAAGAAATATCCTAAACATATCAGTCGTTGGCCTGCCCTGGGGCAGTCCAGTACCAAAATGCTAGGCGATTCTCCTCTGAACAAGAGTATCAACAGCAACCCCAGAAACGTATTTCTCTCTGGTTGGACCTCATCAGGAGGGTGGAGCTGTGCCCCTCAAAGAATAGTGAGCAAGTGGTCCACATCTGGATTCCCCTAGTAACTTGGGGTGAGACCCAAAGTTACTTAAATATGCAAATTAACAAGGGGTGTCCTGGGAGCCCTTCTGCCAGACATTATTCCTGGTTATGTGAGATTTATCCAGAGTCTTTAGCTCACTATCTTTCACAGAGAAGAAATATCCCAAACATATCAGTCTTTGCCCTGCCCTTGGGCAGTCCAGCACCGAAATGGTAGGCAATTCTCCTCTGAACAAAATTATCAACAGCACCCCCAGACACGTGTTTTGGTCTGGTTGGACTTCATCAGTAGGGTGGAGCTGTGCCTCTCTAAGAATAGTGAGCAAGGGGTCCACGTCTGGATTCCCTAGCAAATTAGGGTGAGACCCAAAGTTACTTAAGTATGCAAATAAACAAGGGGGGTCCTGGGAGTCCCTCTGCCAGACATTAGTCCTGGTTATGAGAGACTTACCCAGAGTCTTTAGCTCAATATCTTTCACAGAGAAGAAATATCCCAAACATATCAGTCTTTGTCCTGCCCTGGGGCAGTCCAGCACCGAAATGCTAGGCAATTCTTCTCTGAACTAGAAGACCAACAGCAACCCAAGACACATGTTTCGGTCTGGTTGGACCTCATCAGTAGGGTGGAACTGTGTTTCTCTAAGAATAGTGAGCAAGGGGTCCACGTCTGGATTCCCCTAGTAATTTAGGGTGAGACCCAAAGTTACTTAAGTATGCAAATTAACAATGGGGGATCCTGGGAGTCCCTCTGCCAGACATTTGTCCTGGTTACCAGAGACTTACCCAAAGGCTTTTGCTCTCTATCTTTCACACAGAAGAAATATCCTACACATATCAATCTTTGTCCTGCCCTGTGTCAGTCCAGCAACAAAATGCTAGGCAATTCTCCTCTGAACAAGAGTACCTACAGAAACCCCAGACACGTGTCTTGGTCTGGTTGGACATCATCAGTAGGGTGGAGCTGTGCCTCTCTAAGACCAGTCAGCAAGGGATCCACATCTGGATTCCCCTAGTAACTTCGGGTGAGACCCAAAGTTACTTAAATATGAAAATTAACAAGAGGGGTCCTGGGAGTCCTCTGCATACATTAGTCCTGGTTACGAGAGACTTACTCAGAGTCTTTAGCTCACCATCGTTCACAGAGAAGACATATCCCAAACATATCAGTCTTTGTCCTGCCCTGGGGCAGTCCAGCACCGAAATACTAGGCAATTCTCCTCTGAACTAGAAGACCAACAGCATCCCCAGACACATGTTTCGTTCTGGATGGACCTCATCAATGGGGTGGAGCTGTGCGTCTCTAGAAATAGTGAGCAAGGGGTACATGTCTGGATTCCTAGTAACTCAGGGTGAGACCCAAAGTTACTTAAATGTGCAAATTAACACGAGGGTCCTCGGAGTCCCTCTGCCAGACATTAGTCCTGGTTACGAGAGACTTACCCAGAGTCTTTAGCACACTATCTTTCACACAGAAGAAATATCCAAAACATATCAGTCTTTATCCTGCCCTGGGGCAGTCCAGCACGGAATTGATAGGCAATTCTCCTCTGAACAATAGTACCATCAGAAACCCGAGACACGTGTTTCGGTCTGGTTGGACCTCATCAGTAGGGTGGAGCTGTGCCTCTCTAAGAATAGTGAGCAAGGGGTCCATGTCTGGATTCCCCTAGTAACTTAGGGTGAGACCCAAAGTTACTTAAATATGCAAATTAACAAGGGGGGTCCTGGGAGTCCTCTGCCAGACATGAGTCCTGGTTACGAGAGACATACTCAGATTCTTTAGCTCACTATCTTTCACACAGAAGAAATATCCCAAACATATCAGTCTTTGTCTTGCTCTGGGGCAGTCCAGCACAGAAATGCTAGGCAATTCTCCTCTGAACTAGAATACCAACAGCACCCCCAGACACATGTTTCGTTCTGGTTGGACCTCATCAGTAGGGTGGAACTGTGCCTCTCTAAGAATAGTCAGCAAGGGGTCCACGTCTGGATTCCCCTAGTAACTTAGGGTGAGACCCAAAGTTACTTAAATATGCAAATTAACAAGGGGGGTCCTGGGAGTCCTCTGCATACATTAGTCCTGGTTACGAGAGACTTACTCAGAGTCTTTTACTCAACATCTTTCACAGAGAAGACATATTCCAAACATATCAGTCTTTGTCCTGCCCTGGGGCAGTCGAGCACCGAAATGCTATGCAATTCTCCTCTGAACTAGAAGACCAACAGCATCAGCAGACACATGTTTCGTTCTGGATGGACCTCATCAATAGGGTGGAGCTGTGCCTCTCTAAGAATAGTGAGCAAGGGGTCCACGTCTGGATTCCCCTAGTAACTTAGGGTGAGACCCAACGTTACTTAAATATGCAAATTAACAAGGGGGGTCCTGGGAGTCCTCTGCCAGACATTAGTCCTGGTTACGAGAGACTTACTCAGAGTCTTTAGCTCACTATCTTTCACAGAGAAGAAATATCCCAAACATATCAGTCTTTTTCCTGCCCTGGGGCAGTCCAGCACCGAAATGCTAGGCAATTCTCCTCTGAACTAGAAGACCAACAGCAACCCAAGACACATGTTTCGGTCTGGTTGGACCTCATCAGTGGGGTGGAGATGTGCCTCTCTAAGAATAGTGAGCAAGGGGTCCACGTCTGGATTCCACTAGTAACTTAGGGTGAGACCCAAAGTTACTTAAGTATGCAAATTAACAATGGGGGATCCTGGGAGTCCCTCTGCCAGACATTTGACCTGGTTACCAGAGACTTACCCAAAGTCTTTAGCTCTCTATATTTCACACAGAAGAAATATCCTACACATATCAATCTTTGTCCTGCCCTGTGGCAGTCCAGCAAGGAAATGCTAGGCAAGTCTCCTCTGAACAAGAGTACCTACAGAAACCCCAGACACGTGTCTTGGTCTGGTTGGACATCATCAGTAGGGTGGAGCTGTGCCTCTCTAAGACCAGTCAGCAAGGGATCCACATCTGGATTCCCCTAGTAACTTCGGGTGAGACCCAAAGTTACTTAAATATGAAAATTAACAAGAGGGGTCCTGGGAGTCCTCTGCATACATTAGTCCTGGTTACGAGAGACTTACTCAGAGTCTTTAGCTCACCATCTTTCACAGAGAAGACATATCCCAAACATTTCAGTCTTTGTCCTGCCCTGGGGCAGTCCAGCACCGAAATACTAGGCAATTCTCGTCTGAACTAGAAGACCAACAGCATCCCCAGACACATGTTTCGTTCTGAATGGACCTCATCAATAGGGTGGAGCTGTGCGTCTCTAGAAATAGTGAGCAAGGGGTACATGTCTGGATTCCTAGTGAGACCCAAAGTTACTTAAATGTGCAAATTAACACGAGGGTCCTCGGAGTCCCTCTGCCAGACATTAGTCCTCGTTACGAGAGACTTACCCAGAGTCTTTAGCACACTATCTTTCACACAGAAGAAATATCCAAAACATATCAGTCTTTATCCTGCCCTGGGGCAGTCCAGCACGGAATTGATAGGCAATTCTCCTCTGAACAATAGTACCATCAGAAACCCGAGACACGTGTTTCGGTCTGGTTGGACCTCATCAGTAGGGTGGAGCTGTGCCTCTCTAAGAATAGTGAGCAAGGGGTCCACGTCTGGATTCCCCTAGTAACTTAGGGTGAGACCCAAAGTTACTTAAATATGCAAATTAACAAGGGGGGTCCTGGGAGTCCTCTGCCAGACATTAGTCCTGGTTACGAGAGACATACTCAGATTCTTTAGCTCACTATCTTTCACACAGAAGAAATATCCCAAACATATCAGTCTTTATCCTGCCCTGGGGCACTCCAGCACAGAATTGATAGACAATTCTCCTCTGAACAAGAGTACCATCAGAAACACCAGACACGTGTTTCGGTCTGGTTGGACCTCATCAGTAGGGTGGAGCTGTGCCTCTCTAAGAATAGTGAGCAAGGGGTCCACGTCTGGATTCCCCTAGTAACTTAGGGTGAGACCCAAAGTTACTTAAATATGCAAATTAACAAGGGGGGTCCTGGGAGTCCTCTGCCAGACATTAGTCCTGGTTACGAGAGACTTACTCAGAGTCTTTAGCTCACTACCTTTCACAGAGAAGAAATATCCCAAACATATCAGTCTTTGTCCTGCCCTGGGACAGTCCAGCACAGAAATGCTAGGCAATTCTTCTCTGAACTAGAAGACCAACAGCAACCCCAGGCACATGTTTCGGTCTGGTTAGACCTCATCAGTAGGGTGAACTGTGCCTCTCTAAGAATAGTGAGCAAGGGGTCCACGTCTGAATTCCCCTAGTAACTTAGGGTGAGACCCAAAGTTACTTAAATATGCAAATTAACAAGGGGGGTCCTGGGAGTCCTCTGCCAGACATTAGTCCTGGTTACGAGAGACTTACTCAGAGTCTTTAGCTCACAATCTTTCACAGAGAAGAAATATCCCAAACATGTCAGTCTTTGTACTGCCCTGGGGGAGTCCAGCACCGAAATGCTAGGCAATTCTCCTCTGAACTAGAAGACCAACAGCAACCCCAGAAACATGTTTCAGTCTGGTTGGACCTCATCAGTAGGGTGGAGCTGTGCCTCTCTAAGAATAGTGAGCCAGAGGTCCAGGTCTGGATTCCCCTAGTAACTTAGGGTGAGACCCAAAGTTACTTATGTATGCAAATTAACAAGGGTGTTCCTGGGAGTCCCTCTGCCAGACATTAGTCCTGGTTACGAGAGACTTACCCAAAGTCTTTACCTCTCTATCTTTCACAGAGAAGAAATATCCTAAACATATCAGTCGTTGTCCTGCCCTGGGGCAGTCCAGTACCAAAATGCTTGGCGATTCTCCTCTGAACAAGAGTATCAACAGCATCACCAGAAACGTGTTTCTGTCTGGTTGGACCTCATTAGGAGGGTGGAGCTGTGCCCCTCAAAGAATAGTGAGCAAGGGGTCCACATCTGGATTCCCCTAGTAACTTGGGGTGAGACCCAAAGTTATTTAAATATGCAAATTAACAAGGGGGGTCCTGGGAGCCCCTCTGCCAGACATTATTCCTGATTATGTGAGATTTATCCAGAGTCTTTAGCTCACTATCTTTCACAGAGAAGAAATATCCCAAACATATCAGTCTTTGCCCTGCCCTGGGACAGTCCAGCACCGAAATGTTAGGCAATTCTCCTCTGAACAAAATGATCAACAGCAACCCCAGACACGTGTTTCGGTCTGGTTGGACTTCATCAGTAGGGTGGAGCTGTGCCTCTCTAAGAATAGTGAGCAAGGGGTCCACGTCTGGATTCCCTAGCAAATTAGGGTGAGACCCAAAGTTACTTAAGTATGCAAATAAACAAGGGGGGTTCTGGGAGTCCCTCTGCCAGACATTAGTCCTGGTTTTGAGAGACTTACACAGAGTCTTTAGCTCAATATCTTTCACAGAGAAGAAATATCCCAAACATATCAGTCTTTGTCCTGCCTTCGGGCAGTCCAGCACCAAAATGCTAGGCAATTCTCCTCTGAACAAGAGTATCAACAGCAAACCCAGACACGTGTTTCAGTCTGGTTGGACCTCATCAGTAGGGTGGAGCTGTGCCTCTCTCCGAATAGTGAGTAAGGGTTCCACGTCTGGATTCCGCTGGTAATTTAGGGTGAGACCCAAAGTTACTTAAATGCGCAAATTAACAAGAGGGGTCCTGGGAGTCCCTCTGCCAGACATTAGTCCTGGCTATGAGAGACTTACCCAGGGTCTTTAGCTCACTATCTTTCACAGAGAAGAAATATCCCACACATATCAGTCTTTGTACTGCCCTCGTGCAGTCTGGCACCGAAATTGCTAGGCAATTCTCCTCTGAACAAGAGTACCAACAGCAACCCCAGACACGTGTTTCGGTCTGGTTGGACCTCATCAATAGGGTGGAGCTGTGCCTCTCTAAGAATAGTGATCAAGGGGTCCATGTCTGGATTCCTAGTAACTCAGGGTGAGAGCCAAAGTTACTTAAATGTGCAAATTAACAAGGGGGGTCCTGGGAGTCCCTCTGCCAGACATTAGTCCTGGTTATGAGAGACTTACCCAGAGTCTTTAGCTCACTATCTTTCACAGAGAAGAAATATCCCAAACATATCAGTCTTTGTCCTGCCCTATGGCAGTCCAGCACCGAAATGCTAGGCAATTTTCCTCTGAACAAGAGTACCAACAAAAACCCCAGACACGTGTTTCGGTCTGTTTGGACCTCATGAGTAGGGTGTAGCTGTGCATGTCTAAGAATAGTGAGCAAGGGGTCCACGTCTGGATTCCCCTAGTAACTTAATGTGAGACCCAAAGTTACTTAAATATGCAAATTAACATGGGGGTCCTGGGAGTCCTCTGCCAAACATTAGTTCTGGTTACGAGAGACTTACTCAGAGTCTTTAGCTCACTATCTTTCAAAGAGAAGAAATATCCCAAACATATCAGTCATTGTCCTGCCCTGGGGCAGTCCAGCACCGAAATGCTAGGCAATTCCCCTCTGAACTAGAAGACCAACAGGAACCCCAGACACATGTTTTGTTCTGGTTGGACCTCATCAATAGGGTGTAGCTGCGCTTCTCTAGAAATAGTGAGCAAGGGGTCCATGTCTGGATCCCTAGTAACTCAGGGTGAGACCCAAAGTTACTTAAATGTGCAAATTAGTACGGGGGTCCTGGGAGTCCCTCTGCCAGACATTATTCCTGGTTACGAGAGACTTACCCAGAGTCTTTAGCTCACTATCTTTCACAGAGAAGAAATATCCCAAACATATCAGTCTTTGTCCTGCCCTGGGGCAGTCCAGCATGGAATTGATAGGCAATTCTCTTCTGAACAAGAGTACAAACAGAAACCCAGACATGTGTTTCGGTCTGGTTGGACCTCATCAATAGGGTGGAGCTGTGCCTCTCTAAGAATAGTGAGCAAGGGGTCCATCTCTGGATTCCGCTAGTAACTTAGGGTGAGACCCAAAGTTACTTAAATATGCAAATTAACAAGGGGGGTCCTGGGAGTCCTCTGCCAGACATTAGTCCTGGTTACGAGAGACTTACTCAGAGTCTTTAGCTCACTACCTTTCACAGAGAAGAAATATCCCAAACATATCAGTCTTTGTCCTGCCCTGGGACAGTCCAGCACAGAAATGCTAGGCAATTCTCCTCTGAACTAGAAGACCAACAGCAACCCCAGGCACATGTTTCGGTCTGGTTAGACCTCATCAGTAGGGTGAACTGTGCCTCTCTAAGAATAGTGAGCAAGGGGTCCACGTCTGAATTCCCCTAGTAACTTAGGGTGAGACCCAAAGTTACTTAAATATGCAAATTAACAAGGGGGGTCCTGGGAGTCCTCTGCATACATTAGTCCTGGTTACGAGAGACTTACTCAGAGTCTTTTGCTCAACATCTTTCACAGAGAAGACATATTCCAAACATATCAGTCTTTGTCCTGCCCTGGGGCAGTCGAGCACCGAAATGCTATGCAATTCTCCTATGAACTAGAAGACCAACAGCATCCCCAGACACATGTTTCGTTCTGGATAGACCTCATCAATAGGGTGGAGCTGTGCGTCTCTAGAAATAGTGAGCAACGGTCCATATCTGGATTCCTAGTAACTCAGGGTGAGACCCAAAGTTACTTAAATGTGCAAATTTAACATGAGGGTCCTCGGAGTCCCTCTGCCAGACATTAGTCCTGGTTACGAGAGACTTACCCAGAGTCTTTAGCACACTATCTTTCACACCGAAGAAATATCCCAAACATATCAGTCTTTATCCTGCCCTGGGGCAGTCCAGCACCGAATTGATAGGCAATTCTCCTCTGAACAAGAGTACCATCAGAAACCCCAGACACGTGTTTCGGTCTGGTTGGACCTCATCAGTAGGGTGGAGCTGTGCCTCTCTAAGAATAGTGAGCAAGGGGTCCACATCTGGATTCCCCTAGTAACTTAGGGTGAGATCCAAAGTTACTTAAATATGCAAATTAACAAGGGGGGTCCTGGGAGTCCTCTGCCAGACATTAGTCCTGGTTACGAGAGACTTACTCAGAGTCTTTAGCTCACTATCTTTCACAGAGAAGAAATATCCAAACATATCAGTCTTTGTCCTGCTCTGGGGCAGTAATGCACCGAAATGCTAGGCAATTCTCCTCTGAACTAGAAGACCAACAGCAACCCAAGACACATGTTTTGGTCTGGTTGGACCTCATCAGTAGGGTGGAACTGTGCCTCTCTAAGAATAGTGAGCAAGGGGTCCACGTCTGGATTCCCCTAGTAACTTAGGGTGAGACCCAAAGTTACTTAAGTATGCAAATTAACAATGGGGGATCCTGGGAGTCCCTCTGCCAGACATTTGTCCTGGTTACCAGAGACTTACCCAAAGTATTTAGCTCTCTATCTTTCACACAGAAGAAATATCCTACACATATCAATGTTTGTCCTGCTCTGTGGCAGTCCAGCAACGAAATGCTAGGCAATTCTCCTCTGAACAAGAGTACCTACAGAAACCCCAGACACGTGTCTTGGTCTGGTTGGACATCATCAGTAGGGTGGAGCTGTGCCTCTCTAAGACCAGTCAGCAAGGGATCCACATCTGGATTCCCCTAGTAATTTAGGGTGAGACCCAAAGTTACTTAAATATGAAAATTAACAAAGGGGGTCCTGGGAGTCCTCTGCATACATTAGTCCTGGTTATGAGAGACTTACTCAGAGTCTTTAGCTCACCATCTTTCACAGAGAAGACATATCCCAAACATATCAGTCTTTGTCCTGCCCTGGGGCAGTCCAGCACCGAAATACTAGGCAATTCTCCTCTGAACTAGAAGACCAACAGCATCCCCAGACACATGTTTCGTTCTGGATGGACCTCATCAATGGGGTGGAGCTGTGCGTCTCTAGAAATAGTGAGCAAGGGGTACATGTCTGGATTCCTAGTAACTCAGGGTGAGACCCAAAGTTACTTAAATGTGCAAATTAACAAGAGGGTCCTCGGAGTCCCTCTGCCAGACATTAGTCCTGTTTACGAGAGACTTACCCTGAGTCTTTAGCACACTATCTTTCACACAGAAGAAATATCCAAAACATATCAGTCTTTATCCTGCCCTGGGGCAGTCCAGCACGGAATTGATAGGCAGTTCTCCTCTGAACAATAGTACCATCAGAAATCCCAGACACGTGTTTCGGTCTGGTTGGACCTCATCAGTAGGGTGGAGCTGTGCCTCTCTAAGAATAGTGAGCAAGGGGTCCACGTCTGGATTCCCCTAGTAACTTAGGGTGAGACCCAAAGTTACTTAAATATGCAAATTAACAAGGGGGGGTCCTGGGAGTCCTCTGCCAGACATTAGTCCTGGTTACGAGAGACTTACTCAGAGTCTTTAGCTCACGATCTTTCACAGAGAAGAAATATCCCAAACATATCAGTCTTTGTCCTGCCCTGGGACAGTCCAGCACAGAAATGCTAGGCAATTCTCCTCTGAACTAGAAGACCAACAGCAACCCCAGGCACATGTTTCGGTCTGGTTGGACCTCATCAGTAGGGTGAACTGTGCCTCTCTAAGAATAGTGAGCAAGGGGTCCACGTCTGAATTCCCCTAGTAACTTAGGGTGAGACCCAAAGTTACTTAAATATGCAAATTAACAAGGGGGGTCCTGGGAGTCCTCTGAATACATTAGTCCTGGTTACGAGAGACTTACTCAGAGTCTTTTGCTCAACATCTTTCACAGAGAAGACATATTCCAAACATATCAGTCTTTGTCCTGCCCTGGGGCAGTCGAGCACCGAAATGCTATGCAATTCTCCTATGAACTAGAAGACCAACAGCATCCCCAGACACATGTTTCGTTCTGGATAGACCTCATCAATAGGGTGGAGCTGTGCGTCTCTAGAAATAGTGAGCAACGGTCCATATCTGGATTCCTAGTAACTCAGGGTGAGACCCAAAGTTACTTAAATGTGCAAATTTAACATGAGGGTCCTCGGAGTCCCTCTGCCAGACATTAGTCCTGGTTACGAGAGACTTACCCAGAGTCTTTAGCACACTATCTTTCACACCGAAGAAATATCCCAAACATATCAGTCTTTATCCTGCCCTGGGGCAGTCCAGCATGGAATTGATAGGCAATTCTCCTCTGAACAAGAGTACCATCAGAAACCCCAGACACGTGTTTCGGTCTGGTTGGACCTCATCAGTAGGGTGGAGCTGTGCCTCTCTAAGAATAGTGAGCAAGGGGTCCACATCTGGATTCCCCTAGTAACTTAGGGTGAGATCCAAAGTTACTTAAATATGCAAATTAACAAGGGGGGTCCTGGGAGTCCTCTGCCAGACATTAGTCCTGGTTACGAGAGACTTACTCAGAGTCTTTAGCTCACTATCTTTCACAGAGAAGAAATATCCAAACATATCAGTCTTTGTCCTGCTCTGGAGCAGTAATGCACCGAAATGCTAGGCAATTCTCCTCTGAACTAGAAGACCAACAGCAACCCAAGACACATGTTTTGGTCTGGTTGGACCTCATCAGTAGGGTGGAACTGTGCCTCTCTAAGAATAGTGAGCAAGGGGTCCACGTCTGGATTCCCCTAGTAACTTAGGGTGAGACCCAAAGTTACTTAAGTATGCAAATTAACAATGGGGGATCCTGGGAGTCCCTCTGCCAGACATTTGTCCTGGTTACCAGAGACTTACCAAAGTATTTAGCTCTCTATCTTTCACACAGAAGAAATATCCTACACATATCAATGTTTGTCCTGCTCTGTGGCAGTCCAGCATCGAAATGCTAGGCAATTCTCCTCTGAACAAGAGTACCTACAGAAACCCCAGACACGTGACTTGGTCTGGTTGGACATCATCAGTAGGGTGGAGCTGTGCCTCTCTAAGACCAGTCAGCAAGGGATCCACATCTGGATTCCCCTAGTAATTTAGGGTGAGACCCAAAGTTACTTAAATATGAAAATTAACAAGGGGGGTCCTGGGAGTCCTCTTCATACATTAGTCCTGGTTATGAGAGACTTACTCAGAGTCTTTAGCTCACCATCTTTCACAGAGAAGACATATCCCAAACATATCAGTCTTTGTCCTGCCCTGGGGCAGTCCAGCACCGAAATACTAGGCAATTCTCCTCTGAACTAGAAGACCAACAGCATCCCCAGACACATGTTTCGTTCTGGATGGACCTCATCAATGGGGTGGAGCTGTGCGTCTCTAGAAATAGTGAGCAAGGGGTACATGTCTGGATTCCTAGTAACTCAGGGTGAGACCCAAAGTTACTTAAATGTGCAAATTAACAAGAGGGTCCTCGGAGTCCCTCTGCCAGACATTAGTCCTGGTTACGAGAGACTTACCCAGAGTCTTTAGCACACTATCTTTCACACAGAAGAAATATCCAAAACATATCAGTCTTTATCCTGCCCTGGGGCAGTCCAGCACGGAATTGATAGGCAATTCTCCTCTGAACAATAGTACCATCAGAAACCCCAGACACGTGTTTCGGTCTGGTTGGACCTCATCAGTAGGGTGGAGCTGTGCCTCTCTAAGAATAGTGAGCAAGGGGTCCACGTCTGGATTCCCCTAGTAACTTAGGGTGAGACCCAAAGTTACTTAAATATGCAAATTAACAAGGGGGGGTCCTGGGAGTCCTCTGCCAGACATTAGTCCTGGTTACGAGAGACTTACTCAGAGTCTTTAGCTCACTATCTTTCACAGAGAAGAAATATACAAACATATCAGTCTTTGTCCTGCTCTGGAGCAGTAATGCACCGAAATGCTAGGCAATTCTCCTCTGAACTAGAAGACCAACAGCAACCCAAGACACATGTTTTGGTCTGGTTGGACCTCATCAGTAGGGTGGAGCTGTGCCTCTCTAAGAATAGTGAGCAAGGGGTCCACGTCTGGATTCCCCTAGTAACTTAGGGTGAGACCCAAAGTTACTTAAATATGCAAATTAACAAGGGGGGGTCCTGGGAGTCCTCTGCCAGACATTAGTCCTGGTTACGAGAGACATACTCAGATTCTTTAGCTCACTATCTTTCACACAGAAGAAATATCCGAAACATATCAGTCTTTATCCTGCCCTGGGGCAGTCCAGCACAGAATTGATAGGCAATTCTCCTCTGAACAAGAGTACCATCAGAAACCCCAGACACGTGTTTCGGTCTGGTTGGACGTCATCAGTAGGGTGGAGCTGTGCCTCTCTAAGAATAGTGAGCAAGGGGTCCACGTCTGGATTCCCCTAGTAATTTAGGGTGAGACCCAAAGTTACTTAAATATGCAAATTAACAAGTGGGGTCCTGGGAGTCCTCTGCCAGACATTAGTCCTGGTTACGAGAGACTTACTCAGAGTCTTTAGCTCACGATCTTTCACAGAGAAGAAATATCCCAAACATATCAGTCTTTGTCCTGCCCTGGGACAGTCCAGCACAGAAATGCTAGGCAATTCTCCTCTGAACTAGAAGACCAACAGCAACCCCAGGCACATGTTTCGGTCTGGTTGGACCTCATCAGTAGGGTGAACTGTGCCTCTCTAAGAATAGTGAGCAAGGGGTCCACGTCTGAATTCCCCTAGTAACTTAGGGTGAGACCCAAAGTTACTTAAATATGCAAATTAACAAGGGGGTCCTGGGAGTCCTCTGAATACATTAGTCCTGGTTACGAGAGACTTACTCAGAGTCTTTTGCTCAACATCTTTCACAGAGAAGACATATTCCAAACATATCAGTCTTTGTCCTGCCCTGGGGCAGTCGAGCACCGAAATGCTATGCAATTCTCCTATGAACTAGAAGACCAACAGCATCCCCAGACACATGTTTCGTTCTGGATAGACCTCATCAATAGGGTGGAGCTGTGCGTCTCTAGAAATAGTGAGCAACGGTCCATATCTGGATTCCTAGTAACTCAGGGTGAGACCCAAAGTTACTTAAATGTGCAAATTTAACATGAGGGTCCTCGGAGTCCCTCTGCCAGACATTAGTCCTGGTTACGAGAGACTTACCCAGAGTCTTTAGCACACTATCTTTCACACCGAAGAAATATCCCAAACATATCAGTCTTTATCCTGCCCTGGGGCAGTCCAGCATGGAATTGATAGGCAATTCTCCTCTGAACAAGAGTACCATCAGAAACCCCAGACACGTGTTTCGGTCTGGTTGGACCTCATCAGTAGGGTGGAGCTGTGCCTCTCTAAGAATAGTGAGCAAGGGGTCCACATCTGGATTCCCCTAGTAACTTAGGGTGAGATCCAAAGTTACTTAAATATGCAAATTAACAAGGGGGGTCCTGGGAGTCCTCTGCCAGACATTAGTCCTGGTTACGAGAGACTTACTCAGAGTCTTTAGCTCACTATCTTTCACAGAGAAGAAATATCCAAACATATCAGTCTTTGTCCTGCTCTGGAGCAGTAATGCACCGAAATGCTAGGCAATTCTCCTCTGAACTAGAAGACCAACAGCAACCCAAGACACATGTTTTGGTCTGGTTGGACCTCATCAGTAGGGTGGAACTGTGCCTCTCTAAGAATAGTGAGCAAGGGGTCCACGTCTGGATTCCCCTAGTAACTTAGGGTGAGACCCAAAGTTACTTAAGTATGCAAATTAACAATGGGGGATCCTGGGAGTCCCTCTGCCAGACATTTGTCCTGGTTACCAGAGACTTACCAAAGTATTTAGCTCTCTATCTTTCACACAGAAGAAATATCCTACACATATAAATGTTTGTCCTGCTCTGTGGCAGTCCAGCATCGAAATGCTAGGCAATTCTCCTCTGAACAAGAGTACCTACAGAAACCCCAGACACGTGTCTTGGTCTGGTTGGACATCATCAGTAGGGTGGAGCTGTGCCTCTCTAAGACCAGTCAGCAAGGGATCCACATCTGGATTCCCCTAGTAATTTAGGGTGAGACCCAAAGTTACTTAAATATGAAAATTAACAAGGGGGGTCCTGTGAGTCCTCTTCATACATTAGTCCTGGTTATGAGAGACTTACTCAGAGTCTTTAGCTCACCATCTTTCACAGAGAAGACATATCCCAAACATACCAGTCTTTGTCCTGCCCTGGGGCAGTCCAGCACCGAAATACTAGGCAATTCTCCTCTGAACTAGAAGACCAACAGCATCCCCAGACACATGTTTCGTTCTGGATGGACCTCATCAATGGGGTGGAGCTGTGCGTCTCTAGAAATAGTGAGCAAGGGGTACATGTCTGGATTCCTAGTAACTCAGGGTGAGACCCAAAGTTACTTAAATGTGCAAATTAACAAGAGGGTCCTCGGAGTCCCTCTGCCAGACATTAGTCCTGGTTACGAGAGACTTACCCAGAGTCTTTAGCACACTATCTTTCACACAGAAGAAATATCCAAAACATATCAGTCTTTATCCTGCCCTGGGGCAGTCCAGCACGGAATTGATAGGCAATTCTCCTCTGAACAATAGTACCATCAGAAACCCCAGACACGTGTTTCGGTCTGGTTGGACCTCATCAGTAGGGTGGAGCTGTGCCTCTCTAAGAATAGTGAGCAAGGGGTCCACGTCTGGATTCCCCTAGTAACTTAGGGTGAGACCCAAAGTTACTTAAATATGCAAATTAACAAGGGGGGGTCCTGGGAGTCCTCTGCCAGACATTAGTCCTGGTTACGAGAGACATACTCAGATTCTTTAGCTCACTATCTTTCACACAGAAGAAATATCCCAAACATATCAGTCTTTATCCTGCCCTGGGGCAGTCCAGCACAGAATTGATAGGCAATTCTCCTCTGAACAAGAGTACCATCAGAAACCCCAGACACGTGTTTCGGTCTGGTTGGACTTCATCAGTAGGGTGGAGCTGTGCCTCTCTAAGAATAGTGAGCAAGGGGTCCACGTCTGGATTCCCCTAGTAACTTAGGGTGAGACCCAAAGTTACTTAAATATGCAAATTAACAAGGGGGGTCCTGGGAGTCCTCTGCCAGACATTAGTCCTGGTTACGAGAGACTTACTCAGAGTCTTTAGCTCACGATCTTTCACAGAGAAGAAATATCCCAAACATATCAGTCTTTGTACTGCCCTGGGGCAGTCCAGCACCTAAATGCTAGGCAATTCTCCTCTGAACTAGAAGACCAACAGCAACCCCAGACACATGTTTCAGTCTGGTTGGACCTCATCAGTAGGGTGGAGCTGTGCCTCTCTAAGAATAGTGAGCCAGAGGTCCAGGTCTGGATTCCCCTAGTAACTTAGGGTGAGACCCAAAGTTACTTAAGTATGCAAATTAACAAGGGGGTTCCTGGGAGTCCCTCTGCCAGACATTAGTCCTGGTTACGAGAGACTTAGCCAAAGTCTTTACCTCTCTATCTTTCACAGAGAAGAAATATCCTAAACATATCAGTCGTTGTCCTGCCCTGGGGCAGTCCAGTACCAAAATGCTAGGCGATTCTCCTCTGAACAAGAGTATCAACAGCAACCCCAGAAACATGTTTCTGTCTGGTTGGACCTCATCAGGAGGGTGGAGCTGTGCCCCTCAAAGAATAGTGAGCAAGGGGTCCACATCTGGATTCCCCTAGTAACTTGGGGTGAGACCCAAAGTTATTTAAATATGCAAATTAACAAGGGGGGGTCCTGGGAGCCCCTCTGCCAGACATTATTCCTGGTTATGTGAGATTTATCCAGAGTCTTTAGCTCACTATCTTTCACAGAGAAGAAATATCCCAAACATATCAGTCTTTGCCCTGCCCTGGGACAGTCCAGCACCGAAATGTTAGGCAATTCTCCTCTGAACAAAATTATCAACAGCAACCCCAGACACGTGTTTCGGTCTGGTTGGACTTCATCAGAAGGGTGGAGCTGTGCCTCTCTAAGAATAGTGAGCAAGGGGTCCACGTCTGGATTCCCTAGCAAATTAGGGTGAGACCCAAAGTTACTTAAGTATGCAAATAAACAAGGGGGGTCCTGGGAGTCACTCTGCCAGACATTAGTCCTGGTTATGAGAGACTTACCCAGAGTCTTTAGCTCAATATCTTTCACAGAGAAGAAATATCCCAAACATATCAGTCTTTGTCCTGCCCTCGGGCAGTCCAGCACCAAAATGCTAGGCAATTCTCCTCTGAACAAGAGTATCAACAGCAACCCCAGACACGTGTTTCAGTCTGGTTGGACCTCATCAGTAGGGTGGAGCTGTGCCTCTCTCCGAATAGTGAGTAAGGGGTCCACGTCTGGATTCCCCTAGTAATTTAGGGTGAGACCCAAAGTTACTTAAATGCGCAAATTAACAAGAGGGGTCCTGGGAGTCCCTCTGCCAGACATTAGTCCTGGCTATGAAAGACTTACCCAGAGTCTTTAGCTCACTATCTTTCACAGAGAAGAAATATCCCACACATATCAGTCTTTGTACTGCCCTGGTGCAGTCTGGCACCGAAATGCTAGGCAATTCTCCTCTGAACAAGAGTACCAACAGCAACCCCAGACACGTGTTTCGGTCTGGTTGGACCTCATCAATAGGGTGGAGCTGTGCCTCTCTAAAAATAGTGAGCAAGGGGTCCATGTCTGGATTCCTAGTAACTCAGGGTGAGAGCCAAAGTTACTTAAATGTGCAAATTAACAAGGGGGGTCCTGGGAGTCCCTCTGCCAGACATTAGTCCTGGTTATGAGAGACTTACACAGAGTCTTTAGCTCACTATCTTTCACAGAGAAGAAATATCCCAAACATATCAGTCTTTGTCCTGCCCTATGGCAGTCCAGCACCGAAATGCTAGGCAATTTTCCTCTGAACAAGAATACCAACAAAAACCCAATACATGTGTTTCGGTCTGTTTGGACCTCATGAGTAGGGTGTAGCTGTGCATGTCTAAGAATAGTGAGCAAGGGGTCCACGTCTGGATTCCCCTAGTAACTTAATGTGAGACCCAAAGTTACTTAAATATGCAAAATAACATGGGGGTCCTGGGAGTCCTCTGCCAAACATTAGTTCTGGTTACGAGAGACTTACTCAGAGTCTTTAGCTCACTATCTTTCAAAGAGAAGAAATATCCCAAACATATCAGTCTTTGTCCTGCCCTGTGGCAGTCCAGCACCGAAATGCTAGGCAATTCTCCTCTGAACTAGAAGACCAACAGGAACCCCAGACACATGTTTCGTTCTGGTTGGACCTCATCAATAGGGTGTAGCTGCGCTTCTCTAGAAATAGTGAGCAAGGGGTCCATGTCTGGATTCCTAGTAACTCAGTGTGAGACCCAAAGTTACTTAAATGTGCAAATTAGTACGGGGCTCCTGGGAGTCCCTCTGCCAGACATTATTCCTGGTTAGGAGAGACTTACCCAGAGTCTTTAGCTCACTATCTTTCACAGATAATAAATATCCCAAACATATCAGTCTTTGTCCTGCCGTGGGGCAGTCCAGCATGGAATTGATAGGCAATTCTCCTCTGAACAAGAGTACCAACAGAAACCCCAGACATGTGTTTCGGTCTGGTTGGACCTCATCAGTAGGGTGGAGCTGTGCCTCTCTAAGAATAATGAGCAAGGGGTCCATCTCTGGATTCCGCTAGTAACTTAGGGTGAGACCCAAAGTTACTTAAATAGGCAAATTAACAAGGGGGGGTCCTGGGAGTCCTGTGCCAGACATTAGTCCTGGTTACGAGAGACTTACTCAGAGTCTTTAGCTCACTACCTTTCACAGAGAAGAAATATCCCAAACATATCAGTCTTTGTCCTGCCCTGGGACAGTCCAGCACAGAAATGCTAGGCAATTCTCCTCTGAACTAGAAGACCAACAGCAACCCCAGACACATGTTTCGGTCTGGTTGGACCTCATCAGTAGGGTGAACTGTGCCTCTCTAAGAATAGTGAGCAAGGGGTCCACGTCTGAATTCCCCTAGTAACTTAGGGTGAGACCCAAAGTTACTTAAGTATGCAAATTAACAAGGGGGGATCCTGAGAAGCCCTCTGCCAGACATTTGTCCTGGTTACCAGAGACTTACCCAGAGTCTTTAGCTCAATATCTTTCACACCGAAGAAATATCCCAAACATATCAGTCTTTATCCTGCCCTGGGGCAGTCCAGCACGGAATTGATAGGCAATTCTCCTCTGAACAAGAGTACCATCAGAAACCCCAGACACGTGTTTCGGTCTGGTTGGACCTCATCAGTAGGGTGGAGCTGTGCCTCTCTAAGAATAGTGAGCAAGGGGTCCATGTCTGGATTCCCGTAGTAACTTAGGGTGAGACCCAAAGTTACTTTAATATGCAAATTAACAAGGGGGGCCCTGGGAGTCCTCTGCCAGACATTAGTCCAGGTTACGAGAGACTTACTCAGAGTCTTTAGCTCACTATCTTTCACAGAGAAGAAATATCCCAAACATATCAGTCTTTGTCCTGCCCTGGAGCAGTCCAGCACAGAAATGCTAGGCAATTCTCCTCTGAACTAGAATACCAACAGCAACCCCAGACACATGTTTCGGTCTGGTTGGACCTCATCAGTAGGGTGGAACTGTGCCTCTCTAAGCATAGTCAGCAAGGGGTCCACGTCTGGATTCCCCTAGTAACTTAGGGTGAGACCCAAAGTTACTTAAATATGCAAATTAACAAGGGGGGTCCTGGGAGTCCTCTGCATACATTAGTCCTGGTTATGAGAGACTTACTCAGAGTCTTTAGCTCACCATCTTTCACAGAGAAGACATATTCCAAACATATCAGTCTTTGTCCTGCCCTGGGGCAGTCCAGCACCGAAATGCTATGCAATTCTCCTCTGAACTAGAAGACCAACAGCATCCCCAGACACATGTTTCGTTCTGGATGGACCTCATCAATAGGGTGGAGCTGTTCCTCTCTAGAAATAGTGAGCAAGGGGTCCATGTCTGGATTCCTAGTAACTCAGGGTGAGACCCAAAGTTACTTAAATGTGTAAATTAACACGAGGGACCTCGGAGTCCCTCTGCCAGACATTAGTCCTGGTTACAAGATACTTACCCACAGTCTTTAGCTCACTATCTTTCACACAGAAGAAATATCCCAAACATATCAGTCTTTGTCCTGCCCTGGGGCAGTCCAGCATGGAATTGATAGGCAATTCTCCTCTGAACAAGAGTACCATCAGAAACCCCAGACACGTGTTTAGGTCTGGTTGGACCTCATCAATAGGGTGGAGCTGTGCGTCTCTAAGAATAGTGAGCAAGGGGTCCACGTCTGGATTCCCCTAGTAACTTAGGGTGAGACCCAACGGCACTTAAATATGCAAATTAACAAGGGGGGTCCTGGGAGTCCTCTGCCAGACATTAGTCCTGGTTACGAGAGACTTACTCAGAGTCTTTAGCTCACTATCTTTCACAGAGAAGAAATATCCCAAACATATCAGTCTTTGTCCTGCCCTGGGGCAGTCCAGCACCGAAATGCTAGGCAATTCTACTCTGAACTAGAAGACCAACAGCAACGCAAGACACATGTTTCGGTCTGGTTGGACCTCATCAGTGGGGTGGAGCTGTGCCTCTCTAAGAATAGTGAGCAAGGGGTCCACGTCTGGATTCCCCTAGTAACTTAGGGTGAGACCCAAAGTTACTTAAGTATGCAAATTAACAATGGGGGATCCTGGGAATCCCTCTGCCAGACATTTGACCTGGTTACCAGAGACTTACCCAAAGTCTTTAGCTCTCTATCTTTCACACAAAAGAAATATCCTACACATATCAATCTTTGTCCTGCCCTGTGGCAGTCCAGCAACGAAATGCTAGGCAAGTCTCCTCTGAACAAGAGTACCTACAGAAACCCCAGACACGTGTCTTGGTCTGGTTGGACATCATCAGTAGGGTGGAGCTGTGCCTCTCTAAGAGCAGTCAGCAAGGGATCCACATCTGGATTCCCCTAGTAACTTCGGGTGAGATCCAAAGTTACTTAAATATGAAACTTAACAAGAGGGGTCCTGGGAGTCCTCTGCATACATTAGTCCTGGTTACGAGAGACTTACTCAGAGTCTTTAGCTCACCATCTTTCACAGAGAAGACATATCCCAAACATATCAGTCTTTGTCCTCCCCTGGGGCAGTCCAGCACCGAAATACTAGGCAATTCTCCTCTGAACTAGAAGACAAACAGCAACCCCAGACACATGTTTCAGTCTGGTTGGACCTCATCAGTAGGGTGGAGCTGTGCCTCTCTAAGAATAGTGAGCCAGGGGTCCAGGTCTGGATTCCCCTAGTAACTTAGGGTGCGACCCAAAGTTACTTAAGTATGCAAATTAACAGGGGGGGAATCTGGAGTCCCTCTGCCAGACATTCGTCCTGGTTACGAGAGACTTACCCAAAGTCTTTACCTCTCTATCTTTCACAGAGAAGAAATATCCTAAACATATCAGTCGTTGTCCTGCCCTGGGGCAGTCCAGTACCAAAATGCTTGGCGATTCTCCTCTGAACAAGAGTATCAACAGCAACACCAGAAACGTGTTTCTCTCTGGTTGGACCTCATCAGGAGGGTGGAGCTGTGCCCCTCAAAGAATAGTGAGCAAGTGGTCCACATCTGGATTCCCCTAGTAACTTGGGGTGAGACCCAAAGTTACTTAAATATGCAAATTAACAAGGGGTGTCCTGGGAGCCCCTCTGCCAGACATTATTCCTGGTTATGTGAGATTTATCCAGAGTCTTTAGCTCACTATCTTTCACAGAGAAGAAATATCCCAAACATATCAGTCTTTGCCCTGCTCTGTGGCAGTCCAGCAACGAAATGCTAGGCAATTCTCCTCTGAACAAGAGTACCTACAGAAACCCCAGACACGTGTCTTGGTCTGGTTGGACATCATCAGTAGGGTGGAGCTGTGCCTCTCTAAGACCAGTCAGCAAGGGATCCACATCTGGATTCCCCTAGTAATTTAGGGTGAGACCCAAAGTTACTTAAATATGAAAATTAACAAGGGGGGTCCTGTGAGTCCTCTGCATACATTAGTCCTGGTTATGAGAGACTTACTCAGAGTCTTTAGCTCACCATCCTTCACAGAGAAGACATATCCCAAACATATCAGTCTTTGTCCTGCCCTGGGGCAGTCCAGCACCGAAATACTAGGCAATTCTCCTCTGAACTAGAAGACCAACAGCATCCCCAGACACATGTTTCGTTCTGGATGGACCTCATCAATGGGGTGGAGCTGTGCGTCTCTAGAAATAGTGAGCAAGGGGTACATGTCTGGATTCCTAGTAACTCAGGGTGAGACCCAAAGTTACGTAAATGTGCAAATTAACAAGAGGGTCCTCGGAGTCCCTCTGCCAGACATTAGTCCTGGTTACGAGAGACTTACCCAGAGTCTTTAGCACACTATCTTTCACACAGAAGTAATATCCAAAACATATCAGTCTTTATCCTGCCCTTGGGCAGTCCAGCACCGAAATGGTAGGCAATTCTCCTCTGAACAAAATTATCAACAGCATCCCCAGACACGTGTTTCGGTCTGGTTGGACTTCATCAGTAGGGTGGAGCTGTGCCTCTCTAAGAATAGTGAGCAAGGGGTCCACGTCTGGATTCCCTAGCAAATTAGGGTGAGACCCAAAGTTACTTAAGTATGCAAATAAACAAGGGGGGTCCTGGGAGTCCCTCTGCCAGACATTAGTCCTGGTTCTGAGAGACTTACCCAGAGTCTTTAGCTCAATATCTTTCACAGAGAAGAAATATCCCAAACATGTCAGTCTTTGTCCTGCCCTGGGGCAGTCCAGCACCGAAATGCTAGGCAATTCTTCTCTGAACTAGAAGACCAACAGCAACCCAAGACACATGTTTCGGTCTGGTTGGACCTCATCAGTAGGGTGGAACTTTGCTTCTCTAAGAATAGTGAGCAAGGGGTCCACGTCTGGATTCCCCAAAGTTACTTAAGTATGCAAATTAACAATGGGGGATCCTGGGAGTCCCTCTGCCAGACATTTGTCCTGGTTACCAGAGACTTACCCAAAGGCTTTTGCTCTCTATCTTTCACACAGAAGAAATATCCTACACATATCAATCTTTGTCCTGCCCTGTGGCAGTCCAGCAACAAAATGCTAGGCAATTCTCCTCTGAACAAGAGTACCTACAGAAACCCCAGACACGTGTCTTGGTCTGGTTGGACATCATCAGTAGGGTGGAGCTGTGCCTCTCTAAGACCAATCAGCAAGGGATCCACATCTGGATTCCCCTAGTAACTTCGGGTGAGACCCAAAGTTACTTAAATATGAAAATTAACAAGAGGGGTCCTGGGAGTCCTCTGCATACATTAGTCCTGGTTACGAGAGACTTACTCAGAGTCTTTAGCTCACCATCTTTCACAGAGAAGACATATCCCAAACATATCAGTCTTTGTCCTGCCCTGGGGCAGTCCAGCACCGAAATACTAGGCAATTCTCCTCTGAACTAGAAGACCAACAGCATCCCCAGACACATGTTTCGTTCTGGATGGACCTCATCAATGGGGTGGAGCTGTGCGTCTCTAGAAATAGTGAGCAAGGGGTACATGTCTGGATTCCTAGTAACTCAGGGTGAGACCCAAAGTTACTTAAATGTGCAAATTAACACGAGGGTCCTCGGAGTCCCTCTGCCAGACATTAGTCCTGGTTACGAGAGACTTACCCAGAGTCTTTAGCACACTATCTTTCACGCAGAAGAAATATCCAAAACATATCAGTCTTTATCCTGCCCTGGGGCAGTCCAGCACGGAATTGATAGGCAATTCTCCTCTGAACAATAGTACCATCAGAAACCCGAGACACGTGTTTCGGTCTGGTTGGACCTCATCAGTAGGGTGGAGCTGTGCCTCTCTAAGAATAGTGAGCAAGGGGTCCACGTCTGGATTCCCCTAGTAACTTAGGGTGAGACCCAAAGTTACTTAAATATGCAAATTAACAAGGGGGGGTCCTGGGAGTCCTCTGCCAGACATTAGTCCTGGTTACGAGAGACATACTCAGATTCTTTAGCTCACTATCTTTCACACAGAAGAAATATCCCAAACATATCAGTCTTTATCCTGCCCTGGGGCACTCCAGCACAGAATTGATAGACAATTCTCCTCTGAACAAGAGTACCATTAGAAACCCCAGACACGTGTTTCGGTCTGGTTGGACCTCATCAGTAGGGTGGAGCTGTGCCTCTCTAAGAATAGTGAGCAAGGGGTCCATGTCTGGATTCCCCTAGTAACTTAGGGTGAGACCCAAAGTTACTTAAATATGCAAATTAACAAGGGGGGTCCTGGGAGTCCTCTGCCAGTCATTAGTCCTGGTTATGAGAGACTTACTCAGAGTCTTTAGCTCACAATCTTTCACAGAGAAGAAATATCCCAAACATATCAGTGTTTGTACTGCCCTGGGGGAGTCCAGCACCGAAATGCTAGGCAATTCTCCTCTGAACTAGAAGACCAACAGCAACCCCAGACACATGTTTCAGTCTGGTTGGACCTCATCAGTAGGGTGGAGCTGTGCCTCTCTAAGAATAGTGAGCCAGAGGTCCAGGTCTGGATTCCCCTAGTAACTTAGGGTGAGACCCAAAGTTACTTATGTATGCAAATTAACAAGGGTGTTCCTGGGAGTCCCTCTGCCAGACATTAGTCCTGGTTACGAGAGACTTACCCAAAGTCTTTACCTCTCTATCTTTCACAGAGAAGAAATATCCTAAACATATTAGTCGTTGTCCTGCCCTGGGGCAGTCCAGTACCAAAATGCTAGGCGATTCTCCTCTGAACAAGAGTATCAACAGCAACCCCAGAAACGTGTTTCTGTCTGGTTGGACCTCATCAGGAGGGTGGAGCTGTGCCCCTCAAAGAATAGTGAGCAAGGGGTCCACATCTGGATTCCCCTAGTAACTTGGGGTGAGACCCAAAGTTATTTAAATATGCAAATTAACAAGGGGGTCCTGGGAGCCCCTCTGCCAGACATTATTCCTAGTTATGTGAGATTTATCCAGAGTCTTTAGCTCACTATCTTTCACAGAGAAGAAATATCCCAAACATATCAGTCTTTGCCCTGCCCTGGGGCAGTCCAGCACCAAAATGGTAGGCAATTCTCCTCTGAACAAAATTATCAACAGCAACCCCAGACAAGTGTTTCGGTCTGGTTGGACTTCATCAGTAGTGTGGAGCTGTGCCTCTCTAAGAATAGTGAGCAAGGGGTCCACGTCTGGATTCCCTAGCAAATTAGGGTGAGACCCAAAGTTACTTAAGTATGCAAATAAACAAGGGGGGTCCTGGGAGTCCCTCTGCCAGACATTAGTCCTGATTATGAGAGACTTACCCAGAGTCTTTAGCTCAAAATCTTTCACAGAGAAGAAATATCCCAAACATATCAGTCTTTGTCCTGCCCTGGGGCAGTCCAGCACCAAAATGCTAGGCAATTCTCCTCTGAACAAGAGTATCAACAGCAACCCCAGACACGTGTTTCAGTCTGGTTGGACCTCATCAGTAGGGTGGAGCTGTGCCTCTCTACGAATAGTGAGTAAGGGGTCCACGTCTGGATTCCCCTAGTAAATTAGGATGAGACCCAAAGTTACTTAAATACGCAAATTAACAAGAGGGGTCCTGGGAGTCCCTCTGCCAGACATTATTCCTGGGTATGAGAGACTTACCCAGAGTCTTTAGATCACTATCTTTCACAGAGAAGAAATATCCCAAACATATCAGTCTTTTTCCTGACCTGGGGAAGTCCAGCACTGAAATGATAGGCAGTTCTCCTCTGAACAAGAGTACCAAAAGCAACCCCAGACACATGTTTCGGTCTGGTTGGACCTCATCAGTAGGGTGGAACTGTGCCTCTCTAAGAATAGTGAGCAAGAGGTCCACGTCTGGATTCCCCTTGTAACTTAGGGTGAGACCCAAAGTTACTTAAGTATGCAAATTAACAAGAGGGGAATCTGGAGTCTCTCTGCCAGACATTAGTCCTGGTTACGAGAGACTTACCCAAAGTCTTTACCTCTCTATCTTTCACAGAGAAGAAATATTCTAAACATATCAGTTGTTGTCCTGCCCTGGGGCAGTCCAGCACCAAAATGCTAGGCAATTCTTCTCTGAAAAAGAGTATCAACAGCAACCCCAGAAACGTGTTTCTGTCTGGTTGGACCTCATCAGGAGGGAGGAGCTGTGCCTCTGAAAGAATAGTGAGCAAGAGGTCCACATCTGGTTTCCCCTAGTAACTTAGGGTGAGACCCAAAGTTACTTAAGTATGCAAATTAACAAGGGGGGATCCTGAGAGTCCCTCTGCCAGACATTTGTCCTGGTTACCAGAGACTTACCCAGAGTCTTTAGCTCAATATCTTTCACACCGAAGAAATATCCCAAACATATCAGTCTTTATCCTGCCCTGGGGCAGTCCAGCACGGAATTGATAGGCAATTCTCCTCTGAACAAGAGTACCATCAGAAACCCCAGACACGTGTTTCGGTCTGGTTGGACCTCATCAGTAGGGTGGAGCTGTGCCTCTCTAAGAATAGTGAGCAAGGGATCCATGTCTGGATTCCCGTAGTAACTTAGGGTGAGACCCAAAGTTACTTAAATATGCAAATTAACAAGGGGGGCCCTGGGAGTCCTCTGCCAGACATTAGTCCAGGTTACGAGAGACTTACTCAGAGTCTTTGCTCACTATCTTTCACAGAGAAGAAATATCCCAAACATATCAGTCTTTGTCCTGCCCTGGGGCAGTCCAGCACCGAAATGCTATGCAATTCTCCTCTGAACTAGAATACCAACAGCATCCCCAGACACAAGTTTCGTTCTGGATGGACCTCATCAATAGGGTGGAGCTGTTCCTCTCTAGAAATAGTGAGCAAGGGGTCCATGTCTGGATTCCTAGTAACTCAGGGTGAGACCCAAAGTTACTTAAATGTGTAAATTAACACGAGGGACCTCGGAGTCCCTCTGACAGACATTAGTCCTGGTTACAAGATACTTACCCACAGTCTTTAGCTCACTATCTTTCACACAGAAGAAATATCCCAAACATATCAGTCTTTGTCCTGCCCTGGGGCAGTCCAGCATGGAATTGATAGGCAATTCTCCTCTGAACAAGAGTACCATCAGAAACCCCAGACACGTGTTTAGGTCTGGTTGGACCTCATCAATAGGGTGGAGCTGTGCGTCTCTAAGAATAGTGAGCAAGGGGTCCACGTCTGGATTCCCCTAGTAACTTAGGGTGAGACCCAACGGCACTTAAATATGCAAATTAACAAGGGGGGTCCTGGGAGTCCTCTGCCAGACATTAGTCCTGGTTACGAGAGACTTACTCAGAGTCTTTAGCTCACTATCTTTCACAGAGAAGAAATATCCCAAACATATCAGTCTTTGTCCTGCCCTGGGGCAGTCCAGCACCGAAATGCTAGGCAATTCTACTCTGAACTAGAAGACCAACAGCAACCCAAGACACATGTTTCGGTCTGGTTGGACCTCATCAGTGGGGTGGAGCTGTGCCTCTCTAAGAATAGTGAGCAAGGGGTCCACGTCTGGATTCCCCTAGTAACTTAGGGTGAGACCCAAAGTTACTTAAGTATGCAAATTAACAATGGGGGATCCTGGGAATCCCTCTGCCAGACATTTGACCTGGTTACCAGAGACTTACCCAAAGTCTTTAGCTCTCTATCTTTCACACAAAAGAAATATCCTACACATATCAATCTTTGTCCTGCCCTGTGGCAGTCCAGCAACGAAATGCTAGGCAAGTCTCCTCTGAACAAGAGTACCTACAGAAACCCCAGACACGTGTCTTGGTCTGGTTGGACATCATCAGTAGGGTGGAGCTGTGCCTCTCTAAGAGCAGTCAGCAAGGGATCCACATCTGGATTCCCCTAGTAACTTCGGGTGAGATCCAAAGTTACTTAAATATGAAACTTAACAAGAGTGGTCCTGGGAGTCCTCTGCATACATTAGTCCTGGTTACATGAGACTTACTCAGAGTCTTTAGCTCACCATCTTTCACAGAGAAGACATATCCCAAACATATCAGTCTTTGTCCTCCCCTGGGGCAGTCCAGCACCGAAATACTAGGCAATTCTCCTCTGAACTAGAAGACAAACAGCAACCCCAGACACATGTTTCAGTCTGGTTGGACCTCATCAGTAGGGTGGAGCTGTGCCTCTCTAAAAATAGTGAGCCAGGGGTCCAGGTCTGGATTCCCCTAGTAACTTAGGGTGCGACCCAAAGTTACTTAAGTATGCAAATTAACAGGGGGGGAATCTGGAGTCCCTCTGCCAGACATTCGTCCTGGTTACGAGAGACTTACCCAAAGTCTTTACCTCTCTATCTTTCACAGAGAAGAAATATCCTAAACATATCAGTCGTTGTCCTGCCCTGGGGCAGTCCAGTACCAAAATGCTAGGCGATTCTCCTCTGAACAAGAGTATCAACAGCAACCCCAGAAACGTGTTTCTCTCTGGTTGGACCTCATCAGGAGGGTGGAGCTGTGCCCCTCAAAGAATAGTGAGCAAGTGGTCCACATCTGGATTCCCCTAGTAACTTGGGGTGAGACCCAAAGTTACTTAAATATGCAAATTAACAAGGGGTGTCCTGGGAGCCCCTCTGCCAGACATTATTCCTGGTTATGTGAGATTTATCCAGAGTCTTTAGCTCACTATCTTTCACAGAGAAGAAATATCCCAAACATATCAGTCTTTGCCCTGCCCTTGGGCAGTCCAGCACCGAAATGGTAAGCAATTCTCCTCTGAACAAAATTATCAACAGCATCCCCAGACACGTGTTTCGGTCTGGTTGGACTTCATCAGTAGGGTGGAGCTGTGCCTCTCTAAGAATAGTGAGCAAGGGGTCCACGTCTGGATTCCCTAGCAAATTAGGGTGAGACCCAAAGTTACTTAAGTATGCAAATAAACAAGGGGGGTCCTGGGAGTCCCTCTGCCAGACATTAGTCCTGGTTATGAGAGACTTACCCAGAGTCTTTAGCTCAATATCTTTCACAGAGAAGAAATATCCCAAACATATCAGTCTTTGTCCTGCCCTGGGGCAGTCCAGCACCGAAATGCTAGGCAATTCTTCTCTGAACTAGAAGACTAACAGCAACCCAAGACACATGTTTCGGTCTGGTTGGACCTCATCAGTAGGGTGGAACTGTGCTTCTCTAAGAATAGTGAGCAAGGGGTCCACGTCTGGATTCCCCTAGTAATTTAGGGTGAGACCCAAAGTTACTTAAGTATGCAAATTAACAATGGGGGATCCTGGGAGTCCCTCTGCCAGACATTTGTCCTGGTTACCAGAGACTTACCCAAAGGCTTTTGCTCTCTATCTTTCACACAGAAGAAATATCCTACACATATCAATCTTTGTCCTGCCCTGTGGCAGTCCAGCAACAAAATGCTAGGCAATTCTCCTCTGAACAAGAGTACCTACAGAAACCCCAGACACGTGTCTTGGTCTGGTTGGACATCATCAGTAGGGTGGAGCTGTGCCTCTCTAAGACCAGTCAGCAAGGGATCCACATCTGGATTCCCCTAGTAACTTCGGGTGAGACCCAAAGTTACTTAAATATGAAAATTAACAAGAGGGGTCCTGGGAGTCCTCTGCATACATTAGTCCTGGTTACGAGAGACTTACTCAGAGTCTTTAGCTCACCATCTTTCACAGAGAAGACATATCCCAAACGTATCAGTCTTTGTCCTCCCCTGGGGCAGTCCAGCACCGAAATACTAGGCAATTCTCCTCTGAACTAGAAGACCAACAGCATCCCCAGACACATGTTTCGTTCTGGATGGACCTCATCAATGGGGTGGAGCTGTGCGTCTCTAGAAATAGTGAGCAAGGGGTACATGTCTGGATTCCTAGTAACTCAGGGTGAGACCCAAAGTTACTTAAATGTGCAAATTAACACGAGGGTCCTCGGAGTCCCTCTGCCAGACATTAGTCCTGGTTACGAGAGACTTATCCAGAGTCTTTAGCACACTATCTTTCACACAGAAGAAATATCCAAAACATATCAGTCTTTATCCTGCCCTGGGGCAGTCCAGCACGGAATTGATAGGCAATTCTCCTCTGAACAATAGTACCATCAGAAACCCGAGACACGTGTTTCGGTCTGGTTGGACCTCATCAGTAGGGTGGAGCTGTGCCTCTCTAAGAATAGTGAGCAAGGGGTCCACGTCTGGATTCCCCTAGTAACTTAGGGTGAGACCCAAAGTTACTTAAATATGCAAATTAACAAGGGGGGGTCCTGGGAGTCCTCTGCCAGACATTAGTCCTGGTTACGAGAGACATACTCAGATTCTTTAGCTCACTATCTTTCACACAGAAGAAATATCCCAAACATATCAGTCTTTATCCTGCCCTGGGGCACTCCAGCACAGAATTGATAGACAATTCTCCTCTGAACAAGAGTACCATTAGAAACCCCAGACACGTGTTTCGGTCTGGTTGGACCTCATCAGTAGGGTGGAGCTGTGCCTCTCTAAGGATAGTGAGCAAGGGGTCCATGTCTGGATTCCCCTAGTAACTTAGGGTGAGACCCAAAGTTACTTAAATATGCAAATTAACAAGGGGGGTCCTGGGAGTCCTCTGGCAGACATTAGTCCTGGTTATGAGAGACTTACTCAGAGTCTTTAGCTCACAATCTTTCACAGAGAAGAAATATCCCAAACATATCAGTGTTTGTACTGCCCTGGGGGAGTCCAGCACCGAAATGCTAGGCAATTCTCCTCTGAACTAGAAGACCAACAGCAACCCCAGACACATGTTTCAGTCTGGTTGGACCTCATCAGTAGGGTGGAGCTGTGCCTCTCTAAGAATAGTGAGCCAGAGGTCCAGGTCTGGATTCCCCTAGTAACTTAGGGTGAGACCCAAAGTTACTTATGTATGCAAATTAACAAGGGTGTTCCTGGGAGTCCCTCTGCCAGACATTAGTCCTGGTTACGAGAGACTTACCCAAAGTCTTTACCTCTCTATCTTTCACAGAGAAGAAATATCCTAAACATATCAGTCGTTGTCCTGCCCTGGGGCAGTCCAGTACCAAAATGCTAGGCGATTCTCCTCTGAACAAGAGTATCAACAGCAACCCCAGAAACGTGTTTCTGTCTGGTTGGACCTCATCAGGAGGGTGGAGCTGTGCCCCTCAAAGAATAGTGAGCAAGGGGTCCACATCTGGATTCCCCTAGTAACTTGGGGTGAGACCCAAAGTTATTTAAATATGCAAATTAACAAGGGGGGTCCTGGGAGCCCCTCTGCCAGACATTATTCCTAGTTATGTGAGATTTATCCAGAGTCTTTAGCTCACTATCTTTCACAGAGAAGAAATATCCCAAACATATCAGTCTTTGCCCTGCCCTGGGGCAGTCCAGCACCGAAATGGTAGGCAATTCTCCTCTGAACAAAATTATCAACAGCAACCCCAGACACGTGTTTCGGTCTGGTTGGACTTCATCAGTAGGGTGGAGCTGTGCCTCTCTAAGAATAGTGAGCAAGGGGTCCACGTCTGGATTCCCTAGCAAATTAGGGTGAGACCCAAAGTTACTTAAGTATGCAAATAAACAAGGGGGGTCCTGGGAGTCCCTCTGCCAGACATTAGTCCTGGTTATGAGAGACTTACCCAGAGTCTTTAGCTCAAAATCTTTCACAGAGAAGAAATATCCCAAACATATCAGTCTTTGTCCTGCCCTGGGGCAGTCCAGCACCAAAATGCTAGGCAATTCTCCTCTGAACAAGAGTATCAACAGCAACCCCAGACACGTGTTTCAGTCTGGTTGGACCTCATCAGTAGGGTGGAGCTGCGCCTCTCTACGAATAGTGAGTAAGGGGTCCACGTCTGGATTCCCCTAGTAAATTAGGATGAGACCCAAAGTTACTTAAATACGCAAATTAACAAGAGGGGTCCTGGGAGTCCCTCTGCCAGACATTAGTCCTGGGTATGAGAGACTTACCCAGAGTCTTTAGATCACTATCTTTCACAGAGAAGAAATATCCCAAACATATCAGTCTTTGTCCTGACCTGGGGAAGTCCAGCACTGAAATGATAGGCAGTTCTCCTCTGAACAAGAGTACCAAAAGCAACCCCAGACACATGTTTCGGTCTGGTTGGACCTCATCAGTAGGGTGGAACTGTGCCTCTCTAAGAATAGTGAGCAAGAGGTCCACGTCTGGATTCCCCTTGTAGCTTAGGATGAGACCCAAAGTTACTTAAGTATGCAAATTAACAAGAGGGGAATCTGGAGTCTCTCTGCCAGACATTAGTCCTGGTTACGAGAGACTTACCCAAAGTCTTTACCTCTCTATCTTTCACAGAGAAGAAATATTCTAAACATATCAGTCGTTGTCCTGCCCTGGGGCAGTCCAGCACCAAAATGCTAGGCAATTCTTCTCTGAAAAAGAGTATCAACAGCAACCCCAGAAACGTGTTTCTGTCTGGTTGGACCTCATCAGGAGGGAGGAGCTGTGCCTCTGAAAGAATAGTGAGCAAGAGGTCCACATCTGGTTTCCCCTTGTAACTTGGGGTGAGACCCAAAGTTACTTAAATATGCAAATTAACAAGGGGGTCCTGGGAGCCCCTCTGCCAGACATTATTCCTGCTTATGTGAGATTTACCCAGAGTCTTTAGCTCACTATCTTTCACAGAGAAGAAATATCCCAAACATATCAGTCTTTGCCCTGCCCTGGGGCAGTCCAGCACCAAAATGGTAGGCAATTCTCCTCTGAACAAGAGTATCAACAGCAACCCCAGACACGTGTTTCGGTCTTGTTGGACCTCATCAGTAGGGTGGAGCTGTGCCTCTCTAAGAATAGTGAGCAAGGGGTCCATGTCTGGATTCCCGTAGTAACTTAGGGTGAGACCCAAAGTTACTTAAATATGCAAATTAACAAGGGGGGGCCTGGGAGTCCTCTGCCAGACATTAGTCCAGGTTACGAGAGACTTACTCAGAGTCTTTAGCTCACTATCTTTCACAGAGAAGAAATATCCCAAACATATCAGTCTTTTTCCTGCCCTGGGGCAGTCCAGCACCGAAATGCTAGGCAATTCTCCTCTGAACTAGAATACCAACAGCAACCCCAGACACATGTTTCGGTCTGGTTAGACCTCATCAGTAGGGTGGAACTGTGCCTCTCTAAGCATAGTCAGCAAGGGGTCCACGTCTGGATTCCCCTAGTAACTTAGGGTGAGACCCAAAGTTACTTAAATATGCAAATTAACAAGGGGGGTCCTGGGAGTCCTCTGCATACATTAGTCCTGGTTACGAGAGACTTACTCAGAGTCTTTAGCTCACCATCTTTCACAGAGAAGACATATTCCAAACATATCAGTCTTTGTCCTGCCCTGGGGCAGTCCAGCACCGAAATGCTATGCAATTCTCCTCTGAACTAGAAGACCAACAGCATCCCCAGACACATGTTTCGTTCTGGATGGACCTCATCAATAGGGTGGAGCTGTTCCTCTCTAGAAATAGTGAGCAAGGGGTCCATGTCTGGATTCCTAGTAACTCAGGGTGAGACCCAAAGTTACTTAAATGTGTAAATTAACACGAGGGACCTCGGAGTCCCTCTGCCAGACATTAGTCCTGGTTACAAGATACTTACCCACAGTCTTTATCTCACTATCTTTCACACAGAAGAAATATCCCAAACATATCAGTCTTTGTCCTGCCCTGGGGCAGTCCAGCATGGAATTGATAGGCAATTCTCCTCTGAACAAGAGTACCATCAGAAACCCCAGACATGTTTAGGTCTGGTTGGACCTCATCAATAGGGTGGAGCTGTGCGTCTCTAAGAATAGTGAGCAAGGGGTCCACGTCTGGATTCCCCTAGTAACTTAGGGTGAGACCCAACGGCACTTAAATATGCAAATTAACAAGGGGGGTCCAGGGAGTCCTCTGCCAGACATTAGTCCTGGTTACGAGAGACTTACTCAGAGTCTTTAGCTCACTATCTTTCACAGAGAAGAAATATCCCAAACATATCAGTCTTTGTCCTGCCCTGGGGCAGTCCAGCACCGAAATGCTAGGCAATTCTACTCTGAACTAGAAGACCAACAGCAACCCAAGACACATGTTTCGGTCTGGTTGGACCTCATCAGTGGGGTGGAGCTGTGCCTCTCTAAGAATAGTGAGCAAGGGGTCCACGTCTGGATTCCCCTAGTAACTTAGGGTGAGACCCAAAGTTACTTAAGTATGCAAATTAACAATGGGGGATCCTGGGAATCCCTCTGCCAGACATTTGACCTGGTTACCAGAGACTTACCCAAAGTCTTTAGTTCTCTATCTTTCACACAAAAGAAATATCCTACACATATCAATCTTTGTCCTGCCCTGTGGCAGTCCAGCAACGAAATGCTAGGCAAGTCTCCTCTGAACAAGAGTACCTACAGAAACCCCAGACACGTGTCTTGGTCTAGTTGGACATCATCAGTAGGGTGGAGCTGTGCCTCTCTAAGAGCAGTCAGCAAGGGATCCACATCTGGATTCCCCTAGTAACTTCGGGTGAGACCCAAAGTTACTTAAATATGAAACTTAACAAGAGGGGTCCTGGGAGTCCTCTGCATACATTAGTCCTGGTTACGAGAGACTTACTCAGAGTCTTTAGCTCACCATCTTTCACAGAGAAGACATATCCCAAACATATCCGTCTTTGTCCTCCCCTGGGGCAGTCCAGCACCGAAATACTAGGCAATTCTCCTCTGAACTAGAAGACAAACAGCAACCCCAGACACATGTTTCAGTCTGGTTGGACCTCATCAGTAGGGTGGAGCTGTGCCTCTCTAAGAATAGTGAGCCAGGGGTCCAGGTCTGGATTCCCCTAGTAACTTAGGGTGCGACCCAAAGTTACTTAAGTATGCAAATTAACAGGGGGGGAATCTGGAGTCCCTCTGCCAGACATTAGTCCTGGTTACGAGAGACTTACCCAAAGTCTTTACCTCTCTATCTTTCACAGAGAAGAAATATCCTAAACATATCAGTCGTTGTCCTGCCCTGGGGCAGTCCAGTACCAAAATGCTAGGCGATTCTCCTCTGAACAAGAGTATCAACAGCAACCCCAGAAACGTGTTTCTCTCTGGTTGGACCTCATCAGGAGGGTGGAGCTGTGCCCCTCAAAGAATAGTGAGCAAGTGGTCCACATCTGGATTCCCCTAGTAACTTGGGGTGAGACCCAAAGTTACTTAAATATGCAAATTAACAAGGGGTGTCCTAGGAGCCCCTCTGCCAGACATTATTCCTGGTTATGTGAGATTTATCCAGAGTCTTTAGCTCACTATCTTTCACAGAGAAGAAATATCCCAAACATATCAGTCTTTGCCCTGCCCTTGGGCAGTCCAGCACCGAAATGGTAGGCAATTCTCCTCTGAACAAAATTATCAACAGCAACCCCAGACACGTGTTTCGGTCTGGTTGGACTTCATCAGTAGGGTGGAGCTGTGCCTCTCTAAGAATAGTGAGCAAGGGGTCCACGTCTGGATTCCCTAGCAAATTAGGGTGAGACCCAAAGTTACTTAAGTATGCAAATAAACGAGGGGGGTCCTGGGAGTCCCTCTGCCAGACATTAGTCCTGGTTATGAGAGACTTACCCAGAGTCTTTAGCTCAATATCTTTCACAGAGAAGAAATATCCCAAACATATCAGTCTTTGTCCTGCCCTGGGGCAGTCCAGCACCGAAATGCTAGGCAATTCTTCTCTGAACTAGAAGACCAACAGCAACCCAAGACACATGTTTCGGTCTGGTTGGACCTCATCAGTAGGGTGGAACTGTGCTTCTCTAAGAATAGTGAGCAAGGGGTCCACGTCTGGATTCCCCTAGTAATTTAGGGTGAGACCCAAAGTTACTTAAGTATGCAAATTAACAATGGGGGATCCTGGGAGTCCCTCTGCCAGACATTTGTCCTGGTTACCAGAGACTTACCCAAAGGCTTTTGCTCTCTATCTTTCACACAGAAGAAATATCCTACACATATCAATCTTTGTCCTGCCCTGTGGCAGTCCAGCAACAAAATGCTAGGCAATTCTCCTCTGAACAAGAGTACCTACAGAAACCCCAGACACGTGTCTTTGTCTGGTTGGACATCATCAGTAGGGTGGAGCTGTGCCTCTCTAAGACCAGTCAGCAAGGGATCCACATCTGGATTCCCCTAGTAACTTCGGGTGAGACCCAAAGTTACTTAAATATGAAAATTAACAAGAGGGGTCCTGGGAGTCCTCTGCATACATTAGTCCTGGTTACGAGAGACTTACTCAGAGTCTTTAGCTCACCATCTTTCACAGAGAAGACATATCCCAAACATATCAGTCTTTGTCCTGCCCTGGGGCAGTCCAGCACCGAAATACTAGGCAATTCTCCTCTGAACTAGAAGACCAACAGCATCCCCAGACACATGTTTCGTTCTGGATGGACCTCATCAATGGGGTGGAGCTGTGCGTCTCTAGAAATAGTGAGCAAGGGGTACATGTCGGGATTCCTAGTAACTCAGGGTGAGACCCAAAGTTACTTAAATGTGCAAATTAACACGAGGGTCCTCGGAGTCCCTCTGCCAGACATTAGTCCTGGTTACGAGAGACTTACCCAGAGTCTTTAGCACACTATCTTTCACACAGAAGAAATATCCAAAACATATCAGTCTTTATCCTGCCCTGGGGCAGTCCAGCACGGAATTGATAGGCAATTCTCCTCTGAACAATAGTACCATCAGAAACCCGAGACACGTGTTTCGGTCTGGTTGGACCTCATCAGTAGGGTGGAGCTGTGCCTCTCTAAGAATAGTGAGCAAGGGGTCCACGTCTGGATTCCCCTAGTAACTTAGGGTGAGACCCAAAGTTACTTAAATATGCAAATTAACAAGGGGGGGTCCTGGGAGTCCTCTGCCAGACATTAGTCCTGGTTACGAGAGACATACTCAGATTCTTTAGCTCACTATCTTTCACACAGAAGAAATATCCCAAACATATCAGTCTTTATCCTGCCCTGGGGCACTCCAGCACAGAATTGATAGACAATTCTCCTCTGAACAAGAGTACCATTAGAAACCCCAGACACGTGTTTCGGTCTGGTTGGACCTCATCAGTAGGGTGGAGCTGTGCCTCTCTAAGAATAGTGAGCAAGGGGTCCATGTCTGGATTCCCCTAGTAACTTAGGGTGAGACCCAAAGTTACTTAAATATGCAAATTAACAAGGGGGGTCCTGGGAGTCCTCTGCCAGACATTAGTCCTGGTTATGAGAGACTTACTCAGAGTCTTTAGCTCACAATCTTTCACAGAGAAGAAATATCCCAAACATATCAGTGTTTGTACTGCCCTGGGGGAGTCCTGCACCGAAATGCTAGGCAATTCTCCTCTGAACTAGAAGACCAACAGCACCCCAGACACATGTTTCAGTCTGGTTGGACCTCATCAGTAGGGTGGAGCTGTGCCTCTCTAAGAATAGTGAGCCAGAGGTCCAGGTCTGGATTCCCCTAGTAACTTAGGGTGAGACCCAAAGTTACTTATGTATGCAAATTAACAAGGGTGTTCCTGGGAGTCCCTCTGCCAGACATTAGTCCTGGTTACGAGAGACTTACCCAAAGTCTTTACCTCTCTATCTTTCACAGAGAAGAAATATCCTAAACATATCAGTCGTTGTCCTGCCCTGGGGCAGTCCAGTACCAAAATGCTAGGCGATTCTCCTCTGAACAAGAGTATCAACAGCAACCCCAGAAACGTGTTTCTGTCTGGTTGGACCTCATCAGGAGGGTGGAGCTGTGCCCCTCAAAGAATAGTGAGCAAGGGGTCCACATCTGGATTCCCCTAGTAACTTGGGGTGAGACCCAAAGTTATTTAAATATGCAAATTAACAAGGGGGGTCCTGGGAGCCCCTCTGCCAGACATTATTCCTAGTTATGTGAGATTTATCCAGAGTCTTTAGCTCACTATCTTTCACAGAAGAAATATCCCAAACATATCAGTCTTTGCCCTGCCCTGGGGCAGTCCAGCACCGAAATGGTAGGCAATTCTCCTCTGAACAAAATTATCAACAGCAACCCCAGACACGTGTTTCGGTCTGGTTGGACTTCATCAGTAGGGTGGAGCTGTGCCTCTCTAAGAATAGTGAGCAAGGGGTCCACGTCTGGATTCCCTAGCAAATTAGGGTGAGACCCAAAGTTACTTAAGTATGCAAATAAACAAGGGGGGTCCTGGGAGTCCCTCTGCCAGACATTAGTCCTGGTTATGAGAGACTTACCCAGAGTCTTTAGCTCAAAATCTTTCACAGAGAAGAAATATCCCAAACATATCAGTCTTTGTCCTGCCCTGGGGCAGTCCAGCACCAAAATGCTAGGCAATTCTCCTCTGAACAAGAGTATCAACAGCAACCCCAGACACGTGTTTCAGTCTGGTTGGACCTCATCAGTAGGGTGGAGCTGTGCCTCTCTACGAATAGTGAGTAAGGGGTCCACGTCTGGATTCCCCTAGTAAATTAGGATGAGACCCAAAGTTACTTAAATACGCAAATTAACAAGAGGGGTCCTGGGAGTCCCTCTGCCAGACATTAGTCCTGGGTATGAGAGACTTACCCAGAGTCTTTAGATCACTATCTTTCACAGAGAAGAAATATCCCAAACATATCAGTCTTTGTCCTGACCTGGGGAAGTCCAGCACTGAAATGATAGGCAGTTCTCCTCTGAACAAGAGTACCAAAAGCAACCCCAGACACATGTTTCGGTCTGGTTGGACCTCATCAGTAGGGTGGAACTGTGCCTCTCTAAGAATAGTGAGCAAGAGGTCCACGTCTGGATTCCCCTTGTAACTTAGGGTGAGACCCAAAGTTACTTAAGTATGCAAATTAACAAGAGGGGAATCTGGAGTCTCTCTGCCAGACATTAGTCCTGGTTACGAGAGACTTACCCAAAGTCTTTACCTCTCTATCTTTCACAGAGAAGAAATATTCTAAACATATCAGTCGTTGTCCTGCCCTGGGGCAGTCCAGCACCAAAATGCTAGGCAATTCTTCTCTGAAAAAGAGTATCAACAGCAACCCCAGAAACGTGTTTCTGTCTGGTTGGACCTCATCAGGAGGGAGGAGCTGTGCCTCTGAAAGAATAGTGAGCAAGAGGTCCACATCTGGTTTCCCCTTGTAACTTGGGGTGAGACCCAAAGTTACTTAAATATGCAAATTAACAAGGGGGTCCTGGGAGCCCCTCTGCCAGACATTATTCCTGCTTATGTGAGATTTACCCAGAGTCTTTAGCTCACTATCTTTCACAGAGAAGAAATATCCCAAACATATCAGTCTTTGCCCTGCCCTGGGGCAGTCCAGCACCAAAATGGTAGGCAATTCTCCTCTGAACAAGAGCATCAACAGCAACCCCAGACACGTGTTTCGGTCTTGTTGGACCTCATCAGTAGGGTGGAGCTGTGCCTCTCTAAGAATAGTGAGCAAGGGGTCCATGTCTGGATTCCCGTAGTAACTTAGGGTGAGACCCAAAGTTACTTAAATATGCAAATTAACAAGGGGGGCCCTGGGAGTCCTCTGCCAGACATTAGTCCAGGTTACGAGAGACTTACTCAGAGTCTTTAGCTCACTATCTTTCACAGAGAAGAAATATCCCAAAGATATCAGTCTTTTTCCTGCCCTGGGGCAGTCCAGCACCGAAATGCTAGGCAATTCTCCTCTGAACTAGAATACCAACAGCAACCCCAGACACATGTTTCGGTCTGGTTGGACCTCATCAGTAGGGTGGAACTGTGCCTCTCTAAGCATAGTCAGCAAGGGGTCCACGTCTGGATTCCCCTAGTAACTTAGGGTGAGACCCAAAGTTACTTAAATATGCAAATTAACAAGGGGGGTCCTGGGAGTCCTCTGCATACATTAGTCCTGGTTACGAGAGACTTACTCAGAGTCTTTAGCTCACCATCTTTCACAGAGAAGATATATTCCAAACATATCAGTCTTTGTCCTGCCCTGGGGCAGTCCAGCACCGAAATGCTATGCAATTCTCCTCTGAACTAGAAGACCAACAGCATCCCCAGACACATGTTTCGTTCTGGATGGACCTCATCAATAGGGTGGAGCTGTTCCTCTCTAGAAATAGTGAGCAAGGGGTCCATGTCTGGATTCCTAGTAACTCAGGGTGAGACCCAAAGTTACTTAAATGTGTAAATTAACACGAGGGACCTCGGAGTCCCTCTGCCAGACATTAGTCCTGGTTACAAGATACTTACCCACAGTCTTTATCTCACTATCTTTCACACAGAAGAAATATCCCAAACATATCAGTCTTTGTCCTGCCCTGGGGCAGTCCAGCATGGAATTGATAGGCAATTCTCCTCTGAACAAGAGTACCATCAGAAACCCCAGACACGTGTTTAGGTCTGGTTGGACCTCATCAATAGGGTGGAGCTGTGCCTCTCTAAGAGCAGTCAGCAAGGGATCCACATCTGGATTCCCCTAGTAACTTCGGGTGAGACCCAAAGTTACTTAAATATGAAACTTAACAAGAGGGGTCCTGGGAGTCCTCTGCATACATTAGTCCTGGTTACGAGAGACTTACTCAGAGTCTTTAGCTCACCATCTTTCACAGAGAAGACATATCCCAAACATATCAGTCTTTGTCCTCCCCTGGGGCAGTCCAGCACCGAAATACTAGGCAATTCTCCTCTGAACTAGAAGACAAACAGCAACCCCAGACACATGTTTCAGTCTGGTTGGACCTCATCAGTAGGGTGGAGCTGTGCCTCTCTAAGAATAGTGAGCCAGGGGTCCAGGTCTGGATTCCCCTAGTAACTTAGGGTGCGACCCAAAGTTACTTAAGTATGCAAATTAACAGGGGGGGAATCTGGAGTCCCTCTGCCAGACATTAGTCCTGGTTACGAGAGACTTACCCAAAGTCTTTACCTCTCTATCTTTCACAGAGAAGAAATATCCTAAACATATCAGTCGTTGTCCTGCCCTGGGGCAGTCCAGTACCAAAATGCTAGGCGATTCTCCTCTGAACAAGAGTATCAACAGCAACCCCAGAAACGTGTTTCTCTCTGGTTGGACCTCATCAGGAGGGTGGAGCTGTGCCCCTCAAAGAATAGTGAGCAAGTGGTCCACATCTGGATTCCCCTAGTAACTTGGGGTGAGACCCAAAGTTACTTAAATATGCAAATTAACAAGGGGTGTCCTAGGAGCCCCTCTGCCAGACATTATTCCTGGTTATGTGAGATTTATCCAGAGTCTTTAGCTCACTATCTTTCACAGAGAAGAAATATCCCAAACATATCAGTCTTTGCCCTGCCCTTGGGCAGTCCAGCACCGAAATGGTAGGCAATTCTCCTCTGAACAAAATTATCAACAGCAACCCCAGACACGTGTTTCGGTCTGGTTGGACTTCATCAGTAGGGTGGAGCTGTGCCTCTCTAAGAATAGTGAGCAAGGGGTCCACGTCTGGATTCCCTAGCAAATTAGGGTGAGACCCAAAGTTACTTAAGTATGCAAATAAACGAGGGGGGTCCTGGGAGTCCCTCTGCCAGACATTAGTCCTGGTTATGAGAGACTTACCCAGAGTCTTTAGCTCAATATCTTTCACAGAGAAGAAATATCCCAAACATATCAGTCTTTGTCCTGCCCTGGGGCAGTCCAGCACCGAAATGCTAGGCAATTCTTCTCTGAACTAGAAGACCAACAGCAACCCAAGACACATGTTTCGGTCTGGTTGGACCTCATCAGTAGGGTGGAACTGTGCTTCTCTAAGAATAGTGAGCAAGGGGTCCACGTCTGGATTCCCCTAGTAATTTAGGGTGAGACCCAAAGTTACTTAAGTATGCAAATTAACAATGGGGGATCCTGGGAGTCCCTCTTCCAGACATTTGTCCTGGTTACCAGAGACTTACCCAAAGGCTTTTGCTCTCTATCTTTCCCACAGAAGAAATATCCTACACATATAAATCTTTGTCCTGCCCTGTGGCAGTCCAGCAACAAAATGCTAGGCAATTCTCCTCTGAACAAGAGTACCTACAGAAACCCCAGACACGTGTCTTGGTCTGGTTGGACATCATCAGTAGGGTGGAGCTGTGCCTCTCTAAGACCAGTCAGCAAGGGATCCACATCTGGATTCCCCTAGTAACTTCGGGTGAGACCCAAAGTTACTTAAATATGAAAATTAACAAGAGGGGTCCTGGGAGTCCTCTGCATACATTAGTCCTGGTTACGAGAGACTTACTCAGAGTCTTTAGCTCACCATCTTTCACAGAGAAGACATATCCCAAACATATCAGTCTTTGTCCTGCCCAGGGGCAGTCCAGCACCGAAATACTAGGCAATTCTCCTCTGAACTAGAAGACCAACAGCATCCCCAGACACATGTTTCGTTCTGGATGGACCTCATCAATGGGGTGGAGCTGTGCGTCTCTAGAAATAGTGAGCAAGGGGTACATGTCTGGATTCCTAGTAACTCAAGGTGAGACCCAAAGTTACTTAAATGTGCAAATTAACACGAGGGTCCTCGGAGTCCCTCTGCCAGACATTAGTCCTGGTTACGAGAGACTTACCCAGAGTCTTTAGCACACTATCTTTCACACAGAAGAAATATCCAAAACATATCAGTCTTTATCCTGCCCTGGGGCAGTCCAGCACGCAATTGATAGGCAATTCTCCTCTGAACAATAGTACCATCAGAAACCCGAGACACGTGTTTCGGTCTGGTTGGACCTCATCAGTAGGTTGGAGCAGTGCCTCTCTAAGAATAGTGAGCACGGGGTCCACGTCTGGATTCCCCTAGTAACTTAGGGTGAGACCCAAAGTTACTTAAATATGCAAATTAACAAGGGGGGGTCCTGGGAGTCCTCTGCCAGACATTAGTCCTGGTTACGAGAGACATACTCAGATTCTTTAGCTCACTATCTTTCACTCAGAAGAAATATCCCAAACATATCAGTCTTTATCCTGCCCTGGGGCACTCCAGCACAGAATTGATAGACAATTCTCCTCTGAACAAGAGTACCATCAGAAACCCCAGACACGTGTTTCGGTCTGGTTGGACCTCATCAGTAGGGTGGAGCTGTGCCTCTCTAAGAATAGTGAGCAAGGGGTCCACGTCTGGATTCCCCTAGTAACTTAGGGTGAGACCCAAAGTTACTTAAATATGCAAATTAACAAGGGGGGTCCTGGGAGTCCTCTGCCAGACATTAGTCCTGGTTACGAGAGACTTACTCAGAGTCTTTAGCTCACAATCTTTCACAGAGAAGAAATATCCCAAACATATCAGTCTTTGTACTGCCCTGGGGGAGTCCAGCACCGAAATGCTAGGCAATTCTCCTCTGAACTAGAAGACCAACAGCAACCCCAGACACATGTTTCAGTCTGGTTGGACCTCATCGGTAGGGTGGAGCTGTGCCTCTCTAAGAATAGTGAGCCAGAGGTCCAGGTCTGGATTCCCCTAGTAACTTAGGGTGAGACCCAAAGTTACTTATGTATGCAAATTAACAAGGGTGTTCCTGGGAGTCCCTCTGCCAGACATTAGTCCTGGTTACGAGAGACTTACCCAAAGTCTTTACCTCTCTATCTTTCACAGAGAAGAAATATCCTAAACATATCAGTCGTTGTCCTGCCCTGGGGCAGTCCAGTACCAAAATGCTTGGCGATTCTCCTCTGAACAAAAGTATCAACACCAACGCCAGAAACGTGTTTCTGTCTGGTTGGACCTCATCAGGAGGGTGGAGCTGTGCCCCTCAAAGAATAGTGAGCAAGGGGTCCACGTCTGGATTCCCCTAGTAACTTAGGGTGAGACCCAAAGTTACTTAAATATGCAAATTAACAAGGGGGGTCCTGGGAGTCCTCTGCCAGACATTAGTCCTGGTTACGAGAGACTTACTCAGAGTCTTTAGCTCACAATCATTCACAGAGAAGAAATATCCCAAACATATCAGTCTTTGTACTGCCCTGGGGGAGTCCAGCACCGAAATGCTAGGCAATTCTCCTCTGAACTAGAAGACCAACAGCAACCCCAGACACATGTTTCAGTCTGGTTGGACCTCATCAGTAGGGTGGAGCTGTGCCTCTCTAAGAATAGTGAGCAAGGGGTCCACGTCTGGATTCCCCTAGTAACTTAGGGTGAGACCCAAAGTTACTTAAATATGCAAATTAACAAGGGGGGTCCTGGGAGTCCTCTGCCAGACATTAGTCCTGGTTACGAGAGACTTACTCAGAGTCTTTAGCTCACAATCTTTCACAGAGAAGAAATATCCCAAACATATCAGTCTTTGTACTGCCCTGGGGGAGTCCAGCACCGAAATGCTAGGCAATTCTCCTCTGAACTAGAAGACCAACAGCAACCCCAGACACATGTTTCAGTCTGGTTGGACCTCATCAGTAGGGTGGAGCTGTGCCTCTCTAAGAATAGTGAGCCAGAGGTCCAGGTCTGGATTCCCCTAGTAACTTAGGGTGAGACCCAAAGTTACTTATGTATGCAAATTAACAAGGGTGTTCCTGGGAGTCCCTCTGCCAGACATTAGTCCTGGTTACGAGAGACTTACCCAAAGTCTTTACCTCTCTATCTTTCACAGAGAAGAAATATCCTAAACATATCAGTCGTTGTCCTGCCCTGGGGCAGTCCAGTACCAAAATGCTTGGCGATTCTCCTCTGAACAAAAGTATCAACACCAACGCCAGAAACGTGTTTCTGTCTGGTTGGACCTCATCAGGAGGGTGGAGCTGTGCCCCTCAAAGAATAGTGAGCAAGGGGTCCACGTCTGGATTCCCCTAGTAACTTAGGGTGAGACCCAAAGTTACTTAAATATGCAAAATAACAAGGGGGGTCCTGGGAGTCCTCTGCCAGACATTAGTCCTGGTTACGAGAGACTTACTCAGAGTCTTTAGCTCACAATCTTTCACAGAGAAGAAATATCCCAAACATATCAGTCTTTGTACTGCCCTGGGGGAGTCCAGCACCGAAATGCTAGGCAATTCTCCTCTGAACTAGAAGACCAACAGCAACCCCAGACACATGTTTCAGTCTGGTTGGACCTCATCAGTAGGGTGGAGCTGTGCCTCTCTAAGAATAGTGAGCAAGGGGTCCACGTGTGGATTCCCCTAGTAACTTAGGGTGAGACCCAAAGTTACTTAAATATGCAAATTAACAAGGGGGGTCCTGGGAGTCCTCTGCCAGACATTAGTCCTGGTTACGAGAGACTTACTCAGAGTCTTTAGCTCACAATCTTTCACAGAGAAGAAATATCCCAAACATATCAGTCTTTGTACTGCCCTGGGGGAGTCCAGCACCGAAATGCTAGGCAATTCTCCTCTGAACTAGAAGACCATCAGAAACCCCAGACACGTGTTTCGGTCTGGTTGGACCTCATCAGTAGGGTGGAGCTGTGCCTCTCTAAGAATAGTGAGCAAGGGGTCCACGTCTGGATTCCCCTAGTAACTTAGGGTGAGACCCAAAGTTACTTAAATATGCAAATTAACAAGGGGGGTCCTGGGAGTCCTCTGCCAGACATTAGTCCTGGTTACGAGAGACTTACTCAGAGTCTTTAGCTCACAATCTTTCACAGAGAAGAAATATCCCAAACATATCAGTCTTTGTACTGCCCTGGGGGAGTCCAGCACCGAAATGCTAGGCAATTCTCCTCTGAACTAGAAGACCAACAGCAACCCCAGACACATGTTTCAGTCTGGTTGGACCTCATCAGTAGGGTGGAGCTGTGCCTCTCTAAGAATAGTGAGCCAGAGGTCCAGGTCTGGATTCCCCTAGTAACTTAGGGTGAGACCCAAAGTTACTTATGTATGCAAATTAACAAGGGTGTTCCTGGGAGTCCCTCTGCCAGACATTAGTCCTGGTTACGAGAGACTTACCCAAAGTCTTTACCTCTCTATCTTTCACAGAGAAGAAATATCCTAAACATATCAGTCGTTGTCCTGCCCTGGGGCAGTCCAGTACCAAAATGCTTGGCGATTCTCCTCTGAACAAAAGTATCAACACCAACGCCAGAAACGTGTTTCTGTCTGGTTGGACCTCATCAGGAGGGTGGAGCTGTGCCCCTCAAAGAATAGTGAGCAAGGGGTCCACATCTGGATTCCCCTAGTAACTTGGGGTGAGACCCAAAGTTATTTAAATATGCAAATTAACAAGGGGGGTCCTGGGAGCCCCTCTGCCAGACATTATTCCTGATTATGTGAGATTTATCCAGAGTCTTTAGCTCACTATCTTTCACAGAGAAGAAATATCCCAAACATATCAGTCTTTGCCCTGCCCTGGGACAGTCCAGCACCGAAATGTTAGGCAATTCTCCTCTGAACAAAATTATCAACAGCAACCCCAGACACGTGTTTCGGTCTGGTTGGACTTCATCAGTAGGGTGGAGCTGTGCCTCTCTAAGAATAGTGAGCAAGGGGTCCACGTCTGGATTCCCTAGCAAATTAGGGTGAGACCCAAAGTTACTTAAGTATGCAAATAAACAAGGGGGGTTCTGGGAGTCCCTCTGCCAGACATTAGTCCTGGTTATGAGAGACTTACCCAGAGTCTTTAGCTCAATATCTTTCACAGAGAAGAAATATCCCAAACATATCAGTCTTTGTCCTGCCCTCGGGCAGTCCAGCACCAAAATGCTAGGCAATTCTCCTCTGAACAAGAGTATCAACAGCAAACCCAGACATGTGTTTCAGTCTGGTTGGACCTCATCAGTAGGGTGGAGCTGTGCCTCTCTCCGAATAGTGAGTAAGGGGTCCACATCTGGATTCCCCTAGTAATTTAGGGTGAGACCCAAAGTTACTTAAATGCGCAAATTAACAAGAGGGGTCCTGGGAGTCCCTCTGCCAGACATTAGTCCTGGCTATGAGAGACTTACCCAGGGTCTTTAGCTCACTATCTTTCACAGAGAAGAAATATCCCACACATATCAGTCTTTGTACTGCCCTGGTGCAGTCTGGCACCGAAATGCTAGGCAATTCTCCTCTGAACAAGAGTACCAACAAAAACCCCAGACACGTGTTTCGGTCTGTTTGGACCTCATGAGTAGGGTGTAGCTGTGCATGTCTAAGAATAGTGAGCAAGGGGTCCACGTCTGGATTCCCCTAGTAACTTAATGTGAGACCCAAAGTTACCTAAATATGCAAATTAACATGGGGGTCCTGGGAGTCCTCTGCCAAACATTAGTCCTGGTTACGAGAGACTTACTCAGAGTCTTTAGCTCGCTATCTTTCAAAGAGAAGAAATATCCCAAACATATCAGTCTTTGTCCTGCCCTGGGGCAGTCCAGCACCGAAATGCTAGGCAATTCTCCTCTGAACTAGAAGACCAACAGGAACCCCAGACACATGTTTTGTTCTGGTTGGACCTCATCAATAGGGTGTAGCTGCGCTTCTCTAGAAATAGTGAGCAAAGGGTCCATGTCTGGATTCCTAGTAACTCAGGGTGAGACCCAAAGTTACTTAAATGTGCAAATTAGTACGGGGGTCCTGGGAGTCCCTCTGCCAGACATTATTCCTGGTTACGAGAGACTTACCCAGAGTCTTTAGCTCACTATCTTTCACAGAGAAGAAATATCCCAAACATATCAGTCTTTGTCCTGCCCTGGGGCAGTCCAGCATGGAATTGATAGGAAATTCTCCTCTGAACAAGAGTACCAACAGAAACCCCAGACACGTGTTTCAGTCTTGTTGGACCTCATCAGTAGGGTGGAGCTGTGCCTCTCTAAGAATAGTGAGTAAGGGGTCCACGTCTGGATTCCCCTAGTAATTTAGGGTGAGATCCAAAGTTACTTATATATGCAAATTAACAAGGGGCTCCTGGGAGTCCTCTGCCAGACATTAGTCCTGGTTACGAGAGACTTACTCAGAGTCTTTAGCTCACTACCTTTCACAGAGAAGAAATATCCCAAACATATCAGTCTTTGTCCTGCCCTGGGACAGTCCAGCACAGAAATACTAGGCAATTCTCCTCTGAACTAGAAGACCAACAGCAACCCCAGGCACATGTTTCGGTCTGGTTGGACCTCATCAGTAGGGTGAACTGTGCCTCTCTAAGAATAGTGAGCAAGGGGTCCACGTCTGAATTCCCCTAGTAACTTAGGGTGAGACCCAAAGTTACTTAAGTATGCAAATTAACAAGGGGGGATCCTGAGAGTCCCTCTGCCAGACATTTGTCCTGGTTACCAGAGACTTACCCAAAGTCTTTAGCTCTATCTTTCACACAGAAGAAATATCCTACACATATCAATCTTTATCCTGCCCTGTGGCAGTCCAGCAACGAAATGCTAGGCAATTCTCCTCTGAACAAGAGTACCTACAGAAACCCCAGACACGTGTCTTGGTCTGGTTGGACATCATCAGTATGGTGGAGCTGTGACTCTCTAAGAATAATCAGCAAGGGGTCCACATCTGGATTCCCCTAGTAACTTAGGGTGAGACCCAAAGTTACTTAAATATGCAAATTAACAAGGGGAGTCCTGGCAGTCCTCTGCATACATTAGTCCTAGTTACGAGAGACTTACTCAGAGTCCTTAGCTCACCATCTTTCACAGAGAAGACATATCCCAAACATATCAGTCTTTGTCCTGCCCTGGGGCAGTCCAGCACCGAAATACTATACAATTCTCCTCTGAACTAGAAGACCAACAGCATCCCCAGACACATGTTTCGTTCTGGATGGACCTCATCAATAGGGTGGAGCTGTGCGTCTCTAGAAATAGTGAGCAACGGTCCATATCTGGATTCCTAGTAACTCAGGGTGAGACCCAAAGTTACTTAAATATGCAAATTTAACATGAGGGTCCTCGGAGTCCCTCTGCCAGACATTAGTCCTGGTTACGAGAGACTTACCCAGAGTCTTTAGCACACTATCTTTCACACCGAAGAAATATCCCAAACATATCAGTCTTTATCCTGCCCTGGGGCAGTCCAGCACGGAATTGATAGGCAATTCTCCTCTGAACAAGAGTACCATCAGAAACCCCAGACACGTGTTTCGGTCTGGTTGGACCTCATCAGTAGGGTGGAGCTGTGCCTCTCTAAGAATAGTGAGCAAGGGGTCCACGTCTGGATTCCCCTAGTAACTTAGGGTGAGACCCAAAGTTACTTAAATATGCAAATTAACAAGGGGGGTCCTGGGAGTCCTCTGCCAGACATTAGTCCTGGTTACGAGAGACTTACTCAGAGTCTTCAGCTCACTATCTTTCACAGAGAAGAAATATCCAAACATATCAGTCTTTGTCCTGCCCTGGGGCAGTAATGCACCGAAATGCTAGGCAATTCTCCTCTGAACTAGAAGACCAACAGCAACCCAAGACACATGTTTCGGTCTGGTTGGACCTCATCAGTAGGGTGGAACTGTGCCTCTCTAAGAATAGTGAGCAAGGGGTCCACGTCTGGATTCCCCTAGTAACTTAGGGTGAGACCCAAAGTTACTTAAGTATGCAAATTAACAATGGGGGATCCTGGGAGTCCCTCTGCCAGACATTTGTCCTGGTTACCAGAGACTTACCCAAAGTATTTAGCTCTCTATCTTTCACACAGAAGAAATATCCTACACATATCAATCTTTGTCCTGCTCTGTGGCAGTCCAGCAACGAAATGCTAGGCAATTCTCCTCTGAACAAGAGTACCTACAGAAACCCCAGACACGTGTCTTGGTCTGGTTGGACATCATTAGTAGGGTGGAGCTGTGCCTCTCTAAGACCAGTCAGCAAGGGATCCACATCTGGATTCCCCTAGTAATTTAGGGTGAGACCCAAAGTTACTTAAATATGAAAATTAACAAGGGGGGTCCTGTGAGTCCTCTGCATACATTAGTCCTGGTTATGAGAGACTTACTCAGAGTCTTTAGCTCACCATCCTTCACAGAGAAGACATATCCCAAACATATCAGTCTTTGTCCTGCCCTGGGGCAGTCCAGCACCGAAATACTAGGCAATTCTCCTCTGAACTAGAAGACCAACAGCATCCCCAGACACATGTTTCGTTCTGGATGGACCTCATCAATGGGGTGGAGCTGTGCGTCTCTAGAAATAGTGAGCAAGGGGTACATGTCTGGATTCCTAGTAACTCAGGGTGAGACCCAAAGTTACGTAAATGTGCAAATTAACAAGAGGGTCCTCGGAGTCCCTCTGCCAGACATTAGTCCTGGTTACGAGAGACTTACCCAGAGTCTTTAGCACACTATCTTTCACACAGAAGTAATATCCAAAACATATCAGTCTTTATCCTGCCCTGGGGCAGTCCAGCACGGAATTGATAGGCAATTCTCCTCTGAACAATAGTACCATCAGAAACCCCAGACACATGTTTCGGTCTGGTTGGACCTTATCAGTAGGGTGGAGATGTGCCTCTCTAAGAATAGTGAGCAAGGGGTCCACGTCTGGATTCCCCTAGTAACTTAGGGTGAGACCCAAAGTTACTTAAATATGCAAATTAACAAGGGGGGTCCTGGGAGTCCTCTTCCAAACATTAGTTCTGGTTACGAGAGACTTACTCAGTCTTTAGCTCACTATCTTTCAAAGAGAAGAAATATCCCAAACATATCAGTCTTTGTCCTGCCCTGGGGCAGTCCAGCACCGAAATGCTAGGCAATTCTCCTCTGAACTAGAAGACCAACAGGAACCCCAGAAACATGTTTCGTTCTGGTTGGACCTCATCAATAGGGTGTAGCTGCGCTTCTCTAGAAATAGTGAGCAAGGGGTCCATGTCTGGATTCCTAGTAACTCAGGGTGAGACCCAAAGTTACTTAAATGTGCAAATTAGTACGGGGCTCCTGGGAGTCCCTCTGCCAGACATTATTCCTGGTTACGAGAGACTTACCCAGAGTCTTTAGCTCACTATCTTTCACAGAGAAGAAATATCCCAAACATATCAGTCTTTGTCCTGCCGTGGGGCAGTCCAGCATGGAATTGATAGGCAATTCTCCTCTGAACAAGAGTACCAACAGAAACCCCAGACATGTGTTTCGGTCGGGTTGGACCTCATCAGTAGGGTGGAGCTGTGCCTCTCTAAGAATAGTGAGCAAGTGGTCCATCTTTGGATTCCGCTAGTAACTTAGGGTGAGACCCAAAGTTACTTAAATATGCAAATTAACAAGGGGGGTCCTCTGCCAGACATTAGTCCTGGTTACGAGAGACTTACTCAGAGTCTTTAGCTCACTACCTTTCACAGAGAAGAAATATCCCAAACATATCAGTCTTTGTCCTGCCCTGGGACAGTCCAGCACAGAAATGCTAGGCAATTCTCCTCTGAACTAGAAGACCAACAGCAACCCAAGACACATGTTTCGGTCTGGTTGGACCTCATCAGTAGGGTGAACTGTGCCTCTCTAAGAATAGTGAGCAAGGGGTCCACGTCTGAATTCCCCTAGTAACTTAGGGTGAGACCCAAAGTTACTTAAGTATGCAAATTAACAAGGGGGGATCCTGAGAGTCCCTCTGCCAGACATTTGTCCTGGTTACCAGAGACTTACCCAAAGTCTTTAGCTCTATCTTTCACACAGAAGAAATATCCTACACATATCAATCTTTATCCTGCCCTGTGGCAGTCCAGCAACGAAATGCTAGGCAATTCTCCTCTGAACAAGAGTACCTACAGATACCCCAGACACGTGTCTTGGTCTGGTTGGACATCATCAGTAGGGTGGAGCTGTGCCTCTCTAAGAATAATCAGCAAGGGGTCCACATCTGGATTCCCCTAGTAACTTAGGGTGAGACCCAAAGTTACTTAAATATGCAAATTAACAAGGGGGGTCCTGGGAGTCCTCTGCATACATTAGTCCTAGTTACGAGAGACTTACTCAGAGTCCTTAGCTCACCATCTTTCACAGAGAAGACATATCCCAAACATATCAGTCTTTGTCCTGCCCCGGGGCAGTCCAGCACCAAAATACTATGCAATTCTCCTCTGAACTAGAAGACCAACAGCATCCCCAGACACATGTTTCGTTCTGGATGGACCTCATCAATAGGGTGGAGCTGTGCGTCTCTAGAAATAGTGAGCAACGGTCCATATCTGGATTCCTAGTAACTCAGGGTGAGACCCAAAGTTAATTAAATGTGCAAATTTAACATGAGGGTCCTCGGAGTCCCTCTGCCAGACATTAGTCCTGGTTACGAGAGACTAACCCAGAGTCTTTAGCACACTATCTTTCACACTGAAGAAATATCCCAAACATATCAGTCTTTATCCTGCCCTGGGGCAGTCCAGCACGGAATTGATAGGCAATTCTCCTCTGAACAAGAGTACCATCAGAAACCCCAGACACGTGTTTCGGTCTGGTTGGACCTCATCAGTAGGGTGGAGCTGTGCCTCTCTAAGAATAGTGAGCAAGGGGTCCACGTCTGGATTCCCCTAGTAATTTAGGGTGAGACCCAAAGTTACTTAAATATGCAAATTAACAAAGGGGTCCTGGGAGTCCTCTGCCAGACATTAGTCCTGGTTACGAGAGACTTACTCAGAGTCTTTAGCTCACTATCTTTCACAGAGAAGAAATATCCAAACATATCAGTCTTTGTCCTGCCCTGGGGCAGTAATGCACCGAAATGCTAGGCAATTCTCCTCTGAACTAGAAGACCAACAGCAACCCAAGACACATGTTTCGGTCTGGTTGGACCTCATCAGTAGGGTGGAACTGTGCCTCTCTAAGAATAGTGAGCAAGGGGTCCACGTCTGGATTGCCCTAGTAATTTACGGTGATACCCAAAGTTACTTAAGTATGCAAATTAACAATGGGGGATCCTGGGAGTTCCTCTGCCAGACATTTGTCCTGGTTACCAGAGACTTACCCAAAGTCTTTAGCTCTCTATCTTTCACACAGAAGAAATATCCTACACATATCAATCTTTGTCCTGCCCTGTGGCAGTCCAGCAACGAAATGCTAGGCAATTCTCCTCTGAACAAGAGTACCTACAGAAACCCCAGACACGTGTCTTGGTCTGGTTGGACATCATCAGTAGGATGGAGCTGTGCCTCTCTAAGACCAGTCAGCAAGGGATCCACATCTGGATTCCCCTAGTAATTTAGGGTGAGACCCAAAGTTACTTAAATATGAAAATTAACAAAGGGGGTCCTAGGAGTCCTCTGCATACATTAGTCCTGGTTATGAGAGACTTACTCAGAGTCTTTAGCTCACCATCTTTCACAGAGAAGACATATCCCAAACATATCAGTCTTTGTCCTGCCCTGGGGCAGTCCAGCACCGAAATACTAGGCAATTCTCCTCTGAACTAGAAGACCAACAGCATCCCCAGACACATGTTTCGTTCTGGATGGACCTCATCAATAGGGTGGAGGTGTGCGTCTCTAGAAATAGTGAGCAAGGGGTACTTGTCTGGATTCCTAGTAACTCAGGGTGAGACCCAAAGTTACATAAATGTGCAAATTAACACGAGGGTCCTCGGAGTCCCTCTGCCAGACATTAGTCCTTGTTACGAGAGACTTACCCAGAGTCTTTAGCACACTATCTTTCACACAGAAGAAATATCCAAAACATATCAGTCTTTATCCTGCCCTGGGGCAGTCCAGCACGAAATTGATAGGCAATTCTCCTCTGAACAATAGTACCATCAGAAACCCCAGACACGTGTTTCGGTCTGGTTGGACCTCATCAGTAGGGTGGAGCTGTGCCTCTCTAAGAATAGTGAGCAAGGGGTCCACGTCTGGATTCCCCAAGTAACTTAGGATGAGACCCAAAGTTACTTAAATATGCAAATTAACAAGGGGGGTCCTGGGAGTCCTCTGCCAGACATTCGTCCTGGTTACGAGAGAGATACTCAGATTCTTTAGCTCACTATCTTTCACACAGAAGAAATATCCCAAACATATCAGTCTTTATCCTGCCCTGAGGCAGTCCAGCACAGAATTGATAGGCAATTCTTCTCTGAACAAGAGTACCATCAGAAACCCCAGACACGTGTTTCGGTCTGGTTGGACCTCATCAGTAGGGTGGAGCTGTGCCTCTCTAAGAATAGTGAGCAAGGGGTCCACGTCTGGATTCCCCTAGTAACTTAGGGTGAGACCCAAAGTTACTTAAATATGCAAATTAACAAGGGGGGTCCTGGGAGTCCTCTGCCAGACAATAGTCCTGGTTACGAGAGACTTACTCAGAGTCTTTAGCTCACGATCTTTCACAGAGAAGAAATATCCCAAACATATCAGTCTTTGTACTGCCCTGGGCAGTCCAGCACCGAAATGCTAGGCAATTCTCCTCTGAACTAGAAGACCAACAGCAACCCCAGACACATGTTTCAGTCTGGTTGGACCTCATCAGTAGGGTGGATCTGTGCCTCTCTAGGAATAGTGAGCCAGGGGTCCAGGTCTGGATTCCCCTAGTAACTTAGGGTGAGACCCAAAGTTACTTATGTATGCAAATTAACAATTGGGTTCCTGGGAGTCCCTCTGCCAGACATTAGTCCTGGTTACGAGAGACTTACCCAAAGTCTTTACCTCTCTATCTTTCACAGAGAAGAAATATCCTAAACATATCAGTCGTTGTCCTGCCCTGGGGCAGTCCAGTACCAAAATGCTAGGCGATTCTCCTCTGAACAAGAGTATCAACAGCAACCCCAGAAACGTGTTTCTGTCTGGTTGGACCTCATCAGGAGGGTGGAGCTGTGCCTCTGTAAGAATAGTGAGCAAGAGGTCCACATCTGGTTTCCCCTTGTAACTTGGGGTGAGACCCAAAGTTACTTAAATATGCAAATTAACAAGGGGGTCCTGGGAGCCCCTCTGCCAGACATTATTCCTGCTTATGTGAGATTTACCCAGAGTCTTTAGCTCACTATCTTTCACAGAGAAGAAATATCCCAAACATATCAGTCTTTGCCCTGCCCTGGGGCAGTCCAGCACCAAAATGGTAGGCAATTCTCTTCTGAACAAGAGTATCAACAGCAACCCCAGACACGTGTTTCGGTCTTGTTGGACCTCATCAGTAGGGTGGAGCTGTGCCTCTCTAAGAATAGTGAGCAAGGGGTCCATGTCTGGATTCCCGTAGTAACTTAGGGTGAGACCCAAAGTTACTTAAATATGCAAATTAACAAGGGGGGCCCTGGGAGTCCTCTGCCAGACATTAGTCCAGGTTACGAGAGACTTACTCAGAGTCTTTAGCTCACTATCTTTCACAGAGAAGAAATATCCCAAACATATCAGTCTTTGTCCTGCCCTGGGGCAGTCCAGCACAGAAATGCTAGGCAATTCTCCTCTGAACTAGAATACCAACAGCAACCCCAGACACATGTTTCGGTCTGGTTGGACCTCATCAGTAGGGTGGAACTGTGCCTCTCTAAGCATAGTCAGCAAGGGGTCCACGTCTGGATTCCCCTAGTAACTTAGGGTGAGACCCAAAGTTACTTAAATATGCAAATTAACAAGGGGGGTCCTGGGAGTCCTCTGCATACATTAGTCCTGGTCACGAGAGACTTACTCAGGGTCTTTAGCTCATCATCTTTCACAGAGAAGACATATTCCAAACATATCAGTCTTTGTCCTGCCCTGGGGCAGTCCAGCACCGAAATGCTATGCAATTCTCCTCTGAACTAGAAGACCAACAGCATCCCCAGACACATATTTTGTTCTGGATGGACCTCATCAATAGGCTGGAGCTGTTCCTCTCTAGAAATAGTGAGCAAGGGGTCCATGTCTGGATTCCTAGTAACTCAGGGTGAGACCCAAAGTTACTTAAATGTGTAAATTAACACGAGGGACCTCGGAGTCCCTCTGCCAGACATTAGTCCTGGTTACAAGATACTTACCCACAGTCTTTAGCTCACTATCTTTCACACAGAAGAAATATCCCAAACATATCAGTCTTTGTCCTGCCCTGGGGCAGTCCAGCATGGAATTGATAGGCAATTCTCCTCTGAACAAGAGTACCATCAGAAACCCCAGACACGTGTTTAGGTCTGGTTGGACCTCATCAATAGGGTGGAGCTGTGCGTCTCTAAGAATAGTGAGCAAGGGGTCCACGTCTGGATTCCCCTAGTAACTTAGGGTGAGACCCAACGGCACTTAAATATGCAAATTAACAAGGGGGTCCTGGGAGTCCTCTGCATACATTAGTCCTAGTTACGAGAGACTTACTCAGAGTCCTTAGCTCACCATCTTTCACAGAGAAGACATATCCCAAACATATCAGTCTTTGTCCTGCCCCGGGGCAGTCCAGCACCAAAATACTATGCAATTCTCCTCTGAACTAGAAGACCAACAGCATCCCCAGACACATGTTTCGTTCTGGATGGACCTCATCAATAGGGTGGAGCTGTGCGTCTCTAGAAATAGTGAGCAACGGTCCATATCTGGATTCCTAGTAACTCAGGGTGAGACCCAAAGTTACTTAAACGTGCAAATTTAACATGAGGGTCCTCGGAGTCCCTCTGCCAGACATTAGTCCTGGTTACGAGAGACTAACCCAGAGTCTTTAGCACACTATCTTTCACACCGAAGAAATATCCCAAACATATCAGTCTTTATCTTGCCCTGGGGCAGTCCAGCACGGAATTGATAGGCAATTCTCCTCTGAACAAGAGTACCATCAGAAACCCCAGACACGTGTTTCGGTCTGGTTGGACCTCATCAGTAGGGTGGAGCTGTGCCTCTCTAAGAATAGTGAGCAAGGGGTCCACGTCTGGATTCCCCTAGTAATTTAGGGTGAGACCCAAAGTTACTTAAATATGCAAATTAACAAAGGGGTCCTGGGAGTCCTCTGCCAGACATTAGTCCTGGTTACGAGAGACTTACTCAGAGTCTTTAGCTCACTATCTTTCACAGAGAAGAAATATCCAAACATATCAGTCTTTGTCCTGCCCTGGGGCAGTAATGCACCGAAATGCTAGGCAATTCTCCTCTGAACTAGAAGACCAACAGCAACCCAAGACACATGTTTCGGTCTGGTTGGACCTCATCAGTAGGGTGGAACTGTGCCTCTCTAAGAATAGTGAGCAAGGGGTCCACGTCTGGATTCCCCTAGTAATTTAGGGTGAGACCCAAAGTTACTTAAGTATGCAAATTAACAATGGGGGATCCTGGGAGTTCCTCTGCCAGACATTTGTCCTGGTTACCAGAGGCTTACCCAAAGTCTTTAGCTCTCTATCTTTCACACAGAAGAAATATCCTACACATATCAATCTTTGTCCTGCCCTGTGGCAGTCCAGCAACGAAATGCTAGGCAATTCTCCTCTGAACAAGAGTACCTACAGAAACCCCAGACACGTGTCTTGGTCTGGTTGGACATCATCAGTAGGATGGAGCTGTGCCTCTCTAAGACCAGTCAGCAAGGGATCCACATCTGGATTCCCCTAGTAATTTAGGGTGAGACCCAAAGTTACTTAAATATGAAACTTAACAAGAGGGGTCCTGGGAGTCCTCTGCATACATTAGTCCTGGTTACGAGAGACTTACTCAGAGTCTTTAGCTCACCATATTTCACAGAGAAGACATATCCCAAACATATCAGTCTTTGTCCTCCCCTGGGGCAGTCCAGCACCGAAATACTAGGCAATTCTCCTCTGAACTTGAAGACCAACAGCATCCCCAGACACATGTTTCGTTCTGGATGGACCTCATCAATAGGGTGGAGCTGTGTGTCTCTAGAAATAGTGAGCAAGGTGTACATGTCTGGATTCCTAGTAACTCAGGGTGAGACCCAAAGTTACTTAAATGTGCAAATTAACACGAGGGTCCTCGGAGTCACTCTGCCAGACATTAGTCCTGGTTACGAGAGACTTACCCAAAGTCTTTAGCACACTATCTTTCACACAGAAGAAATATCCAAAACATATCAGTCTTTATCCTGCCCTGGGGCAGTCCAGCACGGAATTGATAGGCAATTCTCCTCTGAACAATAGTACCATCAGAAACCCCAGACACGTGTTTCGGTCTGGTTGGACCTCATCAGTAGGGTGGAGCTGTGCCTCTCTAAGAATAGTGAGCAAGGGGTCCACGTCTGGATTCCCCTAGTAACTTAGGGTGAGACCCAAAGTTACTTAAGTATGCAAATTAACAATGTGGGATCCTGGGAGTCCCTCTGCCAGACATTAGTCCTGGTTACGAGAGACTTACTCAGAGTCTTTAGCTCACGATCTTTCACAGAGAAGACATATCCCAAACATATCAGTCTTTGTCCTGCCCCGGGGCAGTCCAGCACCAAAATACTATGCAATTCTCCTCTGAACTAGAAGACCAACAGCATCCCCAGACACATGTTTCGTTCTGGATGGACCTCATCAATAGGGTGGAGCTGTGCGTCTCTAGAAATAGTGAGCAACGGTCCATATCTGGATTCCTAGTAACTCAGGGTGAGACCCAAAGTTACTTAAATGTGCAAATTTAACATGAGGGTCCTCGGAGTCCCTCTGCCAGACATTAGTCCTGGTTACGAGAGACTAACCCAGAGTCTTTAGCACACTATCTTTCACACCGAAGAAATATCCCAAACATATCAGTCTTTATCTTGCCCTGGGGCAGTCCAGCACGGAATTGATAGGCAATTCTCCTCTGAACAAGAGTACCATCAGAAACCCCAGACACGTGTTTCGGTCTGGTTGGACCTCATCAGTAGGGTGGAGCTGTGCCTCTCTAAGAATAGTGAGCAAGGGGTCCACGTCTGGATTCCCCTAGTAATTTAGGGTGAGACCCAAAGTTACTTAAATATGCAAATTAACAAAGGGGTCCTGGGAGTCCTCTGCCAGACATTAGTCCTGGTTACGAGAGACTTACTCAGAGTCTTTAGCTCACTATCTTTCACAGAGAAGAAATATCCAAACATATCAGTCTTTGTCCTGCCCTGGGGCAGTAATGCACCGAAATGCTAGGCAATTCTCCTCTGAACTAGAAGACCAACAGCAACCCAAGACACATGTTTCGGTCTGGTTGGACCTCATCAGTAGGGTGGAACTGTGCCTCTCTAAGAATAGTGAGCAAGGGGTCCACGTCTGGATTCCCCTAGTAATTTAGGGTGAGACCCAAAGTTACTTAAGTATGCAAATTAACAATGGGGGATCCTGGGAGTTCCTCTGCCAGACATTTGTCCTGGTTACCAGAGGCTTACCCAAAGTCTTTAGCTCTCTATCTTTCACACAGAAGAAATATCCTACACATATCAATCTTTGTCCTGCCCTGTGGCAGTCCAGCAACGAAATGCTAGGCAATTCTCCTCTGAACAAGAGTACCTACAGAAACCCCAGACACGTGTCTTGGTCTGGTTGGACATCATCAGTAGGATGGAGCTGTGCCTCTCTAAGACCAGTCAGCAAGGGATCCACATCTGGATTCCCCTAGTAATTTAGGGTGAGACCCAAAGTTACTTAAATATGAAACTTAACAAGAGGGGTCCTGGGAGTCCTCTGCATACATTAGTCCTGGTTACGAGAGACTTACTCAGAGTCTTTAGCTCACCATATTTCACAGAGAAGACATATCCCAAACATATCAGTCTTTGTCCTCCCCTGGGGCAGTCCAGCACCGAAATACTAGGCAATTCTCCTCTGAACTTGAAGACCAACAGCATCCCCAGACACATGTTTCGTTCTGGATGGACCTCATCAATAGGGTGGAGCTGTGTGTCTCTAGAAATAGTGAGCAAGGTGTACATGTCTGGATTCCTAGTAACTCAGGGTGAGACCCAAAGTTACTTAAATGTGCAAATTAACACGAGGGTCCTCGGAGTCCCTCTGCCAGACATTAGTCCTGGTTACGAGAGACTTACCCAAAGTCTTTAGCACACTATCTTTCACACAGAAGAAATATCCAAAACATATCAGTCTTTATCCTGCCCTGGGGCAGTCCAGCACGGAATTGATAGGCAATTCTCCTCTGAACAATAGTACCATCAGAAACCCCAGACACGTGTTTCGGTCTGGTTGGACCTCATCAGTAGGGTGGAGCTGTGCCTCTCTAAGAATAGTGAGCAAGGGGTCCACGTCTGGATTCCCCTAGTAACTTAGGGTGAGACCCAAAGTTACTTAAGTATGCAAATTAACAATGTGGGATCCTGGGAGTCCCTCTGCCAGACATTAGTCCTGGTTACGAGAGACTTACTCAGAGTCTTTAGCTCACGATCTTTCACAGAGAAGAAATATCCCAAACATATCAGTCTTTGTACTGCCCTGGGGCAGTCCAGCACCGAAATGCTAGGCAATTCTCCTCTGAACTAGAAGACAAACAGCATCCCCAGACACATGTTTCAGTCTGGTTGGACCTCATCAGTAGGGTGGAGCTGTGCCTCTCTAAGAATAGTGAGCCAGGGGTCCAGGTCTGGATTCCCCTAGTAACTTAGGGTGCGACCCAAAGTTACTTAAGTATGCAAATTAACAAGGGGGGAATCTGGAGTCCCTCTGCCAGACATTAGTCCTGGTTACGAGAGACTTACCCAAAGTCTTTACCTCTCTATGTTTCACAGAGAAGAAATATCCTAAACATATCAGTCGTTGTCCTGCCCTTGGGCAGTCCAGTACCAAAATGCTAGGCGATTCTCCTCTGAACAAGAGTATCAACAGCATCCCCAGAAACGTGTTTCTCTCTGGTTGGACCTCATCAGGAAGGTGGAGCTGTGCCCCTCAAAGAATAGTGAGCAAGTGGTCCACATCTGGATTCCCCTAGTAACTTGGGGTGAGACCCAAAGTTACTTAAATATGCAAATTAACAAGGGGTGTCCTGGGAGCCCCTCTGCCAGACATTATTCCTGGTTATGTGAGATTTATCCAGAGTCTTTAGCTCACTATCTTTCACAGAGAAGAAATATCCCAAACATATCAGTCTTTGCCCTGCCCTGGGGCAGTCCAGCACCGAAATGGTAGGCAATTCTCGTCTGAACAAAATTATCAACAGCAACCCCAGACACGTGTTTCGGTCTGGTTGGACTTCATCAGTAGGGTGGAGCTGTGCCTCTCTAAGAATAGTGAGCAAGGGGTCCACGTCTGGATTCCCTAGCAAATTAGGGTGAGACCCAAAGTTACTTAAGTATGCAAATTAACAAGAGGGGTCCTGGGAGTCCCTCTGCCAGACATTAGTCCTGGCTATGAGAGACTTACCCAGAGTCTTTAGATCACTAACTTTCACAGAGAAGAAATATCCCAAACATATCAGTCTTTGTCCTGCCCTGGGGCAGTCCAGCACCAAAATGCTAGGCAATTCTCATCTGAACAAGAGTATCAACAGCATCCCCAGACACGTGTTTCAGTCTGGTCGGACCTCATCAGTAGGGTGGAGCTGTGCCTCTCTACAAATAGTGAGTAAGGGGTCCACGTCTGGATTCCCCTAGTAATTTAGGGTGAGACCCAAAGTTACTTAAATACGCAAATTAACAAGAGGGGTCCTGGGAGTCCCTCTGCCAGACATTAGTCCTGGCTATGAGAGACTTACCCAGAGTCTTTAGATCACTATCTTTCACAGAGAAGAAATATCCCAAACATATCAGTCTTTGTCCTGACCTTGGGCAGTCCAGCACTGAAATGATAGGCAATTCTCCTCTGAACAAGAGTACCAACAGCAACCCCAGACACATGTTTCGGTCTGGTTGGACCTCATCAGTAGGGTGGAACTGTGCCTCTCTAAGAATAGGGAGCAAGTGTTCCACGTCTGGATTCCCCTAGTAATTTAGGGTGAGACCAAAAGTTACTTAAGTATGCAAATTAACACGAGGGGAATCTGGAGTCTCTCTGCCAGAAATTAGTCCTGGTTACGAGAGTCTTACCCAAAGTCTTTACCTCTCTATCTTTCACAGAGAAGAAATAGCCTAAACATATCAGTCGTTGTCCTGCCCTGGGGCAGTCCAGTACCAAAATGCTAGGCGATTCTCCTCTGAACAAGAGTATCAACAGCAACCCCAGAAACGTGTTTCTGTCTGGTTGGACCTCATCAGGAGGGTGGAGCTGTGCCCCTCAAAGAATAGTGAGCAAGGGGTCCACATCTGGATTCCCCTAGTAACTTGGGGTGAGACCCAAAGTTATTTAAATATGCAAATTAACAAGGGGGGTCCTGGGAGCCCCTCTGCCAGACATTATTCCTAGTTATGTGAGATTTATCCAGAGTCTTTAGCTCACTATCTTTCACAGAGAAGAAATATCCCAAACATATCAGTCTTTGCCCGGCCCTGGGGCAGTCCAGCACCGAAATGGTAGGCAATTCTCCTCTGAACAAAATTATCAACAGCAACCCCAGACACGTGTTTCGGTCTGGTTGGACTTCATCAGTAGGGTGGAGCTGTGCCTCTCTAAGAATAGTGAGCAAGGGGTCCACTTCTGGATTCCCTAGCAAATTAGGGTGAGACCCAAAGTTACTTAAGTATGCAAATAAACAAGGGGGGTCCTGGGAGTCCTCTGCCAGACATTAGTCCTGGTTATGAGAGACTTACCCAGATTCCTTAGCTCAATATCTTTCACAGAGAAGAAATATCCCAAACATATCAGTCTTTGTCCTGCCCTGGGGCAGTCCAGCACTAAAATGCTAGGCAATTCTGCTCTGAACAAGAGTATCAACAGCAACCCCAGACATGTGTTTCGGTCTTGTTGGACCTCATAGGTAGGGTGGAGCTGTGCCTCTCTAAGAATATTGAGCAAGGGGTCCATGTCTGGATTCCCGTAGTAATTTAGGGTGAGACCCAAAGTTACTTAAATATGCAAATTAACAAGGGGGGCCTGGAAGTCCTCTGCCAGACATTAGTCCTGGTTACGAGAGACTTACTCAGAGTCTTTAGCTCACTATCTTTCACAGAGAAGAAATATCCCAAACATATCAGTCTTTGTCCTGCCCTGGGCAGTCGAGCACCGAAATGCTATGCAATTCTCCTCTGAACTAGAAGACCAACAGCATCCCCAGACACATGTTTCGTTCTGGATGGACCTCATCAATAGGGTGGAGCTGTTCCTCTCTAGAAATAGTGAGCAAGGGGTCCATGTCTGGATTCCTAGTAACTCAGGGTGAGACCCAAAGTTACTTAAATGTGTAAATTAACACAAGGGACCTCGGAGTCCCTGTGCCAGACATTAGTCCTGGTTACGAGATACTTACCCACAGTCTTTAGCTCACTATCTTTCACACAGAAGAAATATCCCAAACATATCAGTCTTTGTCCTGCCCTGGGGCATTCCAGCAGGGAAGTGATAGGCAATTCTCCTCTGAACAAGAGTACCATCAGAAACCCCAGACACGTGTTTAGGTCTGGTTGGACCTCATCAATAGGGTGGAGCTGTGCCTCTCTAAGAATAGTGAGCAAGGGGTCCACGTATGGATTCCCCTAGTAACTTAGGGTGAGACCCAACGGCACTTAAATATGCAAATTAACAAGGGGGGTCCTGGGAGTCCTCTGCCAGACATTAGTCCTGGTTACGAGAGTCTTACTCAGAGTCTTTAGCTCACGATCTTTCACAGAGAAGAAATATCCCAAACATATCAGTCTTTGTCCTCCCCTGGGGCAGTCCAGCACCGAAATACTAGGCAATTCTCCTCTGAACTAGAAGACAGACACATGTTTCGTTCTGGATGGACCTCATCAATAGGGTGGAGCTGTGCGTCTCTAGAAATAGTGAGCAAGGTGTACATGTCTGGATTCCTAGTAACTCAGGGTGAGACCCAAAGTTACTTAAATGTGCAAATTAACACGAGGGTCCTCGGAGTCCCTCTGCCAGACATTAGTCCTGGTTACGAGAGACTTACCCAGAGTCTTTAGCACACTATCTTTCACACAGAAGAAATATCCAAAACATATCAGTCTTTATCCTGCCCTGGACTGATGGGGCAGTCCAGCACGGAATTGATAGGCAATTCACCTCTGAACAATAGTACCATCAGAAACCCCAGACACGTTTTTCGGTCTGGTTGGACCTCATCAGTAAGGTGGAGCTGTGCCTCTCTAAGAATAGTGAGCAAGGGGTCCACGTCTGGATTCCCCTAGTAACTTAGGGTGAGACCCAAAGTTACTTAAATATGCAAATTAACAAGGGGGGTCCTGGGAGTCCTCTGCCAGACATTAGTCCTGGTTACGAGAGACTTACTCAGAGTCTTTAGCTCACGATCTTTCACAGAGAAGAAATATCCAAACATATCAGTCTTTGTACTGCCCTGGGGCAGTCCAGCACCGAAATGCTAGGCAATTCTCCTCTGAACTAGAAGACAAACAGCAACCCCAGACACATGTTTCAGTCTGGTTGGACCTCATCAGTAGGGTGGAGCTGTGCCTCTCTAAGAATAGTGAGCCAGGGGTCCAGGTCTGGATTCCCCTAGTAACTTAGGGTGCGACCCAAAGTTACTTAAGTATGCAAATTAACAAGGGGGGAATCTGGAGTCCCTCTGCCAGACATTAGTCCTGGTTACGAGAGACTTACCCAAAGTCTTTACCTCTCTATCTTTCACAGAGAAGAAATATCCTAAACATATCAGTCGTTGTCCTGCCCTGGGGCAGTCCAGTACCAAAATGCTAGGCGATTCTCCTCTGAACAAGAGTATCAACAGCAACCCCAGAAACGTGTTTCTCTCTGGTTGGACCTCATCAGGAGGGTGGAGCTGTGCCCCTCAACGAATAGTGAGCAAGTGGTCCACATCTGGATTCCCCTAGTAACTTGGGGTGAGACCCAAAGTTACTTAAATATGCAAATTAACAAGGGGTGTCCTGGGAGCCCCTCTGCCAGACATTATTCCTGGTTATGTGAGATTTATCCAGAGTCTTTAGCTCACTATCTTTCACAGAGAAGAAATATCCCAAACATATCAGTCTTTGCCCTGCCCTTGGGCAGTCCAGCACCGAAATGGTAGGCAATTCTCCTCTGAACAAGAGTATCAACAGCAACCCCAGACACGTGTTTCGGTCTGGTTGGACTTCATCAGTAGGGTGGAGCTGTGCCTCTCTAAGAATAGTGAGCAAGGGTTCCACGTCTGGATTCCCTAGCAAATTAGGGTGAGACCCAAAGTTACTTAAGTATGCAAATAAACAAGGGGGGTCCTGGGAGTCCCTCTGCCAGACATTAGTCCTGGTTATGAGAGACTTACCCAGAGTCTTTAGCTCAATATCTTTCACAGAGAAGAAATATCCCAAACATATCAGTCTTTGTCCTGCCCTGGGGCAGTCCAGCACCAAAATGCTAGGCAATTCTCCTCTGAACAAGAGTATCAGCAGCAACCCCAGACACGTTTTTCAGTCTGGTCGTGCCTCATCAGTAGGGTGGAGCTGTGCCTCTCTACGAATAGTGAGTAAGGGGTCCACGTCTGGATTCCCCTAGTAATTTAGGGTGAGACCCAAAGTTACTTAAGTATGCAAATTAACAAGAGGGGAATCTGGAGTCTCTCTGCCAGACATTAGTCCTGGTTACGAGAGACTTACCCAAAGTCTTTACCTCTCTATCTTTCACAGAGAAGAAATATTCTAAACATATCAGTCGTTGTCCTGCCCTGGGGCAGTCCAGCACCAACATGCTAGGCGATTCTTCTCTGAACAAGAGTATCAACAGCAACCCCAGACACGTGTTTCAGTCTAGTCGGACCTCATCAGTAGGGTGGAGCTGTGCCTCTCTACGAATAGTGAGTAAGGGGTCCACGTCTGGATTCCCCTAGTAATTTAGGGTGAGACCCAAAGTTACTTAAGTATGCAAATTAACAAGAGGGGTCCTGGGAGTCCCTCTGCCAGACATTAGTCCTGGCTATGAGAGACTTACCCAGAGTCTTTAGATCACTATCTTTCACAGAGAAGAAATATCCCAAACATATCAGTCTTTGTCCTGACCTGGGGCAGTCCAGCACTGAAATGATAGGCAATTCTCCTCTGAACAAGAGTACCAACAGCAACCCCAGACACATGTTTCGGTCTGGTTGGACCTCATCAGTAGGGTGGAACTGTGCCTCTCTAAGAATAGGGAGCAAGGGGTCCACGTCTGGATTCCCCTAGTAACTTAGGTTGAGACCCAAAGTTACTTAAGTATGCAAATTAACAAGAGGGGAATCTGGAGTCTCTCTGCCAGACATTAGTCCTGGTTACGAGAGACTTACCCAAAGTCTTTACCTCTCTATCTTTCACAGAGAAGAAATATTCTAAACATATCAGTCGTTGTCCTGCCCTGGGGCAGTCCAGCACCAACATGCTAGGCGATTCTTCTCTGAACAAGAGTATCAACAGCAACCCAAGAAACGTGTTTCTGTCTGGTTGGACCTCATTAGGAGGGAGGATCTGTGCCTCTGAAAGAATAGTGAGCAAGGGGTCCACATCTGGATTCCCCTAGTAACTTGGGGTGAGACCCAAAGTTACTTAAATATGAAAATTAACAAGGGGGTCCTGGGAGCCCCTCTGCCAGACATTATTCCTGGTTATGTGAGATTTACCCAGAGTCTTTAGCTCACTATCTTTCACAGGGTAGAAATATCCCAAACATATTTCATTCTTTGCCCTGCCCTGGGGCAGTCCAGCACCAAAATGGTAGGCAATTCTCCTCTGATCAAGAGTATCAACAGCAACCCCAGACACGTGTTTCGGTCTTGTTGGACCTCATCAGTAGGGTGGAGCTGTGCCTCTCTAAGAATAGTGAGTAAGGGGTCCACATCTGGATTCCCCTAGTAATTTAGGGTGAGACCAAAGTTACTTAAATACGCAAATTAACAAGAGGGGTCCTGGAAGTCCCTCTGCCAGACATTAGTCCTGGCTATGAGAGACTTACCCAGAGTCTTTAGATCACTATCTTTCACAGAGAAGAAATATCCCAAACATATCAGTCTTTATCCTGCCCTGGGCCAGTCCAGCACGGAATTGATAGGCAATTCTCCTCTGAACAAGAGTACCATCAGAAACCCCAGACATATGTTTCGGTCTGCTTGGACCTCATCAGTAGGGTGGAGCTTTGCTTCTCTAAGAATAGTAAGCAAGGGGTCCACGTCTGGATTCCCCTAGTAAGTTAGGGTGAGATCCAAAGTTACTTAAATATGCAAATTAACAAGGGGGATCCTGGGAGTCCTCTGCCAGACATTAGTCCTGGTTACGAGAGACTTACTCAGAGTCTTTAGCTCACTATCTTTCACAGAGAAGAAATATCCCAAACATATCAGTCTTTGTCCTGCCCTGGGGCAGTCCAGCACCGAAATGCTAGGCAATTCTTCTCTGAACTAGAAGACCAACAGCAACCCAAGACACATGTTTCGGTCTGGTTGGACCTCACCAGTAGGGTGGAACTGTGCCTCTCTAAGAATAGTGAGCAAGGGGTCCACGTCTGGATTCCCCTAGTAACTTAGGGTGAGACCCAAAGTTACTTAAGTATGCAAATGTACAATGTGGGATCCTGGGTGTCCCTCTGCCAGACATTTGTCCTGGTTACCAGAGACTTACCCAAAGTCTTTAGCTCTCTATCTTTCACAAAGAAGAAATATCCTACACATATCAATCTTTGTCCTGCCCTGTGCCAGTCCAGCAACGAAATGCTAGGCAATTCTCCTCTGAACAAGAGTACCTACAGAAACCCCAGACATGTGTCTTGGTCTGGTTGGACATCATCAGTAGGGTGGAGCTGTGCCTCTCTAAGACCAGTCAGCAAGGGATCCACATCTGGATTCCCCTAGTAATTTAGGGTGAGACCCAAAGTTACTTAAATATGAAAATTAACAAGGGGGGGTCCTGGGAGTCCTCTGCATACATTAGTCCTGGTTATGAGAGACTTACTCAGAGTCTTTAGCTCACCATCTTTCACAGAGAAGACATATCCCAAACATATCAGTCTTTGTCCTGCCCTGGGGCAGTCCAGCACCGAAATACTAGGCAATTCTCCTCTGAACTAGAAGACCAACAGCATCCCCAGACACATGTTTCGTTCTGGATGGACCTCATCAATGGGGTGGAGCTGTGCGTCTCTAGAAATAGTGAGCAAGGGGTACATGTCTGTATTCCTAGTAACTCAGGGTGAGACTCAAAGTTACTTAAATGTGCAAATTAACACGAGGGTCCTCGGAGTCCCTCTGTCAGACATTAGTCCTTGTTACGAGAGACTTACCCGGAGTCTTTACCACACTATCTTTCACACAGAAGAAATATCCAAAACATATCAGTCTTTATCCTGCCCTGGGGCAGTCCAGCACGGAATTGATAGGCAATTCTCCTCTGAACAATAGTACCATCAGAAACCCCAGACACGTGTTTCGGTCTAGTTGGACCTCATCAGTAGGGTGGAGCTGTGCCTCTCTAAGAATAGTGAGCAAGGGGTCCACGTCTGGATTCCCCATGTAACTTAGGGTGAGACCCAAAGTTACTTAAATATGCAAATTAACAAGGGGGGTCCTGGGAGTCCTCTGCCAGACATTAGTCCTTGTTACGAGAGACATACTCAGATTCTTTAGCTCACTATCTTTCACACAGAAGAAATATCCCAAACATATCAGTCTTTATCCTGCCCTGGGGCAGTCCAGCACAGAATTGATAGGCAATTCTTCTCTGAACAAGAGTACCATCAGAAACCCCAGACACGTGTTTCGGTCTGGTTGGACCTCATCAGTAGGGTGGAGCTGTGCCTCTCTAAGAATAGTGAGCAAGGGGTCCACGTCTGGATTCCCCTAGTAATTTAGGGTGAGACCCAAAGTTACTTAAATATGCAAATTAACAAGGGGGGTCCTGGGAGTCCTCTGCCAGACATTAGTCCTGGTTACGAGAGACTTACTTAGAGTCTTTAGCTCACGATCTTTCACAGAGAAGAAATATCCCAAACATATCAGTCTTTGTACTGCCCTGGGGCAGTCCAGCACCGAAATGCTAGGCAATTCTCCTCTGAACTAGAAGACCAACAGCAACCCCAGACACATGTTTCAGTCTGGTTGGACCTCATCAGTAGGGTGGAGCTGTGCCTCTCTAAGAATAGTGAGCCAGGGGTCCAGGTCTGGATTCCCCTAGTAACTTAGGGTGAGACCCAAAGTTATTTAAATATGCAAATTAACAAGGGGGGTCCTGGGAGCCCCTCTGCCAGACATTATTCCTAGTTATGTGAGATTTATCCAGAGTCTTTAGCTCACTATCTTTCACAGAGAAGAAATATCCCAAACATATCAGTCTTTGCCCTGCCCTGGGGCAGTCCAGCACCAAAATGGTAGGCAATTCTCCTCTGAACAAAATTATCAACAGCAACCCCAGACACGTGTTTCGGTCTGGTTGGACTTCATCAGTAGGGTGGAGCTGTGCCTCTCTAAGAATAGTGAGCAAGATGTCCACGTCTGGATTCCCTAGCAAATTAGGGTGAGACCCAAAGTAACTTAAGTATGCAAATAAACAAGGGGGGTCCTGGGAGTCCCTCTGCCAGACATTAGTCCTGGGTATGAGAGACTTACCCAGAGTCTTTAGATCACTATCTTTCACAGAGAAGAAATATCCCAAACAAATCAGTCTTTGTCCTGACCTGGGGCAGTCCAGCACTGAAATGATAGGCAATTCTCCTCTGAACAAGAGTACCAAAAGCAACCCCAGACACATGTTTCGGTCTGGTTGGACCTCATCAGTAGGGTGGAACTGTGCCTCTCTAAGAATTGTGAGCAAGAGGTCCACATCTGGATTCCCCTAGTAACTTGGGGTGAGACCCAAAGTTACTTAAATATGCAAATTAACAAGGGGGTCCTGGGAGCCCCTCTGCCAGACATTATTCCTGCTTATGTGAGATTTACCCAGAGTCTTTAGCTCACTATCTTTCACAGAGAAGAAATATCCCAAACATATCAGTCTTTGCCCTGACCTGGGGCAGTCCAGCACCAAAATGGTAGGCAATTCTCCTCTGAACAAGAGTATCAACAGCAACCCCAGACACGTGTTTCGGTCTTGTTGGACCTCATCAGTAGGGTGGAGCTGTGCCTCTCTAAGAATAGTGAGCAAGGGGTCCATGTCTGGATTCCCGTAGTAACTTAGGGTGAGACCCAAAGTTACTTAAATATGCAAATTAACAAGGGCGGCCCTGGGAGTCCTCTGCCAGACATTAGTCCTGGTTACGAGAGACTTACTCAGAGTCTTTAGCTCACTATCTTTCACAGAGAGGAAATATCCCAAACATATCAGTCTTTGTCCTGCCCTGGGGCAGTCCAGCACAGAAATGCTAGGCAATTCTCCTCTGAACTAGAATACCAACAGCAACCCCAGACACATGTTTTGGTCTGGTTGGACCTCATCAGTAGGGTGGAACTGTGCCTCTCTAAGAATAGTCAGCAAGGGGTCCACTTCTGGATTCCCCTAGTAACTTAGGGTGAGACCCAAAGTTACTTAAATATGCAAATTAACAAGGGGGGTCCTGGGAGTCCTCTGCATACATTAGTCCTGGTTACGAGAGCCTTACTCAGAGTCTTTAGCTCACCATCTTTCACAGAGAAGACATATTCCAAACATATCAGTCTTTGTCCTGCCCTGGGGCAGTCGAGCACCGAAATGCTATGCAATTCTCCTCTAAACTAGAAGACCAACAGCATCCCCAGACACATGTTTCGTTCTGGATGGACCTCATCAATAGGGTGGAGCTGTTCCTCTCTAGAAATAGTGAGCAAGGGGTCCATGTCTGGATTCCTAGTAACTCAGGGTGAGACCCAAAGTTACTTAAATGTGTAAATTAACACAAGGGACCTCTGAGTCCCTCTGCCAGACATTAGTCCTGGTTACGAGATACTTACCCACAGTCTTTAGCTCACTATCTTTCACAGAGAAGAAATATCCCAAACATATCAGTCTTTGTCCTGCCCTGGGGCAGTCCAGCACCGAAATGCTAGGCAATTCTCCTCTGAACTAGAAGACCAACAGCAACCCAAGACACATGTTTCAGTCTGGTTGGACCTCACCAGTAGGGTGGAACTGTGCCTCTCTAAGAATAGTGAGCAAGGGGTCCACGTCTGGATTCCCCTAGTAACTTAGGGTGAGACCCAAAGTTACTTAAGTATGCAAATTAACAATGTGGGATCCTGGGTGTCCCTCTGCCAGACATTTGTCCTGGTTACCAGAGACTTACCCAAAGTCTTTAGCTCTCTATCTTTCACACAGAAGAAATATCCTACACATATCAATCTTTGTCCTGCCCTGTGCCAGTCCAGCAACGAAATGCTAGGCAATTCTCCTCTGAACAAGAGTACCTACAGAAACCCCAGACACGTGTCTTGGTCTGGTTGGACATCATCAGTAGGGTGGAGCTGTGCCTCTCTAAGACCAGTCAGCAAGGGATCCACATCTGGATTCCCCTAGTAATTTAGGGTGAGACCCAAAGTTACTTAAATATGAAAATTAACAAGGGGGGTCCTGGGAGTCCTCTGCATACATTAGTCCTGGTTATGAGAGACTTACTCAGAGTCTTTAGCTCACCATCTTTCACAGAGAAGACATATCCCAAACATATCAGTCTTTGTCCTGCCCTGGGGCAGTCCAGCACCGAAATACTAGGCAATTCTCCTCTGAACTAGAAGACCAACAGCATCCCCAGACACATGTTTCGTTCTGGATGGACCTCACCAATGGGGTGGAGCTGTGTGTCTCTAGAAATAGTGAGCAAGGGGTACATGTCTGTATTCCTAGTAACTCAGGGTGAGACCCAAAGTTACTTAAATGTGCAAATTAACACGAGGGTCCTCGGAGTCCCTCTGCCAGACATTAGTCCTTGTTAAGAGAGACTTACCCAGAGTCTTTAGCACACTATCTTTCACACAGAAGAAATATCCAAAACATATCAGTCTTTATCCTGCCCTGGGGCAGTCCAGCACGGAATTGATAGGCAATTCTCCTCTGAACAATAGTACCATCAGAAACCCCAGACACGTGTTTCGGTCTAGTTGGACCTCATCAGTAGGGTGGAGCTGTGCCTCCCTAAGAATAGTGAGCAAGGGGTCCATGTCTGGATTCCCCATGTAACTTAGGGTGAGACCCAAAGTTACTTAAATATGCAAATTAACAAGGGGGGTCCTGGGAGTCCTCTGCCAGACATTAGTCCTGGTTACGAGAGACATACTCAGATTCTTTAGCTCACTATCTTTCACACAGAAGAAATATCCCAAACATATCAGTCTTTATCCTGCCCTGGGGCAGTCCAGCACAGAATTGATAGGCAATTCTTCTCTGAACAAGAGTACCATCAGAAACCCCAGACACGTGTTTCGGTCTGGTTGGACCTCATCAGTAGGGTGGAGCTGTGCCTCTCTAAGAATAGTGAGCAAGGGGTCCACGTCTGGATTCCCCTAGTAACTTAGGGTGAGACCCAAAGTTACTTAAATATGCAAATTAACAAGGGGGGTCCTGGGAGTCCTCTGCCAGACATTAGTCCTGGTTACGAGAGACTTACTTAGAGTCTTTAGCTCACGATCTTTCACAGAGAAGAAATATCCCAAACATATCAGTCTTTGTACTGCCCTGGGGCAGTCCAGCACCGAAATGCTAGGCAATTCTCCTCTGAACTAGAAGACCAACAGCAACCCCAGACACCTGTTTCAGTCTGGTTGGACCTCATCAGTAGGGTGGAGCTGTGCCTCTCTAAGAATAGTGAGCCAGGGGTCCAGGTCTGGATTCCCCTAGTAACTTAGGGTGAGACCCAAAGTTACTTATGTATGCAAATTAACAAGGGGGTTCCTGGGAGTCCCTCCGCCAGACATAAGACCTGGTTACGAGAGACTTACCCAAAGTCTTTACCTCTCTATCTTTCACAGAGAAGAAATATTCTAAACATATCAGTCGTTGTCCTGCCCTGGGGCAGTCCAGTACCAAAATGCTAGGCGATTCTCCTCTGAACAAGAGTATCAACAGCAACCCCAGAAACGTGTTTCTGTCTGGTTGGACCTCATCAGGAGGGTGGAGCTGTGCCCCTCAAAGAATAGTGAGCAAGGGGTCCACATCTGGATTCCCCTAGTAACTTGGGGTGAGACCCAAAGTTATTTAAATATGCAAATTAACAAGGGGGGTCCTGGGAGCCCCTCTGCCAGACATTATTCCTAGTTATGTGAGATTTATCCAGAGTCTTTAGCTCACTATCTTTCACAGAGAAGAAATATCCCAAACATATGAGTCTATGCCCTGCCCTGGGGCAGTCCAGCACCGAAATGGTAGGCAATTCTCCTCTGAACAAAATTATCAACAGCAACCCCAGACACGTGTTTCGGTCTGGTTGGACTTCATCAGTAGGGTGGAGCTGTGCCTCTCTAAGAATAGTGAGCAAGGGGTCCACGTCTGGATTCCCTAGCAAATTAGGGTGAGACCCAAAGTAACTTAAGTATGCAAATAAACAAGGGGGGTCCTGGGAGTCCCTCTGCCAGACATTAGTCCTGGTTATGAGAGACTTACCCAGAGTCTTTAGCTCAATATCTTTCACAGAGAAGAAATATCCCAAACATATCAGTCTTTGTCCTGCCCTGGGGCAGTCCAGCACCAAAATGCTAGGCAATTCTCCTCTGAACAAGAGTATCAACAGAAACCCCAGACACGTGTTTCAGTCTGGTTGGACCTCAACAGTAGGGTGGAGCTGTGCCTCTCTACGAATAGTGAGTAAGGGGTCCACGTCTGGATTCCCCTAGTAATTTAGGGTGAGACCCAAAGTTACTTAAATACGCAAATTAACAAGAGGGGTCCTGGAAGTCCCTCTGCCAGACATTAGTCCTGGGTATGAGAGACTTACCCAGAGTCTTTAGATCACTATCTTTCACAGAGAAGAAATATCCCAAACATATCAGTCTTTGTCCTGACCTGGGGCAGTCCAGCACTGAAATGATAGGCAATTCTCCTCTGAACTAGAATACCAACAGCAACCCGAGACACATGTTTTGGTCTGGTTGGACCTCATCAGTAGGGTGGAACTGTGCCTCTCTAAGAATAGTCAGCAAGGGGTCCACGTCTGGATTCCCCTAGTAACTTAGGGTGAGACCCAAAGTTACTTAAATATGCAAATTAACAAGGGGGGTCCTGGGAGTCCTCTGCATAGATTAGTCCTGGTTACGAGAGCCTTACTCAGAGTCTTTAGCTCACCATCTTTCACAGAGAAGACATATTCCAAACATATCAGTCTTTGTCCTCCCCTGGGGCAGTCGAGCACCGAAATACTATGCAATTCTCCTCTGAACTAGAAGACCAACAGCATCCCCAGACACATGTTTCGTTCTGGATGGACCTCATCAATAGGGTGGAGCTGTTGCTCTCTAGAAATAGTGAGCAAGGGGTCCATGTCTGGATTCCTAGTAACTCAGGGTGAGACCCAAAGTTACTTAAATGTGTAAATTAACAAGGGGGGTCCTGGGAGTCTTCTGCATACATTAGCCCTGGTTACGAGAGACTTACCCAGAGTCTTTAGCTCACCATCTTTCACAGAGAAGACATATCCCAAACATATCAGTCTTTGTCCTGCCCTGGGGCAGTCCAGCACCGAAATACTAGGCAATTCTCCTCTGAACTAGAAGACCAACAGCATCCCCAGACACATGTTTCGTTCTGGATGGACCTCATCAATGGGGTGGAGCTGTGCGTCTCTAGAAATAGTGAGCAAGGGGTACATGTCTGGATTCCTAGTAACTCAGGGTGAGACCCAAAGTTACTTAAATGTGCACATTAACAAGAGGGTCCTCGGAGTCCCTCTGCCAGACATTAGTCCTGGTTACGAGAGACTTACCCAGAATCTTTAGCACACTATCTTTCACACAGAAGAAATATCCAAAACATATCAGTCTTTGTCCTGCCCTGGGGCAGTCCAGCACCGAAATGCTAGGCAATTCTTCTCTGAACTAGAAGACCAACAGCAACCCAAGACACATGTTTCGGTCTGGTTGGACCTCACCAGTAGGGTGGAACTGTGCCTCTCTAAGAATAGTGAGCAAGGGATCCACATCTGGATTCCCCTAGTAATTTAGGGTGAGACCCAAAGTTACTTAAATGTGCAAATTAACACGAGGGTCCTCGGAGTCCCTCTGCCAGACATTAGTCCTTGTTACGAGAGACTTACCCAGAGTCTTTAGCACACTATCTTTCACACAGAAGAAATATCCAAAACATATCAGTCTTTATCCTGCCCTGGGGCAGTCCAGCACGGAATTGATAGGCAATTCTCCTCTGAACAATAGTACCATCAGAAACCCCAGACACGTGTTTCGGTCTAGTTGGACCTCATCAGTAGGGTGGAGCTGTGCCTCTCTAAGAATAGTGAGCAAGGGGTCCACGTTTGGATTACCCATGTAACTTAGGGTGAGACCCAAAGTTACTTAAATATGCAAATTAACAAGGGGGGTCCTGGGAGTCCTCTGCCAGACATTAGTCCTGGTTACGAGAGACATACTCAGATTCTTTAGCTCACTATCTTTCACACAGAAGAAATATCCCAAACATATCAGTCTTTATCCTGCCCTGGGGCAGTCCAGCACAGAATTGATAGGCAATTCTTCTCTGAACAAGAGTACCATCAGAAACCCCAGACAAGTGTTTCGGTCTGGTTGGACCTCATCAGTAGGGTGGAGCTGTGCCTCTCTAAGAATAGTGAGCAAGGGGTCCACGTCTGGATTCCCCTAGTAACTTAGGGTGAGACCCAAAGTTACTGAAATATGCAAATTAACAAGGGGGGTCCTGGGAGTCCTCTGCCAGACATTAGTCCTGGTTACGAGAGACTTACTTAGAGTCTTTAGCTCACGATCTTTCACAGAGAAGAAATATCCCAAACATATCAGTCTTTGTACTGCCCTGGGGCAGTCCAGCACCGAAATGCTAGGCAATTCTCCTCTGAACTAGAAGACCAACAGCAACCCCAGACACATGTTTCAGTCTGGTTGGACCTCATCAGTAGGGTGGAGCTGTGCCTCTCTAAGAATAGTGGTCAGGGGTCCAGGTCTGGATTCCCCTAGTAACTTAGGGTGAGACCCAAAGTTACTTATGTATGCAAATTAACAAGGGGGTTCCTGGGAGTCCCTCCGCCAGACATTAGTCCTGGTTACGAGAGACTTACCCAAAGTCTTTACCTCTCTATCTTTCACAGAGAAGAAATATCCTAAACATATCAGTCGTTGTCCTGCCCTGGGGCAGTCCAGTACCAAAATGCTAGGCGATTCTCCTCTGAACAAGAGTATCAACAGCAACCCCAGAAACGTGTTTCTGTCTGGTTGGACCTCATCAGGAGGGTGGAGCTGTGCCCCTCAAAGAATAGTGAGCAAGGGGTCCACATCTGGATTCCCCTAGTAACTTGGGGTGAGACCCAAAGTTATTTAAATATGCAAATTAACAAGGGGGGTCCTGGGAGACCCTCTGCCAGACATTATTCCTAGTTATGTGAGATTTATCCAGAGTCTTTAGCTCACTATCTTTCACAGAGAAGAAATATCCCAAACATATCAGTCTTTGCCCTGCCCTGGGGCAGTCCAGCACCGAAATGGTAGGCAATTCTCCTCTGAACAGAATTATCAACAGCAACCCCAGACACGTGTTTCGGTCTGGTTGGACTTCATCAGTAGGGTGGAGCTGTGCCTCTCTAAGAATAGTGAGCAAGGGGTCCACGTCTGGATTCCCTAGCAAATTAGGGTGAGACCCAAAGTAACTTAAGTATGCAAATAAACAAGGGGGGTCCTGGGAGTCCCTCTGCCAGACATTAGTCCTGGTTATGAGAGACTCACCCAGAGTCTTTAGCTCAATATCTTTCACAGAGAAGAAATATCCCAAACATATCAGTCTTTGTCCTGCCCTGGGGCAGTCCAGCACCAAAATGCTAGGCAATTCTCCTCTGAACAAGAGTATCAACAGCAACCCCAGACACGTGTTTCAGTCTGGTTGGACCTCATCAGTAGGGTGGAGATGTGCCTCTCTACGAATAGTGAGTAAGGGGTCCACGTCTGGATTCCCCTAGTAATTTAGGGTGAGACCCAAAGTTACTTAAATACGCAAATTAACAGGAGGGGTCCTGGGAGTCCCTCTGCCAGACATTAGTCCTGGGTATGAGAGACTTACCCAGAGTCTTTAGATCACTATCTTTCACAGAGAAGAAATATCCCAAACATATCAGTCTTTGTCCTGACCTGGGGCAGTCCAGCACTGAAATGATAGGCAATTCTCCTCTGAACAAGAGTAGCAAAAGCAACCCCAGACACATGTTTCGGTCTGTTTGGACCTCATCAGTAGGGTGGAGCTGTGCCTCTCTAAGAATAGTGAGCAAGGGGTCCACATCTGGATTCCCCTAGTAACTTAGTGTGAGACCCAAAGTTACTTAAATATGCAAATTAACAAGGGGGGTCCTGGGAGTCCTCTGCCAGACATTAGTCCTGGTTACGAGAGACTTACTCAGATTCTTTAGCTCACCATCTTTCACAGAGAAGACATATTCCAAACATATCAGTCTTTGTCCTGCCCTGGGGCAGTCCAGCATGGAATTGATAGGCAATTCTCCTCTGAACAAGAGTACCATCAGAAACCCCAGACACGTGTTTAGGTCTGGTTGGACCTCATCAATAGGGTGGAGCTGTGCCTCTCTAAGAATAGTGAGCAAGGGGTCCACGTCTGGATTCCCCTAGTAACTTAGGGTGAGACCCAACGGCACTTAAATATGCAAATTAACAAGGGGGGGTCCTGGGAGTCCCTCTGCCAGACATTAGTCCTGGTTACGAGAGACTTACTCAGAGTCTTTAGCTCACTATCTTTCACAGAGAAGAAATATCCCAAACATATCAGTCTTTGTCCTGCCCTGGGGCAGTCTAGCACCGAAATGCTAGGCAATTCTCCTCTGAACTAGAAGACCAACAGCAACCCAAGACACATGTTTCGGTCTGGTTGGACCTCATCAGTGGGGTGGAGCTGTGCCTCTCTAAGAATAGTGAGCAAGGGGTCCACGTCTGGATTCCCCTAGTAACTTAGGGTGAGACCCAAAGTTACTTAAGTATGCAAATTAACAATGGGGGATCCTGGGAGTCCCTCTGCCAGACATTTGACCTTGTTACCAGAGACTTACCCAAAGTCTTTAGCTCTCTATCTTTCACACATAAGAAATATCCTACACATATCAATCTTTGTCCTGCCCTGTGGCAGTCCAGCAACGAAATTCTAGGAAAGTCTCCTCTGAACAAGAGTACCTACAGAAATCCCAGACACGTGTCTTGGTCTGGTTGGACATCATCACTAGGGTGGAGCTTTGCCTCTCTAAGAGCAGTCAGCAAGGGATCCACATCTGGATTCCCCTAGTAACTTCGGGTGAGACCCAAAGTTACTTAAATATGAAAATTAACAAGAGGGGTCCTGGGAGTCCTCTGCATACATTAGTCCTGGTTACGAGAGACTTACTCAGAGTCTTTAGCTCACCATCTTTCACAGAGAAGACATATCCCAAACATATCAGTCTTTGTCCTCCCCTGGGGCAGTCCAGCACCGAAATACTAGGCAATTCTCCTCTGAACTAGAAGACCAACAGCATCCCCAGACACATGTTTCGTTCTGGATGGACCTCATCAATAGGGTGGAGCTGTGCGTCTCTAGAAATAGTGAGCAAGGTGTACATGTCTGGATTCCTAGTAACTCAGGGTTAGACCCAAAGTTACTTAAATATGCAAATTAACAAGGGGGGTCCTGGGAGTCCTCTGCCAGACATTAGTCCTGGTTACGAGAGACTTACTCAGAGTCTTTAGCTCACTATCTTTCACAGAGAAGAAATATCCCAAACATATCAGTCTTTGTCCTGCCCTGGGGCAGTCCAGCACCGAAATGCTAGGCAATTCTCCTCTGAACAAGAGTACCTACAGAAACCCCAGACAGGTGTCTTGGTCTGGTTGGACATCATCACAAGGGTGGAGCTTTGCCTCTCTAAGAGCAGTCAGCAAGGGATCCACATCTGGATTCCCCTAGTAACTTCGGGTGAGACCCAAAGTTACTTAAATATGAAAATTAACAAGAGGGGTCCTGGGAGTCCTCTGCATACATTAGTCCTGGTTACGAGAGACTTACTCAGAGTCTTTAGCTCACCATCTTTCACAGAGAAGACATATCCCAAACATATCAGTCTTTGTCCTCCCCTGGGGCAGTCCAGCACCGAAATACTAGGCAATTCTCCTCTGAACTAGAAGACCAACAGCATCCCCAGACACATGTTTCGTTCTGGATGGACCTCATCAATAGGGTGGAGCTGTGCGTCTCTAGAAATAGTGAGCAAGGTGTCCATGTCTGGATTCCTAGTAACTCAGGGTGAGACCCAAAGTTACTTAAATGTGCAAATTAACACGAGGGTCCTCGGAGTCCCTCTGCCAGACATTAGCCCTGGTTACGAGAGACTTACCCAGAGTCTTTAGCACACTATCTTTCACACAGAAGAAATATCCAAAACATATCAGTCTTTATCCTGCCTTGGGGCAGTCCAGCACGGAATTGATAGGCAATTCTCCTCTGAACAATAGTACCTTCAGAAACCCCAGACACGTGTTTCGGTCTGGTTGGACCTCATCAGTAGGGTGGAGCTGTGCCTCTCTAAGAATAGTGAGCAAGGGGTCCACGTCTGGATTCCCCTAGTAACTTAGGGTGAGACCCAAAGTTACTTAAATATGCAAATTAACAAGGGGGGTCCTGGGAGTCCTCTGCCAGACATTAGTCCTGGTTACGAGAGACTTACTCAGAGTCTTTAGCTCACGATCTTTCACAGAGAAGAAATATCCCAAACATATCAGTCTTTGTACTGCCCTGGGGCAGTCCAGCACCGAAATGCTAGGCAATTCTCCTCTGAACTAGAAGACAAACAGCAACCCCAGACACATGTTTCAGTCTGGTTGGACCTCATCAGTAGGGTGGAGCTGTGCCTCTCTAAGAATAGTGAGCCAGGGGTCCAGGTCTGGATTCCCCTAGTAACTTAGGGTGTGACCCAAAGTTACTTAAATACGCAAATTAACAAGAGGGGTCCTCGGAGTCCCTCTGCCAGACATTAGTCCTGGCTATGAGAGACTTACCCAGAGTCTTTAGATCACTATCTTTCACAGAGAAGAAATATCCCAAACATATCAGTCTTTGTCCTGACCTGGGGCAGTCCAGCACTGAAATGATAGGCAATTCTCCTCTGAACAAGAGTACCAACAGCAACCCCAGACACATGTTTCAGTCTGGTTGGACCTCATCAGTAGGGTGGAACTGTGCCTCTCTAAGAATAGGGAGCAAGGGGTCCACGTCTGGATTCCCCTAGTAACTTAGGGTGAGACCCAAAGTTACTTAAGTATTCAAATTAACAAGAGGGGAATCTGGAGTCTCTCTGCCAGACATTAGTCCTGGTTACGAGAGACTTACCCAAAGTCTTTACCTCTCTATCTTTCACAGAGAAGAAATATTCTAAACATATCAGTCGTTGTCCTGCCCTGGGGCAGTCCAGCACCAAAATGCTAGGCGATTCTTCTCTGAACAAAAGTATCAACAGCAACCCCAGAAACCTGTTTCTGTCTGGTTGGACCTCATTAGGAGGGAGGAGCTGTGCCTCTAAAAGAATAGTGAGCAAGGGGTCCACATCTGGATTCCCCTAGTAACTTGGGGTGAGACCCAAAGTTACTTAAATATGAAAATTAACAAGGGGGTCGTGGGAGCCCCTCTGCCAGACATTATTCCTGGTTATGTGAGATTTACCCAGAGTCTTTAGCTCACTATCTTTCACAGGGTAGAAATATCCCAAACATATTTCATTCTTTGCCCTGCCCTGGGGCAGTCCAGCACCAAAATGGTAGGCAATTCTCCTCTGAACAAGAGTATCAACAGCAACCCCACACACGTGTTTTGGTCTTCTTGGACCTCATCAGTAGGGTGGAGCTGTGCCTCTCTAAGAATAGTGAGCAAGGGGTCCACGTCTGGATTCCCCTAGTAATTTAGGGTGAGACCAAAGTTACTTAAATACGCAAATTAACAAGAGTGGTCCTTGAAGTCCCTCTGCCAAACATTAGTCCTGGCTATGAGAGACTTACCCAGAGTCTTTAGATCACTATCTTTCACAGAGAAGAAATATCCCAAACATATCAGTCTTTATCCTGCCCTGGGGCAGTCCAGCACGGAATTGATAGGCAATTCTCCTCTGAACAAGAGTACCATCAGAAACCCCAGACATATGTTTCGGTCTGCTTAGACCTCATCAGTAGGGTGGAGCTGTGCCTCTCTAAGAATAGTGAGCAAGGGGTCCACGTCTGGATTCCCCTAGTAAGTTAGGGTGAGATCCAAAGTTACTTAAATATGCAAATTAACAAGGGGGATCCTGGGAGTCCTCTGCCAGACATTAGTCCTGGTTACGAGAGACTTACTCAGAGTCTTTAGCTCACTATCTTTCACAGAGAAGAAATATCCCAAACATATCAGTCTTTGTCCTGCCCTGGGGCAGTCCAGCACCGAAATGCTAGGCAATTCTTCTCTGAACTAGAAGACCAACAGCAACCCAAGACACATGTTTCGGTCTTGTTGGACCTCATCAGTAGGGTGGAACTGTGCCTCTCCAAGAATAGTGAGCAAGGGGTCCACGTCTGGATTCCCCTAGTAACTTAGGGTGAGACCCAAAGTTACTTAAGTATGCAAATTAACAATGTGGGATCCTGGGAGTCCCTCTGCCAGACATTTGTCCTGGTTACCAGAGACTTACCCAAAGTCTTTAGCTCTCTATCTTTCACACAGAAGAAATATCCTACACATATCAATCTTTGTCCTGCCCTGTGCCAGTCCAGCAACGAAATGCTAGGCAATTCTCCTCTGAACAAGAGTACCTACAGAAACCCCAGACAAGTGTCTTGGTCTGGTTGGACATCATCAGTAGGGTGGAGCTGTGCCTCTCCAAGACCAGTCAGCAAGGGATCCACATCTGAATTCCCCTAGTAATTTAGGGTGAGACCCAAAGTTACTTAAATATGAAAATTAACAAGGGGGGTCCTGGGAGTCCTCTGCATACATTAGTCCTGGTTATGAGAGACTTACTCAGAGTCTTTAGCTCACCATCTTTCACAGAGAAGACATATCCCAACATATCAGTCTTTGTCCTGCCCTGGGGCAGTCCAGCACCGAAATACTAGGCAATTCTCCTCTGAACTAGAAGACCAAAAGCATCCCCAAACACATGTTTCGTTCTGGATGGACCTCATCAATGGGGTGGAGCTGTGCGTCTCTAGAAATAGTGAGCAAGGGGTACATGTCTGTATTCCTAGTAACTCAGGGTGAGACCCAAAGTTACTTAAATGTGCAAATTAAAACGAGGGTCCTCGGAGTCCCTCTGCCAGACATTAGTCCTGGTTACGAGAGACTTACCCAGAGTCTTTAGCACACTATCTTTCACACAGAAGAAATATCCAAAACATATCAGTCTTTATCCTGCCCTGGGGCAGTCCAGCACGGAATTGATAGGCAATTCTCCTCTGAACAATAGTACCATCAGAAACCCCAGACACGTGTTTCAGTGTGGTTGGACCTCATCAGTAGGGTGGAGCTGTGCCTCTCTAAGAATAGTGAGAAAGGGGTCCACGTCTGGATTCCCCTAGTAACTTAGTGTGAGACCCAATGGCACTTAAATATGCAAATTAACAAGGGGGGTCCTGGGAGTCCTCTGCCAGACATTAGTCCTGGTTACGAGAGACTTACTCAGAGTCTTTAGCTCACTATCTTTCACAGAGAAGAAATATCCCAAACATATCAGTCTTTGTCCTGCCCTGGGGCAGTCCAGCACCGAAATGCTAGGCAATTCTCCTCTGAACTAGAAGACCAACAGCAACCCAAGACACATGTTTCGGTCTGGTTGGACCTCATCAGTGGGGTGGAGCTGTGCCTCTCTAAGAATAGTGAGCAAGAGGTCCACGTCTGGATTCCCCTAGTAACTTAGGGTGAGACCCAAAGTTACTTAAGTATACAAATTAACAATGGGGGATCCTGGGAGTCCCTCTGCCAGACATTTGACCTTGTTACCAGAGACTTACCCAAAGTCTTTAGCTCTCTATCTTTCACACAGAAGAAATATCCTACACATATCAATCTTTGTCCTGCCCTGTGGCAGTCCAGCAACGAAATGCTAGGCAAGTCTCCTCTGAACAAGAGTACCTACAGAAACCCCAGACACGTGTATTGGTCTGGTTGGACATCATCACTAGGGTGGAGCTTTGCCTCTCTAAGAGCAGTCAGCAAGGGATCCACATCTGGATTCCCCTAGTAACTTCGGGTGAGACCCAAAGTTACTTAAATATGAAAATTAACAAGAGGGGTCCTGGGAGTCCTCTGCATACATTAGTCCTGGTTACGAGAGACTTACTCAGAGTCTTTAGCTCACCATCTTTCACAGAGAAGACATATCCCAAACATATGAGTCTTTGTCCTCCCCTGGGGCAGTCCAGCACCGAAATACTAGGCAATTCTCCTCTGAACTAGAAGACCAACAGCATCCCCAGACACATGTTTCGTTCTGGATGGACCTCATCAATAGGGTGGAGCTGTGCGTCTCTAGAAATAGTGAGCAAGGTGTACATGTCTGGATTCCTAGTAACTCAGGGTGAGACCCAAAGTTACTTAAATGTGCAAATTAACACGATGGTCCTCAGAGTCCCTCTGCCAGACATTAGTCCTGGTTACGAGAGACTTACCCAGAATCTTTAGCACACTATCTTTCACACAGAAGAAATATCCAAAACATATCAGTCTTTATCCTGCCCTGGGGCAGTCCAGCACGGAATTGATAGGCAATTCTCCTCTGAACAATAGTACCATCAGAAACCCCAGACACATGTTTCGGTCTGGTTGGACCTCATCAGTAGGGTGGAGCTATGCCTCTCTAAGAATAGTGAGCAAGGGGTCCACGTCTGGATTCCCCTAGTAATTTAGGGTGAGATCCAAAGTTACTTAAATATGCAAATTAACAAGGGGGATCCTGGGAGTCCTCTGCCAGACATTAGTCCTGGTTACGAGAGACTTACTCAGAGTCTTTAGCTCACTATCTTTCACAGAGAAGAAATATCCCAAACATATCAGTCTTTGTCCTGCCCTGGGGCAGTCCAGCACCGAAATGCTAGGCAATTCTTCTCTGAACTAGAAGACCAACAGCAACCCAAGACACATGTTTCGGTCTTGTTGGACCTCATCAGTAGGGTGGAACTGTGCCTCTCTAAGAATAGTGAGCAAGGGGTCCACGCCTGGATTCCCCTAGTAACTTAGGGTGAGACCCAAAGTTACTTAAGTATGCAAATTAACAATGTGGGATCCTGGGAGTCCCTCTGCCAGACATTTGTCCTGGTTACCAGAGACTTACCCAAAGTCTTTAGCTCTCTATCTTTCACACAGAAGAAATATCCTACACATATCAATCTTTGTCCTGCCCTGTGCCAGTCCAGCAACGAAATGCTAGGCAATTCTCCTCTGAACAAGAGTACCTACAGAAACCCCAGACAAGTGTCTTGGTCTGGTTGGACATCATCAGTAGGGTGGAGCTGTGCCTCTCTAAGACCAGTCAGCAAGGGATCCACATCTGAATTCCCCTAGTAATTTAGGATGAGACCCAAAGTTACTTAAATACGAAAATTAACAAGGGGGGTCCTGGGAGTCCTCTGCATACATGAGTCCTGGTTATGAGAGACTTACTCAGAGTCTTTAGCTCACCATCTTTCACAGAGAAGACATATCCCAACATATCAGTCTTTGTCCTGCCCTGGGGCAGTCCAGCACCGAAATACTAGGCAATTCTCCTCTGAACTAGAAGACCAACAGCATCCCCAGACACATGTTTCATTCTGGATGGACCTCATCAATGGGGTGGAGCTGTGCGTCTCTAGAAATAGTGAGCAAGGGGTACATGTCTGTATTCCTAGTAACTCAGGGTGAGACCCAAAGTTACTTAAATGTGCAAATTAACACGAGGGTCCTCGGAGTCCCTCTGCCAGACATTAGCCCTGGTTACGAGAGACTTACCCAGAGTCTTTAGCTCACTATCTTTCACACAGAAGAAATATCCCAAACATATCAGTCTTTATCCTGCCCTGAAGCAGTCCAGCCGGAATTGATAGGCAATTCTCCTCTGAACAAGAGTACCATCAGAAACCCCAGACACGTGTTTCGGTCTGGTTGGACCTCATCAGTATGGTGGAGCTGTGCCTCTCTAAGAATAGTGAGCAAGGGGTCCACGTCTGGATTCCCCTAGTAACTTAGGGTGAGACCCAAAGTTACTTAAATATGAAAATTAACAAGGGGGGTCCTGGGAGTCCTCTGCCAGACATTAGTCCTGGTTACGAGAGACTTACTCAGAGTCTTTAGCTCACTATCTTTCACAGAGAAGACATATCCCAAACATATCAGTCTTTGTCCTGCCCTGGGGCAGTCCAGCACCGAAATACTAGGCAATTCTCCTCTGAACTAGAAGACCAACAGCATCCCCAGACACATGTTTCGTTCTGGATGGACCTCATCAATGGGGTGGAGCTGTGCGTCTCTAGAAATAGTGAGCAAGGGGTACATGTCTGTATTCCTAGTAACTCAGGGTGAGACCCAAAGTTACTTAAATGTGCAAATTAACACGAGGGTCCTCGGAGTCCCTCTGCCAGACATTCGTCCTGGTTACGAGAGACTTACCCAGAGTCTTTAGCTCACTATCTTTCACACAGAAGAAATATCCCAAACATATCAGTCTTTATCCTGCCCTGAAGCAGTCCAGCCGGAATTGATAGGCAATTCTCCTCTGAACAAGAGTACCATCAGAAACCCCAGACACGTGTTTCGGTCTGGTTGGACCTCATCAGTATGGTGGAGCTGTGCCTCTCTAAGAATAGTGAGCAAGGGGTCCACGTCTGGATTCCCCTAGTAACTTAGGGTGAGACCCAAAGTTACTTAAATATGCAAATTAACAAGGGGGGTCCTGGGAGTCCTCTGCCAGACATTAGTCCTGGTTATGAGAGACTTACGCAGAGTCTTTAGATCACTATCTTTCACAGAGAAGAAATATCCCAAACATATCAGTCTTTATCCTGCCCTGGGGCAGTCCAGCACGGAATTGATAGGCAATTCTCCTCTGAACAAGAGTACCATCACAATCCCCAGACATATGTTTCGGTCTGCTTGGACCTCATCAGTAGGGTGAAGCTGTGCCTCTCTAAGAATAGTGAGCAAGGGGTCCACGTCTGGATTCCCCTAGTAAGTTAGGGTGAGATCCAAAGTTACTTAATTATGCAAATTAACAAGGGGGGAATCTGGAGTCCCTCTGCCAGACATTAGTCCTGGTTACGAGAGACTTACCCAAAGTCTTTACCTCTCTATCTTTCACAGAGAAGAAATATCCTAAACATATCAGTCGTTGTCCTGCCCTGGGGGAGTCCAGTACCAAAATGCAAGGCGATTCTCCTCTGAACAAGAGTATCAACAGCAACCCCAGAAACGTGTTTCTCTCTGGTTGGACCTCATCAGGAGGGTGGAGCTGTGCCCCTCAAAGAATAGTGAGCAAGTGGTCCACATCTGGATTCCCCTAGTAACTTGGGGTGAGACCCAAAGTTACTTAAATATGCAAATGAACAAGGGGGGTCCAGGGAGCCCCTCTGCCAGACATTATTCCTGGTTACGAGAGACTTACCCAAAGTCTTTACCTCTCTATCTTTCACAGAGAAGAAATATCCCAAACATATCAGTCTTTGCCCTGCCCTTGGGCAGTCCAGCACCGAAATGGTAGGCAATTCTCCTCTGAACAAAATTATCAACAGCATCCCCAGACACGTGTTTCGGTCTGGTTGGACTTCATCAGTAGGGTGGAGCTGTGCCTCTCTAAGAAGAGTGAGCAAGGGGTCCACGTCTGGATTCCCTAACAAATTAGGGTGACACCCAAAGTTACTTAAGTATGCAAATAAACAAGGGGGTACTGGGAGTCCCTCTGCCAGACATTAGTCCTGGTTATGAGAGACTTACCCAGAGTCTTTAGCTCAATATCTTTCACAGAGAAGAAATATCCCAAACATATCAGTCTTTGTCCTGCCCTGGGGCAGTCCAGCACCAAAATGCTAGGCAATTCTCCTCTGAACAAGAGGATCAACAGCAAACCCCAGACAAGTGTTTCAGTCTGGTCGGACCTCATTAGTAGGGTGGAGCTGTGCCTCTCTACGAATAGTGAGTAAGGGGTCCACGTCTGGATTCCCCTAGTAATTTAGGGTGAGACCCAAAGTTACTTAAATACGCAAATTAACAAGAGGGGTCCTGGGAGTCCCTCTGCCAGACATTAGTCCTGGCTAGGAGAGACTTACCCAGAGTCTTTAGATCACTATCTTTCACAGAGAAGAAATATCCCAAACATATCAGTCTTTGTCCTGACCTGGGGCAGTCCAGCACTGAAATGATAGGCAATTCGCCTCTGAACAAGAGTACCAACAGCAACCCCAGACACATGTTTCGGTCTGGTTGGACCTCATCAGTAGGGTGGAACTGTGCCTCTCTAAGAATAGTGAGCAAGGGGTCCACGTCTGGATTCCCCTAGTAACTTAGGGTGAGACCCAAAGTTACTTAAGTATGCAAATTAACAAGAGGGGAATCTGGAGTCTCTCTGCCAGACATTAGTCCTGGTTACGAGAGACTTACCCAAAGTCTTTACCTCTCTATCTTTCACAGAGAAGAAATATTCTAAACATATCAGTCGTTGTCCTGCCCTGGGGCAGTCCTGCACCAAAATGCTAGGCTATTCTTCTCTGAACAAGAGTATGAACAGCAACCCCAGAAACGTGTTTCTGCCTGGTTGACCTCATTAGGAGGGAGGAGCTGTGCCTCTGAAAGAATAGTGAGCAAGGGGTCCACATCTGGATTCCCCTAGTAACTTGGGGTGAGACACAAAGTTACTTTAATATGTAAATTAACAAGGGGGTCCTGGGAGCCCCTCTGCCAGACATTATTCCTGGTTATGTGAGATTTACCCAGAGTCTTTAGCTCACTATCTTTCACAGGGAAGAAATATCCCAAACATATCAGTCTTTGCCCTGCCCTGGGGCAGTCCAGCACCAAAATGGTAGGCAATTCTCCTCTGAACAAGAGTATCAACAGCAACCCCAGACACGTGATTCGGTCTTGTTGGATCTCATCAGTAGGGTGGAGCTGTGCCTCTCTAAGAATAGTGAGCAAGGGGTCCACGTCTGGATTCCCCTAGTAACTTCGGGTGAAACCCAAAATTACTTAAATATGCAAATTAACAAGGGGGATCCTGGGAGTCCCTCTGCCGGACATTATTCCTGGTTACGAGAGACATACCCAGAGTCTTTAGCTCACTATCTTTCACAGAGAAGAAATATCCCAAACATATCAGTCTTTGCCCTGCCCTGGGGCAGTCCAGCACCGAAATGCTAGGCAATTATCCTCTGAACAAGAGTCCCAACAGAAACCCCAGACACTTGTTTCGGTCGGGTTGGACCTCATCAGTAGGGTGGAGCTGTGCCTCTCTAAGAATAGTGAGCAAGGGGTCCACGTCTGGATTCCCCTAGTAACTTAGGGTGAGACCCAAAGTTACTTAAGTATGCAAATCAACAAGGGGGATCCTGGGAGTCCCTCTGCTGGACATTATTCCCGGTTACGAAAGACATACCCAGAGTCTTTAGCTCACTATCTTTCACAGAGAAGAAATATCTCAAACATATCAGTCTTTGCCCTGGCCTGGGGCAGTCCAGAACCGAAATGGTAGGCAATTCTCCTCTGAACAAGAGTATCAACAGCAAACCCAGACACGTGTTTCGGTCTTGTTGGACCTCATCAATAGGGTGGAGCTGTGCCTCTCTAAGAATAGTGAGCAAGGGGTCCACGTCTGGATTCCCCTAGTAACTTAGGGTGAGACCCAAAGTTAGTTAAGTATGCAAATTAACAAGGGGGGATCCTGGGAGTCCCTCTGCCAAACATTAGTCCTGGTTACGAGAGACTTACCCAAAGTCTTTAGCTCTCTATCTTTCACAAAGAAGAAATAGCTTAAATATATCAGTCGTTGACCTGCCCTGGGGCAATCCAGCACCGAAATGCTAGGCGATTCTCCTCCGAACAAGAGTATCAACAGCAACCCCAGACACGTGTTTCAGTCTGGTCGTGCCTCATCAGTAGGGTGGAGCTGTGCCTCTCTACGAATAGTGAGTAAGGGGTCCACGTCTGGATTCCCCTAGTAATTTAGGGTGAGACCCAAAGTTACTTAAGTATGCAAATTAACAAGAGGGGAATCTGGAGTCTCTCTGCCCGACATTAGTCCTGGTTATGAGAGACTTACCCAAAGTCTTTACCTCTCTATCTTTCACAGAGAAGAAATATTCTAAACATATCAGTCGTTGTCCTGCCCTGGGGCAGTCCAGCACCAACATGCTAGGCGATTCTTCTCTGAACAAGAGTACCAACAGCAACCCCAGACACATGTTTCGGTCTGGTTGGACCTCATCAGTAGGGTGGAACTGTGCCTCTCTAAGAATAGGGAGCAAGGGGTCCACGTCTGGATTCCCCTAGTAACTTAGGGTGAGACCCAAAGTTACTTAAGTATGCAAATTAACAAGAGGGGAATCTGGAGTCTCTCTGCCAGACATTAGTCCTGGTTACGAGAGACTTACCTAAAGTCTTTAGATCACTATCTTTCACAGAGAAGAAATATCCCAAACATATCAGTCTTTGTCCTGCCCTGGGCAGTCCAGCACCGAAATGCTAGGCAATTCTTCTCTGAACTAGAAGACCAACAGCAACCCAAGACACATGTTTCGGTCTGGTTGGACCTCACCAGTAGGGTGGAACTGTGCCTCTCTAAGAATAGTGAGCAAGGGGTCCACGTCTGGATTCCCCTAGTAACTTAGGGTGAGACCCAAAGTTACTTAAGTATGCAAATTAACAATGTGGGATCCTGGGTGTCCCTCTGCCAGACATTTGTCCTGGTTACCAGAGACTTACCCAAAGTCTTTAGCTCTCTATCTTTCACACAGAAGAAATATCCTACACATATCAATCTTTGTCCTGCCCTGTGCCAGTCCAGCAACGAAATGCTAGGCAATTCTCCTCTGAACAAGAGTACCTACAGAAACCCCAGACACGTGTCTTGGTCTGGTTGGACATCATCAGTAGGGTGGAGCTGTGCCTCTCTAAGACCAGTCAGCAAGGGATTCACATCTGGATTCCCCTAGTAATTTAGGGTGAGACCCAAAGTTACTTAAATATGAAAATTAACAAGGGGGATCCTGGGAGACCTCTGCATACATTAGTCCTGGTTATGAGAGACTTACTCAGAGTCTTTAGCTCACCATCTTTCACAGAGAAGACATATCCCAAACATATCAGTCTTTGTCCTGCCCTGGGGCAGTCCAGCACCGAAATACTAGGCAATTCTCCTCTGAACTAGAAGACCAACAGCATCCCCAGACACATGTTTCGTTCTGGATGGACCTCATCAATGGGGTGGAGCTGTGCGTCTCTAGAAATAGTGAGCAAGGGGTACATGTCTGTATTCCTAGTAACTCAGGGTGAGACCCAAAGTTACTTAAATGTGCAAATTAACACGAGTTCCTCGGAGTCCCTCTGCCAGACATTAGTCCTTGTTACGAGAGACTTACCCAGAGTCTTTAGCACACTATCTTTCACACAGAAGAAATATCCAAAACATATCAGTCTTTATCCTGCCCTGGGGCAGTCCAGCACGGAATTGATAGGCAATTCTCCTCTGAACAATAGTACCATCGGAAACCCCAGACACGTGTTTCGGTCTAGTTGGACCTCATCAGTAGGGTGGAGCTGTGCCTCTCTAAGAATAGTGAGCAAGGGGTCCACGTCTGGATTCCCCATGTAACTTAGGGTGAGACCCAAAGTTACTTAAATATGCAAATTAACAAGGGGGGTCCTGGGAGTCCTCTGCCAGACATTAGTCCTGGTTACGAGAGACTTACTTAGAGTCTTTAGCTCACGATCTTTCACAGAGAAGAAATATCCCAAACATATCAGTCTTTGTACTGCCCTGGGGCAGTCCAGCACCGAAATGCTAGGCAATTCTCCTCTGAACTAGAAGACCAACAGCAACCCCAGAAACTTGTTTCTGTCTGGTTGGACCTCATCAGGAGGGTGGAGCTGTGCCCCTCAAAGAATAGTGAGCAAGGGGTCCACATCTGGATTCCCCTAGTAACTTGGGGTGAGACCCAAAGTTACTTAAATACGCAAATTAACAAGAGGGGTCCTGGGAGTCCCTCTGCCAGACATTAGTCCTGGGTATGAGAGACTTACCCAGAGTCTTTAGATCACTATCTTTCACAGAGAAGAAATATCCCAAACATATCAGTCTTTGTCCTGACCTGGGGCAGTCCAGCACTGAAATGATAGGCAATTCTCCTCTGAACAAGAGTACCAAAAGCAACCCCAGACACATGTTTCGGTCTGGTTGGACCTCATCAGTAGGGTGGAACTGTGCCTCTCCAAGAATAGTGAGCAAGAGGTCCACATCTGGATTCCCCTAGTAACTTGGGGTGAGACCCAAAGTTACTTAAATATGCAAATTAACAAGGGGATCCTGGGAGCCCCTCTGCCAGATATTATTCCTGCTTATGTGAGATTTACCCAGAGTCTTTAGCTCACTATCTTTCACAGAGAAGAAATATCCCAAACATATCAGTCTTTGCCCTGCCCTGGGGCAGTCCAGCACCAAAATGGTAGGCAATTCTCCTCTGAACAAGAGTATCAACAGCACCCCCAGACACGTGTTTCGGTCTTGTTGGACCTCATCAGTAGGGTCGAGCTGTGCCTCTCTAAGAATAGTGAGCAAGGGGTCCACATCTGGATTCCCGTAGTAACTTAGGGTGAGACCCAAAGTTACTTAAATATGCAAATTAACAAGGGGGGCCCTGGGAGTCCTCTGCCAGACATTAGTCCTGGTTACGAGAGACTTACTCAGAGTCTTTAGCTCACTATCTTTCACAGAGAGGAAATATCCCAAACATATCAGTCTTTGTCCTGCCCTGGGGCAGTCCAGCACAGAAATGCTAGGCAATTCTCCTCTAAACTAGAATACCAACAGCAACCCCAGACACATGTTTTGGTCTGGTTGGTCCTCATCAGTAGGGTGGAACTGTGCCTCTCTAAGAATAGTCAGCAAGGGGTCCACGTCTGGATTCCCCTAGTAACTTAGGGTGAGACCCAAAGTTACTTAAATATGCAAATTAACAAGGGGGGTCCTGGGAGTCCTCTGCATACATTAGTCCTGGTTACGAGAGACTTACTCAGAGTCTTTAGCTCACCATCTTTCACAGAGAAGACATATTCCAAACATATCAGTCTTTGTCCTGCCCTGGGGCAGTCGAGCACCGAAATGCTATGCAATTCATCTCTGAACTAGAAGACCAACAGCATCCCCAGACACATGTTTCGTTCTGGATGGACCTCATCAATAGGGTGGAGCTGTTGCTCTCTAGAAATAGTGAGCAAGGGGTCCATGTCTGGATTCCTAGTAACTCAGGGTGAGACCCAAAGTTACTTAAATGTGTAAATTAACACAAGGGACCTCGGAGTCCCTCTGCCAGACATTAGTCCTGGTTACGAGATACTTACCCACAGTCTTTAGCTCACTATCTTTCACACAGAAGAAATATCCCAAACATATCAGTCTTTGTCCTGCCCTGGGGCAGTACAGCATGGAATTGATAGGCAATTCTCCTCTGAACAAGAGTACCATCAGAAACCCCAGACACGTGTTTAGGTCTGGTTGGACCTCATCAATAGGGTGGAGCTGTGCCTCTCTAAGAATAGTGAGCAAGGGGTCCACATCTGGATTCCCCTAGTAACTTAGGGTGAGACCCAACGGCACTTAAATATGCAAATTAACAAGGGGGGTCCTGGGAGTCCTCTGCCAGACATTAGTCCTGGTTACGAGAGACTTACTCAGAGTCTTTAGCTCACTATCTTTCACAGAGAAGACATATTCCAAACATATAAATCTTTGTCCTGCCCTGGGGCAGTCGAGCACCGAAATGCTATGCAATTCTCCTCTGAACTAGAAGACCAACAGCATCCCCAGACACATGTTTCATTCTGGATGGACCTCATCAATAGGGTGGAGCTGTTCCTCTCTAGAAATAGTGAGCAAGGGGTCCATGTCTGGATTCCTAGTAACTCAGGGTGAGACCCAAAGTTACTTAAATGTGTAAATTAACACAAGGGACCTCGGAGTCCCTCTGCCAGACATTAGTCCTGGTTAAGAGATACTTACCCACAGTCTTTAGCTCACTATCTTTCACACAGAAGAAATATCCCAAACATATCAGTCTTTGTCCTGCCCTGGGGCAGTACAGCATGGAATTGATAGGCAATTCTCCTCTGAACAAGAGTACCATCAGAAACCCCAGACACGTGTTTAGGTCTGGTTGGACCTCATCAATAGGGTGGAGCTGTGCCTCTCTAAGAATAGTGAGCAAGGGGTCCACATCTGGATTCCCCTAGTAACTTAGGGTGAGACCCAACGGCACTTAAATATGCAAATCAACAAGGGGGGTCCTGGGATTCCTCTGCCAGACATTAGTCCTGGTTACGAGAGACTTACTCAGAGTCTTTAGCTCACTATCTTTCACAGAGAAGACATATTCCAAACATATCAGTCTTTGTCCTGCCCTGGGGCAGTCGAGCACCGAAATGCTATGCAATTCTCCTCTGAACTAGAAGACCAACAGCATCCCCAGACACATGTTTCATTCTGGATGGACCTCATCAATAGGGTGGAGCTGTTCCTCTCTAGAAATAGTGAGCAAGGGGTCCATGTCTGGATTCCTAGTAACTCAGGGTGAGACCCAAAGTTACTTAAATGTGTAAATTAACACAAGGGACCTCGGAGTCCCTCTGCCAGACATTAGTCCTGGTTACGAGATACTTACCCACAGTCTTTAGCTCACTATCTTTCACACAGAAGAAATATCCCAAGCATATCAGTCTTTGTCCTGCCCTGGGGCAGTCCAGCATGGAATTGATAGGCAATTCTCCTCTGAACAAGAGTACCATCAGAAACCCCAGACACGTGTTTAGGTCTGGTTGGACCTCATCAATAGGGTGGAGCTGTGCCTCTCTAAGAATAGTGAGCAAGGGGTCCACGTCTGGATTCCCTTAGTAACTTAGGGTGAGACCCAACGGCACTTAAATATGCAAATTAACAAGGGGGGTCCTGGGAGTCCTCTGCCAGACATTAGTCCTTGTTACGAGAGACTTACTCAGAGTCTTTAGCTCACTATCTTTCACAGAGAAGAAATATCCCAAACATATCAGTCTTTGTCCTGCCCTGGGGCAGTCCAGCACCGAAATGCTAGGCAATTCTCCTCTGAACTAGAAGACCAACAGCAACCCAAGACACATGTTTCGGTCTGGTTGGACCTCATCAGTGGGGTAGAGCTGTGCCTCTCTAAGAATAGTGAGCAAGGGGTCCACGTCTGGATTCCCCTAGTAACTTAGGGTGAGACCCAAAGTTACTTAAGTATGCAAATTAACAATGGGGGATCCTGGGAGTCCCTCTGCCAGACATTTGACCTGGTTACCAGAGACTTACCCAAAGTCTTTAGCTCTCTATCTTTCACACAGAAGAAATATCCTACACATATCAATCTTTGTCCTGCCCTGTGCCAGTCCAGCAACGAAATGCTAGGCAATTCTCCTCTGAACAAGAGTACCTACAGAAACCCCAGACACGTGTCTTGGTCTGGTTGGACATCATCAGTAGGGTGGAGCTGTGCCTTTCTAAGACCAGTCAGCAAGGGATCCACATCTGGATTCCCCTAGTAATTTAGGGTGAGACTCAAAGTTACTTAAATATGAAAATTAACAAGAGGGGTCCTGGGAGTCCTCTGCATACATTAGTCCTGGTTACGAGAGACTTACTCAGAGTCTTTAGCTCACCATCTTTCACAGAGAAGACATATCCCAAACATATCAGTCTTTGTCCTGCCCTGGGGCAGTCCAGCACCGAAATACTAGGCAATTCTCTTCTGAACTAGAAGACCAACAGCATCCCCAGACACATGTTTCGTTCTGGATGGACCTCATCAATGGGGTGGAGCTGTGCGTATCTAGAAATAGTGAGCAAGGGGTACATGTTTGTATTCCTAGTAACTCAGGGTGAGACCCAAAGTTACTTAAATGTGCAAATTAAAACGAGGGTCCTCGGAGTCCCTCTGCCAGACATTAGTCCTCGTTACTAGAGACTTACCCAGAGTCTTTAGCACACTATCTTTCACACAGAAGAAATATCCAAAACATATCAGTCTTTATCCTGCCCTGGGGCAGTCCAGCACGGAATTGATAGGCAATTCTCCTCTGAACAATAGTACCATCAGAAACCCCAGACACGTGTTTCGGTGTGGTTGGACCTCATCAGTAGGGTGGAGCTGTGCCCCTCTAAGAATAGTGAGCAAGGGGTCCACGTCTGGGTTCCCCTAGTAACTTAGTGTGAGACCCAAAGTTACTTAAATATGCAAATTAACAAGGGGGGTCCTGGGAGTCCTCTGCCAGACATTAGTCCTGGTTACGAGAGACTTACTCAGATTCTTTAGCTCACCATCTTTCACAGAGAAGACATATTCCAAACATATCAGTCTTTGTCCTGCCCTGGGGCAGTCCAGCATGGAATTGAAAGGCAATTCTCCTCTGAACAAGAGTACCATCAGAAACCCCAGACACGTGTTTAGGTCTGGTTGGACCTCATCAATAGGGTGGAGCTATGCCTCTCTAAGAATACTGAGCAAGGGGTCCACGTCTGGATTCCCCTAGTAACTTAGGGTGAGACCCAACGGCACTTAAATATGCAAATTAACAAGGGGGGTCCTGGGAGTCCTCTGCCAGACATTAGTCCTGGTTACGAGAGACTTACTCAGAGTCTTTAGCTCACTATCTTTCACAGAGAAGAAATATCCCAAACATATCAGTCTTTGTCCTGCCCTGAGGCAGTCCAGCACCGAAATGCTAGGCAATTCTCCTCTGAACTAGAAGACCAACAGCAACCCAAGACACATGTTTCGGTCTGGTTGGACCTCATCAGTGGGGTGGAGCTGTGCCTCTCTAAGAATAGTGAGCAAGGGGTCCACGTCTGGATTCCCCTAGTAACTTAGGGTGAGACCCAAAGTTACTTAAGTATGCAAATTAACAATGGGGGATCCTGGGAGTCCCTCTGCCAGACATTTGACCTTGTTACCAGAGACTTACCCAAAGTCTTCAGCTCTCTATCTTTCACACAGAAGAAATATCCTACACATATCAATCTTTGTCCTGCCCTGTGGCAGTCCAGCAACGAAATGCTAGGCAAGTCTCCTCTGAACAAGAGTACCTACACAAACCCCAGACACGTGTCTTGGTCTGGTTGGACATCATCACTAGGGTGGAGCTTTGCCTCTCTAAGAGCAGTCAGCAAGGGATCCACATCTGGATTTCCTAGTAACTTCGGGTGAGACCCAAAGTTACTTAAATATGAAAATTAACAAGACGGGTCCTGGGAGTCCTCTGCATACATTAGTCCTGGTTACGAGAGACTTACTCAGAGTCTTTAGCTCACCATCTTTCACAGAGAAGACATATCCCAAACATATCAGTCTTTGTCCTCCCCTGGGGCAGTCCAGCACCGAAATACTAGGCAATTCTCCTCTGAACTAGAAGACCAACAGCATCCCCAGACACATGTTTCGTTCTGGATGGACCTCATCAATAGGGTGGAGCTGTGCGTCTCTAGAAATAGTGAGCAAGGTGTACATGTCTGGGTTCCTAGTAACTCAGGGTGAGACCCAAAGTTACTTAAATGTTCAAATTAACACGAGGGTCCTCAGAGTCCCTCTGCCAGACATTAGTCCTGGTTACGAGAGACTTACCCAGAGTCTTTAGCACACTATCTTTCACACAGAAGAAATATCCAAAACATATCAGTCTTTATCCTGCCCTGGGGCAGTCCAGCACGGAATTGATAGGCAATTCTCCTCTGAACAATAGTACCATCAGAAACCCCAGACACGTGTTTTGGTCTGGTTGGACCTCATCAGTAGGGTGGAGCTGTGCCTCTCTAAGAATAGTGAGGAAGGGGTCCACGTCTGGATTCCCCTAGTAACTTAGGGTGAGACCCAAAGTTACTTAAATATGCAAATTAACAAGGGGGGTCCTGGAAGTCCTCTGCCCGACATTAGTCCTGGTTACGAGAGACTTACTCAGAGTCTTTAGCTCACGATCTTTCACAGAGAAGAAATATCCCAAACATATCAGTCTTTGTACTGCCCTGGGGCAGTCCAGCACCGAAATGCTAGGCAATTCTCCTCTGAACTAGCAGACAAACAGCAACCCCAGACACATGTTTCAGTCTGGTTGGACCTCATCAGTAGGGTGGAGCTGTGCCTCTCTAAGAATAGTGAGCCAGGGGTCCAGGTCTGGATTCCCCTAGTAACTTAGGGTGCGACCCAAAGTTACTTAAGTATGCAAATTAACAAGGGGGGAATCTGGAGTCCCTCTGCCAGACATTAGTCCTGGTTACGAGAGACTTACCCAAAGTCTTTACCTCTCTATCTTTCACGGAGAAGAAATATCCTAAACATATCAGTCGTTGTCCTGCCCTGGGGCAGTCCAGTACCAAAATGCTAGGCGATTCTCCTCTGAACAAGAGTATCAACAGCAACCCCAGACACGTGTTTCTGTCTGGTCGGACCTCATCAGTAGGGTGGAGCTGTGCCTCTCTACGAATAGTGAGTAAGGGGTCCACGTCTGGATTCCCCTAGTAATTTAGGGTGAGACCCAAAGTTACTTAAATACGCAAATTAACAAGAGGGGTCCTGGGAGTCCCTCTGCCAGACATTAGTCCTGGCTATGAGAGACTTACCCAGAGTGTTTAGATCACTATTTTTCACAGAGAAGAAATATCCCAAACATATCAGTCTTTGTCCTGACCTGGGGCAGTCCAGCACTGAAATGATAGGCAATTCTCCTCTGAACAAGAGTACCAACAGCAACCCCAGACACATGTTTCGGTCTGGTTGGACCTCATCAGTAGGGTGGAACTGTGCCTCTCTAAGAATAGGGAGCAAGGGGTCCACGTCTGGATTCCCCTAGTAACTTAGGGTGAGACCCAAAGTTACTTAAGTATTCAAATTAACAAGAGGGGAATCTGGAGTCTCTCTGCCAGACATTAGTCCTGGTTACGAGAGACTTACCCAAAGTCTTTACCTCTCTATCTTTCACAGAGAAGAAATATTCTAAACATATCAGTCGTTGTCCTGCCCTGGGGCAGTCCAGCACCAAAATGCTAGGCGATTCTTCTCTGAACAAAAGTATCAACAGCAACCCCAGAAACGTGTTTCTGTCTGGTTGGACCTCATTAGGAGGGAGGAGCTGTGCCTCTAAAAGAATAGTGAGCAAGGGGTCCACATCTGGATTCCCCTAGTAACTTGGGGTGAGACCCAAAGTTACTTAAATATGAAAATTAACAAGGGGGTCGTGGGAGCCCTTCTGCCAGACATTATTCCTGGTTATGTGAGATTTAACCAGAGTCTTTAGCTCACTATCTTTCACAGGGTAGAAATATCCCAAACATATTTCATTCTTTGCCCTGCCCTGGGGCAGTCCAGCACCAAAATGGTAGGCAATTCTCCTCTGAACAAGAGTATCAACAGCAACCCCAGACACGTGTTTCGGTCTTGTTGGACCTCATCAGTAGGATGGAGCTGTGCCTCTCTAAGAATAGTGAGTAAGGGGTCCACGTCTGGATTCCCCTAGTAATTTAGGGTGAGACCAAAGTTACTTAAATACGCAAATTAACAAGAGGGGTCCTGGAAGTCCCTCTGCCAGACATTAGTCCTGGCTATGAGAGACTTACCCAGAGTCTTTAGATCACTATCTTTCACAGAGAAGAAATATCCCAAACATATCAGTCTTTATCCTGCCCTGGGGCAGTCCAGCACGGAATTGATAGGCAATTCTCCTCTGAACAAGAGTACCATCAGAAACCCCAGACATATGTTTCGGTCTGCTTGGACCTCATCAGTAGGGTGGAGCTGTGCCTCTCTAAGAATAGTGAGCAAGGGGTCCACGTCTGGATTCCCCTAGTAAGTTAGGGTGAGACCCAAAGTTACTTAAATATGAAAATTAACAAGGGGGTCGTGGGAGCCCCTCTGCAAGACATTATTCCTTGTTATGTGAGATTTACCCAGAGTCTTTAGCTCACTATCTTTCACAGGGTAGAAATATCCCAAACATATTTCATTCTTTGCCCTGCCCTGGGGCAGTCCAGCACCAAAATGGTAGGCAATTCTCCTCTGAACAAGAGTATCAACAGCAACCCCAGACACGTGTTTTGGTCTAGTTGGACCTCATCAGTAGGGTGGAGCTGTGCCTCTCTAAGAATAGTGAGTAAGGGGTCCACGTCTGGATTCCCCTAGTAATATAGGGTGAGACCAAAGTTACTTAAATACGCAAATTAACAAGAGGGGTCCTGGAAGTCCCTCTGCCAGACATTAGTCCTGGCTATGAGAGACTTACCCAGAGTCTTTAGATCACTATCTTTCACAGAGAAGAAATATCCCAAACATATCAATCTTTATCCTGCCCTGGGGCAGTCCAGCACGGAATTGATAGGCAATTCTCCTCTGAACAAGACTACCATCAGAAACCCCAGACATATGTTTCGGTCTGCTTGGACCTCATCAGTAGGGTGGAGCTGTGCATCTCTAAGAATAGTGAGCAAGGGGTCCACGTCTGGATTCCCCTAGTAAGTTAGGGTGAGATCCAAAGTTACTTAAATATGCAAATTAACAAGGGGGATCCTGGGAGTCCTCTGCCAGACATTAGTCCTGGTTAAGAGAGACTTACTCAGAGTCTTTAGCTCACTATCTTTCACAGAGAAGAAATATCCCAAACATATCAGTCTTTGTCCTGCCCTGGGGCAGTCCAGCACCGAAATGCTAGGCAATTCTTCTCTGAACTAGAAGACCAACAGCAACCCAAGACACATGTTTCGGTCTTGTTGGACCTCATCAGTAGGGTGGAACTGTGCATCTCTAAGAATAGTGAGCAAGGGGTCCACGTCTGGATTCCCCTAGTAACTTAGGGTGAGACCCAAAGTTACTTAAGTATGCAAATTAACAATGTGGGATCCTGGGAGTCCCTCTGCCAGACATTTGTCCTGGTTACCAGAGACTTACCCAAAGTCTTTAGCTCTCTATCTTTCACACAGAAGAAATATCCTACACATATCAATCTTTGTCCTGCCCTGTGCCAGTCCAGCAACGAAATGCTAGGCAATTCTCTTCTGAACAAGAGTACCTACAGAAACCCCAGACAAGTGTCTTGGTCTGGTTGCACATCATCAGTAGGGTGGAGCTGTGCCTCTGTAAGACCAGTCAGAAAGGGATCCACATCTGAATTCCCCTAGTAATTTATGGTGAGACCCAAAGTTACTTAAATATGAAAATTAACAAGAGGGGTCCTGGGAGTCCTCTGCATACATTAGTCCTGGTTACGAGAGACTTACTCAGAGTCTTTAGCTCACCATCTTTCACAGAGAAGACATATCCCAAACATATCAGTCTTTGTCCTCCCCTGGGGCAGTCCAGCACCAAAATACTAGGCAATTCTCCTCTGAACTAGAAGACCAACAGCATCACTAGACACATGTTTCGTTCTGGATGGACCTCATCAATAGGGTGGAGCTGTGCGTCTCTAGAAATAGTGAGCAAGGTGTACATGTCTGGATTCCTAGTAACTCAGGGTGAGACCCAAAGTAACTTAAATCTGCAAATTAACACGATGGTCCTCAGAGTCCCTCTGCCAGACATTAGTCCTGGTTACGAGAGACTTACCCAGAATCTTTAGCACACTATCTTTCACACAGAAGAAATATCCAAAACATATCAGTCTTTATCCTGCCCTGGGGCAGTCCAGCACGGAATTGATAGGCAATTCTCCTCTGAACAATAGTACCATCAGAAACCCCAGACACGTGTTTCGGTCTGGTTGGACCTCATCAGTAGGGTGGAGCTGTGCCTCTCTAAGAATAGTGAGCAAGGGGTCCACGTCTGGATTCCCCTAGTAACTTAGGGTGAGACCCAAAGTTACTTAAATATGCAAATTAACAAGGGGGGTCCTGGGAGTCCTCTGCCAGACATTAGTCCTGGTTACGAGAGACTTACTCAGAGTCTTTAGCTCACGATCTTTCACAGAGAAGAAATATCCCAAACATATCAGTCTTTGTACTGCCCTGGGGCAGTCCAGCACCGAAATGCTAGGCAATTCTCCTCTGAACTAGAAGACAAACAGCACCCCCAGACACATGTTTCAGTCTGGTTGGACCTCATCAGTAGGGTAGAGCTGTGCCTCTCTAAGAATAGTGAGCCAGGGGTCCAGGTCTGGATTCCCCTAGTAACTTAGGGTGCGACCCAAAGTTACTTAAGTATGCAAATTAACAAGGGGGGAATCTGGAGTCCCTCTGACAGACATTAGTCCTGGTTACGAGAGACTTACCCAAAGTCTTTACCTCTCTATCTTTCACAGAGAAGAAATATCCTAAACATATCAGTCGTTGTCCTGCCCTGGGGCAGTCCAGTACCAAAATGCTAGGCGATTCTCCTCTGAACAAGAGTATCAACAGCAACCCCAGAAACGTGTTTCTCTCTGGTTGGACCTCATCAGGAGGGTGGAGCTGTGCCCCTCAAAGAATAGTGAGCAAGTGGTCCACATCTGGATTCCCCTAGTAACTTGGGGTGAGACCCAAAGTTACTTAAATATGCAAATTAACAAGGGGTGTCCTGGGAGCCCCTTTGCCAGACATTATTCCTGGTTATGTGAGATTTATCCAGAGTCTTTAGCTCACTATCTTTCACAGAGAAGAAATATCCCAAACATATCAGTCTTTGCCCTGCCCTGGGGCAGTCCAGCACTGAAATGGTAGGCAATTCTCCTCTGAACAAAATTATCAACAGCAACCCCAGACACGTGTTTCGGTCTGGTTGGACTTCATCAGTAGGGTGGAGCTGTGCCTCTCTAAGAATAGTGAGCAAGGGGTCCACGTCTGGATTCCCTAGCAAATTAGGGTGAGACCCAAAGTTACTTAAGTATGCAAATAAACAAGGGGGGTCCTGGGAGTCCCTCTGCCAGACATTAGTCCTGGTTATGAGAGACTTACCCAGAGTCTTTAGCTCAATATCTTTCACAGAGAAGAAATATCCCAAACATATCAGTCTTTGTCCTGCCCTGGGGCAGTCCAGCACCAAAATGCTAGGCAATTCTCCTCTGAACAAGAGTATCAACAGCATCCCCTGACACGTGTTTGAGTCTGGTCGGACCTCATCAGTAGGGTGGAGCTGTGCCTCTCTACGAATAGTGAGTAAGGGGTCCACGTCTGGATTCCCCTAGTAATTTAGGGTGAGACCCAAAGTTACTTAAATATGCAAATTAACAAGAGGGGTCCTGGGAGTCCAGACATTAGTCCTGGCTATGAGAGACTTACCCAGTGTCTTTAGATCACTGTCTTTCACAGAGAAGAAATATCCCAAACATATCAGTCTTTGTCCTGACCTGGGCCAGTCCAGCACTGAAATGATAGGCAATTCTCCTCTGAACAAGAGTACCAACAGCAACCCCAGACACATGTTTCGGTCTGGTTGGACCTCATCAGTAGGGTGGAACTGTGCCTCTCTAAGAATAGGGAGCAAGGGGTCCACGTCTGGATTCCCCTAGTAACTTAAGGTGAGACCCAAAGTTACTTAAGTATTCAAATTAACAAGAGGGGAATCTGGAGTCTCTCTGCCAGCCATTAGTCCAGGTTACGAGAGACTTACCCAAAGTCTTTACCTCTCTATCTTTCACAGAGAAGAAATATTCTAAACATATCAGTCGTTGTCCTGCCCTGGGGCAGTCCAGCACCAAAATGCTAGGCGATTCTTCTCTGAACAAAAGTATCAACAGCAACCCCAGAAACGTGTTTCTGTCTGGTTGGACCTCATTAGGAGGGAGGAGCTGTGCCTCTAAAAGAATAGTGAGCAAGGGGTCCACATCTGGATTCCCCTAGTAACTTGGGGTGAGACCCAAAGTTACTTAAATATGAAAATTAACAAGGGGGTCGTGGGAGCCCCTCTGCCAGACATTATTCCTGGTTATGTGAGATTTACAAAGAGTCTTTAGCTCACTATCTTTCACAGGGTAGAAATATCCCAAACATATTTCATTCTTTGCCCTGCCCTGGGACAGTCCAGCACCAAAATGGTAGGCAATTCTCCACTGAACAAGAGTATCAACAGCAACCCCAGACACGTGTTTCGGTCTTGTTGGACCTCATCAGTAGGCTGGAGCTGTGCCTCTCTCAGAATAGTGAGTAAGGGGTCCACGTCTGGATTCCCCTAGTAATTTAGGGTGAGACCAAAGTTACTTAAATACGCAAATTAACAAGAGGGGTCCTGGAAGTCCCTCTGCCAGACATTAGTCCTGGCTATGAGAGACTTACCCAGAGTCTTTAGATCACTATCTTTCACAGAGAAGAAATATCCCAAACATATCAGTCTTTATCCTGCCCTGGGGCAGTCCAGCACGGAATTGATAGGCAATTCTCCTCTGAACAAGAGTACCATCAGAAACCCCAGACATATGTTTCGGTCTGCTTGGACCTCATCAGTAGGGTGGAGCTGTGCCTCTCTAAGAATAGTGAGCAAGGGGTCCACGTCTGGATCCCCCTAGTAAGTTAGGGTGAGATCCAAAGTTACTTAAATATGCAAATTAACAAGGGGGATCCTGGGAGTCCTCTGCCAGACATTAGTCCTGGATACGAGAGACTTACTCAGAGTCTTTAGCTCACTATCTTTCACAGAGAAGAAATATCCCAAACATATCAGTCTTTGTCCTGCCCTGGGGCAGTCCAGCACCGAAATGCTAGGCAATTCTTCTCTGAACTAGAAGACCAACAGCAACCCAAGACACATGTTTCGGTCTTGTTGGACCTCATCAGTAGGGTGGAACTGTGCCTCTCTAAGAATAGTGAGCAAGGGGTCCACGTCTGGATTCCCCTAGTAACTTAGGGTGAGACCCAAAGTTACTTAAGTATGCAAATTAACAATGTGGGATCCTGGGAGTCCCTCTGCCAGACATTTGTCCTGGTTACCAGAGACTTACCCAAAGTCTTTAGCTCTCTATCTTTCACACAGAAGAAATATCCTACACATATCAATCTTTGTCCTGCCCTGTGCCAGTCCAGCAACGAAATGCTAGGCAATTCTCCTCTGAACAAGAGTACCTACAGAAACCCCAGACAAGTGTCTTGGTCTGGTTGGACATCATCAGTAGGGTGGAGCTGTGCCTCTCTAAGACCAGTCAGCAAGGGATCCACATCTGAATTCCCCTAGTAATTTATGGTGAGACTCAAAGATACTTAAATATGAAAATTAACAAGAGGGGTCCTGGGAGTCCTCTGCATACATTAGTCCTGGTTACGAGAGACTTACTCAGAGTCTTTAGCTCACCATCTTTCACAGAGAAGACATATCCCAAACATATCAGTCTTTTTCCTCCCCTGGGGCAGTCCAGCACCGAAATACTAGGCAATTCTCCTCTGAACTAGAAGACCAACAGCATCCCCAGACACATGTTTCGTTCTGGATGGACCTCATCAAAAGGGTGGAGCTGTGCGTCTCTAGAAATAGTGAGCAAGGTGTACATGTCTGGATTCCTAGTAACTCAGGGTGAGACCCAAAGTAACTTAAATGTGCAAATTAACACGATGGTCCTCAGAGTCCCTCTGCCAGACATTAGCCCTGGTTACGAGAGACTTACCCAGAGTCTTTAGCACACTATCTTTCACACAGAAGAAATATCCCAAACATATCAGTCTTTATCCTGCCCTGGGGCAGTCCAGCACGGAATTGATAGGCAATTCTCCTCTGAACAATAGTACCATCAGAAACCCCAGACACGTGTTTCGGTCTGGTTGGACCTCATCAGTAGGGTGGAGCTGTGCCTCTCTAAGAATAGTGAGCAAGGGGTCCACGTCTGGATTCCCCTAGTAACTTAGGGTGAGACCCAAAGTTACTTAAATATGCAAATTAACAAGGGGGGTCTTGGGAGTCCTCTGCCAGACATTAGTCCTGGTTACGAGAGACTTACTCAGAGTCTTTAGCTCACGATCTTTCACAGAGAAGAAATATCCCAAACATATCAGTCTTTGTACTGCCCTGGGGCAGTCCAGCACCGAAATGCTAGGCAATTCTCCTCTGAACTAGAAGACAAACAGCAACCCCAGACACATGTTTCAGTCTGGTTGGACCTCATCAGTAGGGTGGAGCTGTGCCTCTCTAAGAATAGTGAGCCAGGGGTCCAGGTCTGGATTCCCCTAGTAACTTAGGGTGCGACCCAAAGTTACTTAAGTATGCAAATTAACAAGGGGGGAATCTGGAGTCCCTCTGACAGACATTAGTCCTGGTTACGAGAGACTTACCCAAAGTCTTTACCTCTCTATCTTTCACAGAGAAGAAATATCCTAAACATATCAGTCGTTGTCCTGCCCTGGGGCAGTCCAGTACCAAAATGCTAGGCGATTCTCCTCTGAACAAGAGTATCAACAGCAACCCCAGAAACGTGTTTCTCTCTGGTTGGACCTCATCAGGAGGGTGGAGCTGTGCCCCTCAAAGAATAGTGAGCAAGTGGTCCACATCTGGATTCCCCTAGTAACTTGGGGTGAGACCCAAAGTTACTTAAATATGCAAATTAACAAGGGGTGTCCTGGGAGCCCCTTTGCCAGACATTATTCCTGGTTATGTGAGATTTATCCAGAGTCTTTAGCTCACTATCTTTCACAGAGAAGAAATATCCCAAACATATCAGTCTTTGCCCTGCCCTGGGGCAGTCCAGCACCGAAATGGTAGGCAATTCTCCTCTGAACAAAATTATCAACAGCATCCCCAGACACGTGTTTCGGTCTGGTTGGACTTCATCAGTAGGGTGGAGCTGTGCCTCTCTAAGAATAGTGAGCAAGGGGTCCACGTCTGGATTCCCTAGCAAATTAGGGTGAGACCCAAAGTTACTTAAGTATGCAAATAAACAAGGGGGGTCCTGGGAGTCCCTCTGCCAGACATTAGTCCTGGTTATGAGAGACTTACCCAGAGTCTTAAGCTCAATATATTTCACAGAGAAGAAATATCCCAAACATATCAGTCTTTGTCCTGCCCTGGGGCAGTCCAGCACCAAAATGCTAGGCAATTCTCCTCTGAACAAGAGTATCAACAGCATCCCCTGACACGTGTTTCAGTCTGGTCGGACCTCATCAGTAGGGTGGAGCTGTGCCTCTCTACGAATAGTGAGTAAGGGGTCCACGTCTGGATTCCCCTAGTAATTTAGGGTGAGACCCAAAGTTACTTAAATATGCAAATTAACAAGAGGGGTCCTGGGAGTCTAGACATTAGTCCTGGCTATGAGAGACTTACCCAGTGTCTTTAGATCACTATCTTTCACAGAGAAGAAATATCCCAAACATATCAGTCTTTGTCCTGACCTGGGGCAGTCCAGCACTGAAATGATAGGCAATTCTCCTCTGAACAAGAGTACCAACAGCAACCGCAGACACATGTTTCGGTCTGGTTGGACCTCATCAGTAGGGTGGAACTGTGCCTCTCTAAGAATAGGGAGCAAGGGGTCCACGTCTGGATTCCCCTAGTAACTTAAGGTGAGACCCAAAGTTACTTAAGTATTCAAATTAACAAGAGGGGAATCTGGAGTCTCTCTGCCAGACATTAGTCCTGGTTACGAGAGACTTACCCAAAGTCTTTACCTCTCTATCTTTCACAGAGAAGAAATATTCTAAACATATCAGTCGTTGTCCTGCCCTGGGGCAGTCCAGCACCAAAATGCTAGGCGATTCTTCTCTGAACAAAAGTATCAACAGCAACCCCAGAAACGTGTTTCTGTCTGGTTGGACCTCATTAGGAGGGAGGAGCTGTGCCTCTAAAAGAATAGTGAGCAAGGGGTCCACATCTGGATTCCCCTAGTAACTTGGGGTGAGACCCAAAGTTACTTAAATATGAGAATTAACAAGGGGGTCGTGGGAGCCCCTCTGCCAGACATTATTCCTGGTTATGTGAGATTTACAAAGAGTCTTTAGCTCACTATCTTTCACAGGATAGAAATATCCCAAACATATTTCATTCTTTGCCCTGCCCTGGGGCAGTCCAGCACCAAAATGGTAGGCAATTCTCCACTGAACAAGAGTATCAACAGCCACCCCAGACACGTGTTTCGGTCTTGTTGGACCTCATCAGTAGGCTGGAGCTGTGCCTCTCTCAGAATAGTGAGTAAGGGGTCCACGTCTGGATTCCCCTAGTAATTTAGGGTGAGACCAAAGTTACTTAAATACGCAAATTAACAAGAGGGGTAATGGAAGTCCCTCTGCCAGACATTAGTCCTGGCTATGAGAGACTTACCCAGATTCTTTAGATCACTATCTTTCACAGAGAAGAAATATCCCAAACATATCAGTCTTTATCCTGCCCTGGGGCAGTCCAGCACGGAATTGATAGGCAATTCTCCTCTGAACAAGAGTACCATCAGAAACCCCAGACATATGTTTCGGTCTGCTTGGACCTCATCAGTAGGGTGGAGCTGTGCCTCTCTAAGAATAGTGAGCAAGGGGTCCACGTCTGGATCCCCCTAGTAAGTTAGGGTGAGATCCAAAGTTACTTAAATATGCAAATTAACAAGGGGGATCCTGGGAGTCCTCTGCCAGACATTAGTCCTGGTTACGAGAGACTTACTCAGAGTCTTTAGCTCACTATCTTTCACAGAGAAGAAATATCCCAAACATATCAGTCTTTGTCCTGCCCTGGGGCAGTCCAGCACCGAAATGCTAGGCAATTCTTCTCTGAACTAGAAGACCAACAGCAACCCAAGACACATGTTTCGGTCTTGTTGGACCTCATCAGTAGGGTGGAACTGTGCCTCTCTAAGAATAGTGAGCAAGGGGTCCACGTCTGGATTCCCCTAGTAACTTAGGGTGAGACCCAAAGTTACTTAATTATGTAAATTAACAAGGGGGGAATCTGGAGTCCCTCTGCCAGACATTAGTCCTGGTTACGAGAGACTTACCCAAAGTCTTTAGCTCTCTATCTTTCACAAAGAAGAAATATCTTAAATATATCAGTCGTTGACCTGCCCTGGGGCAGTCCAGCACCGAAATGCTAGGCGATTCTCCTCCGAACAAGAGTATCAACAGCAACCCCAGACACGTGTTTCTGTCTGGTTGGACCTCATCAGGAGGGTGGAGCTGTGCCTATCTAAGAGTAGTGAGCAAGGAGTCCACATCTGGATTCCTCTAGTAATTTAGGGTGAGACTCAAAGTACTTAAATATGCAAATAAACAAGGGGGGTCCTGGGAGTCCCTCTGCCAGACATTAGTCCTGGTCATGAGAGACTTACCCAGAGTATTTAGCTCACTATCTTTCACAGAGAAGAAATATCCCAAACATACCAGTCTTTGTCCTGCCCAGGGGCACTCCAGCACCAAAACGCTAGGCAATTCTCCTCTGAACAAGAGTATCAACAGAAACCCCAGACACGTGTTTCAGTCTGGTTGGACCTTATCAGTAAGGTGGAGCTGTGCCTCTCTAAGAATAGTGAGTAAGGGGTCCACGTCTGAATTCCCCTAGTAATTTAGGGTGAGACCCAAAGTTACTTAAATGCGCAAATTAACAAGAGGGGTCCTGGGAGTCCCTCTGCCAGACATTTGTCCTGGCTATGAGAGATTTACCCAGAGTCTTTAGCTCACTATCTTTCACAGAGAAGAAATATCCCAAACATATCAGTCTTTGCCCTGCCCTGGGGCAGTCCAGAACCGAAATGGTAGGCAATTCACCTCTGAACAAGAGTATCAACAGCACCCCCAGACACGTGTTTCAGTCTTGTTGGACCTCATCAGTAGGGTGGAGCTGTGCCTCTCTAAGAATAGTGAGTAAGGGGTCCACGTCTGGATTCCCCTAGTAATTTAGGGTGAGATCCAAAGTTACTTATATATGCAAATTAACAAGGGGCTCCTGGGAGTCCTCTGCCAGACATTAGTCCTGGTTACGAGAGACTTACTCAGAGTCTTTGGCTCACTATTTTTCACAGAAAAGAAATATCCCAAACATATCAGTCTGTGTCCTGCCCTGGGGCAGTCCAGCACGGAAATGCTAGGCAATTCTCCTCTGAACTAGAAGACCAACAGCAACCCCAGACACATGTTTCGGTCTGGTTGGACTTCATCAGTAGGGTGGAGCTGTGCCTCTCTAAGAATAGTGAGCAAGGAGTTCACGTCTGGATTCCACTAGCAAATTAGGGTGAGACCCAAAGTTAGTTAAGTATGCAAATTAACAAGGGGGGATCCTGGGAGTCCCTCTGCCAAACATTAGTCCTGGTTACGAGAGACTTACCCAAAGTCTTTAGCTCTCTATCTTTCACAAAGAAGAAATATCTTAAATATATCAGTCGTTGACCTGCCCTGGGGCAGTCCAGCACCGAAATGCTAGGCGATTCTCCTCCGAACAAGAGTATCAACAGCAACCCCAGACACGTGTTTCTGTCTGGTTGGACCTCATCAGGAGGGTGGAGCTGTGCCTATCTAAGAGTAGTGAGCAAGGAGTCCACATCTGGATTCCTCTAGTAACTTAGGGTGAGACTCAAAGTACTTAAATATGCAAATAAACAAGGGGGGTCCTGGGAGTCCCTCTGCCAGACATTAGTCCTGGTCATGAGAGACTTACCCAGAGTCTTTAGCTCACTATCTTTCACAGAGAAGAAATATCCCAAACACACCAGTCTTTGTCCTGCCCAGGGGCAGTCCAGCACCAAAACGCTAGGCAATTCTCCTCTGAACAAGAGTATCAACAGAAACCCCAGACACGTGTTTCAGTCTGGTTGGACCTTATCAGTAGGGTGGAGCTGTGCCTCTCTAAGAATAGTGAGTAAGGGGTCCACGTCTGGATTCCCCTAGTAATTTAGGGTGAGACCCAAAGTTACTTAAATGCGCAAATTAACAAGACGGGTCCTGGGAGTCCCTCTGCCAGACATTTGTCCTGGCTATGAGAGACTTACCCAGAGTCTTTAGCTCACTATCTTTCACAGAGAAGAAATATCCCAAACATATCAGTCTTTGTCCGGACCTGGGGCAGTCCAGCATTGAAATTATAGGCAATTCTCTTCTGAACAAGAGTACCAACAGAAATCCCAGACATGTGTTTCGGTCTGGTTGGACCTCATTAGTAGGGTGGAGCTGTGCCTCTCTAAGAATAGTGAGCAAGGGGTCCATGTCTGGATTCCCCTAGTAACTTAGGGTGAGACCCAAAGTTACTTAAATATGCAAATTAACAAGGGGGGGTCCTGGGAGTCCTCTGCCAGACATTAGTCCTGGTTACGAGAGACTTACTCAGAGACTTTAGCTCACTATCTTTCACAGAGAAGAAATATCCCAAACATATCAGTCTTTGTCTTGCCCTGGGGCAGTCCAGAACAGAAATGCTAGGCAATTCTCCTCTGAACTAGAAGACCAACAACAACCCCAGACACTTGTTTCGGTTTGGTTGGACCTTATCAATAGGGTGGAACTGTGCCTCTCTAAGAAAAGTGAGCAAGGGTTCCATGTCTGGATTGCCCTAGTAACTTAGGGTGAGACCCAAAGTTACTTAAATATGTAAATTAACAAGGGGGGGTCCTGGGAGTCCCCTGCCAGACATTAGTCCTGGTTACGAGAGACTTACTCAGAGTCTTTAGCTCACTATCTTTCACACAGAAGAAATATCCCAAACACATCAGTCTTTGTCCTGCCCTGGGGCAGTCCAGCACGGAATTGATAGGCAATTCTCCTCTGAACAAGAGTACCATCAGAAACCCCAGACATGTGTTTCGGTCTGGTTGGACCTCATCAGTAGGGTGGAGCAGTGCCTCTCTAAGAATAGTGAGCAAGGGGTCCACGTCTGGATTCCCCTAGTAATTTAGGGTGAGACCCAAAGTTACTTAAATATGCAAATTAACAAGGGGGGTCCTGGGAGTCCTCTGCCAGACATTAGTCCTGGTTACGAGAGACTTACTCAGAGTCTTTAGCTCAGGATCTTTCACAGAGAAGAAATATCCCAAACATATCAGTCTTTCTCCTGCTCTGGGGCAGTCCAGCACCGAAATTCTAGGCAATTCTCCTCTGAACTAGAAGACCAACAGCAACCCCAGACACATGTTTCAGTCTGGTTGGACCTCATCAGTAGGGTGGAGCTGTGCCTCTCTAACAATAGTGAGCAAGTGGTCCAGGTCTGGATTCCCCTAGTAACTTAGGGTGAGACCCAAAGTTACTTAAGTATGCAAATTAACAAGGGGGGAATCTGGAGTCCCTCTGCCAGACATTAGTCCTGGTTACGAGAGAGTTACCCAAAGCCTTTACCTCTCTATCTTTCACAGAGAAGAAATATCCTAAACATATCAGTCGTTGTCCTGCCCTGGGGCAGTGCAGAACCGAAATGGTAGGCAATTCTCCTCTGAACAAGAGTATCAACAGCAAACCCAGACACGTGTTTCGGTCTTGTTGGACCTCATCAGTAGGGTGGAGCTGTGCCTCTATAAGAATAGTGAGTAAGGGGTCCACGTCTGGATTCCCCTAGTAATTTAGGGTGAGATCCAAAGTTACTTAAATATGCAAATTAACAAGGGGGGTCCTGGGAGTCCTCTGCCAGACATTAGTCCTGGTTACGAGAGACTTACTCAGAGTCTTTGGCTCACTATATTTCAAAGAAAAGAAATATCCCAAACATATCAGTCTCTGTCCTGCCCTGGGGCAGTCCAGCACGGAATTGACCATTGCCTCTCTAGGAATAGTGAGCAAATTCTCCTCTGAACAAGAGTACCATCAGAAACCCAAGACACGTGTTTCGGTCAGGTTGGACCTCCTTAGTAGGGTGGAGCTGTGCCTCTCTAAGAATAGTGAGTAAGGGGTCCACGTCTGGATTCCCCTAGTAATTTAGGGTGAGACCCAAAGTTACTTAAATACGCAAATTAACAAGAGGAGTCCTGGGAGTCCCTCTGCCAGACTTTCGTCCTGGTTACGAGAGACTTACCCAAAGTCTTTAGCTCTCTATCTTTCACACAGAATATCCTACACATATCAATATTTGTCCTGCCCTGTGGCAGTCCAGCACCGAAATGCTAGGCAATTCTCCTCTGAACAAGAGTACCTACAGAAACCCCAGACATGTGTCTTGGTCTGGTTGGACATCATCAGTAGGGTGGAGCTGTGCCTCTCTAGGAATAGTGAGCAAGGGGTCCACGTCTTGGTTCCCCTAGTAATTTAGGGTGAGACCCAATGTTACTTAAATATGCAAATTAACAAGGGGGGGTCCTGGGAGTCCTCTGCCAGACATTAGTCCTGGTTACGAGAGACTTACTCAGACACTTTAGATCACTATCTTTCACAGAGAAGAAATATCCCAAACATATCAGTCTTTGTCTTGCACTGGGGCAGTCCAGAACAGAAATGCTAGGAAATTCTCCTCTGAACTAGAAGACCAACAACAACCCCAGACACTTGTTTCGGTTTGGTTGGACCTTATCAATAGGGTGGAACTGTGCCTCTCTAAGAAAAGTGAGCAAGGGGTCCATGTCTGGATTCCTAGTAACTCAGGGTGAGACCCAAAGTTACTTAAATGTGCAAATTAACACGAGGGTCCTCAGAGTCCCTCTGCCAGACATTAGTCCTTGTTACGAGAGGCTTACCCAGAGTCTTTAGCTCACTATCTTTCACACAGAAGAAATATCCCAAACACATCAGTCTTTGTCCTGCCCTGGGGCAGTCCAGCACGGAATTGATAGGCAATTCTCCTCTGAACAAGAGTACCATCAGAAACCCCAGACACGTGTTTCGGTCTGGTTGGACCTCATCAGTTTGGTGGAGCTGTGCCTCTCTAAGAATAGTGAGTAAGGGGTCCACGTCTGGATTCCCCTAGTAATTTAGGGTGAGACCCAAAGTTACTTAAATATGCAAATTAACAAGGGGGGTCCTGGGAGTCCTCTGCCAGACATTAGTCCTGGTTACGAGAGACTTACTCAGAAACTTTAGCTCACGATCTTTCACAGAGAAGAAATATCCCAAACATATCAGTCTTTCTCCTGCTCTGGGGCAGTCCAGCACCGAAATGCTAGGCAATTCTCCTCTGAACTAGAAGACCAACAGCAACCCCAGACACATGTTTCAGTCTGGTTGGACCTCATCAGTAGGGTGGAGCTGTGCCTCTCTAAGAATAGTGAGCAAGTGGTCCAGGTCTGGATTCCCCTAGTAACTTAGGGTGAGACCCAAAGTTACTTAAGTATGCAAATTAACAAGGGGGGAATCTGGAGTCCCTCTGCCAGACATTAGTCCTGGTTACGAGAGACTTACCCAAAGCCTTTACCTCTCTATCTTTTACAGAGAAGAAATATCCTAAACATATCAGTCGTTGTCCTGCCCTGGGGCAGTGCAGCACCAAAATGCTAGGCGATTCTCCTCTGAACAAGAGTTTCAACAGCAACCCCAGAAACGTTTTTCTGTCTGGTTGGACCTCATCAGGAGGGTGGAGCTGTGCCTCTCTAAGAATAGTGAGCAAGGGGTCCATGTCTGGATTGCCCTAGTAACTTAGGGTGAGACCCAAAGTTACTTAAATATGCAAATTAACAAGGGGGGTCCTGGTAGCCCCTCTGCCAGACATTATTCCTGGTTACGAGAGACTTACGCAGAGTCTTTAGCTCACTATCTTTCACAGAAAAGAAATATCGCAAACATATCAGTCTGTGTCCTGCCCTGGGCCAGTCCAGCACCGAAATGCTAGGCAATTCTCCTCTGAACTAGAAGACCAACAGCAACCCCAGACACATGTTTTGGTCTGGTTGGACTTCATCAGTAGGGTGGAGAAGTGCCTCTCTAAGAATAGTGAGCAAGTGGTCCAGGTCTGGATTCCCCTAGTAACTTAGGGTGAGACCCAAAGTTACTTAAGTATGCAAATTAACAAGGGGGGAATCTGGAGTCCCTCTGCCAGACATTAGTCCTGGTTACGAGAGAGTTACCCAAAGCCTTTACCTCTCTATCTTTCACAGAGAAGAAATATCCTAAACATATCAGTCGTTGTCCTGCCCTGGGGCAGTGCAGAACCGAAATGGTAGGCAATTCTCCTCTGAACAAGAGTATCAACAGCAAACCCAGACACGTGTTTCGGTCTTGTTGGACCTCATCAGTAGGGTGGAGCTGTGCCTCTATAAGAATAGTGAGTAAGGGGTCCACGTCTGGATTCCCCTAGTAATTTAGGGTGAGATCCAAAGTTACTTAAATATGCAAATTAACAAGGGGGGTCCTGGGAGTCCTCTGCCAGACATTAGTCCTGGTTACGAGAGACTTACTCAGAGTCTTTGGCTCACTATATTTCAAAGAAAAGAAATATCCCAAACATATCAGTCTCTGTCCTGCCCTGGGGCAGTCCAGCACGGAATTGACCATTGCCTCTCTAGGAATAGTGAGCAAATTCTCCTCTGAACAAGAGTACCATCAGAAACCCAAGACACGTGTTTCGGTCAGGTTGGACCTCCTTAGTAGGGTGGAGCTGTGCCTCTCTAAGAATAGTGAGTAAGGGGTCCACGTCTGGATTCCCCTAGTAATTTAGGGTGAGACCCAAAGTTACTTAAATACGCAAATTAACAAGAGGAGTCCTGGGAGTCCCTCTGCCAGACTTTCGTCCTGGTTACGAGAGACTTACCCAAAGTCTTTAGCTCTCTATCTTTCACACAGAATATCCTACACATATCAATATTTGTCCTGCCCTGTGGCAGTCCAGCACCGAAATGCTAGGCAATTCTCCTCTGAACAAGAGTACCTACAGAAACCCCAGACATGTGTCTTGGTCTGGTTGGACATCATCAGTAGGGTGGAGCTGTGCCTCTCTAGGAATAGTGAGCAAGGGGTCCACGTCTTGGTTCCCCTAGTAATTTAGGGTGAGACCCAATGTTACTTAAATATGCAAATTAACAAGGGGGGGTCCTGGGAGTCCTCTGCCAGACATTAGTCCTGGTTACGAGAGACTTACTCAGACACTTTAGCTCACTATCTTTCACAGAGAAGAAATATCCCAAACATATCAGTCTTTGTCTTGCCCTGGGGCAGTCCAGAACAGAAATGCTAGGAAATTCTCCTCTGAACTAGAAGACCAACAACAACCCCAGACACTTGTTTCGGTTTGGTTGGACCTTATCAATAGGGTGGAACTGTGCCTCTCTAAGAAAAGTGAGCAAGGGGTCCATGTCTGGATTCCTAGTAACTCAGGGTGAGACCCAAAGTTACTTAAATGTGCAAATTAACACGAGGGTCCTCAGAGTCCCTCTGCCAGACATTAGTCCTTGTTACGAGAGGCTTACCCAGAGTCTTTAGCTCACTATCTTTCACACAGAAGAAATATCCCAAACACATCAGTCTTTGTCCTGCCCTGGGGCAGTCCAGCACGGAATTGATAGGCAATTCTCCTCTGAACAAGAGTACCATCAGAAACCCCAGACACGTGTTTCGGTCTGGTTGGACCTCATCAGTTTGGTGGAGCTGTGCCTCTCTAAGAATAGTGAGTAAGGGGTCCACGTCTGGATTCCCCTAGTAATTTAGGGTGAGACCCAAAGTTACTTAAATATGCAAATTAACAAGGGGGGTCCTGGGAGTCCTCTGCCAGACATTAGTCCTGGTTACGAGAGACTTACTCAGAAACTTTAGCTCACGATCTTTCACAGAGAAGAAATATCCCAAACATATCAGTCTTTCTCCTGCTCTGGGGCAGTCCAGCACCGAAATGCTAGGCAATTCTCCTCTGAACTAGAAGACCAACAGCAACCCCAGACACATGTTTCAGTCTGGTTGGACCTCATCAGTAGGGTGGAGCTGTGCCTCTCTAAGAATAGTGAGCAAGTGGTCCAGGTCTGGATTCCCCTAGTAACTTAGGGTGAGACCCAAAGTTACTTAAGTATGCAAATTAACAAGGGGGGAATCTGGAGTCCCTCTGCCAGACATTAGTCCTGGTTACGAGAGACTTACCCAAAGCCTTTACCTCTCTATCTTTTACAGAGAAGAAATATCCTAAACATATCAGTCGTTGTCCTGCCCTGGGGCAGTGCAGCACCAAAATGCTAGGCGATTCTCCTCTGAACAAGAGTATCAACAGCAACCCCAGAAACGTTTTTCTGTCTGGTTGGACCTCATCAGGAGGGTGGAGCTGTGCCTCTCTAAGAATAGTGAGCAAGGGGTCCATGTCTGGATTGCCCTAGTAACTTAGGGTGAGACCCAAAGTTACTTAAATATGCAAATTAACAAGGGGGGTCCTGGTAGCCCCTCTGCCAGACATTATTCCTGGTTACGAGAGACTTACGCAGAGTCTTTAGCTCACTATCTTTCACAGAAAAGAAATATCGCAAACATATCAGTCTGTGTCCTGCCCTGGGCCAGTCCAGCACCGAAATGCTAGGCAATTCTCCTCTGAACTAGAAGACCAACAGCAACCCCAGACACATGTTTTGGTCTGGTTGGACTTCATCAGTAGGGTGGAGAAGTGCCTCTCTAAGAATAGTGAGCAAGGGGTCCACGTCTGGATTCCCCTAGCAAATTAGGGTGAGACCCAAAGTTACTTAAGTATGCAAATTAACAAGGGGGGATCCTGGGAGTCCCTCTGCCAGACATTAGTCCTGGTTACGAGAGACTTACCCAAAGTCTTTAGCTCTCTATCTTTCACAAAGAAGAAATATCCTAAATATATCAGTCGTTGACCTGCCCTGGGACAGTCCAGCACCGAAATGCTAGGCGATTCTCCTCCAAACAAGAGTATCAACAGCAACCCCAGACACGTGTTTCTGTCTGGTTGGACCTCATCAGGAGGGTGGAGCTGTGCCTCTCTAAGAATAGTGAGTAAGGGGTCCACGTCTGGATTCCCCTAGTAATTTAAGGTGAGACCCAAAGTTACTTAAATAGGCATATTAACAAGAGGGGTCCTGTGAGTCCCTCTGCCAGACATTAGTCGTGGCTATGAGAGACTTACCCAGAGTCTTTAGCTCACTATCTTTCACAGAGAAGAAATATCCTAAACATATCAGTCTTTGCCCTGCCCTGAGGGCAGTCTAGCACCGAAATGGTAGGCAATTCTCCTCTGAACAAGACTATCAACAGCAACCCCAGACACGTGTTTTGGTCTTGTTGGATCTCATCAGCAGTGTGGAGCTGTGCCTCTCTAAGAATAGTGAGTAAGGGGTCCATGTCTGGATTCCCCTAGCAAATTAGGGTGAGACCCAAAGTTACTTAAGTATGCAAATTAACAAGGGGGAATCCTGGGAGTCCCTCTGCCAGACATTATTCCTGGTTATGTGAGACTTACCCAGAGTCTTTAGCTCACTATCTTTCACAAAGAAGAAATATCCGAAACATATCAGTCTTTGCCCTGTCCTGGGGCAGTCCAGCAACGAAATGGTAGGCAATTCTCTTCTGAACAAGAGTATCAACAGCAACCCCAGACACGTGTTTCGGTCTGGTTGGATCTCATCAGCAGTGTGGAGCTGTGCCTCTCTAAGAATAGTGAGTAAGGGGTCCATGTCTGGATTCCCCTTGTAACTTAGGGTGAGACCCAAAGTTACTTAAATATGCAAATTGACAAGGGGCTCCTGGGAGTCCCTCTGCCAGACATTAGTGCTGGTTACGAGAGACTTACCCAGAGTCTTTAGCTCACTATCTTTCACAGAGAAGAAATATCCAAAACACATCAGTCTTTGTCCTGCCCTGGGGCAGTCCAGCACGGAATTGATAGGCAATTCTCCTCTGAACAAGAGTACCATCAGAAACCCCAGACACGTGTTTCGGTCTGGTTGGACCTCATCAGTAGGGTGGAGCTGTGCCTCTCTAAGAATAGTGAGCAAGGGGTCCACGTCTGGATTCCCCTAGTAATTTAGGGTGAGACCCAAAGTTACTTAAATATGCAAATTAACAAGGGGGGTCCTGGGAGTCCTCTGCCAGACATTAGTCCTGGTTACGAGAGACTTACTCAGAGTCTTTAGCTCACGATCTTTCACAGAGAAGAAATATCCCAAACATATCAGTCTTTCTCCTGCTCTGGGGCAGTCCAGCACCGAAATTCTAGGAATTCTCCTCTGAACTAGAAGACCAAAAGCAACCCCAGACACATGTTTCAGTCTGGTTGGACCTCATCAGTAGGGTGGAGCTGTGCCTCTCTAAGAATAGTGAGCAAGTGGTCCAGGTCTGGATTCCCCTAGTAACTTAGGATGAGACCCAAAGTTACTTAAGTATGAAAATTAACAAGGGGGGAATCTGGAGTCCCTCTGCCAGACATTAGTCCTGGTTACGAGAGACTTAACCAAAGCCTTTACCTCTCTATCTTTCACAGAGAAGAAATATCCTAAACATATCAGTCGTTGTCCTGCCCTGGGGCAGTGCAGCACCAAAATGCTAGGCGATGCTCCTCTGAACAAGAGTATCAACAGCATCCCCAGAAACGTGTTTCTGTCAGGTTGGACCTCATCAGGAGGGTGGAGCTGTGCCTCTCAAAGAATAGTGAGCAAGGGGTCCACATCTGGATTCCCCTAGTAACTTGGGGTGAGACCCAAAGTTACTTAAATATGCAAATTAACAAGGGGGGGTCCTGGGAGCCCCTCTGCCAGACATTATTCCTGGTTATGTGAGACTTACCCAGAGTCTTTAGCTCACTATCTTTCACAGAGAAGAAATATCCGAAACATATCAGTTTTTGCCCTGTCCTGGGGCAGTCCAGCAACGAAATAGTAGGCAATTCTCTTCTGAACAAGAGTATCAACAGCAACCCCAGACACGTGTTTCGGTCTTGTTGGATCTCATCAGCAGTGTGGAGCTGTGCCTCTCTAAGAATAGTGAGTAAGGGGTCCATGTCTGGATTCCCCTTGTAATTTAGGGTGAGACCCAAAGTTACTTAAATATGCAAATTAACAAGGGGGGTCCTGGGAGTCCTCTGCCAGGCATTAGTCCTGGTTACGAGAGACTTGCGCAGAGTCTTTAGCTCACTATCTTTCACAGAAAAGAAATATCGCAAACATATCAGTCTGTGTCCTGCCCTGGGCCAGTCCAGCACCGAAATGCTAGGCAATTCTCCTCTGAACTAGAAGACCAACAGCAACCCCAGACACATGTTTTGGTCTGGTTGGACTTCATCAGTAGGGTGGAGAAGTGCCTCTCTAAGAATAGTGAGCAAGGGGTCCACGTCTGGATTCCCCTAGCAAATTAGGGTGAGACCCAAAGTTACTTAAGTATGCAAATTAACAAGGGGGGATCCTGGGAGTCCCTCTGCCAGACATTAGTCCTGGTTACGAGAGACTTACCCAAAGTCTTTAGCTCTCTATCTTTCACAAAGAAGAAATATCCTAAATATATCAGTCGTTGACCTGCCCTGGGGCAGTCCAGCACCGAAATGCTAGGCGATTCTCCTCCAAACAAGAGTATCAACAGCAACCCCAGACACGTGTTTCTGTCTGGTTGGACCTCATCAGGAGGGTGGAGCTGTGCCTCTCTAAGAATAGTGAGTAAGGGGTCCACGTCTGGATTCCCCTAGTAATTTAGGGTGAGACCCAAAGTTACTTAAATAGGCATATTAACAAGAGGGGTCCTGTGAGTCCCTCTGCCAGACATTAGTCCTGGCTATGAGAGACTTACCCAGAGTCTTTAGCTCACTATCTTTCACAGAGAAGAAATATCCTAAACATATCAGTCTTTGCCCTGCCCTGGGGCAGTCTAGCACCGAAATGCTAGGCAATTCTCCTCTGAACTAGAAGACCAACAACAACCCCAGACACTTGTTTCGGTTTGGTTGGACCTTATCAATAGGGTGGAACTGTGCCTCTCTAAGAAAAGTGAGCAAGGGGTCCATGTCTGGATTGCCCTAGTAACTTAGGGTGAGACCCAAAGTTACTTAAATGTGCAAATTAACAAGAGGGGTCCTGGGAGTCCCTCTGCCAGACATTAGTCCTGGCTATGAGAGACTTACCCAGAGTCTTTTGCCCACTATCTTTCACAGAGAAGAAATATCCCAAACATATCAGTCTTTGTCCTGACCTGGGGCAGTCCAGCACTGAAATGATAGGCAATTCTCCTCTGAACAAGAGTACCAACAGAAATCCCAGACATGTGTTTCGGTCTGGTTGGACCTCATTAGTAGGGTGGAGCTGTGCCTCTCTAAGAATAGTGAGCAAGGGGTCCATGTCTGGATTCCCCTAGTAACTTAGGGTGAGACCCAAAGTTACTTAAATATGCAAATTAACAAGGGGGGATCCTAGGATTGCCTCTGCCAGACATTTGTCCTGGTTACCAGAGACTTACCCAAAGTCTTTAGCTCTCCATCTTTCACAAAGAAGAAATATCCTACACATATCAATCTTTGTCCTGCCCTGTGGCAGTCCAGCACTGAAATGCTAGGCAATTCTGCTCTGAACAAGAGTACCTACAGCAACCCCAGACACGTGTCTTGGTCTGGTTGGACATCATCAGTAGGGTGGAGCTGTGCCTCTCTAAGAATAGTCAGCAAGGGGTCCATGTCTGGATTCCCCTAGTAACTTAGGGTGAGAGCCAAAGTTATTTAAATATGCAAATTAACAAGGGGGGTCCTGGGAGTCCTCTGCATATATTAGTCCTGGTTATGAGAGACTTACTCAGAGTCTTTAGCTCACCATCTTTCACAGAGAAGACATATCCCAAACATATTAGTCTTTGTCCTTCCCTGTGGCAGTCCAGCACCGAAATGCTAGGCAATTTTCCTCTGAACTAGAAGACCAACAGCATCCCCAGACACATGTTTAGTTCTGGTTGGACTTCATCAGTAGGGTGGAGCTGTGCCTCTCTAGAAATAGTGAGCAAGGGGTCCATGTCTGGATTCCGAGTTACTCAGGTTGAGACCCAAAGTTACTTAAATGTGCAAATTAACACGAGGTCCTCAGAGTCCCTCTGCCAGACATTAGTCCTGGTTACGAGAGACTTACCCAGAGTCTTTAGCTCACTATCTTTCACACAGAAGAAATATCCCAAACATATCAGTCTCTGTCCTGCCCTGGGGCAGTCCATCACGGAATCGATAGGCAATTCTCCTCTGAACAAGAGTACCATCAGAAACCCAAGACACGTGTTTCGGTCAGGTTGGACCTCCTTAGTAGGGTGGAGCTGTGCCTCTCTAAGAATAGTGAGTAAGGGGTCCACGTCTGGATTCCCCTAGTAATTTAGGGTGAGACCCAAAGTTACTTAAATACGCAAATTAACAAGAGGAGTCCTGGGAGTCCCTCTGCCAGACTTTAGTCCTGGTTACGAGAGACTTACCCAAAGTCTTTAGCTCTCTATCTTTCACACAGAATATCCTACACATATCAATATTTGTCCTGCCCTGGGGCAGTCCAGCACGGAATCGATAGGCAATTCTCCTCTGAACAAGAGTACCTACAGAAACCCCAGACATGTGTCTTGGTCTGGTTGGACATCATCAGTAGTGTGGAGCTGTGCCTCTCTAGGAATAGTGAGCAAGGGGTCCACGTCTTGGTTCCCCTAGTAACTTAGGGTGAGACCCAAAGTTACTTAAATATGCAAATTAACAAGGGGGGTCCTGGGAGTCCTCTGCATACATTAGTCCTGGTTACGAGAGCCTTACTCAGAGTCTTTAGCTCACCATCTTTCACAGAGAAGAGATATCCCAAACATATCAGTCTTTGTCCTGCCCTGGGGCAGTCCAGCACGGAAATGCTAGGCAATTCTCCTCTGAACTGGAAGACCAACAGCATCCCCAGACACATGTTTCGTTCTGGTTGGACTTCATCAGTCGGGTGGAGCTGTGCATCTCTAGAAACAGTAAGCAAGGGGTCCATGTCTGGATTCCTAGTAACTCAGGGTGAGACCCAAAGTTACTTAAATGTGCAAATTAACACGAGGGTCCTCGGAGTCCCTCTGCCAGACATTAGTCCTGGTTACGAGAGGCTTACCCAGAGTCTTTAGCTCACTATCTTTCACAAAGAAGAAATATCCCAAACACATCAGTCTTTGTCCTGCCCTGGGGCAGTCCAGCACGGAATTGATAGGCAATTCTCCTCTGAACAAGAGTACCATCAGAAACCCCAGACACGTGATTCGGTCTGGTTGGACCTCATCAGTAGGGTGGAGCTGTGCCTCCCTAAGAATAGTGAGCAAGGGGTCCACGTCTGGATTCCCCTAGTAATTTAGGGTGAGACCCAAAGTTACTTAAATATGCAAATTAACAAGGGGGGTCCTGGGAGTCCTCTGCCAGACATTAGTCCTGGTTACGAGAGACTTACTCAGAGTCTTTAGCTCACGATCTTTCACAGAGAAGAAATATCCCAAACATATCAGTCTTTCTCTTGCTCTGGGGCAGTCCAGCACCGAAATGCTAGGCAATTCTCCTCTGAATTAGAAGACCAACAGCAACCCCAGACACATGTTTCAGTCTGGTTGGACCTCATCAGTAGGGTGGAGCTGTGCCTCTCTAAGAATAGTGAGCAAGTGGTCCAGGTCTGGATTCCCCTAGTAACTTAGGGTGAGACCCAAAGTTACTTAATTATGCAAATTAACAAGGGGGGAATCTGGAGTCCCTCTGCCAGACATTAGTCCTGGTTACGAGAGACTTACCCAAAGCCTTTACCTCTCTATCTTTCACAGAGAAGAAATATCCTAAACATATCAGTCGTTGTCCTGCCCTGGGGCAGTGCAGCACCAAAATGCTAGGCGATTCTCCTCTGAACAAGAGTATCAACAGCAACCCCAGAAACGTTTTTCTGTCTGGTTGGACCTCATCAGGAGGGTGGAGATGTGCCTCTCTAAGAATAGTGAGCAAGGGGTCCATGTCTGGATTGCCCTAGTAACTTAGGGTGAGACCCAAAGTTACTTAAATATGCAAATTAACAAGGGGGGTCCTGGGAGCCCCTCTGCCAGACATTATTCCTGGTTATGTGAGACTTACCCAGAGTCTTTAGCTCACTATCTTTCACAAAGAAGAAATATCCGAAACATATCAGTCTTTGCCTTGTCCTGGGGCAGTCCAGCAACGAAATGGTAGGCAATTCTCTTCTGAACAAGAGTATCAACAGCAACCCCAGACACGTGTTTCGGTCTTGTTGGATCTCATCAGCAGTGTGGAGCTGTGCCTCTCTAAGAATAGTGAGTAAGGGGTCCATGTCTGGATTCCCCTTGTAATTTAGGGTGAGACCCAAAGTTACTTAAATATGCAAATTAACAAGGGGGGTCCTGGGAGTCCTCTGCCAGACATTAGTCCTGGTTACGAGAGACTTACGCAGAGTCTTTAGCTCACTATCTTTCACAGAAAAGAAATATCGCAAACATATCAGTCTGTGTCCTGCCCTGGGCCAGTCCAGCACCGAAATGCTAGGCAATTCTCCTCTGAACTAGAAGACCAACAGTAACCCCAGACACATGTTTTGGTCTGGTTGGACTTTATCAGTAGGGTGGAGAAGTGCCTCCCTAAGAATAGTGAGCAAGGGGTCCACGTCTGTATTCCCCTAGCAAATTAGGGTGAGACCTAAAGTTACTTAAGTATGCAAATTAACAAGGGGGGATCCTGGGAGTCCCTCTGCCAGACATTAGTCCTGGTTACGAGAGACTTCCCCAAAGTCTTTAGCTCTCTATCTTTCACAAAGAAGAAATATCCTAAATATATCAGTCGTTGACCTGCCCTGGGGCAGTCCAGCACCGAAATGCTAGGCGATTCTCCTCCAAACAAGTGTATCAACAGCACCCCCAGACACGTGTTTCTGTCTGGTTGGACCTCATCAGGAGGGTGGAGCTGTGCCTCTCTAAGAATAGTGAGTAAGGGGTCCACGTCTGGATTCCCCTAGTAATTTAGGGTGAGACCCAAAGTTACTTAAATAGGCATATTAACAAGAGGGGTCCTGTGAGTCCCTCTGCCAGACATTAGTCCTGGCTATGAGAGACTTACCCAGAGTCTTTAGCTCACTATCTTTCACAGAGAAGAAATATCCTAAACATGTCAGTCTTTGCCCTGCCCTGAGGGCAGTCTAGCACCGAAATGGTAGGCAATTCTCCTCTGAACAAGACTATCAACAGCAACCCCAGACACGTGTTTTGGTCTTGTTGGATCTCATCAGCAGTGTGGAGCTGTGCCTCTCTAATAATAGTGAGTAAGGGGTCCATGTCTGGATTCCCCTAGCAAATTAGGGTGAGACCCAAAGTTACTTAAGTATGCAAATTAACAAGGGGGGATCCTGGGAGTCCCTCTGCCAGACATTAGTCCTGGTTACGAGAGACTTACCAAAGTCTTTAGCTCTCTATCTTTCACAAAGAAGAAATATCCTAAATATATCAGTCGTTGACCTGCCCTGGGGCAGTCCAGCACCAAAATGCTAGGCGATTCTCCTCCAAACAAGAGTATCAACAGCAACCCCAGACACGTGTTTCTGTCTGGTTGGACCTCATCAGGAGGGTGGAGGTGTGCCTCTCTAAGAATAGTGAGTAAGGGGTCCACGTCTGGATTCCCCTAGTAATTTAGGGTGAGACCCAAAGTTACTTAAATAGGCATATTAACAAGAGGGGTCCTGTGAGTCCCTCTGCCAGACATTAGTCCTGGCTGTGAGAGACTTACCCAGAGTCTTTAGCTCACTATCTTTCACAGAGAAGAAATATCCTAAACATATCAGTCTTTGCCCTGCCCTGGGGCAGTCTAGCACCGAAATGCTAGGCAATTCTCCTCTGAACAAGACTACCAACAGCAACCCCAGGGACGTGTTTCGGTCTGGTTGGACCTCATCAGAAGGATGGAGCTGTGCCTCTCTAAGAATTGTGAGCAAGGGGTCAGCGTCTGGATTCACCTTGTAACTTAGGGTGAGACCCAAAGTTACTTAAATATGCAAATTGACAAGGGGCTCCTGGGAGTCCCTCTGCCAGACATTAGTGCTGGTTACGAGAGACTTACCCAGAGTCTTTAGCTCACTATCTTTCACAGAGAAGAAATATCCCAAACACATCAGTCTTTGTCCTGCCCTGGGGCAGTCCAGCACGGAATTGATAGGCAATTCTCCTCTGAACAAGAGTACCATCAGAAACCCCAGACACGTGTTTCGGTCTGGTTGGACCTCATCAGTAGGGTGGAGCTGTGCCTCTCTAAGAATAGTGAGCAAGGGGTCCACGTCTGGATTCCCCCAGTAATTTAGGGTGAGACCCAAAGTTACTTAAATATGCAAATTAACAAGGGGGTCCTGGGAGTCCTCTGCCAGACATTAGTCCTGGTTACGAGAGACTTACTCAGAGTCTTTAGCTCACGATCTTTCACAGAGAAGAAATATCCCAAACATATCAGTCTTTCTCCTGCTCTGGGGCAGTCCAGCACCGAAATTCTAGGCAATTCTCCTCTGAACTAGGAGACCAACAGCAACCCCAGACACATGTTTCAGTCTGGTTGGACCTCATCAGTAGGGTGGAGCTGTGCCTCTCTAAGAATAGTAAGCAAGTGGTCCAAGTCTGGATTCCCCTAGTAACTTAGGGTGAGACCCAAAGTTACTTAAGTATGCAAATTAACAAGGGGGGAATCTGGAGTCCCTCTGCCAGACATTAGTCCTGGTTACGAGAGACTTACCCAAAGCCTTTACCTCTCTATCTTTCACAGAGAAGAAATATCCTAAACATATCAGTCGTTGTCCTGCCCTGGGGCAGTGCAGCACCAAAATGCTAGGTGATTCTCCTCTGAACAAGAGTATCAACAGAAACCCCAGAAACGTGTTTCTGTCTGGTTGGACCTCATCAGGAGGGTGGAGCTGTGCCTCTCAAAGAATAGTGAGCAAGGGGTCCACATCTGGATTCCCCTAGTAACTTGGGATGAGACCCAAAGTTACTTAAACATGCAAATTAACAAGGGGGGTCCTGGGAGCCCCTCCGCCAGACATTATTCCTGGTTATGTGAGACTTACCCAGAGTCTTTAGCTCACTATCTTTCACAGAGAAGAAATATCCGAAACATATCAGTCTTTGCCCTGTCCTGGGGCAGTCCAGCAACGAAATGGTAGGCAATTCTCTTCTGAACAAGAGTATCAACAGCAACCCCAGACACGTGTTTCGGTCTTGTTGGATCTCATCAGCAGTGTGGAGCTGTGCCTCTCTAAGAATAGTGAGTAAGGGGTCCATGTCTGGATTCCCCTTGTAATTTAGGGTGAGACCCAAAGTTACTTAAATATGCAAATTAACAAGGGGGGTCCTGGGAGTCCTCTGCCAGACATTAGTCCTGGTTACGAGAGACTTGCGCAGAGTCTTTAGCTCACTATCTTTCACAGAAAAGAAATATCGCAAACATATCAGTCTGTGTCCTGCCCTGGGCCAGTCCAGCACCGAAATGCTAGGCAATTCTCCTCTGAACTAGAAGACCAACAGCAACCCCAGACACATGTTTTGGTCTGGTTGGACTTCATCAGTAGGGTGGAGAAGTTCCTCTCTAAGAATAGTGAGCAAGGGGCCCATGTCTGGATTCCCCTAGCAAATTAGGGTGAGACCCAAAGTTACTTAAGTATGCAAATTAACAAGGGGGGATCCTGGGAGTCCCTCTGCCAGACATTAGTCCTGGTTACGAGAGACTTACCCAAAGTCTTTAGCTCTCTATCTTTCACAAAGAAGAAATATCCTAAATATATCAGTCGTTGACCTGCCCTGGGGCAGTCCAGCACCGAAATGCTAGGCGATTCTCCTCCAAACAAGAGTATCAACAGCAACCCCAGACACGTGTTTCTGTCTGGTTGGACCTCATCAGGAGGGTGGAGCTGTGCCTCTCTAAGAATAGTGAGTAAGGGGTCCACGTCTGGATTCCCCTAGTAATTTAGGGTGAGACCCAAAGTTACTTAAATAGCCATATTAACAAGAGGGGTCCTGTGAGTCCCTCTGCCAGACATTAGTCCTGGCTATGAGAGACTTACCCATAGTCTTTAGCTCACTATCTTTCACAGAGAAGACATATCCTAAACATATCAGTCTTTGCCCTGCCCTGGGGCAGTCTATCACTGAAATGCTAGGCAATTCTCCTCTGAACAATACTACCAACAGCAACCCCAGAGACGTGTTTCGGTCTGGTTGGACCTCATCAGAAGGATGGAGCTGTGCCTCTCTAAGAATAGTGAGCAAGGGGTCAGCGTCTGGATTCCCCATGTAACTTAGGGTGAGACCCAAAGTTACTTAAATATGCAAATTGACAAGGGGCTCCTGGGAGTCCCTCTGCCAGACATTAGTGCTGGTTACGAGAGACTTACCCAGAGTCTTTAGCTCACTATCTTTCACAGAGAAGAAATATCCCAAACATATCAGTCTTTGTCCTGCCCTGGGGCAGTCCAGCACCGAACTGCTAGGCAATTCTCCATTGAACAAGACTACCAACAGCAACCCCAGACATGTGCTTTGGTCTGGTTGGACCTCATCAGTAGACTGCCAAAACTCTGGACAGATCACATGATGACCAGCCCCAAAATCCAACCCTGGTACTTTAAAGGAAGATTATTGCTTTTAAAATTCCAAACTCTGAAGGCCTCCCAGACAATCGACCTTTTGGAACTAATGAAATGCTTTGCAATCAAAAGAGGCCTGCCAGCTAACCATATATATATATATTTGTCTTGAGACTGTTTTTTCTTGTGAAGAAACACCAGGAACTCAGTAGTTTCTCAAAAAACTGTCCTCTTTATTTATAGACCATGCACAACACATGACTATTAGTAAAAACAACCTGAAGTGTGGTGCTCCAAAAATGTATGGCCCCAATTGACGCGTTTCGCGGTTACCTCACCGCTTGTTCACAACAAGTGATCCATACAATCAATGCTGTTTAAAAACACCCCATGTGACAGGAAGTTTAACATGGAAAAAAGACTGAGTGGCCAAATGTTTTAAAAATCGGCCATCTTGGAACTTGTTAATTGATTCGCTAGTAGTTGATGTCACGTTTACATTTAAAATTCGCATTCGAAAACCCACTATTTATGTGTTCATGCCATTACATATTGATCATCATGAAAACAGTATAAAGTGCAATATGCAAACAGTTCATTAAAGTGCCTAGTGCCTTTGGAGCTTCCCAACCTCATATAATTGAGTGGGCTCTGCCCATGTGCAAATACTGCAATATTAAAGTGCAAATTGGTATTATTGAAGTGCATCATGCTACTGTATTCATACATAAAATGCTTAGTGCATCCATGCTGTCTATCGATTCACATTATTTAATTTCTAGCATAATCATAGTGGGTTCCGGGAGATATTTCTACCTTGACCCCATCAGCAAAATTAAAAATTAAGGTGTAACACACAGCATATGATCACTAATCTTGTGTACCTGTATCATGGTCTATATAGAATGCCAGTCTTTTTACATTTAGCCATATTTAAACATCTTAGTAGAATTCCAGCCGGTAACATCGAGGCATCGTATAGTATCATTTTCACTTTTTTATAGGTGTAAAAGACATAATGTCTGCAATTAGTGACACTTAGTTAAAGGCATGTCTAGTAAAAAAACATATTTAAAAAATAGATAGGCAACATAAAAAAAACAATCCTAGCATTCTCTTTTTTAAAACTTCCTATGTAAAATTTTGAGCTATTCAAGCTCAAAATTCGCAAAAGCAAGCACATGGGTGCATCCATTTTGTGAAATGGATGCCCTCCTGTGCTGGCTTTTGCTTTTGCGGCACTAATGAAGGAAAAGCCAGCCAGCTGTAGTAAACAAAAGCTACCGCTGGGTGGCTTTCCCTTCATTAGTGCTGTATGCGGAGGACGGGGACCGGAGACCAGAGCAGGAAAGCTGCAGCTGAATCTCGGTAAGTGCTATTTATTTAAAAAAAAAATAAGCACTAGCTGCGTTTTTTTTCTAAGTTTTCTGGGCTGGAGGAGCCCGGAAAACTTAGAAATAAAATTGCAGCTTTAAAATGTTGTATTTATGTTTGCGGTCGCTTTTGAAGCATACTAGAATTGATTAAAATTATTGTTAATACAAATAAAATTCATTATTAAACATATTTCAAGAACCTATATGGGTATTGGATAGTCAATTCATGCTGATGTTTTCAAGATGTTCGTACTTCGTGAACAATAGACTGTAAACCGTTCTCAATGTTGGAATCTACCAGCTCCTCTTACCAAAATGCACTGTAGGCATCACCTTTCCTTATCGTTAAAAAATGTCCTGACACATGACTCACCAATAAAAACATTATTTAAGAATCACCCTGAGTGCATACAACTGAGAGAGAAGGTCCCATACTTGGCCTTCATGTTGGACAGCTGCCTTTTATCTCAAACCATGATGTTTTGGGAAGAGAAAGAGAGAAAGGTATATATATATATATATATATATATATATATATATATATATATATATATATATATATATATACATATATATATATATATATATATGTATATATATATATATATATATATATATATATATATATATATATATATATATATATATATAAGAAGAGAAAAGAATAACAAGATGAAAGGAAAGACACATAGAAAGGAGGAGAGTACAGAATAAAATAGAATAGGATGAAATAATAATGGAATGGAAATAGTAATAGAAATAGTGTCAGCCATATGGGCATGAACATATGCCCTCTCTACAGGACATAAAGTGAGAGGTTAAGAGATCCGAAGAACACACTATTGAGCTGATAAGGAATATTCTAGATTGACTTAGTGACACAATTCTACCCTCCCAAAAATGTATACATTTCCTCGTCCATGTTATGGCCGAATGGATGTTTTGTTTCGAAGTCTAATATGCAACATGTCTCTTTCTTATGAAGTCTTTTTTCACGGTCACCTCCTCTTGGTTCTTTGTCAATCTTGTGAATGCCAAAGAAATAGAAACTCTGCAAGTTATTGGCATGATGGTCCTTAAAGTGTTTGGCCATTGGGTAATTTGGGTCTTGGTGTCGGATAGCCCTTACGTGTTGCTGAATCCGTATCTTCAGCTTGCATTTGGTGATGCCTATATACCATTTCTGGTAGGTGCATCCCAATGCATACACCACATACTCTGTCTCACACGTAATTGCATCCATTATCTTGATTGTGTTTCCCAAAATTGGATGCTTGTAGGTTGTACAGTTTTTGGCATACCTGCAAATGTTGCATTTTGTACATTTATAGAAACCCAATTTTTGTGTAGAAAGCCACATCCCTTTTGTCGGGGTTGCATCATTACTCATAAAACTTTAGACCAGGGTGTCCTTCAAAGAGCAGTTACGTCGGAGACTTATTTCTGGGTACAGTTTCAGATTGCTGGCAAGGTCTTTATCGGCCAAGAGAATCTTCCAATGTCTCTGAAGTATACATTTGATTTCGTGTGTTTCATTGTCAAACGTTAAAATCAATCTTGTTGTTTCTTTATCTGTTTTGGCTAATGTTTTGGATCCTGTGAGAAGGTTTGATCTTTCCTGCTTCCTAGCTTTTATATAAGCTTTTTCAATGACCTTCTTTGGATAGCATTGCTCAGAAAATCCATTTGCTGCAATTTTGCTTTCTTGGTCATAGCCCCTGAATGTCAAGCTATTCCTTCTGATCCTTATGAATTCACCATAAGGTATGCTCCAAATTAGAGTTTTACAGTGGCCACTTGTTGCATGCAAAGGTGTAATAGTTCCAGTTGGTTTTCTGTGCAATTCTGTTGTCACAATATGATCCACAATTCTAACATTCACATCTAAAAAGTTTAAAAAAGTACAACTATGTGTCTCTGTGAATTTAAGATTGTGTTCATTATCATTAAGGAGCTTTACAAAATTGACCCATGCTTTCTCTGACCCCTTCCAAATTATAAAAAGGTTATCAATGTATCTTAGCCAAAGTACAACATTCTCAGTAAACATATGATTTTGGTCAGCCAGACATCGGAAGCCTCCCAAGCTCCCATTGTAAGATTGGCATACGATGGGGCAAATGTAGTGCCCATCGCAGTGCCTTGCACTTGTCTGAAAAACTCATTGTTAAAAATAAATACATTATTAGTTAAACACAAGTCAATCATCTCTAAAACCATTTGTGTGTGTTCTAAATAGTTAAGTGATCTTGACTTTAAAAACCTCTCACATGCTTGCTTACCATATTCATGCCCAATGGAAGTATACAATGACACCACATCCATTGACGCCATGATATAAACCTGTTCCCATGGCATATTTTCAATGTGTTTCAAAAAATCAGTTGTGTGTTTGAGATACGAGGGAAGAGAAGAGACAAAAGGAAAAAGCACATCATCTATGTACTTGGACATATTTTCCAATGCTGAACCCATTGATGAAACTATCGGTCTCTCTGGTGTTTTTTTTTACATCTTTATGTATTTTGGGGAGAAAGTATATTGTGGGTATAACTGAGTTGGTTGTGGACAAGAACTTGCAATTGTCCTCAGTGAGGATGCTTTTGCTCTCCCACTCTCAGAAATGCGTTCACTTTATTCTCCAGCTCTTTGGTGGGATTTCTTCCAATTCTTTCATAACATTTTCTATCATTGAGCTGTTTGTATGCCCCTTTGATATAATCCGCCTTGTTCATAAGGACAATATTACGTCCTTTATCCGAGGGCTTGATGACGCATTTGGTGAGAGTTTGTAGTTCGTTCAAGGCTATCCTCTCTTTCTTTGTCAAGTTGTCTTTGAGTCTCGGTTTCTTTGCCTTTCGATAGTGTTTCAGGTCTTCAATCACCAAAGTTTGGAATGCCTCAATGTTGTTCCCTAGGTTTGCCATAGGGTTGAATTTCGATTTCAATTTGAGCTTACTTTTAGTGGTCCAGTCTGTCCTTATATCAAGATCTTCGAGGTCTATAATATTGTCTTCACATTTGTTTTTGTGCTCACTCTCATTCTCAAGACATGCCAACGTGGTTAACGCTTCCAAGTCATTGATGGTTAAATCTGTTTTGCCTCCTTCTGTGTGTGTCTTTTTGGTGGCAAATTGATTGATTGTGAAAAATTTCCTCAGACGTAGTTTGCGCACAAAGTGGTCGAGGTCAATGCGGGTTTGAACATAATTAAAGGTAGCAGCTGGGCAGAAATTCAGACCAAGATTTAATACCCTCTCCTGATGGCTAGTTAGGGTGTGGTCTGACAGATTGATAATTTTCTGGCCCCCATTTTTGATTGTATCGTCTACTTTCCAGAGCCTAGCAATCTGTCCGGGATATTGTTCGTGGCATTGGTTGCCTCTCTGCCCCCTCCTCGTTTTGCCCGGCCGCCTCTGCTTCTACCCCGACTCTGGTTTCCTCCTCTTGCCTGTTTTTGTTTTTTGCCATCTTGGCGCAAAAGTCTCATCTCGTCTAAAAAATTTAGACGTACAGTTGGCTCGTCATTTTCCCTCACCGTGGCATCCGACTCAGATGCTGAAGATTCTATATTTCCATCTTTCGCACTGTCATTCACAGGTATAGGGGTATTGAGGTTAGTCGTAATTGCTCAAATCTGCGAGCAAATGTATAAACAATCCCTCTCTCATAATCCTCCTTGTCACGTAGGAATTTGCGTTTCTTTCATTGTTTTATTTCATCCTCATAGCTCATTAGATTTTTTTCCATGTTAATCTTTAGTTTCTTCCCCTCCTTACTTTCAGGCATCTCCATCAGCTTGTTTTCAACCTCTTCAATCCTCTCTAGAATTTTCTTTCTGTCAGCTCCTGCATATTTAACTAACAGCTGCAGAAACATATTTGAGCATGTGTTTGTGGCTTCTCCCCATTCTCTGAGAATTTCGGGGTCTTGTTCCTCAAAAGATGGAATGGTTAGTATCCTGAGGCCTCATGGAATTCTTCCCACTTCTATATAATTTTTTAGGGAATGCTCCACCCACCATTTGCTCACTTCTTTTTTATGAAGTTTTTCAATTTCTTTAAGAAGCCCAATTTCGCTATTACTTTCTGCTATTTTGCTGGTGCTGGGAGCCGTTTTGCTCTGTTTAAGAGTTTCATTAAAAAGAGAGGCAGCCTGTGCCACTGTGGTTGCTTCTTTGTTGGCCCTGGATCTTGCCATGGTTGTGCAAGGTTCAAAATTTAAAATTAGTTAAGTCCTGGTTGGTCCGCCGTGTATTCGACGTACAAATTCCAATTCAATTTACTTAGTGTTTTAGCTTAAATGTTTTAAATTTCTCAATTTTTCAGAATGAGCGGGGACATTATAGCACATTTACCAGTGTACTGCGTAAGTCGTGGGTGACAAAAGATTGCATGCTGCGTTATCTCAGCAATATTACACAGCTGTGAAAGTCGGCCGGCACATTCACTCGACTTCGGCACCTCAGCTGTGATGAAGCAGCTTTTCTCCACTCCGCAGTGCCGCGTGTCATCACGGCTCAACTTCCCAACAATTCACAGCGATTAGCAAAGTGATTAGAAGCAATCCGCGCTGCAGCGGCACTGAAAGTATCTTCAACACGAAAAACCGCGCGCTCTGCTGTCTCAGCTTCCACCGGTGCACTCTCTACGTTGTCATGCCACAACATTTGAATATATGTCTTGAGACTGTTTTTTCTTGCAGCCAGAGTGAGAGGCACTCCCCCGTTTTGTGAAGAAACACCAGGAACTCAGTAGTTTCTCAAAAAATTGTCCTCTTTATTTTATATATATTACATATAAATTACATAATAATGATAATGATAATCCTATGCGGACTCTATAACAGAAGGGTTTTATCTATACTCTATTGCCGATACATTCTTACCTCTATAAAATCTTTGGTGCAAATATATAGATTTATATGAAAGAGACACATTTTTTACCTTTTATACGACCAATATGGTTCTCTTTTTAGTATTATGAATTTGGACGTTTTATGCACTATGCACTTTATGATCTAGCAATTGTTTGCACGCACTTTGCACTTTATAAAAAGGAAATTTTTGCGGAATGATGAACAGAGCAGACGTCCATGCACATACCTCAGAATGTGAAAAAATCTAAACTTATAGAGATTCGCTTCATTTGACATATATTGGATAATGTATCCATTTAGTAAAGCATAAAGCCGAGAGACTTATATGAATAAGAGAGGTATGTGCATGGACGGAGAGCACTATGCACTTTATTTTATTGCTGCTATGCATGTAATTTCGCTGCTGGAATGCTATTTTTGCACAGACATCCAAATGTTTCATACTTGGCAATTTTGCACATATCATATACCGTCTGTATGCACCTAGTCCGAGGTTCATTTGAGTACGCTAGATTCTACTTTGCATAGGTTACCATTGCTAATTTATGATCATGTAGCTAGGAGTCACATCTGACTAATTCCGCCTTTTTTGATGCATTGACAAACGCATTCTTAGACATATAAATTATGTCCAAAAACTATGGCATATTGCTGAAATTGAAAAATACATGATTGGTTTGTGAAAATAATGCATTTTTTTATATCACATACTGTGTGTCTATTATGCGCTTACAAATTATGAAAGTAATTCATGTGGCACATATTAGAGGACAAAGTTAGAACTCCTCCATGAGTAATCACATACTGTCGAATCGTTCCAATATGGCTACCTTACAAAACATGATGAACGAACAGTCCATAGCAGGAGGACACTCTCTATGTGAAATCAGAGAGTCAGCCTGGGGATAAATTGCAGTCCATTCTCTGTGTTGTTGGTAAACCCACGTGATCAAGCGGTCTGTGCACCGCGAAACGCGTCGTTCTTTGTTTTCCTTCCTGATGTACTCACACCAATAAAGAAAATGTGTTGCCAGGAGTGCTGAGGAGTTTCTTTCCACTTTCTTTTGCTGCAAGAATACTGGTTCTCGATTGCAGCTGCTCTCTGGAGTGCATTCCACCTGCTGTCTTTTTTTTAAAAGGCATTCTTCTCATATATATATATATATATATACATATATTACACGGCCTGTGATAGCGGCCTTATAGTTGTAGTTAGGTTGCTCAACCCATAGGAAGACCACTTTTTGGGAGGCTCATAACTTCAAGACCCCCTGGACGAATTTGCATCAAACTTTGGCAAAATAAGTAAATGGCACACTCTGAATTTCTTTGGTAAGTTTGAAGAGGTTTCTCCCAGGGGGACCAAAGTTATAGGGGGGTCCCAATTTTTTTTTGTTCCATATACTGAATGGAGAAAGATTTTGCGCATGCGTACAGCCCAAAGCGTTGGACCGATTTTCATCAAATTTGCGGCAGGAGTTTCCGCTTGGTCCTGAAAGTGTGCTTTTGTAAATTTGGTGATAATCCGTCCTGCACTTTGAAAGCAGGTAAAATGTACGTCTCAAAAAATTAGTGATATTTGGCTCTACGGTCCCATTTCCCTGTTCGCTCTGCGGTCAAAAGTCTGTTTGCCTGGAGTGTGGCGTGATGTCGGCGGACATTGGACCCGTCCAGTGGTTGGCTGCGAGAAGCGTGATCTGCATCATAATTTTGGGTAACGCCACCATGCTGCATCCGAGGATAGTGCTTTGCCTAAAGGGACTCGAAAACATGTATTGCGGCATTTGGTGGTGGGAAAAGGGGATGGAAAGGGTAGGGGAGTGAGAAGTCGTTCATCTGATATATTTCATTAGGTGGAAGAAGGTGGAAGAAGACCGTGGTGTGCCAGAGGTATCCGTGCCTACTGCGCCAATTTGCCGGTACCTCCTTAGGTGACTAGCTTGTGTGGTGAGTGCAGGCGCCTTTGTTATGGCACGATACGTCCTGAGCCAACTTATTTCTGTGGTGACTGGTGGCAGGCTCATTTGCAGATGAGTGGATTGCACATGACAGGAGCATTTTTATGTATATTTTTACATAGGGTGTAGTATGCTGTGTTGTGAGTGGTAAGCCCCTAGGGCTTTGGATGCATGGCTGGAGGCCTTGCACCGAAAAGTATGTCCACTGGTTGCAAGTAGGTTTCACATTGTTGCCTTGTATGTGTGGTTTATCAGCATTGTACACATTGTTGGTTGCATGTGTGTGGTGATTGTTAGCATGTCCTACAGTTTTGGGTGCATGGCTGGAGATGATGGAGTCAACAGTCCTGCAGTGTGTCCACTGGGTGAAGTGTTGGAATACTGTGTGTATAGAAGTGCATAGGGTTGCCATTACGCAGATTAGATTACTGAGTACTGTACTGTATTATGATGTATTGGTTCTTTGTAGTTAATAGAGTGCTGGGGGCAGGGGCAATTTTCTGAAGATGTTGTGGTTTGGTGGGAAGTAGTAAAATACTATGTGAATCGAAGTGGGTAGAGGTGCCAGAGGCAGTGTTATGTTTGTGGATTCTGCTAACTGGTTAGATGTTTGCATGCATGAGTGTATTATGGTGCAGGAGTTTGGTAGGACTGCCAGTGGCTGTATTACACTTGTGAGTTGTGGTACCTGGCCACATGTTCGCATGCATGGCTGCGTTATGTTGTGGTGGGCGTGGCCAAGGCCTAGGCTCTTGGGTGCATGGTCAAAGGCCGTAGGCCATAGGCCATGCACCCAAGAGCCTAGACCTTGGCCACACCCACCGCAAAGTAATGCAGCCATGCATGCCAACACTCTGATACTGGTATATGGATGCCACAAATATGTGTACAGGGTAATATTTTTCCCCCTTTGTTCCTTAGGGTAAGTTGTTATAACCAGACGTTGCTGCATCGTTCACAGTTTTAACTATGCACCTCTCCGAGGGTGGTCACCTTTACAGAATGGTTGTGGAGGATATTTTAGACTTAGTAGGGCACCAGAAGTGAGCTGACATGCGTACACTTCCATATGGTGTAGGTTATTGCACTTGTTGCACATTGGGGAGTGATATACCACCATTTGAGTTTGCTATGGTTTGCCCCAGGTTAGACCCTTTGTTTAGGAAGTGCAGTAAGATATTGTGACATGAAAGGAATTCCTCAAAATCACACATTTAAAATAGGACAGTGTACACAGACACCCACATACAGTTGAAGGTGTACTTTACATATGTATTTATGAGATGTTTTCTTTATAGAAATGGTTTAGAAACAAACATATCCCATTACAACAAAAGGAGCATTTCACAATGACCTACCCTTGCACTACATAATTGGTTATACAAATCTCTTCAGCTACATGCGTATGCTATTATTATTTTCTCCCCCATCCAGCAAGGAAGGTACATTAGTACTGCACACACTACTGTGGGAGAAATAATGTAATGTAATCACTCTGACAATTGCAGTCTTACTTGAAAGACAACATGCTGCACTTCCGCTTGTAATCACTTCGGTGGGAGAAATAATGTACTTTAGGGTATTTTGTGTTGATTTGGGGCCCGTCAGTATCTTCTTACCACCAAAAATAAAGGTAATTTAGCAATGGCTACTCCTTGTATTTAGATTGGGTTTGGCTTCATAGTGGTATAGTGGCTATGCATTATTTCAGTACACAAATACATTTTGTTGGTATGCATTTTGTTGGTGGTATTTTGGTGAGCATAATTTTCTGTTCTATTTGTGGCCCCAATATACAAACCCCCTTCTTTTTGCTTAGACAGTTCATGTGATCACTAGAGGCGTCGGACCTGCATTCACAGATACCACAATTTTCACAAATAGCATTCACAAACCCCTGTGCTATTGTCACTAATTTATTTACATTAGGGAGATTATGTTTCCAGAGGCCTCTCTCTGCTGATTCATGTACGCTCAGCAGGAACTATTGTATTATATTCCACTCAGAAGCCACACACACTCATATACTGAGTGGAATCACGCACACAGCTATTTATATTTGCTAATGACATTGCTTCATCTGTATAGAAAACTTGGCACAGGTATTATTTAAATATCATTCCCTTCCCTGTTGGATATTATTTAGATTTACCAAAGAAAAAAACAGAAGCAAAAACAACCTTACACAGGCTGTGTGTTATAATAGTTTCATTTCAAACTAATACATTACCATTCTGGTGAAACAGTTCTTTCTGAAATAAACAGAAGAGAAACAAATGCAATAATACAACGAATTTCACTTTACATTTGCAACCATAAAAATGAAAGTTGCATCAATATGACAGCATTTGAATTGCAACATTATAACGTGGCAGTTAAACAAAGTGATTCCCTTTCGCTATCTATCCTGCCTGAAAAAAAAAAAACTTCATCCATGCAGCATTCCTTCAATGTTACGTGATAATTGCCAGTTATCTGTAGCTCTCTGGCACACGAAATCCCTTGGCTTGCCACCTCCGAGAAGTGACCCAGGGTTGCCCTCGTAAGCTTACAATTTGAAGGGCACGACAGAAACACACAGTTTTCCAGCCTGCGCCAAGTGAGACCAAAATATCCAGTCTCCGAAGGGCAGCAGTCCGGCTCCTCACAGCAGCCCAGCAAATGCGACCTCCCTGCAGCTCTGCAAAATGTCTTCTCCCTTCAATTCTGTCAGAGCTACTCCAAAAAACCTCTGTTACATCCCCTAGGCTTACATAGCCTATCTTCAGATATACTTCCCTCCAATCATATTAACAGAAAGTCTATTAGGTTGCCACCCCTGTTTCATAAACAATGGAATCTTCATCCTGTAATAACTGTTTCTTTTTCTGTTTCCTGCTGCTTTTCCGTCCTTCACATCTCAGCACAGCCAGGAAAAAGAATCTGTGAATTTCACATTTAAACTGAATCTCAGAACAAGTCTTTCCAGCCTCTTTTATCTACATGGAGAGCACATTATAATGTTATTCAGTTAGAATTAGTGTTAGTATGTGTTAATTAAGTTAGTCAATTAGATAGCTAATGTGGTCTCCTGTGAATGAGGCATTTCAAGTGAGAAAAGAAAAAGAAAAAAAAAATTCTCGTGTTTTTAAATTTGCAACCTGTCTTCATTTGCATATCCATATGTTACACTGGCAGCATATGTTGGCTATATGTGTACCATATTACAGCAATAATGTGATAATATGGAGTGGCGCTGTACTCCAAAACACACTAAATTATACTACAGTACACTTCACTCTGACAATTATAGTCTTACTTGAAAGACAACATGCTGCACTTCCGCTTGTACTCACTCCAATGTCACATTTCTTAAAGGACAATAGTGCTTGCTAATATCCCCCCTGCCTCCTATTGATGTTTCTCTGCAGCCATTGCCATGCTCTGTTTGCACAGAGCAACATCTTCAAATGCTGCACATCCTGGGAGAGCTGCATGCCTCATATCTAGGCAGATTTCCCCTACTGCCTTTCTGCCCTGCCGTTCCATTATTACACAGAAGTGTGTGCTCAGGGCACAAAAGGCTTTAATCCAGCAGGGGGTGAAGGCAAATGTGGCATGTTTACAGGTCCGCAGAGAGTGCCAACAAACCACCGGCCAAACCCATCAATGCGGGAAACTCCCGCAAAATACAGGACGGTTGGCTAATTTACTATTACCTTTGTTTTGTGTACTTATCCAAATGTGCTAAGAACACACTTGGCGTTGCCATTTTGTGCTACTGCTATGTGTGCATTACTTGCACTAACTTTCAGTGAGGGCATGCCACTACATCTCAACACTCGCCCACATAGGCGACATTAGTTGTAGACAGTAGCTCAAACTTCATCCACGCGGCATTCCTTCGATGTTACGTGATAATTGCCAGTTATTTGTAGCTCTCTGGCACACGAAATCCCTTGGCTTGCCACCTACGCGAAGTGACCCAGGGTTGCCCTCGTAAGCTTTCAATTTGAAGGGCACGGCAGAAACACACAGTTTTCCAGCCTGTGCCAAGTGAGACCAAAATATCCAGTCTCCGAAGGACAGCAGTCCGGCTCCTCACAGCAGCCCAGCAAATGCGACCTCCCTACAGCTCTGCAAAATGTCTTCTCCCTTCAATTCTGTCAGAGCTACTCCAAAAAACCTCTGTTACATCCCCTAGGCTTACGTAGCCTATCTTCAGATATTCTTCCCTCCAATCATATTAACAGAAAGTCTATTAGGTTGCCACCCCTGTTTCATAAACAATGGAATCTTCATCCTGTAATAACTGTTTCTTTTTCTGTTTCCTGCTGCTCTTCCGTCCTTCACATCTCAGCACAGCCAGGAAATAAATCTGTGAATTTCACGTTTAAACTGAATCTCAGAACAAGTCTTTCCAGCCTCTTTTATCTACATGGAGAGCACATGATAATGTTATTCAGTTAGAATTATTGTTAGTATTTGTTAATTAAGTTAGTCAATTAGATAGCTAATGTGGTCTCCTCTGAATGAGACATTTGAAGTGAGAAAAGAAAAAGAAAAAATAATTCTGGTGTTTTTAAATTTGCAACCTGTCTTCATTTGCATATCCTTATGTTACACTGGCAGCATATGTTGGCTATATGTGTACCATATTACAGCAATAATGTGATCATATGCAGTGGCTCTGTACTCCAAAACACACTAAATTATACTACGGTACACTTCACTCTGACAATTACAGTCTTACTTGAAAGACAACATGCTGCACTTCCGCTTGTACTCACTCCAATGTCACATTTCTTAAAGGACAATAGTGCTTGCTAATATCCCCCCTGCCCCCTATTGATGTTTCTCTGTAGCCATTGCCATGCTCTGTTTGCACAGAGCAACATCTTCAAATGCTGCACATCCTGGGAGAGCTGCATGCCTCATATCTAGGCAGATTTCCCCTACTGCCTTTCTGCCCTGCCGTTCCATTATTACACAGAAGTGTGCGCTCAGGGCACAAAAGGCTTTCATCCAGCAGGGGGTGAAGGCAAATGCGGCATGTTTACAGGTCCGCAGAGAGTGCCAACAAATCACCGGCCAAACCCATCAATGCGGGAAACTCCCGCAAAATACAGGACGGTTGGCTAATTTACTATTACCTTTGTTTTGTGTACTTATCCAAATGTGCTAAGAACACACTTGGCGTTGCCATTTTGTGCTACTGCTATGTGTGCATTACTTGCACTAACTTTCAGTGAGGGCATGCCACTACATCTCAACACTCGCCCACATAGGCGACATTAGTTGTAGACAGTAGCTCAAACTTCATCCACGCGGTATTCCTTCAATGTTACGTGATAATTGCCAGTTATTTGTAGCTCTCTGGCACACAAAATCCCTTGGCTTGCCACCTACGCGAAGGGACCCAGGGTTGCCCTCGTAAGCTTTCAATTTGAAGAGCACGGCAGAAACACACAGTTTTCCAGCCTGTGCCAAGTGAGACCAAAATATCCAGTCTCCGAAAGACAGCAGTCCGGCTCCTCACAGCAGCCCAGCAAATGCGACCTCCCTACAGCTCTGCAAAATGTCTTCTCCCTTCAATTCTGTCAGAGCTACTCCAAAAAACCTCTGTTACATCCCCTAGGCTTACGTAGCCTATCTTCAGATATTCTTCCCTCCAATCATATTAACAGAAAGTCTATTAGGTTGCCACCCCTGTTTCATAAACAATGGAATCTTCATCCTGTAATAACTGTTTCTTTTTCTGTTTCCTGCTGCTCTTCCGTCCTTCACATCTCAGCACAGCCAGGAAATAAATCTGTGAATTTCACGTTTAAACTGAATCTCAGAACAAGTCTTTCCAGCCTCTTTTATCTACATGGAGAGCACATTATAATGTTATTCAGTTAGAATTATTGTTAGTATTTGTTAATTAAGTTAGTCAATTAGATAGCTAATGTGGTCTCCTCTGAATGAGACATTTGAAGTGAGAAAAGAAAAAGAAAAAATAATTCTGGTGTTTTTAAATTTGCAACCTGTCTTCATTTGCATATCCTTATGTTACACTGGCAGCATATGTTGGCTATATGTGTACCATATTACAGCAAAAATGTGATCATATGCAGTGGCGCTGTACTCCAAAACACACTAAATTATACTACGGTACACTTCACTCTGACAATTACAGTCTTACTTGAAAGACAACATGCTGCACTTCCGCTTGTACTCACTCCAATGTCACATTTCTTAAAGGACAATAGTGCTTGCTAATATCCCCCCTGCCCCCTATTGATGTTTCTCTGTAGCCATTGCCATGCTCTGTTTGCACAGAGCAACATCTTCAAATGCTGCACATCCTGGGAGAGCTGCATGCCTCATATCTAGGCAGATTTCCCCTACTGCCTTTCTGCCCTGCCGTTCCATTATTACACAGAAGTGTGCGCTCAGGGCACAAAAGGCTTTCATCCAGCAGGGGGTGAAGGCAAATGCGGCATGTTTACAGGTCCGCAGAGAGTGCCAACAAATCACCGGCCAAACCCATTAATGCGGGAAACTCCCGCAAAATACAGGACGGTTGGCTATTTTACAATTACCTTTGTTTTGTGTACTTTTCCAAATGTGCTAAGAACACGCTTGGTGTTGCCATTTTGTGCTACTGCTATGTGTGCATTACTTGCACTAACTTTCAGTGAGGGCATGCCACTACATCTCAACACTCGCTCGCATAGGCGACATTAGTTGTAGACAGTAGTAGCTCAAACTGTGTACTACTACTATTTTCATAGCGTTTGTGCCCAGTGTAGCCCAACATGTCATGTGAGCACCTACGTCTAGACAACAGGAAAATAAACACAAGGTAAAACAGACATGCACACACGTTTGGTTCCTGTCTTCCTACATACAGTAGTTGGTCAGAGAATATTTGCATAATTTGTGAACAACACTCTGTATTGTCGCCAGTGGTTTAATTTTTAATGGAATGTTCACAAGAAAGTGTAAGCTGCCTGAAACGCATGCTTTTTCCATTAGCGGGTATCCTCCAGTGTGGAATGCTGTGTGTGCTTTTTTGTCCTTCTTTTGTCATCTGGGAAAGCAGCAAAAGGATTCATTTATGGTCCTTGGTGGTTTGTGTGGGAGAACACACTTTCTTTTTAGGTTAGGAAAGGTGCAGTTGGTGTCTTTGTGATGTCTTACATCATACAGCTATGCATGTTGCTTCTCATTGCCAGAAATGCAAATGGACATAAAGGGCCACAGCAATCCTCCAAACAACGATGAGCGTCTACACACCGCTTATGGTAATCTTGTAATGATTGTTCCACAATACGTTTGTTGCCATGTGGAAGGAGTGACACATGCAGTAAGGTATCAGGCATCTGCGAACGAAGAAGATTAAGAATACATTTCAGTAGCCATTATCAGTGGCAGCATAAAGGACAAGCGCTCTGAGGGGAGGATGTCACACAGGGCCCTAGAAGACCTGTTCATGCACCTTAGGGTGAGCTACTATGTGTTAATGTGTACCGTTGGATGTTCACCCACAGGCTTGCTTTCTGTTTTGTAGGTGCCACTCTCCTTCCATGGCTACACCATTCCCTTCGTCTTTCAAACGTTGCCAACAGACCCTTCTATCATGTGTTTTCTTTTTACAACAGATGTCATTGGCTGCGAGTGTCATCAGACCCAGGGCACATTCTGTTTGTGTGTGCCCAAACAAATATACAAAACAAAATCATTCTGCTACGGCATCACTCCGACTGCAGGACAATGCAGGAGGTATTTTTCCAAACCAATGAACAATAAAATATCAGCTGTCAATGTTTGTGTGCCAAGTGAGTGCTATATATGCCTCTGACTGTAATTATTTTTAATACGATAAAGGTGCGTAAAACTGTTAAGTGTTTGAAAGGTCATTGTAAGGACTATACAGTCAATCTTTTAGCACACGATTGAACATATGGTGTACTGTTTCAGTGCAGGAGTTGCGTTCATTTTCACTGTTGTGCTCCATATATAGGTTTTATTGGCCTGCAGAACAATGTGAACAAACCAAACACCAATCATAGTACTCATTTAGGTTGAATGCTGCAGAGATGGTACTGTAATGCAGAGTGCATGAATATTCTTACAAAACCCACTACATTGCAAACGGACAAAGTGTACGGGATGGTACGTTAATAGTTATGCACAAGAACTGTATCCTACTACATTGTAATCCTTATACACATGTAATGTACAGTTGTACTTACATAATTTCTGCAATTTCCGTGATTATACTGTGTCTCCAGGAAATCACACTGTACGGTGTACTAAACACTTGCAGACTACCATTATGGAAAATGTGCGGTGCAACAACACTAAGTTCGCTTTCATTTTCTTTTTAAATTTCATAGGATGTCTACATTTGGAGCGATTCATGCGTACCACTAAAGCCAATTTTACAATGAACATTTCCCCAGTTGATAGAGAGGTATTATAGATTTCGATTTCCGGCCACCATGCAGCAACAAAAACAAAATCAGGCGACAACGTGTTACCATTTCATCATGCTATTCTGATTCTAAGTACTGCAGTTACATAGAACTTACTTTTACAGACATGGAGACATGCTGGTACCTTATACATGGTGCAATAAATGTACAGCTGACGCAATCTATAAATGTACTTTTACGGGTCTTATCTACTATTTATATTGTGCAGTGTCTTATGAATCAATGGTGTATGTTGCAGACTGTGTGTGCTATGGCTGCGCATACGTGGGTGGCAGGGACATCTTACGCACTTAAGTGCCTTTGGGCAAGGAGATTTGTGTGCCTCTCCTTCATAAAAGGAAACAAATTCTTTTACAACTTCTTCAAATATTGTATGTGCTTTCTAATGGATGCAGTATGGTGACCTGAACTGGTTGTGTCACCTGTGCGGTAGATTATAGCTATTGGTGTGATGGTTTTGTTGCCAAGTGATACCTGTCCATGTGTGAAGGTAGTAAGCTTGCAGTTATTTTTGTTTCCATCTGCATTGTATGTTGAAATCATTCATATTACATATTGCCTATGTGACTGAATATGTAAGGTGGAACAATTTTCAGAATTGCAAGGCCTACACAATATGCTACGGTTTGCATTTTTTATCACTTGCTGAAATGGAATGGAATCACAGTTAGGTATAGATACATAGAGAAAGCGCTTGTTAGGGACTTCCTCCTGAATGACATGATTGCAGAGAGTGCATGTATGTTTCCACATGTAGGAAATCTGAAAGATTTAATTTATTGGTAGGTTTTTGCTTTCTAATACTTGTTGTAAGTACAACTTCCTGTGGATCTCCATGTGTGTTTAACATGAATTTTATATTCAGTAGTTCAATTCCTGACTTATTCCTGAAACAATAATGGGCCTCATTACGAGGTTGGAGGTAGCCTTGCCGGTTATACCAGCAAGGCTACCTCCAAACTTGCATATGAGTCTGGCACCTGCAAAAGGGGAATCACCGGATCATTCCAACCTCGGCAGACCCAGTAATTCCCCTTGTGTGGGTCGCCAGGCCCGGTACATCCCCATTCCCATCTGAGAATAGGGCTCAATGGGAATGGGGAGGGTGGTAGCAACTGTACCGTCAATAATGGTACCGTTGCTAGCTTCACGTTCTGCTCGCAGGTGCCGGTACGGCCACCAGGTCAGACCTGGTGGCTGCAAGGGCACCTGCGAGCAGAACCCCTAGTATGGCAGTACAGTGCCAACAGTGCCGGTAGCGATACCAGCACCATTGTTGCCTTACCGCCATACTCGTAATGAGGCCCAAATGTAACTGTTTCCAGGATTGTTTGCAGCATTTCTGTGCAGGACTATCATTTATAAACACAACTGGTCTGAGCCGTTTAAATAAATCTTTTCAACAATTGCTGTCATTTGCAAAACACCATTGATTGCTACATTTGCATAGCAATTTACACCACTTGTATTGCAAAATGTGAATGGACCAGGCAGTTTTGTGTCTGAGTGGTTTTTGCTTAGTACATACACTTTGTAAACAATATTTCTTACTCTACAATGGTATGTTGCTAACATTTTGATATGGTGGAAGGTCCTTTTGCAAGCAGGTCCAGAAATGCCGGCTAACAAATTTCCTCATACTCCTGTGTATTTGCGCACTGGATAGGAGTTCATAGTTTGTAGTTTTTTACTTTTTCCTTTGTCCTTTCCTTTCACATGGTGCTTGAGGAACTGCTGCAATGACTTGATAGACTTGTGGCGACAGTTACACATTGATGTGCAAGCCCATTTGTAGATGGGCCATATTGGTTCGGTACCATGGAGAGTGGCATTTAAGTTTTATGGGGGGATATTTGTGAAAGCTGCGTTTCTTCTTCCATTATGCTATTGTCTACCTTTACATACCCTTGTACAGTGCTATATATGGCAATTTGGTTTCTTTGCTCTTGCTTGTATGATTCTTCATTGTAGTATGGCTCTGTGCTGGTGGTGTGACTCCACTCACTTATACTGATCTATGATGATATTGCATTTGTTTTGAAGTAGTGGTTGTTTGTTACAAATTAATTTTGTTAGTGATTTGATTCTCTTTAAAATTAATAGAAATAATTTTCATTTCAAGAGCATTGCACTGTCTACACGAGCTTCCAGGATTACTTTTATGCAGTAAAGTTTAAGGGTTGAGCGTGATTTCTCCCCTCTACCTATAAGGATCTGAAGGACTCTGTGATGGAATTCTTTTTGTAAAATTACTTTTATGAATGCTTACTTGTCGTGACAATAGTATTGGTACATGCTCTATTACCAGTAGTGACAGCTGCACTCATTTTACTACCTTTCTTTTCATTTCTTAATTTTGACAGAGACATTACGTCCTCCTTCCTGGTAGGTGCTTTTGTTTTCCTTAGTGACTGTATTAGCTGTTCTCTTTCAGCTTTCGGTACTAAATCTGCTAGGGGTGGATGGCTACTTTCTATGCTTTTATGTAGAGCTGGTCTATTTCTGCGTTGTTTTCTACATAGTTCCTTTATGCTAGGCATTCTGTAGCAGCTGTTGGAGAAAAAAGGAAAGTGTGGGTATGCACATTTTGTGATGTATATGTGTGCAGCTGTGCATGAATGGATGAATATGAGAGTAGGAATACAGATAGAGGTGTGTGATTGTGTAGTGTGATTGTGTAATGGTGTGTTAGTGTACGGAGGGAATGCCATATTGCTATTTGGGAGTTAATATAATGGCGGCAACATGATAACACAAAGTGAACAACTGCTGTGGTGCAATAAGTAAGAATGAAGCAAATACCAGTGGGTTGATGCAATTGTGTACCTTAATATACAAGAACACTGCACTATCTCAGTAAGAGGTGAAACTCTGCAATAGCATTGCACTTACTTTGATGGCTGTCGAGAGTAGGCTTACCCAGGGTTGCATTTTCAAGTTACCATGCCACTGGCTTTCAGGACAAAGGTGGTTACTGCAACTGTCAAAGAAGATTGTAAGAAAACATGTTTGTTAATGGCATACTGGCTGCATTTGGAGAATACATTACATAAAAGGGTAGGGGGATGTGTTGGTAGAAAGACCTATTGTGTGTGTGTGTGTAATTGGATGGCGTTGTATATCAATGGGGATTTGGGAGCATCAGCATTGTTAGTAAGGGGGTAAGTGGTTCATTTGTAAGTGTGCCGAATGACGTGCGGTTTTGCAAGTGGGTACATTGGTGAAGGAGTATTTACTTTGCAAATGGATTAGTCCTAGTTGTAGAATGGTGACAAAAAGGTTCAGAAAGGTGTACAGCTTGGAAAGGAAAATGTTTTTGTGTGTGAAATTCCATTAACTTTTCTGCACATATATGCTTCCTACATGAGTAGAGCAATCAATTCACTCGTTGGATTTATGTATCCACATTTATGATTGGTACTGTTGTCAATGCACACATACATTTTTTTGACTTTCTAAGTAATGTTATGTTCTGTGAAGTGTGAAAGGTAAGTGGCAGGCACTCTCTTCTCATGCATGCAATGTATGTAATTGGTTTAGGTTGGTAGGATACATTCAGTGCTCCTTTTTTGAGCAACTGTTTGGATATTATAATGGCTGATACGGGTAAATGAAAATGTTCAAAGCACATACCATTGCAAGTGGCATTTGATGGTAGGTGTCAGGATTGAGGCTGGTGGGGGCTCTAGCAGTGTGGCAGGTGCCCTAATGGGGCGTAGGATTCATCCTACATTATTCCCCAGGCGTGTCCTTCATCCCTTTTTCAGGAAACAGCTTCCGGGAAGAAGGACAGCCCAGGAACTACGTTTCCCAGCAGGCCGAGCATGGCACAGACCTGCTGGGATGGAGTCAGCCACGCCCGCGCGAATGCGCATGCCTGAGCCGCGCCCGAAGCCCCACGCTTGTGATTCCGGCCAGCAGAGAGGAAGGACGTGTAGAGACAGAGCTCCTGGCGGCAAGCCTACGCGGGGCACCCCGCCGCCTGTTAGCCACCCCAGGCCCCACGTGACTGATAAGATAAGTGCAGAGTAAAGCGTGCACGTTCCGGCAGCATTCTTGAGACAGTTTATTTAGAGGAAGTCGCGCTTGGATTTCCGAACTGGAACCGCGCCCGAAGCGGTTTAGGAATGCATGGCGCTCCGTCCAATAACCCAACATGAGACACCATTAACACGCGATTGTGTTCCTAGACGAAGCATGCTTCCTATATGTGTTTAGACCGGAAAGACTGCAGAGCAGAATTGCTAATTCAGAACTATTAATCCCTAAACAGCGACTCCGCTTATATATACACTTTCATTCTGACTTTATTCTTGCCTCTTGCAGTGCATGTGAGGTACAGAACGTCATAGGGGTCTAGCAGCATAAAGAGACCAAAAGACTACACAGCAGTGCCGAAGCTAAGTGCAATTTCCATTGTTAATGTAGGGCACGTTTAGAAACTGGGTATTGAATGTTACATTCTGTATGATGTAAATGCAGACGGTGTTTTCATTCTGTATGGTGATAATGCAGACACAGCTTTCCTCCATGAAGTAATGGGTGGATAGAGGTAGATCATTAAGTCCAGTAACTGGTTGAGGGCTCCAGTACAAAGGCCTAATTTCATCTGGCATACGTGTGCATTGTTGAATGTGAATTGAACATAGTAACTGGTCTGGGGCTCCAGTACAAAGGCCCATTTCATCTGGCATTAGCAAGATTGCTAGTGAATGCAAAAGCGCTAGGGCGGAGAACTCCAGATACAGGAGCCGGAGCTGAGGAGCATGTTACCCTGTTCTTCCCCATCCCCATCCATAACCTCTCCCTTTCCTTCTTTCCAGTGTTCCCAAACAACCTCTACCCATCCAACCATCGGACCCTAACCCTCTTTCCCCCAAGGGTCAAGGCGGCCGGTGTTACTTGCTCCCAGGTACCAAGACCCGACGGGGAGGGAGGCGTTCTAGCCGCGTTTGAGCTGCCTCTGCGTTGAGAAGAAGGAAGTCTGACAGTAGATGATGGGAGAAATTACAGTATGCTGTTTTGAGTACGTTATGGAGGTTCAGTGGCAGGTACCCTGCTCAGAGGCACTTATAACAGAGCTGCAAAAATGCTGTACAAACAATATTGATACCTGTACTTTGTGATGATGGGTGCCAATGTGGATGAATCTGGATGAACAAATGTTGGAAAGTTTCACAGACCTTTCTACTGAAGGTGCTTTTGAATCACACAAGACGTGTACTCTGAGTGTTTAACGGTTCATATGGAGTGTTGTACAGAAATGATAGTGTTAGATCCAGAGGTCTTGGATGTGATGTGATGGATGTGATGTGATTGCTGGATGCGTGTGTGACTATTTAACAGTACCCAATGAGGGAGAGCTGGCAAAAGAGCAGTGGAAAGGGAAGAAGCACTGCCCAAGCTTTACTGGGGCGCGGCCCTCGCAGTATTTGGGGAAGCACACGTGCCACATCCTGCCCTTCTCAGCATACTGGGCATGTAAATAGGACTGTGGGATTATCCAATAAAGTGTTGAGGGTGTGCTTCAGAGGAAGGGGTGGTAATACTTTTTTTCATTGCTCTATGTAGTGAGGCTGGCAGAGATGGTGATGCCTTTGTGCATGATCTGCACAAGTATGCCCAGGAAAGTCTTTGTGGCGCAGTGTGGATGTGTGCAGTTTCACCACTGTAGTTGCAGTTTGCACAGATGTGGCCACTGTCACTACTGTTCATGTTGTCGTGGTGCATTATGGAGAATGGTATTTGGGTTACATCCCTTGTGCATGTTTGCTCTGTCGACTGAAGAAGTTGGTGAAAGCAGTGATGCAGATTTTTCACACTGCCAAGGTGGTTTTCTCATGCATACCTCCAAGAAAAGTATGGGACTACCCCAATGCACTTTTTTGCCAGCCAGAGGTCGGAAGGTGTCTTATAAACAGAGGCATGTGTGCATGTTTGTGCACTGCTGGGATGTTCTCCTGTGACAATCCTTATTTCCAGGAATGTGTACTTTTTCCATGCAACTGGAATTATTTGTCCACCACTGGAAATGCTATTTTGTTTTACAATCTACAGGATGCTTTGAAGAGGTTCCTGTAAGAATGTAAGGAGGAGAAGAAAACAAAAACCCCTATAAAAAACAAAAAAAGGTCTTTGTTTACAAGCACCTACAAAAAAAACCTCTTTCCAGAGCCACCACTAAAGACAAAATCCCCAACATTGGTTGAAATTTGTTCCCACACTCCCGTACACAGCACAGTAGGTCTGAGTGACACCGCGGTAGTTCCAGGATCGGAAATGCCACATCCAGGGCTTTTGAGGAAGGCAGGCCTGGAAATGGGACTGTGGAGGCTAAGGGATTGGTCAATAAGGTTTCTGGGTGTGGTGTGTATGCAGAGACTGTGGCAGAAGGTCTGTTTGTAGAGAGGAATGCAGAAGCCTATGGTTATGGCTGGGTCATTCAGGAGACAGAGTGTATGTATTTTGTGGGATTCCTAGATGCATTGGTTGAAAGTGCATGCAAAACACTGTGGAGTGGCTGCACATTTTGGATTCTATCATGTAGAAGTGCACTGGTATGGAGTACATGCAATGAAGTGGCTGATTTTGGTTCCTCTTTGTGCCACTTTGGTGATGCTTGATCATCCAGACATTATTATTCTTCATTGCGGAGGGAACAGTTTAGGAAATGTTACCTGAATTTCTCTGCAGTTTGTGATGAAGGAGGCACATGGCCAGGTCATGGGTATGTTTCCGAACTCCTGAGTAATTTTTTCTCACATTGCTCAGACACAGATGTGGCTATGTTCTTCTTCATTTGGTCCGCAATTGGAGAAAGTGAGACCCAATGTCAAGAAGGCTGTTTGTGCCTTTTTCAGTGATGTTGGCATGTCCTACTTCCACAATGCAAATACTACATTTAGTAGCACAAAGATTTTTCCCACAGATGAGTTCATTGTAGTAGGTGTTGACCATTTCAACCCTTCAAAACACAAACAAACACCACAAAAGCCTCTTTTTAGAGCCAGCACTTTCTCACAGAAACTACTGCAATGTTTTTGACGGAGACACCCCTCCCATTATTTAGCGTGCAATCGGCAGAGTTTATAGGGTGCGTGGCGACTTGCATCCTTTCATTGGCAATTCCATTTTTGAACTCTGAAAGGTGGCTCTGAGAGTCTTTTTTTTACTTTTTTTCTTTTTTCGTTGTTTTTTATCTTTCTCGGTCTTGTAACACATGACACAGAAGGAAAGTTTGGTAAGGGAGGCTACAGAGGAGGCACTAACCACAGGGATAATATAGGGAAAGTGCAGAGAGAGGAAGATATTGGGTGGCTCTCACTTAGGTAGGGGCAGTCATTCTCATGCTCCCAGATCTAACTCTCGAAAGCACTTCAAAGTTGCTACCCCCTGCAGAGTACCGCATTGCAGTATGTACACAATACAACGACATTTGAAAGGTAAGGGTCTGCAGATGTGCATATGGCCTGCAAGGCTGGTTTAGGGATTTGCTGCCCCACTGGAGTGTCCCTGGTTGTGGCCTGAGCAGATGCAGAGAATGCTGTAGAGGAAAGTCACCTACTGCCTTGTTAGAAGGGCACTACCCTCTGAACTGCTTCCTTGTAGTTCGATCTGAGATGTCGCTGCACGGAGGTGGTGCTGTAGCTGTACAAGCCAGGTTTTCTGCGACTGAGTCAGTGTATCTCACCTGGTTAGCATGACATTTCGGCACGTCTCCTATGCTGGAAAACAGTTTCCACACCGACCACTCATGCTGGCTGCAGGCATTGGGGATTTGTTCCACTTTATCCTCGTTCTCCTCTTGTTATATCACCACGTCTGTTCCCTTGTCCAGGCCCTTAAGAAGAAGGTGGTGGTGGTGAGGGTGAGGGTGTGGGTGCTGCTGTCTTAAAGGCAGTAGCAACAGCCATGGTTGCCATTAGTTGAAAAGTTAATATAGCACAGCAGAATTGATCAGAAAGCGATTTCAGCACAAAGCAATGTGGTTGCTACTCTGCTTTGCAAAGGCAAAAACAGAATGTGGAGCAGCTCTGGAGGGTGGCCTTTTGTAGGACTGCTGTGGAGAACTTGAAACCGGAAAGCGGGTCTATATCGTTCAAAATAATAGTTACATGGATAATGGTACAGTGTGGGACGTTTGTAAGGGTGTACTTTCACAATAACACTCCTTACATTACAAGTACTTTTCCGATGTCCGGGGGCCCAGATCGTGTCCGGCAAATAAAAACCCACGCACAGTGTGGATGCAGTTATATAGTGACGTTGCAAATGTTCTTGAATGGCACGGCTCTCCGCAGGACTGGTATTGGGTGGAATAGTTTGTGCGCATGTGCATAGGTGTCCTACAAACAGGGTTGGCCACCTAAACTCATTAAAAGTGTGACACGTAGTTGGCGACCATTTTTGCACAAGCTGAGCGTTTGTAAGCTACAGCAAGTGCAACGTTTGTTAGCACAGCTGTCCATATGAAGTGTGTGGACACCTGAACTACTGAAAGTATGTTGCAACTTTTTCCCACCATGCTGGACGGAGGCAGTTTTACCAGGACACAGAGGATGACAAATGCATGTGCATAGCTGTGGAAAGGACAGACGTGCGCCCTCACAACTAATTAAAGGTGCATCACAAGATGCGGACATGCAGCCAGTACTGGCATCCTATGGATACCTGCATTGTGATTGCGCATAGGCTGGGCAGGTGCGGTGTCTGTACTAAACCTCTGTTTTGCTTACCACAGCCATCCCAGACAGTACTGTGCGTCACAGACTCATACTGGAATTTTAAAATAAAAGGAAAAGCCACTCAGCAACACTTTATATCTGCACCTTTTTTTATTTCTGACATACATAGACACTATTAGGAAAGGGAAGGGGTAGCAGAAATGGATACATACACAGGGAATTGGGGATTTGTACAAGTTCGTCATGAGGGGAGCCAAGGATTGAGGTCTCATCGTAACGTTTCTACTCACAGGGATTTTGTTGGGCATGGTGGGCTGGGAAATGGGGAAGGGGTACACATGAAGGTGGGGCAGTGGTATTTTATTTTTCCCATAATATGTCCTTGTAAAAAATCTTTTAAGGCCACTAAATTGTTTAATAATTGTTCCATTTTGGCGTTTTTTACAGTTTCCTTCATTTCGTGTGGCCGTATGCTGTCGTGGAAGCGTTGCCACTTGTGGTGCATTCCTTTAATTTCCAGTATGTTCTGTTATATCTGTTAGGTGTATATGAAGCAGTACATATTAACTGTCTTACTTTTCAGACTATGCTGTGTACCAATGAGGTTACTATCATTACTCATTTCGTCATAAGGGAAATTCTCTTCTAGCCATTCCAAGGTGCTTGGCATTGCTGCGTACACAAATAAAATCATGGTTTTCCTCTATTGTACATGGCACAAGCTGTGCAATTATAGAAGAAACTTCAGTGTACTTACTGCATTGTAGTGACATGCTGCTCTCAATACTTTGCAGTCCTTACTCTGCCATTTCCATCTTTGTTCCTATGTAAAAACGCAGTGAAGTAATTTTGTTGGACGCAGACGTTATTTTGCTTATTGGTGCATTCCATTATGGTGTATACTCTATGCCTTTGCTCTGTTTGTTTCACAAGTACAGAGTTTGCAGACCTACTCCATTTTCTTTGGAATGCACAAACATGGTGCTCTTTGTATATGTTCCTTGTTTTGCTGAATGGTACCACTATTTAAAAGAATCCCTGCCTTTTTGAGCAGTTTAAATGCAAGCCGCTATCCATGAACAGACGCACAGTCCGTGTTTACTTTTCCCATCGGCATGCAGACAGGTATACTGGTAAAACCCTATACAATTCTGTGAAAAAACTTTGTTAAGGGGACGTCATGGTGAAGTTGCGCTACTAAAAACCTATCAAATTCAGTGAAAAAATGTTGTTAAAGGCACATTATGGTTCAGTTGCTCTAAGAAAAATCTAGAATATCCTGCTCCTTTTACTAAGAAATTGAAACATAAAAAGAATATGACTAAGGGTCAAAAGACTACACTTCCAAATATACTATGCTTCCAAATACAGTAGGATAAAATAAAGATCAACAAGGGGAGCCAAATGATGAGACTAATGAGCTAAGTGACCCCAATCAGGATGTGGTGGATTTGGATCTTTTATCTAATATGACAACCTATTCCCATGAGAAAAGTGGTGACAGAATTGTTGGAGAATCTGAAATAGTGGATTTGAAGAAGAATCTGGCTGCTCCCATTGCAGTTAGTAAACATGAATTTGTCATGCTAGAATAGAGGAGGAACCACGTATCATCTTACTCTTGTGACAAGTGGGCGCAAAGGTTCAAACAGGGCTGTCTAAGAACAGATCATTTTTCCCAGTCTTCTTCTGTTTGTCTTAATCTAGAAAGGATCCTAGTATCGACCGACAAAGTAATAGTCAATAGATCAAATAATTTGGCTCTGTTTGGTTCTATCCCATGTTTAAAGATGCTTCAAGTGATATTGATCATGTCAAGTTTTGTAATGAAGCTGCTACGGACTGTGTAATATTACATCTACGATTGAGGTTCATCGCTGAAACACTTTTATCCTCTGCTTCTAAATTATTATCTATGGGCTATGAATTGATTGTAAAACATATCGATATGGATCATAGTTCATTGCGACTAACAAACACACCCCAATATAGAACCTGCAGCTCAATATCAAGAGAAATACCCCTTCAGATTATATATGACAATATTGGCTGCCATAATAGAAATGTGTTTTACGAGAGCACTGACAATGCTGAACTGCTAGCCATGCTCAGAACTGGCAATGGTTGGCCAAAGCTTTCCAAACTGAGCTGTCTAAAAATGACATAGTCAAGAGTCTCTTTAGACCTTCTGATATCCGAAATGGTATTGTAGTAAATGCATCTATTTGGTCAGACCCCAATGCATACATTCGCACAGTTGAATTAAAATTGGATGAGACTAGCCATTCAATGCAGAATATGTCCTTATTAATTAATATTTACTGGAATACCCTCTGCATTTACCAAGTATACCTATTTGAAGAGTTTGGTGAAGATAGTTGGCAGTTGGCTTGTAATTCCAACAATATATTGATTGCTGGAGACCACAGCTGTTTCTGCTTTATTTCAGATGTGGACTGTTAAGATGGATTTCTGAACTCCGACCTGGTGGGCAGAGGTTCAGAAGCCAGCCTAGTTTCTTGGAACATGGTAACCTTCTGGACAAGCTAGACCAATCAAAGTAGCATTGGCTGCGCTCGAGACTAGGTTTCAGGAGGGGTGAGGGTGACTGAAAGCCCACAATGAGCACACACAGTAAAGGACACTACAAATCCCTCCCAATCAGGTGTATATATTAAACATGCATATATATGCATTCAAAGCTTTTGAAATCAAACACAAAGCAAATATCAACAGTAATAATTCAAACCAATACAGCACCACTATAATACATATATACAATACCAAGTGGCCTAAAGGATTAGTGTACAGAATGGGTCCACAACCTACCAGAAAAGGGAGAAAGCAGTGCAAATAGACTTTAGGCAGAACTTCATCAATCAATTCCTAACTAAGAGGTAGTCGGGTCCCTACGAAGAGTGGAGCCTAATGCTCAAAAGTACCTTCCAGTGATGGTGCACGCGATGGTGCAGAAGAGCGAAAATGGGGTCTCTTGCAGAGGCTGTAGCAGCTCAGGAATGTGGGTGAGGCGATGAAGAATAGGTTCCCACTATTCCAGAGGATCTCCCCAAACGGGAAGAACAGGTTCCAGGAGTTGGAAATAGGGTTGTAGCTCAGGCTACCTGTGGAAAGGTCAGTGGCCCTCAGGGGACACTCATGCGTAAAAATGGATGGATGCGTGACCGGCAAGGGTTGCAAGTACTCACCGACCCCCGGCACGCTCCGGACCAAACATCAGCAGGCTAGTCCACTTCGGTTCAAATGCAGCAATTGTGCTGCTCTGCGGCTTCCAGCGGCTGAGTTACAGCAATGATTACATGACAGGACAGTGGCGAATTCTTCGCTCTTGGTGAAAGGATCAGGCCAGTTTCAATGCAGCAGGATTCAGGGAACAGACGGGCACAGCAACAAGGCACCTGCGAAGTTTGTCACCACGGCTGGGTGATACAGTGACCGCATTCTCTTTTTATTCCAGACCTAGGAATGCCAAGTGTAGGAAATTCGGTGTGAGAGTGCTGTGAATCCAGAGCTTACGATCTACCAATTTTCAAGTGTCCACTCGAAAACGGTGGTGGTTTAAAAAAAGTTGCCACCAGCACTGTCAAAGGTACATCTGTACTTCTCCTAAAAAATCCTTTGAGGGAGTCTAGGGCCTTTGGAAATGAAAGGAAGAACCAAGTGCACTGCACTGTAACGGTATTTTTTGCACTTGTAACATGTTGCAGAAAAGTTGCAACATAGGAAAGGATTAAGGGAAACATAGTCTCCCATTACTGACTGTCTTTGAGGGCATGTCAGTTTCCCCATAACTAAGTGAGCGAAAACCCAGCGGAGTGCAGCAGAAGGCTGTGTTCCACTGGGAAACGTCAGGCTAGGCTTGTCAGACCACAGCAAACAGTTGGGGGTACACAACTGGAGGGAAAATTACACATATATGGGAACCATTCCTAACAAGGACCCCATGAATTTCCCTTCTAATGCTTCTGTGGATGCTTTTTTTCAGGGCGGTGGGGTTAAGAAAATGCAGCAGTGGCGGCTGGTGATTTGTTTTATTGCAGAGGCATAAACATTTCCCAATATACCTGAGCAACTGAGTGTAGCGAGGAAGCCCGAACAAACCAATGGGTTTCCCAGAAGCATTTTTGAATAATGGATTAAAATGGTACATTTTACAGTACACTTTAAGTGAACAATTGTGTAAAAAGCTAGGCAGTTTGCAATTGATTTAGTGAGATAACTCATTAAATAGTCCAATAGATGCAAGTCACCAACAGTGCAAATGAGCATTTCCAAATACATTTTTGTGATGCCTTTGCTCACGATATCTGCCAGTATAAAAACATGTTCATGCTGGTTGTATATATTTCCATGCTGGCTGTATTCCTGTATAAGAATATACTCATATTTGCTTTGTGCATAAAGCCAGTAAATATACTATAGGAAAACATGTCCATGCTGGTTCTGCCAAAACATGGCAGGATCGCCACATAAGAACATTCTGCAGTTGTCTTTGAAATTAAAAATACTATGCCGCAATATAAAAACGTGTTCAAACTGGCTACACCAAAAGTACAGCCTATCTACTTTATTTATTTATTGAACATTTGTATGGCACCTATACATCAGAAAGTGTTTCCACGCACCGCAAGACTAAGGGGGAAGGGGAAACAGAGGAGGATAAACAGCAGTAAACACTCCTACTAGACTTTGTGACATTCGGATTATGCAAGTGCAGCAAGCAGGAAGTGCAGGGGGAAGGACACATCATGCTTGCTTTATCGTAGTTGTCCAGTATTAAATGCCATGACATAATAATAAATAGCTAGACTCTCTGCACCAAAATGCCAGTCTAACCAGTAGAAGACATCATGCTTGCTTTATCATAAATGCTGAGTAAAAAACACTATATCATATTAAGAAATAACTTTGTATCAAAATGCCAGTCCAGCCACATATGACATTATATGATTCCTGTGTGTATTTTGTTTATTTTCTTGATGTATTGTTATTTCCTGGATTGTTCAATAATGATATGTTCCTACCCCTTTTTTACATTTCTCATACTGGCTTTATACAACCCTCATGATTTTTTTTTTCATGCTGAATTGTATATAATTAACTATATTGGTAAATTAGAATGTGTTTCATGAAAATGGTTGCAATAGGCTTTCTAATGAGATCGATTAACCTTCTGGGCATGTTACGTTGGACATATATCCTTTATTTATACTTTATTTACAATAAATAATGTTCACCATAACAGAATGGTATTGTCTACAGGATGTGTTCTTTATATTGCTGTATCTAAACGCAGGTACAACATTTAATGTTGTTGTGACATCACTGTATTTAACACCTTCACCACTTTTGCAATGCAACAGGAATCTTCTAGTCTTTTCTTTTGTTTTCCAAAATTCCAGTCTAGCCACGTAGTAATACATTGTGCTTGCTTTGTCATATATGGTCAGTACAAATGCCAAGTCATAGTAAGAAATTGCCAGAGTGGCTGTACCACCATGCCAGTCTAGCTACATAATAACTTTAACAAGCCTGATTTATTATAAAAGCCCAATAAAATGTGCCATGTGTGGCACGTCAGAAGAAGGACTTGGGCCAGATGAAATGTTTCTTAAAGGGTTTTATTTAACTTAAACAAAATGCCTTTCTGACCTTACGGCTAAAAGGCGAGCTCCCCTCCTAATAAATTATACTAAAGGTGCTCATCAACTGCAAAAACAACAAACAAATATAGTCTTCCATTGAACTCCTTTCCTCTAAACTAGCCCTACCACTTTGAAAAACAAAACAGAAAGTTGGCCAATAGGACCTGCATTCAGATTAGTTCAGCCTGAACACTCACAGGGTTTTCAGGAATCTCTCCTGGTTTCAGGTCCACAGCTTTCCAATAGAAAACATATTTCCCTGGTTTAAAAGTTCCAAAGGTTTCTCATGTTTATAAGTTAATTCTCAAGTTCAAAAAGATCAACTCTCCCAGTTGTTGCAGGTTGGGGGATATCTCCTTAATTCCTTTGTGCCTCTTAAGTGGACCCATTATGTTCACATTTTACTAGTTTCTTGGTTACCCTTGTATGTGTTTCTTACTTGTCTTACTAGACTGATTTGGCTCTCTTGATTTAGTTTGTCGCAATCTCTCAAGCGTCTCCCAGGGGTATTCGAGCCTTATCTTTATGTGTGCCTCACGTAAGCTTCCTGGAGGGGTTTGGCTGATTACATTTTATAGCTTTCCTGGGTTTCTGTAACTCTGGAACTCCCTGTGTTTCAGTAGCTCTCTTTTCTATCTGTGTTATGTATAACCCACTTTTCTTATATGGTTCTCTCATCTCATAAAGGAGGGCTTTGGTGAGCCATCTGGCAATGTGTAGATTCCTTAAATCTTTTTGTTTCAATGTTTCAGTTATTTCTCTGAGGTTTCTTGATCCCCGTGTCTCCCTCATCTCCTATGAGTATTGTTATCCCCTCTTTATATATGTCTATCGGGAATGTTAGTTAGCCGTTTGCCTGATTATAATATTTGGATTTCTTGGGCTCTGGTAACCTGTATTGCTACTTGCTTCTTTCTCTAGTACTTTTTCTCTTAGGTTTTCTGTCCCAATATTCCACTTTTCTCCCAGGGGTATCAAAACACCCTTTTTTCATATACCTCCCTTGATTCTCAGGAGATGTGGTGAGTCCTTTGGCTGGTTGCACTATTCGGGTTTCTTGGGCTCCCATAACCCGTATTACTTGTTTCGTTCTCTCTCTGGGCCTTGATGCCCCTTGTGATGTTTCTGAATATTCCTTCCTTCTCCTGCTTTCAATCTCTGGTCTCTCTGCCCCCTCCAATATGAGCAACCTGTGTATCTTCTCCATTGCAGGGTTTGCTCCAGAGAGGTGTTGGCAGCTCAGTAGCGGTGGTATTCTACACAGCTTCCTGGTGTTCCCTTATGGATGTGCGGGTTTGCCGCTCCGCTCATCTTAGTACGTCTCCACGGCTCGCTTCCTTCGATGTGAGCAGAGGATTCATTCCACCCTTGCTCTCTGAGTTTGGCGTTGTTTCCTCAGCCCCAGGCCCACCATGTCATCTGTGTGGTCAAGCCTTCAGATAAGGCTGGCTACGCTCAGCATTGGCTTTGCCAACTGTGCTCTGCCCAGTGACTGGTTGGTGGCATCTCACCTTCTCTCTGTGTGCCACAGCTGGCTCTGGTGTGCAGTGCGTATCCACCTCTCAATGATGTTGGCACATTGGCGGCTCACCTCTGACTATTGCTTTTTCTGGTTCTCCTCCATTCAAGTTGAATAGTGCTTTTATTTATGCTCCATGACACAAAAGGGGCATGTTTTTGATGTTCAATTGTCAAGCTCACAGAGAGATGAGCATTGTCTTGAGGCAAACATCCAAATGCCCTTTCAACATTATTTTGAGTCCCACAGTTGAATGTAAGATTCATTTCTCGCTTTCCCATCTATGCAGAAATTGTCTTAGCTGTAGAGATTTTCTAATGGGAATGAAAGTCCATATCCCCTTGAGGTGCGTCCCTCCCAGTGAACTCATGCTTCCCAAAATCCCTAGGAGCAGTTTTGTTCAGTGGGCTCACCTCCCTAGCCCCAAAGGGGGTGGCTCCTCCCAGGGCAGAAGGGACAAAACCTCTAGATTTGTCACTTAACCCTCCCATTAAAGCAATACTCTCCTCTTCTGATTCTAAAGTGCCCCTGGCATTCAGATTTTCCCAGACCCATAATGAGGGTTCTTCACTTTTGGTAAAGGATTCCCAGGGGGTCACGGTGGAATATGTCTTTGAAGGTTCTATAAGAGGAGGTAAAGGAATTAGTAGGGACTTGAAGGAAGAAACATCTGTACCTATTAGGACTTCTTCCGCGAGGCCTGGTATCACAGATGTGCTCTCAATTTTCCTGGAGGCAAAATCAGTTGTTCCCACATAAATAAATTCAGACATATGACACATTAATACATTTTATAATGTCACACCAAAGACACATGCATGTTTATGTGATACAACTGTTTGGCATATTGCGTCATAATTTTATAAAATATTAATATTTGTATTAATAATAAAAAATCACAGACAATGCAAAAGCGGTATCAGTATTCAGATGATTCTGTGTTCTTTAATATCCACTTGATTTCGGTTAATCGCTTACTGCATGCAAAATCAATGGTCATTGTGCACTGCTTTAAATCAAGGGAATGTACATGCCTACAATTGCCTTGTAATTCCCCTGGAAACCTTATTCTGAGTACCAGGGAACAGCTCTTTGTGAGACCTTGGTTAATGTAAGTCAGTTGACAGGGTTCTTTGTGTTCTGCTTATATTAATCCAACACACATATTGTATTTTATTGTGAACAGGGTTAATAGGTTGCCAACTAATGCACTGTTTTGGCTTTGAAGCTGGCCATAAAATATGATAGGCTCCAACCATCTGGTAATCATAGATCTCAATCTTGTCTGATGCCCATATATTTTATATTCTTCGAATTCTAAACTATTTCTTTACACTGTTCTCTTGAAGACTTCCAGAGGTGGAATGTATTTTGCTCTGAATTCAAATGAAGGTTAACTTAAAGACAGCACAATGTCGGCTGATTTTAATACAGTTTCTCCAAATAAAAACAACTATTGCATCTTTCGGTTCTTAATTTACAGTTGAATAATTTTTACTTTCAACATTATTTCACATGATTTCAATCAAATATTATAGGATACAATCTACTTATCAGTTAGTTTGCCTCCTTTTGAAAGCATATAACAAGTGAGTTTACAAAATAACAGATGGGGACATTGGTGGATGTATTGTTTGACATAAAAATGTCCATGTTAGTTTTACTGCTATCCTATGTATGGCACTGCCCCCTCCCCTTTGCACTTTTCCCGTTCCCCCATCCCCTGCACTTGCGCAATCTCAATGTCACCTATCCTAGTAGGATCGCTGTCTCTGTCTTCCCTCAGTTTGCCCTCCCTTGCCTCGTCGAGCAATGAAACACTTATGTATAGGCCTTTTATAAATTCCACATCATATCATAGCATATAATGTCCTGTGAGGATAGCTCAGCGGCAATGTGTGTGCCTTGGATGCAAGACGACACATAGCAACACTGGTTTGATGCCCGGGTCCTCGCTTAGAAACCTTTGGGTGATTAAGCGCCTTATCAATATGCAACTAACACAAAAACAATTAAACATCTTTAAAAAAAAAAACAATTCCTGTAACAGCGCCTCAATCACTGCAGGCTGTGTGAGCGCTTTAAAAATGCAAAATAAATAAATAAAAATATCATACTGCAGGCTGGGTTTACTTCCCTGATGATTTAGGTTTTCACACTTTGCCCATGATATTTTTGGTTGTGCAGTTCCATCTCTGCAGACACATTTTTCATGCATAGAGATTTCATTTAAAGTCATTCAAAGTTATTCTTTGGGTGAAATTTACTCAGATGCCTAATGTGTAGTGTGCTATCTCTCAGGTGCACAAGTGATTACCCACATCCTGCATATGCACCGTTGTTGTGGTAGCGATTAAAAGGCAAAAATCATAACTAAAGTGATGCATTTTTATTGTGCATCTTTCACTTAAACCTTAAATAGTGTTCATGTCATCTGTTGTGTGCTGTTCATTACAAAAGGTGGGTTTTCATTACCTGCTTTGTCAATGCAATATTTCACAAAAGTTGAATCAAACTTGAAGAAGCAGTGCATCTTTTCACACCTTATGCTCTCAATCCAGGCAGTCTTTCTTTGAATGTAATTCTCTCCACAGTGTGTAGCACATTTGCTCCGTTTCTTTGGGAGGGTATTACATGATGACCAGTACATGTACCCACATCACTAGTAACCTACCTGCCATTGTAGTAATCCACCCGTTGACTGTGTTACTGTAATTACACGCTGCAAATTGTCTCATGACCTAGTTGCCACGTTATTGTTTGTCTTCTTCCCTCTACACCCCCTACCTTCACCTCCCCATTCCCTCATTTCTGTTACTGCACTTGCAGAATCTGAATGTCTCAAGACCTAGTAGGAACGTTACTGTTTTGTTTTTTCGTACCTGTACCTCCTCCACACTTGACTTGATTCGTCTTGAAACACCATTGTGCTCAAATACATAAAACAAATTCAGTATTTGGTGTGTTCTGTGAATAGGTCGTATGAGAAAGTAGTAAGGGCCAGTAGGGTGTTAGAATGCATGCTATGCTGGGGCATTGTGGGACATTGTATGGTTATTGCAGCTTAATGTGCGTTAAGGTTGAGGTATCTGAAAGCCGATTTCTGTTATTTTGCAGGTGAGGATTCCCCAGAGGAATATCAGGCTAGACAGTTGACCAGCACCGTGCAGCTAGCTGTGTCTGTTGAAAATCTAGAGTGTTTGCAAGCAAGAGTGAGCAGGCCCAGTACTCTTCCTCCTCAGAGAATGTGCAAACCGATGTGGATGACTTATTTGAAGAACGCATGCATGGGCCTCAACTCAGCTAGGATGAGGAGTAGGTGCTATGATGTGACATCATTGCAGTTATACGTGATGACGTCTCTAATTTAGGCATGCACATTATACAGCAGCTATTTTTTATATGCCGGCTATCGCGTTCGCGAACAGCCGGGATATTGTTTTGGGAATTCTGCGAGCTACAGGAAGGTAAGCCCAGGACTGAGAATAATTTTTTTCATTTGGACAGAACCTTTTTAAACTGGAGTCAACCTTCTGACTCCATAGTAAGACAAACCTTTGCTTTCATCTAGAGTTCCTCAACCAATGACATTTCAGTATTTAATAGACAACATCAAATTAACTTGGCTGTTTTGAAATCAGTTGCCCCACATTCTACCGACTTGAGACTTGAAGGTAAGGGAGTTTGCCTCTAACAAGCATACATTTAGCTATCAGAACATAGTTTCATCTTCTGATCATGTGTTCAACACTCCTATGTTTGCAGTGTGGCCATACTTTACATACTGTGTCCCTCAACACACCTTAAGTGCATGGAGAAGTCCATATGACTCTTGGCAAGTGTTCAGGTGATTGATTACTCAGCCAAATGGGAGGATAGAATGAGCCCAATTTGTAGAAGCCTGTGATAGATTATTGACGAATCTGCACGTATGATGCACATATGTTGGCTCCCGAAGAAGGGTGTATACTCAAAACACGTAGAGCTCACCACTTTATATATTTTTTGTTGAATACCTTATTGTTGAATGTTCTTTTTTGAAAGTTTTATAAGTACATTTATATGACTGATTCACTGGCTATCGTTGGCTCCTCAGATACTAGTTGAGCTGTATTTAGTAGTCATAACTAACTACATCAAATTACAAACATTGACTGTGTTTTCTAAGAGTGTGCAGGGGACGGGGGTGTCCTTCATTATAGGACACTAACACATGTGAGGTGCCACACGGTGAGGGTAGTGTTGCTGATACACAATAAGGTGTGCCATGCCCGCAATAGCACTGCTGAACCAAGGGCATGGAAATGTTACATTTCTATTGCATGTGAAGACATAACCTTCAGTGTGCATGAATGCTGCATGGAGCACTCTGACCCATAGCACACAGCTGAGTGTCACAGAAACACTCCCTCCAGCTGTCACAGAGTTTCTATCTTCTTTAATAAACCCCTTGCCTCTTTCTCAATCACAGTAGCAGCTTTCTGTGCTGCATTGTTCTCCCCCACACCTCAAGCAACGGTCCCAAATCTCATAAACACATCATTTAATTGATATCCCAAACCTATGAAAATAGGTCTACGCAACACCATTACATAGGTGCAACTCAGCATGTGGTGCCATTATACTAAAGTGTCTTGTATACAGCCCTTCTGTCACTTTTGGGGCCTCCATGCTCTTGGCTCTGTAAGATAAAGGAGGGGTGGACTTTAGCCAGACATTGCGAGAGGCAGTTGCAAAACCAGTGTTGTTGATGGGTGCAAGTTGGAAGCCCCCAGTTCCTGTATGCAAATGTGTTTTCTATGGTTTTGGCCTGTCATTTTGGAGTATGCTAGTCATAGGGATAGAGGCCAAGTTCTGATAGGCTACTGCGCTGTGGGTATCGTTAGCTGATTATGTGGGAGATATGGTCAGAGCTAATGATGAGGGCTTAGTCATCATTCTGTTAGTATTAATGAGCTCATGGCTAGACCTGTAGCTGCCATCAAGGGACCGAGGGGGGATGTGTGTGTGAAGTAAGGACTGAGTAGATCTATGAGGGGAGTTGGTTAGTCAAGTGAGTAGGCCTTACAAGGCAATTCAACCTGCAACTCTGCACTCTTACCAACACTCTCTTACAGCCAGGTATCTTTTATCAGTAGCTCACATTGCATTTCAATGTCTTTCTCTATAATCATTACATTTAATCCTGTATCCAACAAAACAAAACATTGGCAGGTTGGCAGATGTGGGAGTGATGACAATCTGAGAACTTCACTCAATTGCCATAAGCTCCATGCTAAGGGTTATGTCGGTGAGGAAAGTTTGGTTTTTAGAAAAGGCAAGTTGAAATTTGGGCTACGTCACATTCTTTGCCTCTCTTTTAGAAAGCTGGTTGGCATGCAGATGGATGCCTCAAACCACAGGTGCTGCATTCAGTGGCCAGCTGGCCCTACTGTCCATCAGGGGCAGGGTAAGAAGGCATTTGTCATGTATTTATTGGGCAATCAGAGCAGGGCCCCGAATCACTGATCTTTCCTCCTGGCGGTCTACACTGCTGTCTCCCAGAATCCCCAAAACACCTGTCACACGGGCCAAAAAGACATTTCCTCTGCCCTCAACAAGAACTCACCAAATGCATAGGAGGCACCAGAACCTCAGTATCACTGTGATGCTGAGGACTGCAGGGGGTTCTTGACAATGGAACATGGAGCAGTTAAGGTAGGAGTTGGAATGTGGAGTTTTGAAAAAAAAAGCAGAAGGGGCAGGGTTGACAGGATAGACAGTCCAAAGACACTGGTTCCTCCCATTTGCATCTCTCAGGCTCCTTGTTTGGTAAGGGTCTGTGTCTAATGTCCTTTCAATGTCCTTTCAATGTTTTGCACCATTCCTAAAGGATGGAGCCAGGGCAAGAACTGCCAAGCTTTCTTTATCCACATGTTGACAGCCGGTCAAGTGGCACAGCGAGTAGAGCGCTCAGCTCACTTTGACATTCGTGCAGATCCTGCTAACACAGGTTCGGATCCCGGCAGGGCCAAACTCAGACTTTCATCCTTCCGAGGTCGAAAAATGAGCACCACACACCGTGGGTAATAATAAGCAGCGCTCAGATACCTGAGGGCTCGTAGCGCTATATAAATGCCAAATTATTATTATTATTATATTTAGGGGGTATCATTCCGAAAGAAGGGAGGAGCTGTCTGGGATTATCACATGCACAAGGTGTGAGCTGCTCCTCATAGGAGGTCTCATGCAGCAGGAAGGTACAGCCTCAACCATTAACTGATATTCATAGAAGAAATGATTACATGTTGCAGAAAGACTGCCTGTACAATCGTTTGTATGTTCGGCAAATCAGCCCTTTAAGTAGGTCAAACATGCAAGTGATGATGGCTTTGTGTGTAGCCAAAATATTTTTTCTGGGTAGTGATGTCATAAGGCATTTGATATTGGTGCCCTGTGTGATTTTGTGTATGCTTGCAGCACGTCAAGGTAGATGGGCTTACAGTGTCTTGTTTTTGTTATGCTGCACAGACTCAGTGCCGCTCCAAGACAACCATTCTCAGGGTGTTATGTTTGGGCATACAGGACTTGCCCTCATTCATCATTCAAGCTTCTCTGGGATGTATATTTGTAGCACGTCCACAACACATTATATGGTTTATGGCAAAAAAGGTTTGCACCACATGGTTGCAGGTGGCCTGCCCTTGAACCCTTTGCCCTGCAGGGGATACGGGTTGGGCCTGTGGATTGAGCCCCTTACATGGCATGTAGTGATGTTATGCCACTGTGATTGTACATACCACAGGGGGTGTATATAGCAAGACCACACAAGGAAGCAGAACCGCGAGTTGAACACTCTGAATGTGCGCCCCATTATGCCCCTTGTGTTTACCTCCACTGGGTTTGCAGGATTTTTGACGGTTTTCAAGAAAAATGGCAATAGTGAGTGGGCACTATCCCCTGTGAATGGGTAAATTGTGCAAATAGTTTAGTTTGGGTCCTGTGGCAGGTGCATGTTTTGCATGTGGTTGTTTGTATGTGCAGTTAAATGTTGGGTTGGGTGATATTCACCAAGGAGGTACATGTTGCCAAAACATCCAGATGCCAGATCCTGATCCTGATGGATAGGGGAATGGCAAAGGATGTAACTGTCATGCAGGATCCAGTGGAAATTGGCAGTTACATGTATGTTGTGGTCATTTGCATCACAGATGATCTTCATAATGATGGAATGCCATGTTTTCCTATTTTGGTATGTGTGCTCTGTCTCTCAATGGTATTGCAGTGTGACATACGTGCAATTAATGACTTCAAAGACCATGGGAAACTATGCATCACCATAGGACCCCTTGGGGAAAACTTTGCCTTGCCTGCTGATTGTGGAGAATGTCTATGTGGCTATGCAGCCAATGCAGTAATGCACTACAAAACCTGATACATGCATTGGGATGAGCTGTGATATGCCCCCTAAAATGGCTGTTCACCTCTGGAATGGCACAGTGGTTATGAAGGGAAGGGCAGATAAGATGTTCACATGTGAAGATACTGCATGGGAGCAGATGGTACATGATAACCAATTTGAGGATGACAAGGGTGAAATTAGTATGTGCCATAAGACTCCTCATCCGGCATCCCAAAAATATTGGTACTGATTTGAAATATCCTGGGCTTCCTCTTCCTCCTCCTCCTCCTCCTCCTTGTAATGGATTTAGAACATGGCACATCCAGCCAGCGACTCTTTACAATGTCAATGAATGTGGGGCATGCTAAAAACACTTTTTATCTTTATTGATTCTCGGGTTCTACTTTGAGAAGGCACCCAACCCGTCTCAAATACCCTGTGTCACAATAGACCATGAACCAGGCTGGTGTGTAACAATGAAACATTTATTCATTTTTATAATTCAAAGAAAATCAAGCAAATCAAAATTTAGGCCAGTAGTCACCACTACTGTAGCTATACAATGTAAAAATACTACAACACAATTAATTCAAATTCCTAACATCATCTACATTAACCTTTAATAGAAAACAGGAGCAAAATTACTTTTCTTCAAAATGACAGATGGCACACAGTTTATGCACGCCCCCTGCAACACTTCCCCCAAACACCTACTAACGAAATTCTTTGTTGGTGGAAGTAGTGGCAAGGAGTCAGTATAAAGAGCAAAAAATCGATTTTTAAATTCAACCCATCAACCCAGGATGGAAGGCCAGAAATGAAATGAAAACCTTCAAAAGGAGCAAAATGGCATAATCAGATTTTACTAGTTACTTGTATATCAGTTTACTATTGCAGTGGGAATGCTAGGACAGACATTTGTGTGGCTGTACTTAAGAAACAAGGAAGCCTACAGACTACTGAGCAGGGCACCAAAGCAACGTGACACAGGTAAGGAAATCAGTGTTGGGAGGAAAACAATAGAGAAGAAACACACCTAGCAGAATTTCAATTTCTTATTTTAGCCAGGCTTTAAAATGACAAGCAGCTAAGAAAAGAGGCTTAGCAGTCAAAATCGGAAATCGTTTTTTGGGATGAGAAACAAAGGCAGAGAACAGATAGGATACTGAGGGGAAGGGATTACTCTTAATAGGATGATGGTGTGGGTTTTTCTATGGGAAATGCAAGTCGGATTTTAAAGAAAAGTGCTACACACGGGCAAATAAAGTTTTGTTAGCACAATCACTAGTTCTACTGAGTCTATATTTTAAGGACTATAGTTATCAAAGAAAGGCACTTCACATGAGGTGGTTGGGTTTGAATTGCAACCAGCTCCCGTGGATCTCTTTATAGGGGATTTAATTCATTTATTTTTAAATGGTACTAGGGATTTACACAGATAATGGAAAGAAGTATAAAAGGAATACGCTAACAGATATGGACTAGCACAGATTCTTCTAATGGAAAGGTGAATAGATGATACTGGCAATTTGGGATTTTGTATGGGATATCAATAGTATTTGAAAAGGAGACGCAGGATTCAAAAGAGAGGGGTATGCAATATGGGACTTTCAATGGGATTTTCTATAGTATGCAAAATTAAAAGAGCAGGATATGCAGTTTTTGGGATGGTGTGATGTGATACTTATAAGGTAAGCTTGGGTTTGGGATTATGGGCAGCCTGTGAGGTCACTGGACAGCGGGTCCCAGGGCTCAGGTTACTGTGGACAGCAGAGTCAAGAGATCTGGTCACTAGGACAGCTGGGCTCTCGCAGGGGATCAGCTGAGCAAGGTCTGGTCACTGTGGACAGCGGGATAGGTCAGCTGCCTTGCCTTTTTTCTCACTGGATTATTAGGTATGGCTGGATCTGGTGGGGTTGTTCTGCTTTTATCTGGATCAGCTGCCTCTGGATCTGGTTTTTGAATTTTGAATCTGGATAGTGGGATGGGTCTCTACTTTCCTGGATCGTAGGGTCTGGTTTTCAGTTGCTTGTCCCTAGGGTTTCCCTGTCTACTGCTTATATTGGCAAAGTGACATCAGGGAATTTTACAATCTGAGCGGAAGTCCTATGGACATCATTTTATGTGTGCGATTTTATGACTTCCTTTGTCTCCCAAGAGTTACTTTTCACAAAAATAAGTTATGGAGCAAAACTTCAAATCCATCCTAGCCACTATCATAACAAACAGATATGCAGATTCCATATTTCACAGGGAATCATACAGTCCAATCGCCAACTCTCTGTGATGTTGCATCACTTTTTGGCACAAATTTGCCATTTTTAGGAGAAGCATATCTAAAATTCTGCAAATGGCTAAACATATTCCCATAACTATTTTGCATATTTTCACCAACTTTCATAAGTTTGCCATTTATAATGCATCCCAAAATGCATTTTCCATGGCCGTTTCAGTTCCTCACATGCTAGGAACATATGCTTAGTCTCATTTTGCTTGTTTAACAATCACCTGAAAACTGTCATAATATCACATTACTGCTATTCAGGTTGCCGGTAAAAATCTCTTAAAGTACAAATGTCCTTTATTGTCAATGGTGCAGATTTGTGGGCGGTGCTATAAACCCCCACAGCAACTTTCTTCCCCTGGGTTAGTCTGAACAAAGGGTGTCCATGACGCCCTTTGAGTCCATGCTGTTGGGCTGGTGAGAAGTGTCAAACGAAATCACACCTGGGTGAAAATGCTAGTTTCCCTTGGGCCCTTTGTTCCTTTTGGTAAAGATGCCGGCCAGTCTGACGAGTCTGCGAACTCCCACACTTTGGCCCTTTCATGTGCACATCGGGGCTGGTTCACTTGTGGAGGTAATTTTTTTTCCATGGGCAGGCACAGCACCTTTGAAGTAAGTGCCTAGGCCCAACCTGTTCTGCTCGTTTTCATTTTTTTTTCTTTCCTTCAACAGAAATTAAGTCTTTTTAGGAATTAATATAATGTCCTTTTTAGGTTGCCATGTCACTGCAACCCCCCCTTCATATACAATACTGTTTCTGTGCAAGCAACACTGTTATTTGTCATCTTACTTTTAAAAAGCATTTCCCTGATTTTCAGAAGAATAAATTCACACGTGTGTTTATTTCAGTTAATTTTGAGTTTACCAATGCAGGTTTTTCAGCACACAGTTCCTTGTTAATTAACCTTCTGGAGTGCTTTTACAGATAATGTCAGTTTCTGGACACAGAGAGATATACTTCCAATCATTTCTTTGAAATTGACATGAGAAAAATAAATACTGTGTTATTTCTTTCATTTACTGCAGTTTGTGTGCAATGGTCAATAGAAAAAGAAAACACAACCATGTTTAAGTGGAAAACCAAATTCTTTGCCTTTCACGTAATTTCCGAATACATCAGCTGTCCTGGAAATGTGTTGCCTCAATTCTTAATATTCAGCAAAATTGAAGCATGCCAGCTTGGCTTTTCAAGAAGAGCACCAAATCAAGAGCAAATTGCAAAGCCGTCGTGGAGGTCATGTGTGCTGCTTTAGTATTCAGAAAATAGAACAGCAAATGTGGAGCCGTTGTGTATGCCGGACATTTTCAGATGCTTTCAATTGGAGGTAAAACAATGCAGGGCACTTCTTTTGGTGGTATTCTTGTGTTTAGTGCTCGCCACACATATGCGCCATGGAAGGAAAAGCCCAGCTGTTTTTCCGTATTATTTCCATGCAGTTTTTGTTTGACGGGGATATCTGCAAGGACCTAAATGTACTCCACATCCTCCTCCTTGCTTTTGCCAAAGCAGGTGTGAGCAATGGTGGTCAGTCATTGTCATTTGGCCTCATTACGACTTTGGAGGTAGCCATGGCACTATTGGCGCCATGGCTTCCTCCAAAACCGTGTCCGGGTCCGGGTTCTCTGAATGGGGAAATAACGGGATATTCCGAGTATGGAGGGCCCGGTATTTCCCCATTCAGGGAACCCGGACCCGGACCTTCCCCATTCCCATTCGAGCCCCCATAGGGCTCAATGGGAATGGGGAGGGAGCTAAGAACCGGCCCATTACAAGAGGGCCCGTTGTTAGCTCCCTGGATCTCTCGCGGGACCCGCTATGGACGTCTGGATAAACCAGACATCCACATCGGGTACCGCGAGGGAACCTCGTAATAGTGCGGAATGCGTTTAATGACACCAGCACCATTACTGGCACCATTAAACGAATTCTGCACCACTTGTAATGAGGCCCATTGACTTTTACTATGATTGAGTGGCACTTGTATAGTTGATGCCTGCTCAGGTTGGTGGTAAGTTTCTGGGCCTTTGATGTTTGCACAATGGGATCACATTTTTTGTGAATTAGGTTGTTTTGCACTCTGGCATGTTTGTGAGTTTTCCCAGTGCCGATCTGCACATGCCCATGTCACTCTCAAATTCTGCCCGTTGTTCCCTTTTGAGAAGGCCCTGTCTTTGTGCTAATGCAACGCTAATGCTGTGGAGTGCAGTGTACTTGGGCAAGGAGCAAGGGGGAAAGGGTGAGCGCAAAGTGGCTTTAGTGAATTGCATTCAGAATTTGTATGCCATGCAAAGTGAACTTTCTCAGCAGCATGTCACTTTTCTCAGTGCAAAGGTTTTGTAAGTCAGGCCCTATGTGTTGTAATTGTGACATGAAGAATGTTCATGTGGTTACATAGCGCCATATGGAAAATGAGCATTGAATGTTAAGTGTCCAAAGTCTGCCACAAAGTCCAAACCTGTCCACAGATCGTAGCGGATTTCTCATTTCATCGGATTTTACACCGCACTTAAAATTGAGGCTCTGTGTGTTTCATATGTGCATGATACCTTGGCCTTTCGTTATTTATATCACTGAAATATTTAAACTAGCAGATAATTCCAGAAGAGCCATGGTGTTGGAGGACTAATGGCCACATGTCATTGTCGAAGTGATGCAGGTTTTTTTTTTTTTTTAAGCAATAATCCCGTGTCCTGCACCCTTCACTGGCTGGTAACTGCCCAGAGCTCAAGTTACACACTGTGCCCTGGTGCCATTACCAGGCCAGTGAAGTCAGCAGAATGCAGGATTATTGCTATTAGCACCGCGAGGCAATCCCTTGAATAGCTAATAGTAATTGAAAATAAAATGACTGCACTGAGGAACTGGGCAGAGGAGGCCAGTTAAGGTAGGTAGGGTGGGATGGGGGTGTTGAGGGGCTGGATTTGGGGGCAGATGGAGGGAAAACAGTAGCACCAATGGAGGGCGGATGCACAGAGCAATCAGGTTGCTCCGACTCCGGGCTTGCATTGGTAGATTCAGCCCAGGCTCGGAGCAACCTGATTGGCTCCCACATTTGCAGAGGGTGCTAATATTCTTTATTTGCCAGTCCCAGAAAATGTTTTTGATTGGAGAAGAAGATTGTGATAATGGATGTTAAAGGTGATAATGATTTTTTAGATGGATTCAGAAGAACTTTTTCGGACCATAACTATTTTTTTGTGACCCGCCTGCCCGATATATTTTATTTCTAGAAGGATAGTTTATGTTGGGAACATGAATGCTGCTTCTAGTATATCTGATACTGTTATGCATTTTCAACTATTTTGATGAAGGCGGTATCCTCCTACTGTAACCTCATCACAAATAATTATGTAATTCATAATGATTTTCTATGATATCCCTGCAGCAGATATAGCATTTTCCATGCCGGGTATTGTTTTTTTGGGGGTAGCAGAGGGAATAGGGATCTTTGTATTTTTTCTGTTGTGTATGCTCTGCTGTGTCTCCACTCTGCACCACCTGCAATTCCAGTAAATAAGGGAGAAAGCAGGAACACAAGGTTTCACACTAGTTCAAAAACAGGTGGGTAGCTTTCAACTACCCGGTGTATTCCACTTCGGAGTTCGGAGTGGCATCATATGCAACTCAAACTTGCCTATCATTCTCTATAAGATGTCACTTGGAACCCCAAGCTGGAATTTATCCCGGTGGTGGACATCTACCCATATATAATACTAATTTATTCTCACACAACCCAGATAAATACATTCCTATCACCCCAGCTGTAATCTCATGTTCCTTTGTGTGGAATCCGGAATAGAAATGAAAAAAATATTGATTGACATGCATACATTTGTAACTTTCATGTATAATCACCAGAATGTTCCAGTGGATATGCCACACATATCTACACCAGTAATATCCTAAGTGTAAAGTTTGCATTTAGTGTAGGGAAGGAACCTCAATTGGTGACATATGCAACTGATGTGCTGAAAGATTATTTTCTTCCATCCATGCCTATGCGTACTGTGTGCATTGCGTACAAGAGGCTGGCCTATTCGGTCCCTCTCATACAGTAAATCCTGGTAGGTTCACCGACTTCGGTGAAATGTAACGTTTCAGTGAATCTGTCGCTTTTTTACAGTAGTTTAGGACATGAGCCGCCAGTTATGTATATTGTATTGTATTGTATTAGTCATTTATATAGCACCCTTCCCCATTTTTATGGCCTCAATGCGCTTTGTGGTTGGAATGCCCTTAGTGAACGCAATTCATGTGTAGGAGGTTCTAGGAGATTTAATTAAAAGATGTTTGTGTGTTTTTTTGGCGGGTTAGTACTCAGGTGGGCTGGTTACGTTCCAGTAAGCAGCCTTGAAGTCAGGCACGTGGGTGGGTGCTGTTGGATGGTTTGAGATCGATTGCAAGTGCTGAAGATTCAATGTGTGCCCAGCTAAACCAAATTCTTTTTGTTGGCTGCTGCTGTTTACTAATGGCAGGGTGCTGACGTACTTCAGGGGTGTCAGTGTGGACGGCTATGTGTGCAGCTAGACCAGAATAGCATAGCAATAGCTGCATTTTAGGGTGCATGATGGGTGGCCATGCCTGTGTCCACAGACGGAGTGTTGGTATACGTACCGTACGGTTGGATGGAGTTTCATTGCAGTGTTCTTTTTTCTTGGTGCAATGCGATTGGCTTGTCTCGCTATTCATGGCCTCCCTAGAACAAATTTCATATCAGTGGGGGAGGGGCCCAGTGGGACTGGGACAATGGGGGTGAGGGGAGGACGATAGCTTGTTGCATTGTGCCTATGTGAATGCCGTCGGCACCCATGGGATATTAGTGAGTGGGAGTGCTGTTGTGTTTGGGTGTACAGTTCTGTGCACCTATCGAGGGTGAAGAGTGTGAGAGGGTTTCTAGGGGAGGACAGAAACATAAGGTTTTGAGGGCCTTTCTGAATTGCAGGTGATTGTCTATATTGCAAATGTGCTGGGGTAGGGAGTTCCAGATGATCAGCGCCTAAGGGACGCATAAATGGGGATACAACAGTAGCCAGTAAAATGCAGTAGTAACTAGCAATGGACTGGATAGAGGGAGAGACGCCTAGATCGCGATACAACAGTAGAGAGTAAAATGCAGTAGCACCTAGATTTTGTACAGCTGCAAAGCGGGAGAGACGCATAGATGGGGATATAACATCTTTATAGAGGGAGAGACGCCTAGATGGGGATAATAAAGTAGACAGTAAAATGTAGTAGCACCTAGATGTGGGACACCTGGATAGATGGAGAGACACCTAGATGGGGATATAACAGTAGACAGTAAAATGCTGTAGCACCTAGATTTGGGATACCTGGATAGAAGGAGAGAAACCTAGATGGGGATACAACAGTCGGCGACTAAATGGGGGTTTAACAATGCATGCAGTGACTACAAGGTTTGGGATACCGGGGCAGAGGGTTAAATGCCTTTGTGGTGAGTAAAACAGTGAAGAATTTGCCTAGATGTGATATGTTGCTACCTGACACAATATGTCTGAATGTCAGATATGGCTGAATAACACAGTCTTCCTAGATGTGAGATATGGCTGATTAACACAGTCTCCCTATGTGCGTTGTATGTCTAAGTGACAGTTGGTTTAGGCGTGGATACAGCAGAGATGTGGATGTACAAAAAACTACAGGCTTTTAGATAATGTGATAATAGGATAATAAGATGGGTTGGACCGTCTATAGTGGAGGAGTAATAGCTAGTCCCCCTGTCTAGGCCTCACAACCTTGTCAGCACTGCTGGTTGATGGCTGCACTGCATGTTCCCACGCTACTGCAGGATTTGCACTTTGCCTCAAGGCCTTTCGCTACAGTGTTCTGCAACGGGCAGGGGGCTGCCCTGTGGGCAAGGATTATATGGGGCTGAAGGCCCAATCAGGTACCAGGAGTGGATCAGGAAGCAGGAGGGAAGCAGGAAGACGGTCCAGGGAGGAAGGGGTAAGGTGCTACACGCGGCAGTGTGGCAACACAGGAAAAATAGATAAGTATAAAGTAAAATAAGGCCAGAGCGGACCAGAAAGAGCTGCTCAGGCCGTCTCACCAGGGTCAAAAACAGCAATGAAAATGATGTGCCTCAGTCCAGCAAGTGATTACCCTTGAAAGGAATCAAGGTCTGGAAGCCCAATCAGGTACCAGGGATGGAGCAGGAGGCAGGAGGGAAGCAGGAGGAATGTCCAGGGAGGAAGGGAGAAAGGACTACATGGGCCTGGCTGCCCTTTACAAATGCTGCGGTGTGTCAACATAAGAAACATAGATAAAAAATAAGTAAAATGAGGCCAGAAGGGGCCAGAAAGTGCTGCTCAGGAGGTCTCACCAAGAACAAACACGGCAATGGAATTGTTGTGCCTCAGCCCAGCAAGTGATTACACTTGCAAGGAATCAGTGGCTGGAGGCCCTATCAGGTACTAGTGGTGGAGCAGGAGGCGGGAGGGATGCAGGAAGAAGGTTCAAGGGGGAAGGGGCTACACACTGCGGAGCAGCAACACAAGAACAAGAGATAAAAATAAAGTAAGATAAGGCCAGAAGGGGCCAGAAAGCGCTGCTCGTGTAGGACTCAGCAGGTACAAACACAGCAATGGAAATGCTGTGCTTCTGACCAGCAAGTAATTACAATTTAAAGGAATCAGGGGCTGGAGGCACAATGAGGTACGTGAGGGGAGCGGGAGTCGACAGCGAATACTAGATTGGATTTGAGATTGGTAATGAGCATATCCTTTCGAAGTACATCTAGGCGCAGATGTTGAAATCCTTTGCTCACATCTGGACACAGTGACAGAACACATCAATCACTGGAATAGATATGTTTTTTTGTTTTTTTTCTGAAAGGGAATAATAGATGACATATTCCGTAGTTCTGCTGGAAGAGCATTCAAGAGTTGGGGGCCCCTGATTCATCAGTCTCCCCGCAAGATGTATTTGGGTGAGGCGACAGCCAAGAGATTTTTTCAGGAAGAGCACAAAGTATGCGCTGACTGACAGATCTTAATTTTTGAAATCAGATACCTGGGTGCAGTTCCTTGAATTCACCTGAAAATAAGGCACAGTAGTGGCAACTAGTGCAATTTTTGACGGTACTTGGAAATGGAAAATCCTGAGGTTGCACACTAAATGAATTGCAGTGTTCTGAGCTACCTGGAGTCGTTGCAGTTCATAATCCAAGGCTCAAAATAGCAGTGTGCCACAGTAGTCCAATCTGGAGTTTACCATACTACCCACAATTGTTGCACAATCTGATTCAGAGACCAGAGGTAAAATAGGTTTCAGGAGTATCATTTGAAAATAGACATATTTGACTGAACTGGAGACTTCCAGCTGAGTAGCAATACCCTGGAGATAGATGGGGATGCATATTTTAATCAAACATCAATAATTCAGACAACACAAATAGTTTGGCAAAAGGTTTGTCTGTTTTAATGTAAGTAAGTAAAACAGGGAGTACAACAAACATCAGCAATGGCTCGATACTGAACTCTCAATCATTTCATAAAAATGCTGGGTTCTTAAACCCTCAATTGGTCATCGCTGACGTGTTGACCTGCGTCTTTACCAATGTCATTCTGCATGGCAAACTTCTTGAAGTATAGGTGTAATATCTGTATATAGTAACAGAGAGAAATAATTGGATAGTCAACAACAGGTGGGGCAACTAAGCCCTCCCTTCAAAATGGCCACTATGAACGTCACCAATTGGCTACACAACTATAGGAGCCCCAACTATGTGGTCCTCTACAATAGGTTGCCTACTAACTATCGTCAATAACTTTCCACCTACATGAGCAGCATGCAGACTGAACAACCAGGTGCGGATGAGCTTGTCTCTATACCTGCTTCCCACCAATTAAAAGTACACTCCATCATCACCTCAATGGTTCAGTGTCAATTAGTGTCTGGAGTTGGCCTTGAGTTTGTACTGTTCTCTGGGATTTTGGAAGGAGTATGGGTACTGTGTGGCTTCCTTGTATTGGTGTGATCTCCTCATGCGTCCAACATTCTCCCATCACATGACTGGACACCACGATTTGAGCCTTTTCGTGTATTTGATTTTATTTTCTTATAGTCCTCTGATGTCTTTTTTTTCACTTAACCTTCTTGAACAGGAGTTTCTGTTCTTTCACATTCATTGTATCCAATGTCAGCCCATTTTAGTTCTGATAAGACCTTGGCTCTCTTGGCTCATCCAACACCTTAGCTGAAATATATTCTTTTTAATTCAATTGCTTTTGTAACTGCAACACTAAATTGAGGCCTTCCTCGTTGCTCAAGACTGCTATATACGTAGTGGAACATACATTCTTTATTTAATCTGTATCTTGAAGTATATATGTATACGTTGGTGCTTGCCGCAATCTATTTACTATAAGCATTTGGCTAGTTTCATCATTGCTTTGCTGCTTGTGTTTCATTTAAAGTAACTAAATATTGTTATCATGCTTATGGCATGAATCCCTTCATCTTGATCCAAAGATGTCATTTATCTTTGGTACTGCTTTGTTCTTCATAAACCGTCTGCCTCTTTGGTCTGGTTATCTTTTATATGGAGTCAATTCAGTCTAGTATGACATCATCATTCATCCTGATCATTCAGTTTCTTTGTTTCATCAGGAATCGCATTCAAATGTCCATCATATTGTCTTGGATGTAGGTAAAGTTTCCTCAATGGGTACTTCACTTCCCATATTCTCTTAGGTATGGGTATTGTTATGGGTACTGCACAGAGTTGTTTCTCTTCTTCCTGCTTTCTGATTGGTGTAGTATACGTCACATACTTTGGTTCATACTTCTCAGGAAATGTAGGCGGGGCAGGTAGAGTGGGGGTACTTGGCTTCTCCTCTACACTCCCCCCTCTGGGCAATTTATCGACCACTCTCACATCTTCTTCCACATCCAGATATCCTGGTCTGAAAAAGTGCCTCTTAGGGACCATATTTTTATGACTCCCTTCAGGCATCCAGCTGACTTCACATGTTCATCTTTGTTCCACATCATGAGCGTGCACTGTCCGCTTGAACTGCAGTATATCTATCTTCCCACATATTTTCTGGGGTCCTTTGGATACAGAAACTTCATTCCCTCGGGTGTATGGATGCTACACTTCACAAAGTCTCTGATGTCTTCATCAGTCAAGTCTTTCGGCGTCCATCCTGGTTGAACACTGATCATGATCTTCATCCCTATGGCTTTCTTTGTTGTCTTCTTGCATTGTGAGATTATTATCTTTATCACAAAAAATCCAAGCATTACTAATAATAGCAAGGCTCCAAGAAGTGTGAACATATCTGTCATCCATTGTTGAGCCCATGAAAAAAGATTTCCAAACCAGCAGTCATCAGCAATATCTTCTACTTCTTCTATCATCTGGCCATGGAGTTTTGTCAGCATGTTTATGGCCTCTGTCAAAGTTCCATTCTCGTCATCGAGAGAAGGTATAAATGTGCAACATGATTCTGCAATGTTGGCGCAAACACCTCCATCCATGGCTGTAATCATATCCAGGACATATCTGTTCTGGAGAGCCATTAGTCTTACAGCTCTCAGTTCTTCTCTGATTGGATCGAATCCTTTTATAGTTGTGTTAATTGTCTGTAGTTATTTCCATATGGTAATTTGTAACCTCTTGGAATTTGCTCCAACCTAGATTCTTGGCAATAAAAATCATTGTGAGCACTGATGTGGTCTGGCTTAAGAGCCTGTGTTCATACCCGATGGCATCAAATGATTCTATTGATTTAGCAGAGAAGTAGTTTTCTCTCTTTGTTCAACTTATCCATTCCAGAGATCTCCTTTTTCTTAGATGAGCATCTGCTTTAGGAAAACTGTCAATGTTCATGTCACCTTTAGGAATCACCAATGCAGGAATATGGACTTTCACTATTGTGCAAATTCCTCCCCAGTCTTTAGGCAGTCTGATGTAGGCTTTTGATCCACAAGCCCAAGAGTGATCCATGATCACTGCTGTTCCATGCACCATTCCTGGTGCATTGAATATTCATCCACAGTTCTGATTTGTCCCCATCTTTCTTGTACCATTGTTCCTGAAGCAAAATTTAGATCTTTCTAATGGTACTCCCCTGTCTTCGACCCATGTAAGCAATTTAGCAAGTTTGGGCCATAATGGCTTGCATAACATTTGTGCATTCTCAATTGTTTCTTTGTGATATCCAATGATCATCCATGCTCTGCAGATCACCACTCCTTTTTCCCATCCGTCTGGTGATAGTACTGTTCCTCAAATCTGCATTTGTCCTCTGTTCTTCCATCTGCGAGCTTCTTCTGCAGATTTTCCTTTGACATCAAATGTTTTGTTCACTTCCCATCTAATGCCAGCCCCTTTCACTCCTGGCTTCTCATATTTGTTCACATGATTTTGAGTATGGGCTCTGTTTCTTGTCTTCTTATCTTGTAAGTAGTCAGCTTCATCTGTATCTGTCTTTTCAGTTGCCCATTTAAGAGAAGCATCACTTCCCATAAATTGACCTATTGTTTTGCTATGTACGATGGGCAATGTGCTGTCTGGACATCACTTTCAAATGCTATGAAGATCTTTGACTTCCCCATGCTGTATGGCAGAAGTGCACATACGAAGCAGTCTTCATCTGAAGTCCTTCCAACTTCTTTAATGTGGTGGTACCATATGTTGTTTCCCAAGTGTGCTGTGCTGTCTAGGTAATCATTCAGTTCATAATTGTCTTCTTGGGTGCTTCTTTTAATTCTTAAAGTCTTCCTGTAGTTTTCTATAACCAGATCTCTGAACACATCGGTATAACTTCTTCTAGCTGGTTGATTTGCAGGAACATTTATCCGGGCTATCTGCATAGAAGAAAATTCAGCAAGTCTTTCTTTATCCCTCTGTCTTTTTCTTGCAATGGCTATGAACAGCCATATCGATTCTGCTATCATCTCTGCATGTGATTGTCTTGTGGGACTTGTGCTTGGGCTTCTTGTCACTGGACCAAGTGTGTCTGCATGTATTATCTGTGTGGGCTCAATCTTTGTCAATCCCTTATTTTGCTTGTTTTGCTAGCCCTGTCTCCGGCGTTTAAAAGTAGTGTTTAAAACAAGTGCTGTGAGTGATGTATTACTAATAACATCCATTTCAATCTCAGATATCTGTCCATTTTTTCAAGGGACGGGAATTACTATGAATGGCCTGTGTTGCCTTGTAGTTGCAATGTTTACCTTTTCCTTCTGCTCAGACACATATATAGGAACCTTTGCATCATGTGCTCCTATAGAAAAAGCAGTTCTCACTGTCAGTGAAAGCAATATGAGTATGAATATAATACATGTGTACACAATACAATGATAGGTTATCTTACAGAATCTGCTTCTGGGGCAATTTGTCATGATGCCTACTCCCGGAGAACCAGTCCAGGACCAGCGTCCCCGGAAGCAGACATCATGTTCCCGGGGAAAAGGCCAGCAACCCCTAGTAGGGGCCCTTTGGACACTGTCCTGGCGCCTTTGGTCCCAGGCTCATTTTGGACCTCGGTCCTGGCGCCATAGGTGCCAGGCTCATAAAGAGAGTGTTTATGTGAATTTACCTGATGCAGACCGTGCTGCCAAATCCAGACCTCTTTGAGGCCTGAAAGGGACTATTTTGCCTGTGGGACTATTTTTCCACTCGGGCATGGCCGGGGAAGAATACGTACCTGGAACTACTTTGGGGGCTATTTAAGCCACGCCCAGAAAGCAGCCCACGCTAAGCGTTGTTCTGCACCTAGCAGCTGGACGCTCACCGTGTCTGCTCCTGCATCCTGACTCCAGCCACGCCTGCCTCCATCCTGGAACACCTGAAAGGAAAGAAGAGAAGGGAAAAGGTGAACAGAAGAACATTACCTGCTTGTACTTGGAGTCCAGAGTCATCACGCCGGCGATCCTAAGGGAAGAAATTTATTTTAAAGAGGCATTGCGTTGCTCGCTGCAGCGCCGCGTTCCACTCACCTGTTCACGAGGCATCTCCGTGCTCCTTGGCGACCATCTGTACGATCCGCCGCATACCTGCGCCTAAGGGGGAAGAGAAGAACAAAAGGTGAGCAAAAGGAACATATTGAGGAAAGCCAGATTTTCGCCATAAGACTTACATGAGTATTGTTGGGAGAATTTTTCCTCATCTCGGGTCAGCGCCGCTTCTTCGGCAGTACCGTACCCCGGCCCCTATGGGGAAAAAAGACACACGCATTAGTGGGTGAATATACAGACATTAAAGGAACCACCCATCATAAACTCACCTGAGTTTACCTTCGGCGAATTGTTTCCTCTACGCGAAATCTTCACTCAGCACCTGTGATAAGAGACGGACTACTGAATATAAAGGCAAATAGAAAAGGAGGCCAACTCTTGAACTTTTACAACAGTATAATTACGGCACCTTGCCAGGAAAGTCAAGTAAGCTTCGATCCTCACCAATCCGAACACCAGTGAAGTAACTGGATATATTCGCACCCCTGCACCAGAAGCAGGATGGAGAGCTCGTCGTTTCAAACCTTAAGGTGAGAGTTAACAGGGAATTTCAGAGGTGGTCTGAGGAGAGTGAAAGAGGGAAGTGGGAGGCCGACGCGCTACTCCGCAGGTAGTTAATCCCCTTTCTCCATCTGCAGAAGGATTCTCCTGCGAGTCAGACAAGCGAGATTTGGGGGTCCTGTTCAGTCGGTCTTCCGAGTTCTGCGCATCACCTTAGAAGAGGCCGCAGCAGTCCAGACCTGGTCAGCTTCTCCGTGGGAGTCAGGTGAGCATTACACAATTTGAGCATATGTCCTCTTGGGGCAGTACGAAATTGCTGTTCTGATTGCCCATCTCGATCATTTAATGCTAAGGAAGGAAAAATATCTTTAATGGCACTGCATTTTTAGATTGTTTCTAGAAACTTGTTTTCTCCTGTAGCATTTGTCCTCGATCAATTAGCTGCTTTCTGGAACCAATTTCTCCACCAGTCGCGGTGCAAATGTTCCTTTACTGTGAAAAAAGATGATTACTGTGAGCTGCTATAAATTCTGCTTCATTAACCAGTTCCCAATTGATACCTTGAATCTGCTTCAGACCAGATGCTATTGTAGCTCCCCTGTCAGCATGAACAAAGTTTTAGGTTTTATCACTTCCTCTATTTGTCCCTCCGAGGAAAGTTTCTACACAGCTCTGTGATTTCTTTCAGAATAGATCGCTACCTGGAGTATGATACCTTCCAGGATCACATTCAAATTTGTAGTATTTCTTGGGTCTCGAAGAAATGCCACCACATCCGTGTGTCTTCCAACGAGATGTGGGTAGCCTTCAAAAACTCTTCAGTGATGATGATGAGCAGTCTTCTAACAATCTTTTCATTGTCACTATTACCAAGAAAATCTGGAATGCAAAAACTTCTCCCCACCAGTGATGGATATGTATGTATACCAACTTAAAATACTTAAGTATGTGTCTAGAAAGGTCACCATTAGGTAACACCATGAGTAACTCTGAACAAGAACTCTGTGTGGAAAGAATCAGGATACTGTATCCTTTTCCAATTGCTGTGTCCACGATCAAAGTTTGGAAAATCCTTATTCTTATCAAGGCTTAAGTGTGCCTCAGTCCAAATTCAACAAAAACGTTGTCACTTTTCTTGTTATCAAGGCTTTAAGCATGCCTCAGTCCAAAATCAATAACCTACTGTGGCTTTGAAGAATGCAGATCCCCTGTACACTGCAACTAGGATTCACACAGTGTTCAAATGTGTCATTTTACCCTTTTATTTATAGCTGAAAAAGGAGTGTCCAAAATAAGCCACAGTCCAACTAAAAAGTTCTTAAAGCTCGTCACTTGTCGGGTTATGCGTCCTTCTCCCTCGATGTGGATCTCGTCTGCACGTGATGTGGTTCTTCCCTGATGTTTGTAGCTTCTTTGCAGTGGGGTGTAAGCAGAGGCATCTCTCTGGTGTAGATTTTGGTGTCGCCCAGGAAGATCCAAGCTCGCCTACCCTGCACTTCGACAGCAAATGGCGTGATGTCCTCGACAATTATAGGACCGTGAAAGCGGGGCTCGTCCCACTTTTTCCTTGTGTGATTACGAATGAGGATCTTGTCTCCTGGGTAGATTCTTGGACATAGAAATTCAGGAGTTTGGATTGTTGAAGCATCTCCTTCTGTTCTGTGCTGGCTTACACCCTCGTCTCTGCAACTGTCCTGAAATCACAGAAAAACTAGATGTTAAACAGTTTGAGTAGTTTTGCAATTCAAGTCCTAACACTTCTGATGTTGGCTGAGCATCACAACTAACTCGGTATGGAGGCATTAAAGGCGTTCTCATTCTCCTGCCCATCACGATTTAGTGCGGATTAAGATGGTGGTCAGAACCTAGTTGGTTCCTCAATGCATAAAATGCCAGTGGTAGGCAGTGGAACCACCCTTTTTTCAACGTAAGCTTTAACTTAGCTATTCTTTCTTTTAACAAACAATTGAGCTTTTCCATTGCGGATGATAAGCCGAAGAAAACTTTTGCTTTATACCAAGCAACAAAGTGATCTGCTCGTAAACTGTATTAACAAAGTGAGGTCCATTATCTAATCTAATTACTTCACAGACCCGCCATCTGGGAAACACTTCTTGCACCAAGAACTTGGCTGCTCAGGTAGAGTCTGGGTGCGTACATAGACCTGCCTCTATCTATCTATCTAAAGAAAGGACATACTACAACTAAAAGGTATCTGTATCCATTACAAACTTGTATCATGTCGAAATAGTCAACATGCAAGTGCTGAAAAGGGCCATTGGGTCTTGGGATCACCCCCTCACTATGCATAGTATATGCCCAGCCGTGAATTGCTTGCAAATAATACAATTTACCATAAAAAATGCAACATGTTCCATTAGGTTCGTTACGAACCAATCCTTAGCAATGGTTACAGCAAGATTCTCCCTAGTTTTATCTGCTGGGTAGTGTAACTGTTCTAGCGCTATCCTTAATCAGGCTATAGGCATTACTGGTTTACAAGTGCTGTCTTGTTGCCACAATGCTTCAGAGGGGTTTAAAGTACACCCTCTCGGCTTCTATAAGTTCTTTTCCTCTTGCGGTGTCTCCCAATGGAGCTCTATTATCTGTATTTTAGGCATATGATTGTATCCCTCATCCACACTTGTTACTATATTCATTCTTTCATTTACATCAATGGTTTGACATTCATCATTCCTATATATTTATTTGCTATGCGCTTGGCTTCAGCATCTGCTGCTTGATTTCCGTGCGAGATAAAAATCTGTCCATTTCGTGTGAGCTGCCCATTTAATGACTGCTGTGTCCACTGGGAGTTGCAGTGCCTTAATCAGCCTATCCAATAAGGCTATGTGCTGCACTGGTGTGCGTCCGCTCAAAGGTAGCCCCTCCTTTTCCAGCGCTCTATTCCTGCATGTACCGTCAACGTCACATAGGCGGAGTCGCTGTACACTGTCACTTCCTGGTCTGCGTCATTCTCGACTGTGAGTATCAATGCCAATAATTCTGCATCCTGCGCTGAATAATGTGATGGCAATCGAGTACTCACGAGCACTTAAAATTCTCCATTTGCCAAATGTTTCACTACCGCGGCACCTGTATATCTTTGCCTGTCATTTTGATCGATTCTTGAAGAAACGTCAATAAAGACAATCTCTTCCCCTGCGAGTGCATTCTCTTTTGCTCTAGGGAGATCATCACAGAACTCTTCATAGTTCGCGCAATCGTGTATATGCTCTCCTTCTGTAATAGGCTCAGCTATAAACATAGCTGGATTCACTATTTTACATCAAACTGTTTTGATCGCTGGAGTCGATATGATTACCTCATAGGCAGAAGCCCTTTGAGTAGTTAACGTGCCTTTTGGTTTTTCTAAAATTGCAAATAATGCATGTTCAACAAATAACATCATGGAATATCCCATCACTATGTTTGTAGCCTTCTCTATGGCGAAAGCGGTGGCTGCTAAACCTTGTTCACATGGAACGTGACCTCTCATTACTGGATCCAAAATTCCACTTTAATATGCAAGGGGTTTGTACCCCAATGCAGTTCTCTGCGTGAGTACTGCTGTCAGAAAAGTACCATTGTGTGTGAGAATAAAAATAATTCCTCTGCATAATTGGGAATCCCTAAAACTGGAGCTGTGCAAATGGCTTTTTTCAATTCGTCAAACCCTTCTTCCATTGCCTCAGTCCACATGATTTTCTCTTGTGTTGCCTGTGCTTTCTTTAAGGCCTGTAAGTGCGGCCTAGTATACAAGCTGTAGTCAAAAACTCATGCTCTGACATAATTACATAGTCCTAAGAAACTCTGCATCTGTTTTATTGTGTGTCGCTTAGCTGTTTTAGAATAGCCTCAGCTCTTTCAGGAGTAACTTTCTTTCCTTCATGTGAAATCAATTGGCCTATGTACAACACTTCTTGTTGACAATATTGTAACTTTTTCTTGTCAACCTTATATCCTTTGTCAGCGAGTATAATCATTAGCTGAACAGAATCACCTCTGCACTCTTCCTATGTGGTGCTGCAAACTAAAATGTCTACGTATTGCAGCACAATGCTTTCTAAAGCAATATTGCTCAAGTCCTAAAATCGATGGGGACGCACAGTACCCCTGGGGCAGCCTTATGCTTTTTAATCGCACTTGTCTAAACGGGAATGATATCAAACCTTGTGAGTCCTTGTGCAATGGGATTGAGAAAAATGCATTTTTCAAGTCAACCACCGTGAAATATCCTGCATCAACAGGTATATTACATAGAATCGTGGACGGGTTAGAGACTAGAGGGAACTCGGCCTCTACAATCTTGTTTATAGGGCGAAGGTCTTGAATTAGTCTCCAAGACCCCCCTTTGATTCTTTAATAGGGTACATGTACATATTACACAGTGACTCTGACGTCACTTAATACCTTGGTCCATCATGGAGGAAATCGAATTGAAAATTCCTTCATCTGCCTCTTGAGACATGGGGTATTGCCGTGCTCGTCGCACAATTGCTCCTGGTTTCAATTTAATCTTCACTTCCCCAACTCCTTTCAGTAAGCCTACATCATAGGGGCCAGTGGTCTATAATGAAATTGGCACTTTTGCCATATCTTCATCAAAATATTCAGGACACTTCTTTGCTAGCATCATCCTCTGCGGCACCTCTCTCTTAATTGCTTTGACCCAATAAGTAATGCACATTTCAAATATCACAAAATCATCAGATTTGTCATCTCCAAACAAATCTTCATCAGTGACATCAGTCACTCTGCAGCCTTCCTCAATGGCAATTACTTTGCTCCATTATCTACCCTTATCATCTGTTTTATCAAGCAAAGCCATTTTTCCTTGGACTATAGCTGCTTCTATGTCTAAGTGGAACATTTGCACCTCTTCTTCAACCATAGGTATCTGTGTTCTAAATAGAAACTCATCTGGTATTCTCATGGTTCTGCTTACTAGACCTGGCAGCCATGTTATCAGAATGCGTATCCCATAATGGAAAAACCTTGGGTTCAAGTGGTATTGCTCTAGGCGCTATTTGTCCTGCGTATGCCCTGATCATTTTGCACATGTTTAAATAATTGATTCCCGGTGTTGAGCATACTTTGCCATTGTCTGTAAATGAAATGGTCATATTCATTTTTGTCTTTAGATCTCGTCCTAATATGTTGACAGGTGTTTGCCTTGAATAAACTAGTGGCACCTTCATATCACACTCTCCTATAGAGACTGATAATTGTTCTGTAAAAGGAACACGACTCGTTGCTCCTGTAAAGCCCTGAGTATCCATCGCATCGCCAGACATAAAAAATGTGCCCTCATGTATACATGAGCGTGTTGCAATCGTGATCACTAAGAAGGAGTAAGCTTTGCCGCCTATAATTATTTCTTTCCTTGGCTTCTCACAAGGATTTGGGGTAATAGATAGGACTGAACGGATCAGGTCTCCCAGTGAGCTTTCCTATTGTGGGTACAGCCTCACTCCATCACTCGTAAATGGATTTACTCCATCAACAGTGACACCTCGTATTCTGCGCGTCATAGGTTGCTCTGTGTTTGTGTTCTGCTGAAGTTGCATAGGAGATTGCTGCGATTGTCCTTGCGGTTGATTACCTGTCACTTGCTGTGGTTGCAGGCCTTTCTGCACTCTTGGCACTTGCTGCTGCACCGTTTGATCTTGCACAACTCCATTTCCGCTCTACTGCAAATATGCAGGTGGATTTGGCATTCTTTGTCTTGAAAACTGAGCAATCTGAACCATCCCTTGGCTCCCACACATACGGCTATGTGCCCTGTCATTCCACAGGTCCAACATACAAGTGGTTGTTTCTCCATCTGCCCATATTGCATGTTTTGATTACCATTTTGCATATTCTGAATCCCTTGCTGCCCATTCTGAAAACCTCCCTGATTATTCTGCCAACACCCTTGATTACCTTGCCAACCTCTCCCTCAATATCCCCTCCCCTTCCTCTTGAAGCATATCCATTATTTGTCTGATCAAACTGACTTTGGTTATTTATTTGCGGCATAGGTACTGCTTGCTGCGGGTTTGATCCACCCATGTTAGTTTGCATTGCCCCTTCAATGGCATACTTGGATAACTTTTTCTGAACTAACTTTGCTTCTTCACCTTTTCGTGCATTGTTTTTTTTTGCGATTCTTATCCTGTAGGAGTCTGCAATAATGTGCGATGGTCATCTGAATTTCCGACCATGGTTTTGCTTCTATACGCACTAATTTCTTGAGCTGGTTCTGCACCTGCTCTGGCAGCCCTTGGCGCAATATATGATAAAATACAGGTGTAGACTCCCCCCAAGCCTCCCGTGTTTCAAGCGCCCATGCATCTTGAAAACTTTGAATATAAAGCAACGGATCCTCTCCTTCTTTCATGTTTCTTGTCATTATAGCTCCCATATCGGACGTGCCTGGATATAGCACTCGAAGCGATTTCCAAATTGCTGCTCTACAATTGTTAAACGGTGCTCCATCATGCGCAGTGTTGACTGTAGTCACACCAGGGTAACCTGACCGTGTCTTTACGTCATCAGCTCTTTCACCAAGTATGGCGATCAGAAGACCTTCAATATCCCCGATAGCTAAAGTATTCCCTCCCGTCATTTTTTCTAACTCATGTATCCACTTTCCTGCGCCGGAAATTCAATTTGGGAGTTTACATTTTAAGTTTTCACTGTCCATCTGGGGCCATGCTATATACTGTGGCCTGGCTCCTCCTTTTTCGAACAATGGAAACTGCGATGCTCCAAACTCATTCTCATCCCTCATCATTTGTCTATTTACTGCTGGAGTAAAATTTCAACATCGCCGTCTATCTGGCAATGACCTTAGCCTGCTTATATATGGCGGGAACTCCGCCTCTGACTGTGGTGTTGACCCTTATGTCGGTCTTACTGTGTCTGATGCCGTAGACATAAATAATTTTAAATCCCACCATCTTACTTCTTTCTTCAAAGGTGGATGTTCTTCTAGCTCACACATAAAACTCCTAACCTCCCTCGAGTAGGTTTCCCTTTCTTCGTCTGATATTTCTTGTGCCCAACTCGTGCAACTCTCATCATCATCTCTATTAAATGTTAACTTGTCTAAAGTCAGCTCCTTCTGTCTCATACTACAGGAGGCTTCCTCCGTGTCATACAACTCAGTACTCTCAAGGCGATAATGTTTTTCCTTCCTTTGTGCTTCTTTCTGGGCTTGCATTTTGTGATATACTTTATCAATCGTTTCCCCAATGCTTTGCGAGTCAAACTTGTCATCTAGATTTTTTCTAGACATGCCTGGTAATGGCTCAGACTCAGGAAAGTATTCTTCTATGTCTTCCCAGTCTACCTGTGGATTGGGATCTATCACTTCTCTTTCCAAATACTTAAAATCGTGTGTTCTCTGTCTCCTTTTGCGTTCCATATCCTCATCGACTTTTCTGCGCTTTTTCGCTTCTTCTCTTATTCTATCTTCCTCTTTCTTTTTATGTTCCTTTGTTCATTTGCCCTTCGTATCTCTTCATCTCTTCGTCTCTGTATTCTTTTCTCTCTTATCCTTTCCTGTTCATCGGCTTCTATTCTTTTCTCCTTTCACCACTCCTTTTTATCGGCTGTTCTTCTTTTATTATCACACTTCCTTTGCTCTTCTGCTCTCTCTTGTTTTGTAGCTTGCTCATCTTGATATAACTGCTCTCGTCTTCGCCTATGTTTTTCTTCTCGCTCCCTTTCTTTGTCTTTTCTATCTTGTTCATCGTGATCTCCCCTCTGTCTTACCTCTGCGATGCTTTTACCATTGAGTTTAAGTAAAATATGACCCCCAACCATTCATTCTGTATGAGTGCTATATCATCAGTTTTATCGTTATCTCCTTTCCATCTCTTTATTTCTCTCCTTATGTCTAGAGATGTACTTGCTTGATCACTTCTCTTCTTATCACGCCTCTCCTTGTCCCTCTGGAATTTGGAGGTTATATCTTTCTTGGTGTCTTTCTCTTGGCCCTCGTCACTACTTTGCGTAGGCGACTCATATGACGGATTGCTATATCCCATCGTTGCTTTAAGTTCCCTTATTGGGTAAAACCCTTCGTCTTTCTTAATCTTGTCTTTTATTTCAGACGGGGCGGGCAGAGCAGGAGGCTCTTCACCCCCCTCTTTGCATATATTGAGTATCCAATCTAAAGGAGGCTTCTCCTCCTTTTCGTGTTCATACATTTTCCAAAGCTCTAGACTCGCTAGGCGCTTTTCTAACTTTTTTCCTGTTTACGCAGCATGCAAATATGTCATCATATGCTGCAGAACTGTTCTCGATAATGACCCGCCTTGGGCCATGGCATAAACATTTTGTCTGCTGTCCCTTTAACCCATTCTGCACTGTACTGTTTAAGTTTAAGCGTGTGCTTTGGGAGCTGTTTACAAAGATGCACTAATGGCGTAACTTCCATTTCTAACGTTTTCTTCTCCTTTTATTATTACTTCGCTTATACTTTAATCAGTTTTTCAATTTTGCATTTCAATCAACAGATACTGATGAGTGAGGACTAATCGTTGCAAGCTCCAATCTCATCACAATGCAATTTTTTACTTTAATCTTGCTAAAAAAACAACCAAAAAGTTTATTCTTAAAATAATCACTTTTTACGTCTTAACTTCATGTTTCTCTATCACTTAAAACATTTATTTTTTCAGTTCTGACGTCATCACACTTCACAACCACATAAAACAAAGCAGACAGACTTGACCGGTCACATATACGTGCACCTCACGATCCTCTCTCAGGACTCGTATTACCCTTTAAAGTCTTGTTCTGATTGGAACTTAAGCCAATCCCTTTAAGAAAGTCTTTAAACTTATCACATCTTCTATATGTCCCACGTAAGGGGCTCTGAATTACAGCTTCTTCTAGCACTCTTTAAAGTCTAGGAACAGGGCGTATCCTCATAGCGCGGCTACAACTCATGACTATTTTCATCATACATCACTTGGCAACACTCAAGTCAATATTTTTTTCCCATGTACATATATTTTACGCTCTGACTCTTGCATTATATGTTATCCCGCCTTCCTCTGTTACTCTCCGTTATTTACTATGCATGCATCCCTGTTTCCACTCTCTTTGGTCTTAATCACTCACCATTCACATGTTTTCGACTTTGGACCCTCAGGATCACTGCCTTCATTACTGCCTCTTCGAGCTGTTTTCCGATCTGCTTTGCGTAGATGTGGAAGGGGTTCCTATGTAAAAATAGGGGTCCCATCACACCTTTCTTGCAAGATTTTGTCCTATTTCTAACCACAATATATGGGGAGCTTCACGTCCTGTCAGCCGAATGGCAAAGGTTTTGCAATATTGCAGAGACCCTAAAGTTTACTTATGTCGACGGCCGATGGTATCTTATCTAACCATCCTCTGCTACCAAGTAAACTGGAGACTTCCAGCCCTTTAAGATGAGTACCAATACCCTGGAGATGGATGGGGATGCAGATTGTATTCAAACATCAATAATTCAGATGACACAAATAGTTTGGCAAAAAGTCTGCCTGTTTTAATGTAAGTAGGTAAAACAGGAAGTACAGCGAATATCAGCAATCACGCGATACTCAACTCTCAATCATTTCATAAAAAAGCTGGGTTCTTAAACCCTCAATTGGTCATCCATGACATGTTGACCTGCGTCATTACCAACGTCATCCTGCATGGTAAACGTCTGAAATCTATCTGGAAGTGGAATTGGCTCTAAGTGAACTACTAAATATAGGTGTAATATCTGTATAGAGTAACAGAGAGAAATAATTGGATAGTCAACAACAAGTGGGACAACTAAGCCCTCCCTTCAAAATGGCCACTATGAATGTAACTAAATGTACATAGTCCCATTGGCTACACAAATATAGGACCCCCAACTACGTAGTGCTTTGCAATTGGTTGGCTACTAACCCCATCAATAACTTTCCACCTACATGAGCAGCATGCAGACTGAAAAACCAGGTGCGGGTGAGCTTGTCTCTATACCAGCTTCCCACCAATTAAAAGTACACTCCATCATCAACTCAATGGTTCAATGTCAATTAGTGTCTGAAGTTGGCCTTGAGTTTGTACTGTTATCTGGGATGTTTTAAGGAGTATGGGTACTGTCTGGCTTCCGTGGGTAGGTGTGATCTCCTCATGCATACAACTTTCTTCCATCACGTGACTGGACACCAAGATTTGAGCCTTTTCGTATATTTGATTTTATTCTCTAATAGTCCTCTGATGTCTGACCTTCTTGAACAGGAGTTTCTTTTCTTTCACATTAATTGTATCCAATGTCAGCCCATTTTAGTTCTGATAAGACCTTGGCTCTCTTGGCTCATCCAACTCCTTAGCTGAAATATATTCTGTTTAATTCAATTGCTTTTGTAACTGCAACATTGAATTGAGGACTTCCTCATTGTTGAAGACTGCTATATACGTAGTGGAACATTCATTCTTTATTTAATCCATATGTATCTTGAGGTATATATGTATATGTTGGCATTTGCCGCAATCTATTTACTATAGGCATTTGTCTAGCTTCATGATTGCTTTGCTGCTTGCATTTCATTGCATCTGTCCACGTTTAAACTAACTAAGTATCTTTATCATGCTTATGGCAAAAGTCTCATCATCTTGATCCCAGGATGTCACTTATCCTTTGTACTTTTTTGTTCTTCATAAAACGTCTGCCTCTCTGGTCTGGTTATCTTCTATATGGAGTTGATTCAGTTTAGTATGACGTCACCATTCATCCTGGTCATTCCGTTTCTTTGTTTCATCAGGGATCGCATTCAAATGGCCATCATATTGTCTTGGATGTAGGTATGGTTTCCTCAATGGGTACTTCACTTCCTATATTCTCTTAGGTATGGGTATTCTTATGGGTACTGCACAGGGTCATTGCTCTTCTTCCTGATTTCTGATTGGTGTAGTATACATCACATACTTTGGTTCATACTTCTCAGGTAATGTAGGCGGGGCAGGTAGAGTGGGGATACCTTGCTCCTCCTCTACATGACTATCTCTGAAACATGGGAATTACTGCCCAAAGCTACTTGCCAAATACAGCCTAAGTTCTTAACCTTATGAGAGAAGGATGTGACTGAGCCAGAAACATCTGGACAAGAGGTGGAAGCATGGTATTTGCTGAGTAGATGCTTGGTCCAAATAATATAACCTCCATTTGGTGATGTTTAACTGAAGCTTGCTTTCCACCATCCAGTCTCTTTTAGCTTCAGCACAGGCCAAGACACGCTCTCTTGCTTCTGGTGCTGATTTTATTCTGACATATATCTGTGCGTCGTCTGCATATGAATGGTATTTCAGGTAAAACCTAGAAAAGATGTCCATCACTGTCCTAAAATAGATATTAAACAATATCGGTGATGGTGATGTTCCCTGTGGAACTGGACATAATGCTGGGAGAACTTCAAAGTAATAAACTCCCAATTGAATACTTGAGTCTGAATTTTCAAGAAGGAAGAGAACCATTTCAAGGCAGTCTCTGACACCTGGGTGACTTCAAGAAGTCTGGTCAATGATAAATCAGAGTCAACTGTGTCAAAGGCTGCTGACAGATCTAGCATAATCAGTATCCTCAGATCCCCTTCATCAGCTGCCCACAGGATGTCATCCCAAACAGGACTAATCGTTGCAAGCTCCAATCTCATCACAATGCAATTTTTTACTTTAATCTTGCTAAAAAAACAACCAAAAAGTTTATTCTTAAAATAATCACTTTTTACGTCTTAACGTCGGTCCTGTGGCCGGGCCTGAAACCAGACTGGAAGGTGTCAAGAATGGACTGTTCCTCTAAGGAGCTCTACAAGCTGTGTGGTGACGATCTTTTCCAGGACCTTAGCGGTCCAGGGTAGACCTGCAATTGGGCGATAGTTTCCCAAGTCCTGATGATTCAAAGTATGTTTTTTTAACAAAGGTGTGAGAACAGATTTCATTAGATCTTGAGGTAGAGATCCCTTCGCTAAGGATACGTCCACAAATTCTGTCAGGAAACTGCTAAGATGGGAGGCATGTTTCACTTCCAGATATTCTGGGATTGGATCATAATCATAATTTGTAGGTTTAAGTTGTAGAATCAAATCTTAAATAATTTTGTTATTAAGGAAGCAGGAAGAATGTCCAGGGAGGAAGGGCGAAGGGGTTACATGCTGTGGTGTGGCAACACAAGAAAAATAGATACAAATTAAGTAAAATAAGACCAGAAGGGACAGAAAGCACTGATCAGGAGGACTCATCAGGTACAAACATGACAATGGAAATGCCGTTCCTCAGCCCAGCAAGTGATCACACTTGCAAGGAATCAGGAGCTGGAGGCCAAATCAGGTAACAGGGTGGAGCAGGAGGCAGGAGGGAAGCAGGAAGAAAGTCCAGGCAGGAAGGGGGAGGGGGCTACATGCCGCAGTGTGGCAACACAAGAAAAATAGATACAAATAAAGTTAAATAAGGCCAGAAGTGGCAAGAAATTGCTGCTCAGGAGGACTCACCAGGTACAAACAGAGATGAAAATGCTGTGCCTCGGCCCAGCGAGTGATTACATTAGGGAGGAATCAGGGGCTGGAAGCCCAATCAGGTACCAGGTGTGGACCAGGAGGCAGGAGGGAAGGAGAAAGAAGGCGCAGGGAAGAAGGTGGAAGAGGCTACACGCTGTGGTGCAGCAACACATTACTTGTAGCTAGTTGCTCATCAAAAGGGGAAGAACCCTGTGTAATAAAAAATTCAAAAGTGCCAGTCAAGGGGCTTCACAAAGGCAGTGCCCAGCAATGTGTAATCCGAACAGTTCTGTGTAATAGAGACTCCATGCTATGTTCCACTTGTTCAACATTCTGTGAAAGCCTCCTTATGGGCCTGCAGCAAAGTAAGCATGTGAGAACCATGCCTTAAATCTCCTGAATTAACCCTCTCGCCTTCTGGGAAAATGTATATAATCTCCCTCTTCATGGAAGATTCGGATAAGGTATAATCTAGGAGGGTACCTGTGATCCTGCACCCAAAAAGAGCAAATTCACTGGGGTTACCACCAAACAATTTTCCTCCTCCAGCACCGCCTCCCCTAATAGCGCCATTCAGATGGGAAGAATCAGCATTCTCTACCACATCAAATTCAATGGCGCATGGGTCAACTTGCAGGTGGGTACTACGTAGAAAACACGTGTTACAGCACTGAAAGTAAGAGTTTTGTAGGGAACTTTCCGTTGTTACTTTTCCCAGTTGTCCGCTCTCAATTTAGATTCCACCAACCTACAGCCGGCAGCACACTGCATGATTCCTCCTCACTGGTTAAATGCTTTTCTTGCAATCAGTCTGGTCAGACACTCTTCAGTTCAATACCCAAGGCAGTAAAATCCTAAATTAACCACCAATTACCTCCTATGGAGGCTGCACACTTCTCCATGCCACAGGTATTTACTAACTGTGACACCTGGTTGTTATACCTTGTATCGGGGCATAGCCACCCACTACATTTCGAGTTTTGTCACAGGGCGCAGCCACCTGTTAAGGTTCTTGGCTTCTCTCAAAGGGCACAGCCACCTACTGAACATCTCAGGTTCCATTAAATGGCACATAACCTATTAAAATACTTGGCTTCTCTCACAGAGTGCAGACTCCAACTAATGTTCTTGAGTTCTCCCACAGAGCACATCCATCCACCAAAATGCCTAGGTTTTCCCAATGGGCACTGCCATCCCTTAACATTCTCCAGCTCTTTCACAGAGCACAGCGGCCCACTGAAATTCTCAAGCACTCCCAGAGGGTGTTTCCAAAAGATCTATAGCTCTCCCTTCTGCACACAGTCTAGCAACTGTTAATAGCAAGTACACTCTCCCAGAGGGATATAGGCAGTTTGGGTCCTAGCAATAAAACTGTTCACAATTCAAACCTATGCAGGATATAGCATTGCCAAAGGAGTAGGATCATAAGATGTACCTTTGTGGAACCAGTACAGCCAAAGTCAAATTGACAGTTCCAGTTCTGATGAAGATTTTCAGAGGAAACCTTATTCAAGTTGTCAATAGTTCATGAAGAAAATACAGGAGCTCAAGGGGAGCTGCACAGAGGACTTGAGGTCAACTCTTACTTGAAGAAAACAACACTTCCCAAGCCAGCAAGAACCAAACAATGCACAAGGAAATTACACACCAAGCCCCACAGTACCTTAAAGATGAAGAAAAAATTGTAGCTGGCTTCCTTCCAGGTGCAATGCTGCAGACCCTGATTTTTGCTCTTTGGTCGTGTGACAAATGGAGGGACCTTTGGTAGGCTGCAGTTTTGTCACCTTTTTCTCAGTGCAAATAAGAAACGAATATTGCTGGTTGGATACTCTTTGATTACTCAGTCCTGAACTCTGGTGAGGGAACTTTTGCTGACAAATTCCTGCTCTGGAGGTCCACAAGGATTTCTGCAAAGTTTCAGCCAGATTTGGATTCCGATTCAGATATGTTGCATTCAGTTCTTTGTGAGTAACACTTGTAGTCTTAATTGTTGATGACGTGAATGCCTTATTTGACATTACATTTGTGCGTCCTCATTGAACTTATTAGCTGTGATGCTTATTTCATATCAACAATTATGAAGTTTATATTTTTCCAAAACCTTTTTTTTTCAATATTTGCTTTACTGTCTGTGGAGACACTAACTCCATATCAAAATCACCCTTCTCGATCAAAAGGAAGGCAAGAACATACTCACTTTTTGCCAATACAATTTAACTTGTAGGACCATCTTAATTCTGTCTTCAGGATCCACCAGTAGGAAGATTTCTTCTATCAACCTAATAGTTCTGTATGGCATTCATGATCCTAAATATATTTGTTTTTTGGTTTATAATACACTTTTAGGACATTTCTAACAGAAAAGCAGGGTGGCAGCTTACTGACCATTCTGCCCCATAGACGTGGCTTGAGGCTTACTGTCTGTGCATTTTCGAGAGCTAGTGCACTGTACCATCTCTCTATAGTATGTTCAGTTAGCCCAATCATCTGCAAATTTACAGCAAGAAGAATCATGCTCAGTTGACATGTTTCTATGTGCAGTCAGGCAGTACAGATATGTGTAATATTCATTTCACATCGAAAATGAAAATCAGATTTACAGGAAATATCTGGACAGTTCAATAGGGTGATGAGGCACAGCCCATTAATGGGTCCATAAGAGTGATCAGGAGATATTTAGCTGTGGCACGACGGTGACATTTAGGTCAGAATGTAATACTGTGGTCATTCTACTGGGTATAGTAGCAATGATATCAGGTTATTATATATCTCTTTATGATGGATTGCTCTGCTTCGAAGCACTGCAATAATATTATTCAATCATACTTAATTTGTTAACATCAGAAAAATGAGGGACTTGGAATGTGCAGATTGGCTCGTGTTAGGAAGTGGGCTGGGCTCCCAGACACCGTGCAATGAACGTGCAGCACTGTAAAGGAATTTACTAATGGTTCTATTCAAACACACATTTATGACTCGGGAGGATAAACTCCAAGCCAATAGATCCAACATTGATAAAAATATATAAATATATAACTCTTCCATAAAACATGAAATACACTTTTGCACGCAGAGGGTTCATCAGAAGGCCTCTTGATCATGCCACTCTGTATTCTTCCTGCATATTTGAAGCCGCAGGAAGCTGCATGCTGGGAGATGAAGAGACTGAAAGTAGTAAGAAGACATATATGAGAAGTGACATCACTGGCGTGTAACTGAAGGTTTATGAATGTATGCTCAATAGACCCTTTTGAGACAAGCAAAAACATCCTGACAAAGGAAGATATTCAACTAACCAATGAATCATTGTTTGGCGCAAGATAAAGGATTGCTACTCTTTCTTCTGTTCTGTTTATGAAGCCTTCAGAAAAAGAAATCCAGATGCAGCACCACAACATCTAGTCAAACTATACTAACACTCATTATACAGGTTCGCCAGTAGTTGTGATAAGGCAGGAAACATCACATTGCTTGTTTCCCATTTCCAAAGCATCTGAGGTAGAATCTCAGCCAAAACCAAAAAAAACCTTTTTCAAACAATCATTCAACAAAGGATTCCAGTAGCCCACGATAGACATTCAACCAAGCAATGGAAAAAAACTATTACCTTAGAAATAAAGAGGCTGAACAACTCTTTAATGAGTATAATCTACCCAATAAAGAAGTCACCCAAATCAACAAACAATCTTTGAAATCTCTGTTTGACAATCTAGAACAACTCCAAAAGAAAGAACTCTCAAGATGGTGGGAGGTGAAAAAAATGGAACAGTATCTTCAAATCAATAGAGTCCCTAGAGGATTACGCATATGTATATTTCCCTCTTTTGAAACGGATGATATGACAGGATTTAAAGAATGGGAAGATCTGCTGACCAATACTTAGAAAGAAATGATGATGAGACTAATACAGAATGCCAAAAAAGCTCATACAGTAGGTAAGCATACACCAACATGTGTTTACACCCTCTGTCCCCACAGGCCATCCGGACCCCCTGTGGTCACCTCATGCTGTCCCCTTGTGCCCCCTCCTTCTCGCACACAGGTGCCTCATGTTTTGCTTGATTCTTCTACCCTGCTTCCCCTACCCCCCCTCCAGCCTACTTCTGCAGGAGTTTCTCCAGATACATTCCGATTTCACCATCACCATCTTGGGGCCAATGCTGGATTAGACTTTTATGGACTTCATTGATTCACAGTGTGTCACCCTTTCTGAACTCTCATGCTGGACGTCCCTTGCACCTTGTACTAATGGTGGCCCTGAATCATGCAGTTACCATCTTCATCTTGTATCCTGGCTTGCAACATTATGTGTTACTACTGACTTCTGCAATTGTATTCGCTCTCCCCTCTTGCTTCTCCAATTTATTTGACTGCTTACTCTCTGTTCTCTACTCCTATCCCGTCTCCCTTTTTCTATCTCCTCCACTTACTTTCTTCTATGCACCTACTCTATCATAATTGTCCCTGGACCTAGTATGATAGCAACCTTGTCTGTCTCCTCCCACCTCCCTTACTGCCCCCCCTCCAGCGCTATCTGAAATGTTGTCAGGCCTAGTACGATAGTCGCTTGTTTTGTTCCTCCCCTCACTTTCTGCACCCCTCTCCCTCACCTTTTGTTTTTCTCCGGCTCTACCAGAAATGTCGTCAGGCCTAGTACAGTAGTCACCTGTCTGTTTCCATTTCCTTCCCACTCTCCCGCTTCCTTCCTTATCTATGTCTTAGCTCCTGCACTATCTGAAATGTCGTCAGGCCGAATACGATAGTTAATTTCACATCCTTACTGTTCATGGCCTGTAAGAATGTAATTGTATTTTCCCTTGTTCCCTCCCTTGCCTTGAAGCGCTTTGAAACACCTTGTGTATAGGCACTTTATAAATAAACTATCATATCATATCATATCATATCATGACAAACTAACCAAGGAAATAGAGACAACTAAACAAGAAATAGAGGTACTCAGCCTGCCAGAAGCAACCTTTAAAAACTACCAGATACTAGATGATTATATACAATGGTTTGCAAAGGAACTTAACATGAAAAAGGAGAAAAAGTTCATACGGGATGAAATGGACTACAAATTTTAACGTATTTACACATTTCAAAACCTACAATATCAGGAAACTACCAAAAACCACCTAAAAGTAGACCGCCTTTAAAAAAGCCAATCCAGACTTCACCACGATCATCAGAGGCAGAGGCTCAAAGTGATACGAAAAAAGAGCAAATCACTTCTACATATCCTACTATTTCCTCTACTCATCAAGGTACCTCTTCAGCTTCTTTAGAAGAAAACATAAAGTACAAAAACATGAGAACTACCTAATTCTTTACCAGAAACCAACATACTCAAAGTACTACCAATCCACCAACAAGAACAGGAAGAGGATAAGGAGGGGCAGGGGCCATAATACCAATTCTGTCCTCCACCCGCAAGTGAGATTGTAATGCTTACCTCTGGTGCCCTGCAGGAGTCCCTGGTCCGGAGCATCTTTGGATTACCCTTTGTGATGCTCTGTGCTCAGTGGGATACTCTTGGTGGTGCAGTGTATCCAAAACACTTCCTTCCCACTGTTCTGCTTATGGGTTAACTGCCCAGCATATGGTAGGTCGGGAGTGGGTTGGAAACTGTGTATGGTGGTTTAATAATGGCCCCTCTATGGAGATCTATGGGTGAACAAACAAAGAAAACAGGGTAAGCTACTGTGCTGGGTGGAATATAGTCACCCCACCCCTCTGCCCCTCCCTTGGGTGTGCTGGCTGGAAGGCAATGCAGGCTCACCTTGTATATGGCGAAGTGCAGAAGTTAAGTTGCATCAGGCTCCCATTTACTTCACTGTGGAGGGAGGCCCTGTCCTTCTGTGGTTCCCGAGATGCCTCTTGGTAAATGTTCTGCCTTACGCATTGTATCCAGTGTCCACGCATGTGCTTAATGTTTTCCTTTAGCAGCAATCTATGTTGCAGCATAATGAATGTTGTTTTAAATGATGTTGATGCAATTTGCACTGTGTCCGGTATATTTGATATCTTTCTTTCCCTTGCTGCAGGGAGTATGCCTAAGCTGCGGAACGGAGGTCCACCGACGAGGAAATCAGCTGTGATAAAACATATGCACATCATTATTTAAACACACATATAATTAATTATTTGTCAAAATCTGAGGTCATTTATGCCATTGCAAAGGGTTTTTAAATGCCTCTTATTTTGTGAGTGAAGGTCGGATTTTGATTCTGTTTGCTGCCTCGTATCCCTGATTCACCGCTGCTTCATTCTATCCACTCAAAATTCGATTAATTAGGCTTTGAGGGAACATTTCAGGGGTAAATCTTAACTTGGGTGCTATCTATCCTAATTGAAAAAGTGCTCCTATTCATTTGTGCTTTGGATATGTTCTTGTAGAAGGGTACCCAAGTGTATTTCAATGGTTTTCTTTGTAAATATCACCCCATTGGTGGTTGTGGCCCAATATAAAAATGCTGTGATTTTCTTTTAATTTAAAATGAATAAATATTGCATTCCCACCAAGCGGCCTGGTTCATGGTCCATTGTGACTCGGGGTATTCGTAAAAGGGGGTGTGAGACGGGTTGGGTATCGGCTCAATTCGAATTCATATAAAATAAAGAAAAAGCATTCTCATTGCGTGCTACATCTAAGGCTAAGGGCAAAGGTCCTGGTCCGGTGTGTGATGCCCGATTAGAATCCTTCACACATTGGGGGCTCATTTGGGATTGTTTATTCACCCATGACAGCTTAACACAGCAGGCTAACCTTCAAGATACTTTGTGTGGTTGGAACACTGTGTTATGCTGTTGAAGTGCTGCCCCAAAACAAAAATCCTAAGTATCAGGCCTGAGTATAAAATTAAAACTAACTAGACAAAAAGCAACAGAATACAGATTACCCTTACATAAATAAATAATTAAAGAAAGAACACTTTCCAAAATGACCACAGTAGAGATCAAGATGGCTAGGGAGCACCTTCTGCACAAATTGTTTGTCAGGGGGAATGGGCAGAGCAAGATGGAAAAGTCTGACTAGAAGAAATGATGCAACAGGTCACCACCATTGGCATAGACACGTGGCAGGACGGTGGCCTGTTACATCAAGCTTTGAGCGAGTTATACATGACTCCGAAAATTAAAGAGGAGCAGGTTACAATTGTCTGAATCATAGCCTACATTTATCTCCATATGGGAGTGATGCGGGAAAAGCATGAAGAAAAAAGAACCCTTATGCAAAATCAATCTGAATTCCTAATTCAAGTCCAGATTGAGCTAAAATGAGCTGAACAAAATTTGCAAAAGAGCCAAGATTCTGAGGTCCAGGTTGAGAATTACATTAAACAGCTAAAACGACAGAATAATTCAGAGAATGAGGCCCAATTAAATACCAAAAGAGTGGAGTGTCAAGAAAGGGTTGACTCTTTGGAAGGGATGCAACTGAAATTAGAACAAGTGACATACAATAATGCCAGCATAGAGAAAATGGCCACTTTACAGAATGAAATTAAAAAAATTGGAAAATAATAAATTAATTATAAGAGACCTCCACTCTCAATCAGAATTTGATTCAGAGCGCCAGAAATTAGACGCCATAAAACACCAAAAGGATGACCTGGCTGAACAAAGGGGTGCTCTGTATGAAGAGAAAGAGGCCCTATACCAGGAAATATGCAATTTAAAAAACAATCTGGATAGAAGGAAGTCAGACCTCCACGGACTGACTTGCATAAAAGAAGAATGTGATAAATTAATGGGACAAAGGAGACAAATGGAACTCGAGCTAGAGCAGGCCATAGAGGCTCTCAATGTGCAGAAAAAGGAGGTTTACCTCCTGCAACATAAACATTTGTCTCATTGTTCCCAAACCACACAGGTAGCACAAAGAGACAATGAGGCCCTCTGTGAGGAGAAAGAGGGGCTCCACTAGCAGGTGGCTGCTCAAGAGCAGGTCATAGAGGCCAGTAAAGCCTTGATAGCTAAGCAAAAGGCTCAGATCTTTGCCTGTTATCAAGAGGTAGGGGCTGAGAAGAAGAAACTAGTGAGGTTGGAGAAAGAGGGTGCTAGATGTAATCCAAACTGGAGGCACCCTGAACAGGTAGAGAGGGACAGGGTAACCCCTGATCATAGTATGATGACCTCTGTACTAAGGGACTCAAACCCCTTTAATACTGTGTACACTGCTGACTTCATGTCTACTGGTTCACATGAGCCAGAAACCATGAGGCCGGCAGAAATTTATAGGCTGAGCATAATGGAGCTGACAGGTCAGCGCCCCCCAGAAATTGATGAATGTGCACCCCTGTAGAGATACAAAAATATTAAGGCTGATCTCTCTGACAAGGAAGTCTCCTATGAGAAGAAAGTCAGGTAATTAGATTTGCAAAAATATTACCTCCAAAGGGACCAGTTGGTTCAATTTGCAGAAAAACAGAATGATATGATGCCCAAAAAGAGCATTCTGAAGACCTCCACCCAATCAGGGCAGTGTGGGGAATCCTCTGCCAACCCTGAAAGCAGGGGGAGTCAGAAGACTACTCTCCTGTGTGCCACAGGGAGAAAAAACTAGGCCCCGCCATTCTGCAAGCCCCTCCCAAGCTCAAAGAATCAGGGAGCGCCTAGAAGATCTTGTGGGGTCCTCAAGCAGTAGTGCCTCCGAGCCTGAGGGCGAGTGGAACCAGGTGAAGCGGCAAAAGAAGGCGAATAAACTAAAGAGAGTTCTGGTGAAAGACCCCATTAGGCAGATCAAGGCTATAAGGAATTTCATAACCCGTACCACAAAAACACAAAATATTCTGTTTGGGAGCATTTGGAACTCTATGAACAAATGATGGACACTTTACACCTTAAAGACAACCAGAACTGTATAAAGTATGCTAAATGGATGTTCTCTCCAAAGTACTCCAGCTTATTTGCTGGACTGGAACACCAAAACCATTCAAGATGGTCCTCCTATAGAGCGGCCATCTTGAAACACTTTTTTACCCACAGAAACCTACAAGAGGCTTGCAAAGCAGCCTATAATCTTCAATGTGGGTAAGATCAGGCCCCAAGAGAATTTTTGCTGGAGCTAAAATGCGACTTTGCACAAACCACTAAGAGGGTGCGCATGGATAGCAGAGAATTTATAACTACCTACTTTCATGCACTCCCACAATATATCATAACCCAGCTGGTGAGGGATTTCCATGATAAAAGATCTCTGGACTGGGTAATAGAGCAGGCTACCTGCATTTATGAAGTCCAAAAACCTGCAGAAAATAAAAACCAGACTAAAAACCCCAAACCAGCCAACACCCTGCTGCTTCTAAGGTGGCAGTGGTGAAGGTTTCCCCCATTGTAGACCTAGAAATGGGGGGCCTAAAAATGTACCTACACAAAGCCTGCAAAATCAGAGGCCAAGAAGGCCTTCTGGCCAATCAGCAACAGGTGGCAATCAGGGAGGTAATCCCAAAAATGGGACCCCTAACTGTCCTGATTATGTAAGTCCCGGATACAAGTTCAATCAACCTATCTTGGGTTATGTATGGACTCCCACCAGCCCAAGGTACTCCCCCAGGAAACTTCCCTCCTAACTTCCCTCAGGAGGGAGGTAATCCCCCAAATCCTGGGTTAAGTTTCTTTCCGTGGTATCCTCAAACACTAACCTACAGGACAACCCTCCTTTCGTTCCCCGGTTTGAGGAAGCCAGACAACCATATCGGGAGAGGGGAAGCCAAGGGTGGAGTGTTACCCAAATCCCCAGTACCCAGGGTACTCAGAGAGAAGGGATAGTTACCATTCCTGTGATCCTCCGAGGTACGAACAAAGACCCCTGTACCAGCCGGAACGGGAGTCCCAACTGGAGCACCAGGACCAGAACCTCACACAGGATCTGGGTCGCATGTTGAGAGTTCAGCAGAACCCTCAGACAAACAAGGCGGCTCAGAACCCTGCAAACCAAGGGTCTGGCAACCCAGAACAATGATGGGGGGAGAACCTCAATAATTCACCGGGGAGGGGTAAAGGGGGTGTAGAGCCCTAGAGGAAGCTTCCTTCCTCACCCGTGAAAAGCCACTGGATACCCCGGAACCGGAACTAAAATCTCCTGGCCCTTAAAATCTGCAACCCAGGGAACAGAGGGTGGGTAGGAGAAATAAAGACTTCAAGTAGGCCCATTTTGGGAGGAAGTTAGCGTCCTCCAATTTGAAGGGGAAGAATCCTTAGAGGATTCTGGGAAAACAATCTTCTCCTTCAGGGACGGGTGAATTCCTCCCAAAGAAAAATGGGGCCCAAGAGATCCGAATGAAGACTGGGTGGGTGTGGGGACTGAGTCAGAGTCGCCCATCCCTAAAGCCCAGAATTGCCATTCTAAGAAAAAAATAGTAAAGGAGGGATCCTCCCCACAAACTTGTCCTAGTGACTGCCTCCAGGTAAAAGGGGGCAGCACAGAGTGAGGGGAAAAAGGAGATTCCGAAATCCCATCTATTTCAGGATGTCAAATTATTATTACAGATCCCCAGACTCTGACACAGAAAATAGTCCAAAATGCCACAGTGTCAGAGTCCAAAATAAAGAGACTGACCACCCAGCTTGCCCAAAATGCTCATTACCTTTGCCCTCTTGAGGAAAAGAAGGGGAGATTTTATGGCCCTGTTCAAGTGCAAGGGCAATGTACAATTTCAGCACTGGTGGACACTTGATCCCAAGCTACTCTTCTGTTAAAAAGAGCTTTTTGAGCAGCTAAATTAAGGAAGGGATGAGATACACCAGATCCCTATCACCCCTGAAATTCCTATCGAGAGGACTGTGGATTTGGAAATAAAAATTGGGCGACACAAAGTGAAACACCCGGTCATAGTCATGACTCCAGAGGGAACACCCTGTCTATTAGGTAATTACATCCTTTGCAGGTTGTCTCCCCTAATAGACTTTGTGAACAAGGTCCTCTGGACTCTGACTAACCGGCCAATAAAATTAAAACATAGTGTCAACCATGTTAGTTTAAATGCTGCATGCCACAGGGTTGAAAAAAAATCAGATCATATTGATTTTCATTTCCAGAATAATCAAATACCTGACGTGACAGTAATTGCAGTAAGACAACATACTGGTGATGGGCACTCCTCTCCATTCCTGAAAATCAACCTTCCTTCCAGTTTTAAGTGGCATTCCACACTGGAAGGAAATACTTATAAATTGTACACTGATTCACAATCTGAAAATCCCAATTCTATAGTCAAAAGTGATGAGAAACCAGCTCAAAGTTTAGCTGACATTCAGAAAACTAGAGAACAGTTGTTCCTCCCTAGTCAGTTAAATTAGGGGAAGGAGTCGGTTTTCGCTCAAGTGTGCATTAACAACGGAAAGAGCTTCATCAGTGAAGCCTCGTTCAGACAGCTCCCAAAAGATCCAGCCATCCCCACATTTAAATTGATCAATAAGTGGGAAATGGGCGTGGAAACACCAAATTCCAAGCATCTCCTGCATAGCATGTGTATGCTCAAAATGTCTATAGGTAACAGAAGCATAGAACATAATTGTTGGGTCGTGTGAGATGTTCCTGATGCATTCTGGCAGTGACATTCTCAATCGGTTTGCAATTAATTTGGACCTGAAAAATTACAAGGCTGGTCCCGACTAGGGGGCAATCCATGGGCTTTGATGATTCAGAAAAAGCATTTTTGTCAGCCCAATTGCTAACGTATGTGGTTGCAGTTCAAATTGGAGAGGAGGTCACCATCCCAGGACAAACTTGACAATTCTCACTTGAAGTAAAAAATTTAAAGAGGACAGAAACTGCAAAATCCTGACGCATATGTACACCTCAATGCCCAGCTCCAACACCATTAGTTAATATAGAACACAACACCATTCCAATATTGATGGATAGCAGCGACCTCAGGAGTATCACTCTGGGCGCAGGCACTATTATTGGAATGGCGGTTGATGACCAACATTTTTCCATGGATCTAGGAAACAAACTGATAGGACAAATCCCCAATGACTGCTTTGGCAATGACAATGACAATGACATTCCACCATAGAGGATCTTCACCCCACAAGTGGGGAATTTCCTGGTGTATTCTTCCTGCCCTTACGGGGAGGGAGAGTTGACTTGTGACATCAGGCAGGATGAGGTGATATTCCAGGTCCACAGTGATGGCCTTTCCTACCTGAAACCCTCTGTCCAGGTCAATACTATAACCAGAGACCTCGCCACTCAATTAGAGCAGGCCGCTGAGATAGCAAACCCAAAAGTCTTTCCAGGCTTCAGGTAAATGGTTGAAGAGTGGGTTCTTAGATTTCCAAGATATCTTTGCTGTGGACTCGTACGACTGTGGTCACAACAAGATCCATACTACAATAATTCCCATGGAGCCTGGAATGACTCCTGTGTTTGTGAATTAATATCGCTTGCCGCTCACATCCATGGAGTCCCTGACAGAAATCTTCAAACACCTTGATTCCCGTGGGATAATTCGTCCATTCCACAGCACCTTTAATAATCCGGTGCTGGGGATTTTAAAACCAAATGGCCAATGGAGACTCTGTGCAGACCTTAGGGAGCTAAATAAATGGGTCCACATGTCCCAATGGCCTCTCCCCTACATTGACATGGGGCTGTCCCAGATCCAGGGGTGTAAGGTATACACTGCCATTGACCTGACAAATGCGCAATGGGCCGTGCCCGTCAGTAAGGAGGACCAATACAAGCTGGCCTTCACTTTCGTGGGGAGCAGTACACGTGGACCCGGACTCCCTTTGGATACATGAACTCTGGCAGCAAATTCAAATTCAACATCATCCTACATAAGGTCATGCCCGACTTGGGTGAAAAGGGTAACCTAGCCTATGTGGATGATGTCTTGATAAAAAGTTCAACTGTGGAGGAACACATAGCGGAAATCTGTTATGTTCTAACCCAGTTGAGGGTTGTTGGAGCAAAACTGTCCTTCCAAAAGGCACAGTTTTGCAGGACCCGTGTCAACTTCTTGGGACATGAAATAACTCCTGAGGGTCTCTTTCCCCAAGAGAAGAAAGTGGAAACACTCCTAAGACTAAAAGACCCCACAACTCTGCGTGAGCTAAGAAGCCTCCTTGGAAGGACTAATTACAGTAGGAAGTTCATTGAGGATTACGTAGAGATCACAAGACCTCTGATCCATCTGTTGAAGGGGGGGTCAAGTGGGAGTGGGGTCCAGAACAATCCGAGGCAGTAAAACAACTCAAAAGAAGTCTCTCACAAGTGCCTTGTCTAGCTTGATGTGTCAAAAACAAGGAGTTCTTCTTGGAGACAGGGTTCTTGACAGCAGTATTATATCAAAAGCATGATAAGGTCAATAAAGTCATCTCCTATGCAAGCAAGACTTTATCCTCAGTGGAGGAAAAATTCAATGATTGTGAGAAGGCACTCCTGGCAACAGTGTGACATTGAAAAATGACCGCCCATTCATCCATGGGGAGCACATCATAGTGGAGACTCCACACCAGCCTTTGCAATACCTCCAAAGTGACAGAATCTTGCCCGGAAATGTGAGTAATTCCAGAATTACGACCTGGATTCTGTAAATGCAAGGCTTTCCTGTGGAGGTCAGATATGGCCAAAACAAGAAGAGTCCCCTCACGCAAGGTCTGGCTGGCTTGCATGATTGTGCCAGAGAAAACTGTCTCGAGGACGAAAGTCTTTAAACCCAGGAAAAAATCGAGGCGTACCTGAATTCCCTGCACAAAGTCTATGAAGAAGGCAAGTGCGAGTGAATGCCCACAGTTTATGTGGACGGGTGCTCCTACTATGTTGACAACAATGGGAAAAGGAACTGGTGGCTGGCGTTGGGAATGCCTGGGTGAATGATGCCCTGGAGCCCTTCCTTGGGTACAAAATCGGTCCCCGTTGTAGTCAGGTGGCAGAGTTGATGCAGTTCATCAGGTCATCCTCACTGCCGTCCAACACCAACTCCACTAACTTGTCATAATCACCGACTCAGATTATGGGCCTCATCACGAGTTTGGCAGTAACCCTTAAATGCGGCGGTAACACTATTACCTCTGCATTTAAGGGTCTGCCAGATCATGGCCTCGGCAGATTTCCCCCTAGCTCTGAGCTGGGGGTAAATCTGCAGCAAAATTGCTGATTTTTGGTGCTATTACCGCTGGCGGGAAATCCTGGGCGAAGGATGATGCTACCTCAGCATCTACTCTACAGAATACAAGGGCAGTCACTGATAAACGCACCCACAACATATGAGTATGTTGAGAATCTAAGAAAACACCTTCAACATGCTTTTGTGTACACTCAGTGGAATCTGTAAAAATCTGCAGAGCGGATGAAGACTCAATATGACTTAAAAACAACCAAAAAGGAATACCAAGTAGGGGATAGAGTCTACTTGTACAATTTCCAAAGGAACCAGACCAAGGAGCAGAAATTTCTACTGATCTGGTGCTGTCCTTTTGAAATTGTAGATCAAATTTCACCTGTCACCAATAGAATCCGCATTCCCAAAGGAGAGCTGACAGAAGTGAAATGTGTCCATATTAATCTGTTAAAAATGTGTCACCCTAAGCACACTTTGCAACAAATTGAGGAGCCAAGAGAATATAAAATAGAGGAGACTTCTGGAGAATGAGAAGCAGAAAAAGAAGAACCAGAAAGGAACACGTAGGTTTATAGGTATAATTATTTAACAGGGAGTATTTTTCTTCATTGTCAGTACGAGAGGGATCACCAAAAGTTCTAGTACCACCAGTAGTTATCTGTGTCTTGTGAGTGATTATTTGTCTTCATCGGCGAAGTACTGTAAAGATCGCAATGCGTGTGTGTCCTACTGCTGTCAACCTTCCGGGAAGGGAGTCAGTGGGAAAATGTTGTAACCGGTTCTTATTTTTTCAATAGTTTTGTACTAGTTCCAGACCAAGGAGGACCTCAACGGGGACCTGGAAAGGAAAGATCAAAGGAAAATCTGGGGGTGTCACTCCGCACCAGAAAGAAAGGCTCATGAAAATCTGGGGGTGTCGTTCAACACCTCAAAGAAAGGCTGGAGGAAAAGCTGGGGTGTCGCTCCGCACTCCACCTGGTGAACCCCACTTTGCCCTACTCTCCCTTGACAAGAAATCTCAGAAGAGTCGGGGGGATTTGTGGGATATATTTACCCACTCAGCTGTACTTCCCCACATCACCAAGTGGAACTTCAGCAGTTAACAGCAGAATGGCTGTGCTAGCTCCTTTGAGCACCAGGGCCTTGCATCAAAACTGCATTTTGTAGCTACAAAATAATGGCTGCATTATCTTGCCAAGTACCTATTGGGCAAGATGGGCCAGGCAGCACACTGAGAAAGGCAGCCAGTGTGTTTATTACATGCACCCAAGAACAACATGGAAAAGCAGCACTGCTTTATTGCTAGCTCAACATTTCCTCTTGGAAAAGGAAATACTTGGCGTTTAAAATGTTTGCGCCCTGATGCTCTTTCTCATCTGTTCAACCTTTTACAGTTCTGATCCAGGGAGCTCCTGATGTGCCCGTCCACATTTAGATTGTTCCAGCAAAAGAAAGCATTATCCTTGAATGACAGGCTGTGTCAGGCCTGATTTGGGAGCCACCAGAAACTTTACTTTCGGCCGTATGGAAAAACGCTTGACTTTGTGCTACAAAGTATCAAAAATAAACCCTGCAAAGGAAATCATAGCTCTTTGCATATGTCAATTTCAAAGGACCTTTGGCCTTATACAGACTGTTGTGTATGAGAAACTGACTGGGGCTACAAACAGTTTTGGAATCAAGATGGGAGAGAAAACCAAATTTGACAGGGACATCCAGCAGAATTTACCATGTGTCAAAGTGTGCTTTCGCAAATTAGAAAAATGCTTGTTTTTAAAGGGTCATGTTGAAAAAAGCCCTTTCCTGGCCTAGAAATGTCAGGGGTTGGGGGTGTTGTTTGAAAACCTCAATGGGATGTTTTGTTTCAACAGACATGATTCTGATTCAAAGAAATAAAACACATAAGTAAAGGCAAAGGCTGCAATGTGGAACTGGCCAAACAGGTTTCCTGTTGGGGGGTTGCTAACAACAGGAGTGTTTTTTCCCCTCAAAGGAGCCACAAAGGGATTTCGGGACACCTCTGTGTTAATTATGCCCTTGGAATGTCTGAATAGACCAAGAGACAGAAAAATCACACGCTGGTCAGACTTCTGTCTGTGCTTCAGGTTGACACAATAGAATCTGGGACACCTACATGTGAAAACTCAAGTAACACCTCCCCTCAACTTCTACTGGGGAGCTTTAAAGCCAACTCCAGAGCAGCCTTGTAAGCTATGCTCTTATTTGGTAGACAATGCTGACCATCTGTCTCAAAAGACTATTTTATTAATAAACTTTTAAGACTTTTATCTCTGCAACAGGACTTCGCAGAAATGTAAAGGTTTAACGGTTTAAAAGTAATTTTTGTTGGCTTTTAAACATGACGAGGTAACCTTCACTGGCATATTGTGGACAGAAATGGCAGAGAATTAGCTATTATGAGGAAAGCGTATATGATGCCAATTTGAAATTCAATACTTATATGCCTTATGGTACTATATGCACATGTATAAAGTTATAGAATTTTAGGTGAAATAATTTCATTGAAAATGATGAAAAACTATTAGACAGACAACACAAAGTCCTAGAAATGTGAGAATTGGACTGCCATACTTTGTGTGAAGTATGTAACCTACCTATGTAATTTGCCAAAAGGCCACAACTGTAGAAATGTGCGATTTATGTTAAGATTGATATTTGGCAAAAAGGACTGGTGGATGGCTTTTCGCCTCATAAAATACAATCTCATAAACCGAGTCTCCTCCTTGAGGAGGCGATTAATTTAGGCTGACCTATCAGGTTCTTGGAGGTAGGTCTAGATTAGTTCAGCCCAACAATATACCTGTTGATATTACCCGCTTTATAAAAGGGGTGGGAGCTCACAGGGACAGGGCACTCTCTCCTGAATTTCCAGCGCCTGCGTATCCAGACATTCCAGATCCATCTTTTTAAGATTCCAGACTCTACTGCTAGGCCAAAGTATAGCTGACCCTATCCCAGCAAGGCCATTGATCCAGAAACCCCACTAAAATCACAATAACAAGGGGGAAAGGCTGTGATACCCTTTGGGAAGCATCCTGTGACCAAACCAGCTTTGTGCTCACTACCTGCATGCCTGCTGTACCCTTGCCATCCAGTGACCAGACTTGCCCAGCTGCTCGCTGTTAGGAGTGTCCACCGCTATCCTGTGACCAGAGCGTTTGAGTCCAGAACCGGTTGACTGTCCAAATCCCAAATCTCAAGTGCGGATTGTGAGTATTTTGCCATCCCATCTTGGCCCTTTTTCTTTGTCCTACTCTCTATGTAATTCTTTCAATAATCTGATAACTTGTTTAAAACTGTTAGAATTCTCTGTTCACCTTGTCCTTGAAGCGTTAGCGCCACTTTTCTTTTCATTTCTGTCTTGCATAGATCATAAGTCCTTAGCCATAATTTGATTCAATAGATTAATTTTCCATAAAGAAAAGGGGAACACTGCGTGAAGGGTTACAACTGCAGCATAACTTTTATATTCACGGGTGGCGTTCCCCTTTTCTAGCCATTAAAATCTAGTGTAAGTGAAATGTGTCTTTTCTTTAAAAAACAATTTTCTCTCCTTAATTGCTTTATTTTACCAAAACTGCACCTCCTTTCACCTTGAAAATCTCATTCAATTAGGCAGCTATAGTCACTCCTTCACTTCTAGATTGTCCCTGTGATGTGCATCTATCACCCAGCCTAAAAACCGCATTCCGATTCTATGTATTTCACCCATTTAAAAAAGAAATGTTTTGACATTTAAAACTGCAACTGTGTAAATTGCAACTTTTCAACGTGTGAATTTGGCTGCACTTTGTTTTCATTTCAAGTTGTTTTTGAACTGTCTGCCTTTTGTGATAGCTTACCTTTAGTTTCTAGTGATATAATATCCCTGATACTGTGATAAAACATATGCACATCATTATTTAAACATATAATTAATTATTTGTCAAAATCTGAGTGTCATTTATGGCATTGCAAAGGGTTATTTTGTGAGGGAAGTTCGGATTTTGATTCTGTTTGCTGCCTCATATCGCTGATTCCCTACTGCTTCTTTCTATCCACTCAGAATTCAATTAATTGGGGATTAATTGGTGTTTGAGGGAACATTGCAGGGGGAAATCTTTACTCCGGTGCTATTTTAATTGAAAAAGTACTTCTACTCATTTGTGTTTTGGATATGTTCTTGTAGAAGGTTACCCACATGTATTTCAGTTGTTTCCATTATAATTATCAACCCATTGGTGGTTGCTGCCCGATCTATAAATTGTGTAATTTTCTTTGAATTTAAAATAAATAAATATTGTATTCCCACCAACTGGCCTTGTTCATGGTCCATTGTGACCCGGGGTATTTGTAAAAGGGGGTGTGACGGGTTGGGTATTGACTCAATTTGAATTTGTAGAAAATAAAGAAAAAACATTCTCATCGCGTGCTACACCTAAGGCTAAGGGCGAAGGTCCTGGTCCGGTGTGTGAAGCCCGATTAGAATCCTTCACAGCGGATTCATGACCTGTGCCAACACATCTTTCAATTCACTGTGGAGGCCTCGATAAAAAAAGTGTTGTACTCTTCTTCTCAGGCCAATTGGTCTCTGCCACTAATCGGTTGAAAGTAGTGATGTACACTAACAAGTCCTAGGACCCCTGTCGAAGAGGCAGAAGTTCCCCATCTAGCGCTTGTCCCTGAATTCAGTGGGCAAAGAGCTTATCCAACTCTTGCTGGAAATCCACAAAATTGTACAGAACAGGATCATCCCGGTTCACTAGCAGCACTGACCAGCTGGCTGCATCTCCCCCCAGGTAAGACAGAACAAAGGTCACCTTGCTTTGATCAGGTGGAAAAGCCTCTGGCCGGCATAAAAAATGCAGTAGACATTGATTTATGAACACTGCATACTTCTGTGGGTCCCCATGGACCCTTTCACGTGGGGCTAAGGGAACAGAAACTGGTGTGGTCACTTATATTTGGGGAGGCATGATACTGGAAATGCATTGGAGGGACAGGGCGTCCCTGTCCTTGTCCTGTTGTCCTTTTTCATTTGTGTTCTGTATTGTTTTCTGCCCAGGAGTCCAAGTAGGACTCCTGGCAGTGCAGCTATTCCTGTTTTTAGTTTTGTGTACAGACCAATGGGATACCCTTAGGGCACCCATGGGTGGGGGTTCAACCCTGAGAGCAGAGTATGGGCTGGTGGCAGCTCCATGCTGAATTTTACAGGTGCTCTGAGTATCCTCCAGTTTGGGATACCCAGGCCCTGCCATTGGAATCCGTTGATTCACGATAGGAAACTAGATGGCCCTGTGGCCTCTTGCTTTCTTTTGCTTGTTACCTTGTTTTCCCAAAATCCTGGGAAGCCCTGACTCTGTCCCTTCCCCCTTACTGGTTGTTGGGTGGAAGTTCCATATATGTTGTTGTTGTGAAGTCCAGTCCAGACTGGCTGGAGCCTTCCCAGTGACTGTATGTTGTGGGTACACCCTGTGGGTGAGACCAGGGTGAATGGAGTGTGTGACCAATATGCACTTATTGTTGTGGATATCTGGTATCTTTTGTCTGACCCAATGACTGAGACAGCCCTGCCCGAAACTGGTATGAATGCAGTGTGTAGTTTTGAATGGCTGGGTACTTGTCCCGAAACACATTCCTTGTTGTGAGTGTCTGAGAGGGTGGAGTATGGCCTGAATGCACTGTATGCCTGATTAACTGACTGACTGCTGAATGCACTTCTGAGTGATTGGTTGCCTGAGTGTGACTCAGCAGAATGAATAAGAGATCAACTAGTATATCTGGGGGCCACTCACTGCTAGAAACCGTTCAGAAGCTGGAGTTGAAACAAACATTGAAACTGATGCTGAATGTCGAAGCAGAGCCGGAAGAAGAAGGCCCTCGACAGGCTGCCGACCTGAGACTGGGACCACCGAGGAGAACAAAGATAAGCACCGGATATTCCATCCACCGTCGTCGACCAGGATTTGCAGGTTTGTGTAACTACTGGAGGCAAGTCGAAGCTGTGTTGCCCAGAAGAGGGGACCGATTGACGCAGTGCCACCGATGACCAGAGACGCACGCTCCTTTGCCTAAGACTTTTGATTCCCGGACGCGCTCGTCCGCACCGCAGCCCATCTTATCCCTCCGGAGAAGGCCAGGCCGCCGACGCACCAAGGAGCATCCGCCGGTGTGTTTCCTGCCACCCAAGGACCGTAGAGAGCCGGAAGACTCAACGTCCTTGCTGGCCACAGTTCTTCACAATCTCTTTGCGGTCCTGAACTATCTATATCGAGGTGGTCTGCACGCCTCTTCCTTGCAGGACGTCTTCACTCCGTCGTCGACGAGCACCACTGGAACCGAAGCTGCCACCTCAACACTGAGTTCAATTTCTTTGAGGGATCTCGATGATCTGTGGCTCTTGCTTTAAAGGGAGCCGCTCAAGAAGGATCCGTCGACGACTCATCGTCAAACTCTGCTATACCAGGTACATTGGGGTGGTAGACACATTATAGAACGAAATAAGACTCTTTGAACAATATATGCACTGGGCTTGTGATATATCTTTATGTTACAGGTTGCCCAGGTAGGGGGATCTCCGCACAGAGCTGTGTCTAATGGTAGGGGCCAATACTCTTCCAATTGTTCTAACCAACTGCTTTCCTCCTATGTCTATTGTTGTGTTACTTTATTAAGTGATTTGTGTGACATTTAACCAGAGTACAGTTGATGCACTTTAATGGAATCTAATAATAATTGTGGTACCACTTAGAACTGTATATATTTGCCATTGTAGATTTACTGTGCACAAAGTGAGTTATTGTGATTGTGTATATAACCTTGAACCTTAATACTAATACAGTATGTGGACGTTGCTTTGTGGGTGCTCTGGTACTACACTGTACTAAAGAACCAGCCTGCATCACCTCCTGAGAAGCTAGGCTCCGATTGTTCGTCCATTGCTAGCAACAATAGAGAATATTGCCTGGGGTCCTCTGTGCCTCTCCTCTACCACATAGAGAGCAGAGGTACAGACACCCCCTCCAGTCTTTACACTGGTGGCAGTGGTGGGATGATTGTGGTTTTAAGAATCAGTGTATAACCGTGTCACTTACAAAATATTTCCACTTTGTTAAATTGAGGTTTAGTTGTGTACAAGATAACTGCATTACAAGCAATTGAGTCTACTGCAAATGGTAAATTGACTAGGATGAACTTAGAGGCTCTCGAGAGTTCTTGTGAAGCCAGGGAGTTACACTTTGTGGATATGCCTAGGGCTGATCTGATAGCTGCCCTGGTGGAATACCAAACTGATGGTAAAACTCTTGAAGGGGGGGATGCAACCAATGAGGACTCTGCCCCTGGGTTGTTGCTGAATCTGTTTCTGGGAATGCCACCATTCCAGCTGCCTCTGTTCCAACCCCCAGTAATTCCGTGGAACTTGA